>NC_133157.1:50865000-52065000 GCF_040802235.1 Manis javanica
TGATAGGACTGACATGCTGCTGAATGGAATAGGAACAGACACTGCAGTGGACTGTTGGTCCATTAGTTTGCTCGGGCAGCTTGTTTTACTAAGGAGCCCTCTAATGGTTTCTCGGCAATAATTACTCTCTCTCTTCTTCATGCTATTCAACATGACAGGCACTTGCTGAAGTCACAGCTAATATATTTGCACTCTAACTGGCCCCAATGCCAAGTTTCCTTGAGTATGTTTGGCTAAGAAATGAATGATGGCCGTGTTTTTTTCTTTGAAAAAATTTCTCTAACATAGAAGACAGTCATTTTATCGGATACTAAGCAGGCATGTGGCGTAACATGAATGCTTGTGAAAAACATTGATGCATTAGCTGTGGACTCCTCCATTGTATGTCTCCTGTATTAGGAGTTGATAATACTGAAATAGGGAAAAAAACGTCTATGGGCTGTTTATGTCATGATAACTACCAACTTGAGCCAGAAGTAAAGAGGAGGAGGAAGAAGAGGTTATATGGAAATGAACCTTCAGAACTGTCTTGAGGTTGTGTGAAAAGGATTATTCCTCCATTTTAACTAACTTAAAATTGGGAGGCAATATTAGTTTTTTCTCTGTTTCAAATTAAAGAGGGTCACTTAGAATAAAATATTTCCGTTTTTTTTCCTCACTGTTTTCTCTCTCACTCCTTAGTGCAGTATGGTCAGTTTTGCTTACTGCCATGTTTGCTTTTTAAATGTCACTTGAAACTTCCCAGATGAGTATTTAAGATCTGATGAATAAGCTTGGATTCTTTTGAGAATCTCCAATGAAGTGTGTTTGCTAAAGTACAACATTTAAAGGTATTGAATATCTTGATTACCAATAGTGTGATCATTGTTTTTGCTTAACTCTTTTGGAGGATTTGAAGGTCGTAAAAAGCCTTGCATGAGAAAATACAAGAGGAAGGAAATAGTGTCAGAGAGAAACGTGGAGAATTGTGTAGGGGGATTGCCCTTAGATTTTGAAGTCGCTTTTACCAGTGTGTATGTCTGCGGGGAGGTGATGCCAGTCATTTTGGGGTTTTCTTCCATTCTTAGTCTCAGGCTTCTATTATGTTGTATATAGTTTCCTCTTTTGGGTGAGGGTGAGAAAGCATCAGCAACAACTTGATTTCTGGCAATTATTTTTTCCTAATGCTTCTAAAACATAATATAGCTACCTGGTTGAATAGCTCCTCGCTTTTTCTGTATCAGAAAGAGGAGAAAAAGAATTACCTTAAAACCATTTAAAGCACATGATGAAAATCAAGGGATTAAAAAAAACCTTCTCAAATCTATTTTCTTTGTGCCAGGTACCAGATGTTGATGTTGGCAGTGCTTAAGAGGGTCACAGGGCATTTAAAATCACTAGGCTGTAGGGAATAAATTCCAGGTCTGTTGCACTCAAGATTATTTAAAACTTGTGTTTACCTAGCTGTAACTAGGACAAAAGTACTTTTTCTATCATGCCCCTCTTAAACAGGTACCTTAGAAATACATGATCAATGAAATTGCTGCAAAAGATATTTTATGTTTCATTGGCTTTTCTTAGCATTATCACTAGTTCCATTTAAGTCTCTTTTTTTCAATGTGAAAAGTAGATTGCTTTCAACTTTGTTAGGCCTTACCTTTGAGCTACCCATTTCGAATTAGAGGATGGGCTGTGTTAGTTGGTTATATACATGTGCAAGAAAAGGCATGTATTCCATACTTAGATGATATTTCCTAAGGAGATATTTCTTGAAGATCCTCTTAGAGAATACAAAGGAATGTAATTTTGAGAAGGAAACAGGACAATATGCCCCCTTCTACGTAGTTTCTTTGGGTGAACTGGAGTTCCTTTTCTCACAGATAGGACTGTAGGGGAGGAATAAATTTCTGGGATCCTCTTCGGGTCCTTGGCTGTGTTTGAAAATTAAACTGACAAAAAACAGATTAACAGGAGAAAAGCATGTATATTTTATTTAATAAAAGTTTTATGTGGATGGGAATCTAAGGAAAGGAAGATCCAAAGAAACAGACCTGAGTATTTTATACTAGGTTTGATGAACAGTGGGTGGTCCTAGAAGGATAGGATAGTTAAGGAGTATGAGGTAATTACAGTAAACTGGGGGAAATATAGCAAAGCCTGCTTGTTGGAATGCTCTGTATCCCCTTGTCTTGGGGGATGAGGAAGCTCCTTTCTTTTTGGTATAGGGAGAGTACCTTGCACACAAGGGTTTTATGGCCTATTTCAAGGAAAAGGCCAGAAAACTGCTTTTGCCATTTTCTCCAACTCCTTCAGCTTAAGATACTCAGTATGCCAGGGTGCTTTGTTTGGGGTAGTATGTCCTTCCTGTCCCAGTCAGGGAAATAGGGTTAAGTTTCAATGCAAAAATAGGATTTTAGGAAATAAAGTCGTGAAAAACAGAACAAATTCTCACAAGAGTATCTCTTTGTGCACATTATAGATACTATTTCTTCTGGATCAGTGGATGTAGCACTGTGAGGAGTTAGATGGGGACCTTCCTGAGTTTCTCCAAAGAATTTTTGAGTATTTTTGCTGTAGTTATTAAGATTTTTGTATTTTAATCTAAACTCAAGAAATTTGTATGTATTTATAAATACAATGGAATTAATTTTTTCTAGGCTATTTTTCTCTTCTTGTTCCTGCTTGAAGAAATTAGTTTCTATTTCTGTAGAAAAGGAAATAGTACAAGTAGTCTAGCTATTAGGAAAAAAATTAGAAGGCTATAGGCCAGTTGTTGTCTCTGAGTGCTGGGATTATGACTAATTTCTGCTTTTCTATGTGTTTATATACTTTTAAGGTTTTCTACAGCTAGAGTATATTGCTTGTAGAATAAAACATGTATGTTTATTTGAGCAGATTTTGATAAGGGGTCAAACATTGCCTGTTCTAATTGCAGAAGCTGGACCCTTGGTTCTGGGATATAAAAAAGTCCTCTTGAAGTTTGTATAGCTTTCAGGGCCACCTGCCATTTGTATTGGTGGTACATACAGTCTAGGACTGACCACCTTCTTCATGGGGCTTGCTGGTAAATAAAGGAAGCAATTGTGTTTACAACTTAAATGGCAGAAAGCACTCACCATTGTCTTTACTGCTACATGATTCTTTACCTTCTACCTCCCATGTACGTGTTCTGTAGGCATATCCTTTTTATACTTAAAATGCCCGCTCAGTGTATCTGTGCAGTGGCAATGGATTACAAAGTGGTGGGGAGAGTTGTGGGATCTTTTCAGAATTTCCTCTGTCATATCTATTATAGGTTAGTGGAGAATGCAGAATGAATACCAGTCTTCTGGGTGGATGCACTGAGAATTCCTGTGTAATTTGTAACTTGCAATTCCCTTGTAATTTGTAACTCCCAGTTAGGGGAATTTCTTTAAATCATAACATGTTACACTTATTTGCATGGAAGACTAGCATTTGGACTCAAAAGACTGCCATGTTACTTTTCAAGTGTGATCTTGGGGCTAGTACTTTTAACCTCTGAGCCTTGTCATTCTCATCTGTAAAATGGAAATGCTAAAAATATCTTTCTTTGGGATCCACAGGAAAGTCTTTTGTAAATCCATTATGTTTTCATTTATTAACTAAACTTCTTTTGGCAAACTACCTAATTTGAGTGGAGGTAATTTGGATCAAATCCCTGAGTTCACAGCCCAAAGCCAAACCTGAATCTGTCCATTCTACTCGGAAGAGGGGAGGTCAAAGGTGTATGGTCTTAATCTTAATGTTTGTATGAGGTTTTGCCGACTCTAACCCCCATAGCTTCCATTTGAAAACTCAAATAGTTCTTCATTTTCTTTTCCTAATTATGTGGCAGAAATTTAGAATCGAAAGAGAGAAACGAGTAACAACCAGCATTTCTTCACACTTCCAGATCAACAGAAGGGATTCTTGGGTCCCAGAGACCAAAGAAAGAATCAGCAGGAATGCCCACTGTGAACTGAGGGATTGCAGAGCCTGCCTGGTAACTACTCACTGAGCTAAAACATTAGCTTCATGTACAGGAGCAGGGCCAGATGAAAATCAGGATTTGCATCTCTTCCCTCACCCCCCATGGATACCCACACTTCCCTTCTGGAGGCAGTCTTCTCTTTGATGGGATAGCCTTCCTTTATTTCTGGGGACCTGGCATGGAATTTTACGCCCCACCCTGGGGGACTGTAGTCTTGCACCTTTTGTTCTGGTTGTCCTGGGCAACTGTTGATGGGTGTATATTTCTGTTTAGGTGCTCTAGCTTTCTGGGTGACAAGAAACTCAAGTTTTCAGCTGGATGCTAGATATTGACAGATTTAGATCATCTTGGGATTTCTAAAATTGGTGAGCTTTAGGTTTTGGGCTGTTGTGATGCACTTACCAAGTGTACACCCTGGGAGGCCAGGGAGGTTTCATTTTGAAAGCTAAGATGTGTTGATTGTTACTAAGTTACTAGTGTGCTATGTTATGAAGGATTCTTGAGGCCGTAATGAGATTTACTGACATGATTATTTAGTCATGTGTTTGCCATGCTCTGGGAGGGGTACTTACATATTTTCAGGTGATTGTCAACTCTGCATTATGCGAGAGCTCGTTTAACGTAATTTAATGCTCTTAGCCCCAGTCTTTCTATACTTCTAGAAATCGAGTATCTAGGAAGATGAAACTATTTCTGGCTCATTAGTGCCTAGAATGGACTTGAACTCAAGTTTTCGGAGTTCAGGTTGCTTGTTACTTTGCGGGGATAAGCATAGTAGCTACCTTATGAGATTTAGAGACAAATAAAAAAAATCTCCATTAAGGGCTAGAAACAGTGACTGACATGAAAAAAGACTTAATACACTAAAACCGCCATCATTATCATTGGTTTTACTTTTTATTAATACCATCATTACTACCACCACTGTGTTTTGTAAGATAGTCTAACAGTTCGTTGGTGTGTGCCATGTTGTAGAATCTTAGCTTTTGTTAATAAATTGAAGTAAGTACTCCACTTACTATGACTCCATTTAAACAAAATTCTGCGATTTTTGACTCTTCTAGGGACCCACAGAAGACCTCGGTAGAAGACAATTGAATGGTAATTTGCACTCCTAATTTTGAATTTTGTACATTTTGTGTATATGGGTTGACTCTATTTCCAACATAGAAGGATTTATCAAATGTAATTCTACTAAAGTACATCCTTTTGAAACAGCAGGAATTCTGTGGAATCATGATTCATTGTTCAGCAGTCTTCTCTGATTCCTGGTTTCCATAGACTTCCACATGGAATATGCAGTACTTCAAGTACTTTAAGTTTACTATTCCTGTCTGCACAGAGCTTTAAGTTGAAAGACTTTAGTTATGAAATTCATTCTGATGTAATTAAATGATCAGACCTTTGAGGAATTTTTTTTTTGGTATCATTAATCTACAATTACATGAGGAACATTATGTTTACTAGGCTCCCCCCTTCACCAGGTCCCCCCAAGAAACCCCATTACAGTCACTGTCCATCATCGTAGTAAGATGCTGTAGAGTTACTACTTGTCTTCTCTGTGTTGCACATCCCTTCCTGTGCCTACCCCCACATTATACATTCTAATCGTAATGCCCCCTTTCTTCCCCCCTACTCTCTTATCTCTCCCTTCCCACCCATCCTCCCCAATCCCTTTCCATTTGGTAACTGTTAGTCCATTCTTGGGTTCTGTGATTGTGCTGTTTTGTTCCTTCAGTTTTTTCTTTGTTCTTATACTCCACATATGAGTGAAATCATTGGGTACTTGTCTTTCTCTGCCTGGCTTATTTCACTGAGCATAATAGCCTCTAGCTCCATCGATGTTGTTGCAAATGGTAGGATTTGTTTTCTTCTTATGGCTGAATAATATTCCATTGTGTATATGTTCTTTATCCATTCATCTACTGATAGACACTTAGGTTGCTTCCATTTCTTGGCTATTATAAACAGTGCTGTGATAAACATAGGGGTGCATCTGTCTTTTTCAAACTGGGCTGCTGTATTCTTAGGATAAATTCCTAGAAGTGGAATTCCTGGGTCAAATGGTATTCCTATTTTGAGCTTTTTGAGTAACCTCTATATTGCTTTCCACAATGGTTGACTAATTTACATTCCCACCAGCTTTTTAATGACATGGGACTATATTCATGATATAGTAACTGAAAAGAAGTAGACATGTAGTATGATCTCAACTTTGTGGCATGTAAAAAGGTATCTGTATAAAGAAGAAATACTAGAAGAAAATAGACTAAATGAGTAATAAATAGTGTTATCTGCTCTCTGGGCAAAAAGTTTTTACAAATAATTCTTCAATTTTTTTTAAATTACTTGTAACATCACATATTTTATATAAATTATTTAAGAAGATAGAAATTAAGTCACTTATGCCTTGGTAAAGGAGTGACTGACTGGTGCCATTTTGTGTCAGATTAGTTCTAACTCTGAAGTACTTGCTGTCTCATAGGCAGGGTAGCTTATTAGAAAGAGTCTTGGCTTCTGAGTCAGGTGGGCTTGGGTTTCCACCCCAGTGTCTTCATTTAAGAGCTCTGTGATTGGGCAGGTTGCCTCTCTGAGCTTTAGTTTAGACCATTAAACTAGGATGCCATCTCCTTTGCAAGGTTTCATCATCTTGAAAGTGGTTTGCTTTTAGAGATGCTCAGTAAGTATTTGCTCCTTTTCTCCTTCCAACTACTTTTACACCCCAGCCTTCTTCCTGGGATTCCAAAGGGTCAATTCAAGGACAAAAGGAACTTCAGTTTCATACTAGTATTTCCAGTGATTTGCCTTTTTTAATCATCTCTTTACCGTAAGTCTCATTTCCTTGGTAACCAAACTCACGACAATCATGAAGTGTCTTACTTCAAAGGATGAGAAAACTGTGCAAACCAAAATCATGATGACCTCTCTGGAGCAGTGTGTGTGAGTGTGTCTGTCCCTCAGGATCAGCCTGGGAATGTTGAGTAACAGCGTCACCGCCTTTCACTGGCCTGGATGTGCAGGGTGTGGAAAGGACTCAGGGGCTGAGATATGGTTTATAATTGCATGGCAGCCTGGCCTTCTCCAAGCATTCTTATCCCTTCCAGGATTCCTGTAATTGTCATCAGATGGCTCAGTCTCCCAAATGTTTCCGGTATTGCAGTGACTTTTGGAGTGTGTTTTAAAAAAACGGCCAGAATTAGCAGCCATCATTTGTTTGTCTGTTCTGCTATGTGTACATGAATGCAGATCAGGATGTCTGGAGTAGAGAGAATCCAGTCAGACATGCAGTCCTCCTTTTCCCTCTTGTTTCGGGCCTTTCCATTTCCTCTGTCGATCTTTTCCACATCTACTATTTTAAAGGAAAAAAATAAGTGAGGAAAGATGCAGGCAGTGGTCCTATTTTCAGCTATAGTCAGCTGTCCTTCTAGTCTCAGTACTTCTGAGAACTTTTCTAGACTATTGCATTTTTCATGGGTCTGCTAAAGGCCTCAGAAAGGTTGGGCGTTGGACAGCGAGTGAACCCTGTGAAGAATGATTCAAAGTCTTGGGCCTGTCTGTGGACATGGAGGAAATGGGTGCAGAGGAGACAGACCCTGAATTTCATCTGAAAAAAAATTTGAATAACAGAAATCATAGCATTAATTAATTGGTGCAGCAAGTATTAGAGTGGAAAGAACAACCCAAAAGCACAGAGGAAAAGATGAGAAGTGTTCAGGGAGGAGTATGTGATGCATTTTAGCTTAAAAATGAGAAAAACTTGATAAATTTGCATTCATACTTTGAATAGGTATCAGTCTAATGATTCCAATTTTAGGATGAATGCTGTCTGTACAGTTAAGATATAGGAGGAATGCCCTCAAAGACATTTGCATTTGAGTCTTTCAAGGTATTTGAAGTGTCCTTGATCAAAATCCTGTAAGTGAAAACCCCAAAATAGGAAGATGTCATGCACTGGGGTATTTTTAATCAGATAAGCTCGGATAGTTTGACCTTGACTGCTTTTCTAAGAAGGGAAACATTGCCTAAATGAAAAAAAGACAGCTAATTAAGCAAAATAAAACAGAGATGGAGTGATTGACATATCTAGAAACATATGTTTTCCTGCTCCCTCATTCCTGTAGTGGAGGTGACATTACTTAGGATTGCTCAATTAGATCATATTGGGAAGTATAAAATTCAAGAGAACTGACACAGTTTCTTCTGATTCATGCTGTTGGCTGAGAAATTGTGTTTTTTAAAAGCTACTTTGCTTTATTGGCTCTTAGTCATCTAACTAGTAAAATACTTCATTGCATGCTGGTGCCTCTGTTCGGTTAATGGTGGTGTGTTCTCTAAACTTACGGAGGCCGAGTGATGGTAACTGTTGTCATACTATATAGTTGTCATATCATCTTTTAAACTGATTGAGGCAAATATTGATGACTGCCCTAAAAACCATCCCACCTCTTCTCTTCCTAGGTAGTGGGGAATGGAACCAGAAAACCCTTGATCTTATCAAGGACAGTAGCTATCTCATGATTAATACTAAAAGAGTCAAGTCATGATAATTTCATTTCTCTTGGCAGTGATTGGTTTAAGAGTAGGCATGTGACTAAGTTCTGACCAGTAACTTTTAGGAGAATGTTGGCTAGGAAAGGGTAGTGAAATTTTCCCATCTGTAATGAAAAACAAGTTACTTCTTGGAATTTGGCTGTGAAGCTTACTAAAGCAGTGAGCAAGCATGAGGATGAACGTTACAAAAGAAAAGACAGAGCCGGTGTCATTGGCACCCAGCACTGGGCTGCCAGCTCTGACTGCTTGTTCTGTGGGAGGACTAATTATTTAAGCTCTTATAAGCTGGATTTTCTGTTACTTTAGTCCTACCTAATAAAATGTTTCTGTGCTTTAATCATGCCCTATTCTATTATTTTCCCTTCAGATTTGTAAAGCAGTTCTTGCAGTTTAGAACTAAGTCACACAATCCACTGTTTATCATTTAAAGTACTTTGAACATGTTTCACAACACTGGAGACAAGTACCCTTTTTTGGTGGGATTGCATGCTAGAATTGAGTCTTCCCAGGGCAGGTGCACTCTTGCCAGTGAAGTCATCTTGACCATCATGTTTTCACCACTCTGGGTACCTTGTGATATTTATTTTCTTTCTCTTGTTTGTAATTTGGGTACTTTTTGCTTAGGTGACTCATTTCTGCTTTGGATATTGGGATTGATAATAAGAGAAAGAAGAGGTGTTGGGAAATAGTCTAAAAAATACGTTCAGTTGTTAGAGTGGTTATTCAGTTTTCAGTGGGTACTTTGGGCTAGAAGGTTTGTTTTGGTGTCTCGCTCTGTTGACAGTTCTGCACTATATTTAAACTGTTTCTTGTATATGCTGCCTTTTAGTTAAGAAAATTTACTTTATTTCCTGAGATGAATTATAATTAGGACTGCTTGGTACTGAAATCTCTCTCAATACCACTAATGAGTTACAAATGTTCTAAATGGTGTCCTTATGAATGGATTTTATTTAGAGAGGAATCTACTTATTTTAGTTAACTAATCCCTTTGCTTTGGTATTATGCATCCTTTAATAGGCTCTCATGTTCCTGTTCCATATGGGATTCCTTGTGAAATCAGACCTCAGCAAACAGTGTTATTAACTTTCAGGGTCAGTGGTACTGAATATGTCAATGAAGTTTGTTGGCTCCACATAATCTTGTTTTTATAGCACTGTTGCTTTTTATGCACTCATGGTAAATGTAATTCCTTCCCTATTCTTGCAAAGTGAATTTTGTTTCTTAGTTGGTTCTTTTCTGGTATTTATGCTGGCATAAAATAACTGAACATATTTGAACTGCCATATCCCCCCTCCCCCAGCCTACTCCTGCAGCTCCTTTTATAGTCTGGGAATGGTCTTCTTAGCTCTTTCAATCTCGAGATATTGTGTAGCTTTGTCCTTTTGCCAAAAACCTGAAAATGTCCCAGTAGAACTAACTGGTTACTATGTGGAGTCATAGTGAATTAGTTTGTCCAGTTCATAGGAGTCATTATTTTACCCTTCTCAAGGACCATGCCCTTCTGTTTTCTGAGGAAAGCAGACAAGTTAGTGAAGTTTTGTGAACTTGACCTATGAAATTATACTTTTTAGGTTCAAAGACTGTCTTCTGTGCTTACTAGTTGCATGCCCTTGGGCAAAGTTATTTTACTTCTCTACATGCTTCAGTATTCTTCTGTAAAGTGGAGATTATAAAGCTACTTAACCTGTGGATTGTTATGAGAATTATATGAGAAAATTTATGAAAAGCTCTTATAATAGTGCCTGGTACATACTAAGTGAATTATTGATATATCTAGTTTAAATGTTCACAGTACACAATAAAATGTTTTTCTTCTTTAGCCTCCATGACCACCCAGTGAAGAAGGAAGTATTATTAGCAATATTTACATGGCAGGTCATACACAGTGTCAATGTGTCAATATGTAAACTTTGTTACTGGTAACAGAGTTGGGATTATAATCTAACTGTCTAATTCATTATATGAATTGGGTCTTTATGAAGTGGCCCTGATTTGGTGATGTAGAAGGGAAGGGCATAAATTCCTATTCCTTATCTGGCCCAGTGGTGAGCCAGTTCATGCATTCTAAAATTATTTATGTAATGGATACCAATAATTCTCACTTTTCACAGTCCCAATATGCACAATTTTAAATTATTATGGTTGATTAAATAACACCAATCCTCCAAGAGCTCCATTCAAATGTCAGTTGTTATGTTATATTCACCATAAGTAATTCTGTGAAGGACAACCTAGCACATGCTGTTATTTGGTTCATGCACAGACGGCAAAGCATGTAGCCGTGTTGCCTCCTCTTCTCCTGGAGATAATCCCACATAACATTTTATAAAATGGATAATTCAAAGAGGGAATTGGCCTTCAAAGATCAAAGTGCAGCAAAGAAGGAAAAGGTGACAACCCTGGAAGTGAAATTTAAATCAGTTATAAAGATAGTTCTAGAAAAATAGCACCATGGAAGTGTCAACACTGTCACTATTGTAGAGAGTCTACATACTCTACAGATAGTGGAACTTAGTGAAAAATAATTTATCATAAATTAGGCAAGTGGGGCAAACAGGATGAAGACCTAGTGGAAGAATGTACATTGGCAAAACACATCCTATTAAAGGAATTCCTCAGAGATACTTCATGACAGTGAAAACACAAAGGATAACATGTTGGAAGCAATTCACACTTGGAAAGCAGAATCCCAGTTCACCAAGGCATACAGAAGATACTCACTTGGTGTTTTAAATTAAATAGAAGAAAGCAGAACTGTTCAAATTACTCTTGATCTGTTTTTTATAAAGAAATAAAACACTTTAATTCTCAAAGTTTCTCATGTTTTCAATTACAGTGAACCAAATAAATGTTTTACTTTCTTTTCATTTTCCTATACATGTATAACTGATAGTATAAGAATTTTTAATGTTTCGACAAAAGAAATGTTGGAGGTCATGGAAAAATCATAATTTTCCCATTGATTAAAGATCACTTTGCCTGGTTTCAGCTTGCATGGTCATTTTTATGGTCATGCATATTATGGTGCAAAGCAAGAGCTGCCTGTTTTTATTGAGTCAAGGCGGGAGGCAGTCTTGTCAGTGGTGGGCATATAATAATACAGTGATGCCTTATGAAACATTTATTCCAACATAGATTTAAGTGTCTGCCATGTGCCAGGCTGCATACACACATGTCAATAAAAAGCTCTTTTTCTCAAAGAATTCACATTTCAGTTGATTAACGAAAGACAAGATTATTATACCACAGCATATGCCTATATTATATATTTGATGTTTCTTTGAATGCATTGATAGGGAAATACCAGGCATTAGAAGAGTGGAGAGGAAAGACATCTAACTTATTGCCTAGGAATATGAGGGGTGGGAAAGACAAGGAGACAACCTGGAGGACTTAAGAGTTAATTTGGAAAAGCTGTATTAAAGACTGAGACAGTGGCGAGGAACTTCTGTGTGGAGGACATTTTAAAAAGTTGATTGTTTCTGGAATGTGAAGAGCAAGGTAGGGGACAGATTAGCATTGCCATGGAAACTGGGGGCAATCGGAGAGTCCTTGGGATTTTCCCCAACTTCTTTTAAATTGACATATAATTGATACACAGTAAAACTGACCCATTTTAATATATAGTTGAGTGTGTTTGACCTAAGTCCTGTAACCACCACCACAGTCATGGTGAAGAGCATTTACCTTACCCCCTTAAATCCTCGGTGCCCCTGAGTGGCTAACCCCTTCTCTCACCTGCAACCCCTGGAAACCACTGCACTGTTTTCTGCCCCTATAGTTTTGTCTTCTCTAGCATGTTGTATCAGTGGAATCATGCAGTATATAATTTTTTAAGTCTGACTTCTTTCACTCAGTGTGACGCTTGGAACATTCATCCAAGTTGTTAGCATGTAAAAGCCTTTGGTTTTTTTTTCTTTCTTTTAGTTGAAGTATCATTGATAGTCTTACATTGGCTTCAGTTATACAGTGGTTCAGTAGTTAGCCATATTATTAAATCCTTAACTCCACTAGTGCAGTTACTATCTGCCAACATAGGAAGATGTTACAAATTCACTGGCTATGTTCTCCATCCCTGTGACCAACTTACATTATGATGGAGAATTTTTGTGATCCTTTATCCCCTCACCCTCCCCACCCACCCACCCCAGTCTCTCCCTCATGGTAACCACCAGTCACTTCTCAGTGTCTGAGTCTACTGCTGTTTTGTTCTGTTATGATTTTAGATTCCACAAATAAGTGAAATCATATGGTATTTGAGTTTCTCCACCTGAGCCTTTGGGTTTTAAGCAGGAGAATTATCTTGATTGGAGGATGGATTTGAGAGGAGCAAGACTAGAGGATTTTACTGTAATTTAGGCAGGTGCTAATGGAGGAAATTGTAAAGGAGAGGCTTGAACTGAGAAGTGTGTAGGAGGTGCAGTTGCTCTCGACTGCAGTAGGGAGTACTGGAGTAACAGTAGGTGGGGAAGAAGAGACCCTGTATGTTGGATGTGTTTCAGGGAAGGAGTGTGGAATTTTCTTGAGATGACGCCCAGAAGGAGGTGGGCATGTGAAAGAGCTGCATCCTCTCCTTCCTTATCCTCTCATTTTTGCCAGAATTGAATTTTCTAGGCAAGACCTTGCTTAACTAAAAGGCTTCTATTTCTCTTCATTCTACAATATCATCACCAAGAATTTGTTCCCAAAGCCTTGGTTTGGAACTATTGCATTATTATGGAATAAATCTGCCATTTTTTAGAAGACTGTCCTCTGCTTACAGCATCAGTTAACTCACTTCATCTGCATTTACCTATTGTTTTCCCAAAAAACAATATGAATGTCTCTAGACAGGCTATGGTGCATGGAGCTGGAAGTCAGAGTCCAATAGTCATGAACTGGCAACAGGTCAGGAATTCTCTTTTGTGAAGATTATTTCCACAGGAGGAGTTCTCTTGCCCTTTATTTTAGGAGGGTAGTATCATTTGAACCAGTTTGAACCATATGGGCTGGAAGTAGTGGTGAAGGAACATGATATTATCTATGTTTATGAAATGGCTGACTCACTTTCTGTGCAAACTCTGATTTAGTGAGGATTCTGAGTCTACATCCAGGCTAATGGGAGAATTCTGTGCTTGATTAATAATAGAATACCTTCCTCTGGCCTATGAAAGAAAGCACCCTGAGAAATGGTGGTGGGCAAAGTATTTACCCCACTGATGAAGAACTTTTCAGAAAGGTGATTCACCACACAAATGCCTGTACCGAAAAGGTATTGGATACAGAATTTGCTCACAGCCATAGTTAGAACTAACACAGCATTTTACAGTCAGGTCAGTTCCATGAGGTAGAGTATTTTCCTCTCCTCTTACATATGGGGAAGCTGAGATACAGAGAGGTCAAGTTAACTTTCCTAGAGTCAGACAGCTAGTTTTAGCAGAGCTGGAATGCAAACCCAGGCTGTCTGGATCCAGAGTCCATCCTCTTCCACGTGTGCCATGCTGTCTAGAGTTCTGGAATGCTAGCATGGGAAGGACTCAGAAACTATTTCCCACTTCTCATTTTATAGTTCAGTGCAGTGATGTCCAGAGAGGGCTCTGAGATGACTCACTCAGGAACACAGAGGATGGTGGAGGCAGCCGAGCTTCCCCCCGCCCAGGGCTCTTGCTGCTCTTGAAAATTTTGTACCTTTGTCTTGATAGGTTGTCACTTTTATATGGTGAATAAAAGTGTTGCTGAAGTAGGGGGACTGGCAAATTTGGTGTTTAATACCATGTTTTTCCTTGGCCTTAGCTCTCTTTTGCCCTGGAATTTACTAGCTGGCTTTCTTCCTGTCCCTTCTGTCACTTTATTATTCCCAGTGGAGCCTGAAATCACTGATAACTGTTCTCTAGCCTGTCCTGTTTGACCATTGATTGTCTGATCTTTTGCATTTTCTAGTGTGTCGCAGTAGCAGTTGGGGAGGGGAGCAGCTGCCCAACCAGCTGGTGAGAGTTGAGTTTTGGAATGGGGGAGGTGAGAACTATTATGGGGTTGGGGTATTACTGTGCAGATCAAAGACTTTCTTCACTCAGCGGTTCTGACCTTTTTGATTTTGAGCCTCCTGCCCCACCCACCCACCAAGCTCACACTCCCCACATTTGGTGCAGGCATCTTACCTTTGCTGTTGGGGTTCAGAGCTAGACAGACAGTGCTGATGAATTTGCTTGCCCAAGCACTTATTCACATGAAACCTTGATTACACAGGGAGTCTGGAACGCAAGTAGAGCTCTTGCCGTAACAGTTTACATGTCATATTTGTTGCAGTTTTATTTTGAGGAGCCACAGTTTGGGGGATAAGTTAATTTTCTTTAACATTTGCTAATCTCTTTCTTTAAAAATTCCCTGGTATAAACTTACTCAAGAGACTGATGCTTCTCTTGTTTCCTCCCTTTCTTTCTCCTTTCCTCCTTTTCTCCCTTCCTCCCTTGTATAGTGAGTCTTTGTATGTAAAAATTGAACTCCAGTTCTGGTTTTGTCCACTTACACTGCCCAGGAATGAAGTTGCATATTAATGCATTATAGGCACCAATCTCCCCTGGCTTACTCTTTCTCCACATTCTCTATGATTAAAAATGTCCTTCTCGATTTCAACTCAAAGTACCTGAAAAGGCTCCTTGTTTAGTTAAGAGAAAAGCAAATTTCCCCAGGTAAGTTCCCATATGTTTTCTGTAAAAACTGGCACACACATCCCTTGTATTTTACCCCTGTCAAATGAGGTCCTTGTAAGAGTAATCAGCCAGCCTAAGCCACTCATCTCTTTTTGCCTGCCTTTTCTTGGGTAATTTTAACTCTTTTGGTGCTGTTCAGGAGAGTTTGCCTCTTCCTGTCACAACAGAAGGGTTGAATTCCTGAGACTGCCACCTTCCTCTTGGTTTCCTCAAGTGAACATTGAACTCCAGAACTGCTCTTCTGAATAGAGGCATACGCACAGAGGTGAGTTTTCCTTCAAGGCCCTGGGAAGGGCCCCAGCAAAAGTGTTCATGTGTTCATTTCATTTTATAAAGTTTGCACATATTTTTTGCATGATTTTTCTTAAAGGAAGCCCCCCAAAGTGTACAAGCTTTAGGCCTTAGCTGACCTGCATCCACTCTTGAGTAGTTGCCTTCAAGAAACATTGAGTAAGAGCTTCTAACACTTTAAGTAATCACCAGATCCAGCTTCTTTCTCTGTGGCCTTCCAGTTGTGGTATAAAAGTGTGAAAAAAGGTGTTATTTTTCTAATTCTGATCTCTGAAAATGCAAAACAGCTGGTCATCCACAGTGTCAAAAAGGAGGCCTCAGTAGAAACCCTGCCGGAGGGGATACTTCTAGGTTTGGGCGATCCATTCGTACATTGCAGTGGATACAGATTAACTTTTATCTTACGGAGAGTTGAGTTTGGCAGTGAGTTTAAAGTTGTAGTTATTCTTCTAATATGCAATCACAGTCCCTTTTGAAAAAATACACTGGAATCTGTGAAATGCAGTGTAGCATAGGCACATACATAGAAACTTTAATTGTTCTCCTGGGCTCATGTACCTAAGTGGTCATTTTCTTCCTGTTTCTTCTCCCATTCCCATTACTTGCCAAATCTGTAAGTTGATTGTTTAATTTGCATTGCTTCTTGGAACTGTCCTGTCCTTAAAAAAAAAAGTCTCATCACAATTACTGGGTTTATAATGTGAATTCATGTCTCTCTTTTACTCCTTTCAGTCTTGATGCTCTACTCTAAGCAGGTTGTGGTACCTTGAAGGGTCACCTCCTCTATTCCTTGGGGTTGGAGGCTTTTAAAAACATCTTACTTTATCACTCAAAGTGCTCAGCTCCCAGACTTCATCAGTTACCCTCTCTGATCAGAATAAGCCCACCATTCTGTGTTCCAGGACCTCTTTGGGGACAGGTGAGCTTATCTTTCCACCTCCTTCTCTCCTAGACACTCTTTTTATATTGTGTCCTAGCCATATTGTTTCCCAGGTATGCCTCCTATTTTGCAGTCTTCCGTTTTAAGGTACTTTACTGCTTTGTACCTTGTGGGACAGTTGTTAAGTTTGTATAAGACTCTAGACCAGATTTAAAAATTCTGTAAGGTGCTTTGTTTTATTTATTTTTAGTGGTGGTCAGTGTCCAAGTGCTCAGTGAAAAGGGTAGCACCAGATTACTACAGAAACTTTCGGGAGCATCGCACTGAGTAGTTGTCCCCAGCTAATGTCTTCTGCACCATGCCACAAGCAGCTTCAGAGTGGGAATAAGCTCTCTGAATCTCTAGTGCTAGAACTGTGCAGCTGCAAAGTCTCTTGGACTAAAAAGATAGTTATATTTGTTTCTTATTCCTGTGATGCTTTCCTCCATTCGTTGAATAGGATTTTTCTCTCTGTATTTTGAATTTGTGCCAGACTCACTGGAAAAAGGAAATTGGATACTATTTCACTACTAATTGAGATATCACTACTCACTAGGTATTTGAAGTGTTCAATTAAATGAAAAAAAATCTTCCAATGCTTTTTTGTATGTGTCAGAAAAAACTTTGAAAAATTTAAATGAATTAAAAAATTTGTATTTGGAAAATATACTTTTGGCTAATTGGGTTGTTACATAACTTTGATTAGTAGTGATTGATTTAGTTTAAACAGGGCCTTGATATTTTATTTGGGTTACTTTTTAAAAAATATTTCTAGATAGTAGGGAAGGACCATGAATATAATAGTGATTTAAATAAAGTAGAGGTTTAATTAGTAGATTCTTAATTTGAGTTGTATAGTTATTATGATCAAGTACTAAGTAAATAATACAAAGCAGGGCATATTATTTGAAGCTTTTATCAGCTCTTCCCAAATAGATCTTAAATCTAAATCAATATTAAAAGTATCCCAAATAATATAATTATTTCATTACACAACCTGAGCTTTGGGTAAATTTGTAGACTCTTGAACCCTGTAACATACAGAAGAGTAAGCTTAGATATAACATAAGCATAAATCATTGTGACTTACATGATTTATCTCTTCAGCAGAAATATTGTACTCAGAATAAAACTGCAGTCCTGGAAAAAAATTTTTGATTGAGTTTTGTGGGACTAGAGGAGGTTTTAGGGTTATGTTTATGTTTAAGTTTAATTTGAAAAGTAAGTTAAGATTTATAGTGAGCAGTGCTAGAATGCTTTTTTTAAAAGCTTACGAATAAAAGCAAAATCTGAATCTGATTTTTTGGAACCAAGTTCAGGAAATATGGTACAATTCTAAGTTAATTATTTCCCTTAATTACACCTTATTTGCAAGTTGTGCGTTTACAATATTAACACGTGTAATACCCTGTGATTTGATATGTTTAACTTTCTACTAGACTCAGGCTTTTAGATTTTTGGACTCCAGAAACAACAGAATGTAAGACCTATCTTTGCTTGTATCACTTAATGATTATACTCTGATGTTTTCATTGCATGAAATACACACATCTGATTTACTTGAGAATAAAATGCTTCAAGATTTAGGCATGCTTACCTTCTATGACAGAATATTTTCTTCATCCACAAATTCACTTTCTAAAAAACAATAATAATCAAGTTCATACACTCTGTTAGGAAATATAGTGGATATAATGGTGAACAAAACAGAAACATTTCTTTCTTGCTCTCAAGGTATCTTCGAGTCTGGTAGGGGAGAAAAATGAGAAACCAGGCAGCCACAGTAGTGTGTGTTAAATGCTGGGGAACACTGAGGCCAGAGTCCCATCAGCACATTCAGGAGCGTGCCAGAGACTTCTGGGAGGGGGTGACACGTTTGCCTCTTACTCTTCAGAGCTAACTAGGTGAAGTGAAGAGTGGCTAACAATGTTCCTGGCACAAGGAACAGCATTGGTAAAAGCCCAGAGTAAAGAGAAAACTGAATATATTGAAGACTAGTGTCTTGCCAATGGGTTTCAGCCACGGACCAGTTCACTATGAATTCAGTGTGACCAAAGAAATGACAGGAGCACATTCTTGGGGTGAAAGGGTTATACCCAACTTTATTTCCACGCTGGCTGTGGCTGGCCAAACACTAGAATCCTGTCCACTCAGAGCGTGTCTGTATGCAGCAAGCCTGTTTCTGCCTCTGGCCTTCTCTACCCCCGCAGCCGTCTCAGTCTCTGTCCTCGGCACTGCCACCACTCCAGCCTCTGCTCTGCTCTCCTGCAGCCTTGCAGCTGTGCCACCAGATTGCCCAGAGCACTGGGCGGAGCTCTTTATACAGAATCAGTAACAACATATTACCCACACATGTGTAGTGAGCTAGCCAACCAGGGCCAGGTGAGAATCCTGGCCATAGGAATCTTCACTTTATCCATAACTAGTATGTTAAAACTTTAGGCACGTAAACCTCAGATAATCAGAACTCTGATTTTGGATTAGGAAATTTTTCTTTTGTAGTTTACTTTGATGAGTAGAAGAGAAATGAGAACAAAGTTATTGGTTGATTTCCTCCTCCCTTATAACAGAAATAATCACTTATTTTAGAAAATTAAATTATGCAAAACCATCAAGAATTTAAAATCACTAATAATCATATTACCCACAGATAACCTTACTTGTCATTTTGTAACTATCCTTTCACATTTTTCCTATGCATTTTTAATTTTATAAAGTTGGTATGATACTGAACATTCTGTTTTGTATCTGATATTTTGTATTTAATATAAAAGTCATTACTAATTTTCATATCCTTTGAGTACTTATAAAATAAGAATTTTAATGGCCATATAATATTCAGTCATGAACCATTATTCATTTATAGAGCCCCCATTATGGGAAGTGTAGGTTGTTTCCAGCTTCTTGCTCATTAATATTGCTGCAATTAATGTATTTGAATTTAAACGTTTGACTAAGTTTCTGAGTATTTCCCTAGGGTAATAAAAAGGTATGTCCTTACTTCTGTACCCCTGCTATTTTTTTGTAGTTAAACTGCTTGTTGACTATCACCACCCTCCCAAATCAGTCTAGCCTTGATGTGAGATCTTGAATCTAGATCTTCAGATCTTTGGCATTTAGACCAGTGCTTTCCAAGACACCTGCTTGAAGAGCAAATTTGGAAATTAGTCTCTTTGCATTTATACAAGTAAAAGCATAAGTTGAACTGGATGTTATATGGCTGGACATGAAATGTAAGACTGGTGTTTTATGTTGCTATAAATGTGAAACTACTATATCCATTTTTTTACATGTCTCTAGAAATGTTTTATCCAGGGAATTTTTTTAAAACAGAGGAATTAAATATTTTGTAGAGAATGATCTTTAACTGTATGGTTAAATAACCTTACTGTCAGTGACTTGGTATATATCTTATTAGATAATTAACTCTGTAGATTTGAGAATCAAGAAAAACATAATTGCTTCTTGGGTAAGCATTTTTTTCTTAAAGATGTCAAGAGTTATTTTGCATAAACTAGGAGATCCTAACAGGAACCAATTAACTGAAAAGGGATTTTTTTTTTTTTGCAGATTTTGTACTATATCAGGGCTGAAGTCCTGTTTTCTTCATCTGTTCATCCTCTGTGCACTGTAGTGCCAGTCATATCATACTCAGTAAATGGGCCCAAAAAACACTTTAAAAATATAATAGCTTTACTGAGGTATAATTCACCTATGTAGGCTGTTTTTATAGGTTTCAGTGGTTTTTAATATATTCAGAATAGTGTAACCACCATCACAATTACAGGACATTTTTAAACACATATTTAAAATTTTAACTATGATCCCCAACACTGCCATCCTCTGCGGCTGTAGGCAACGGCTGATCGCTGTATATCTCTATGGATTTGCATATTCTGGACATTTCATACAAATGGAATCGTGTTGTATGTGGTATTTTGTGATTATCTTCTTTCACTTATATTTCACCAAAGAATATTATATATGTATATCATATTTTTCTTTTTCCGTATACCAGTTGACGGACAATATTTTTTAATACCTTAATGCATTTGTGTAGGCTTATACTACAAAATAAAGAACTAAGGAAGAAGTAAAGTTGCAAGACCCCAAATTGGAGATGTGTTCAAAGTTTGTTAGTGGTGAAGGTTATATAAATGAGTTTACAATTAAGTTTCTGTGGTTGTTCGGTCTATGGGAAGAGTATCTCATCAATCAGTGTATCTTGTCAGTTCTCTCTCTTGAATACTTCTTAAATCTGCTCTCTTCTCTGTATCTCTGGTAATTTAAGCAACACCTTTCATTTGGTCATTGCGTTACCTCTACCATCCCCTAAAGCAGGCAAAAGGAGCATTTCTAAAAGTTCATTTTCCCTTAGGAATCAGAATTCCTTATGATAGCCTGTAAGGTTACCTCACATCAGGCTCTTGCTGCCTTTCCTGCTCTCCCCCTTCTAGTCTCCATTTTGTATTTAACAAAGGATAATAGAGTTCTTTCTGAAGTTGTTAGGTACCCTAAATTTCAGCTTGTACCACTTCAAGAACTATGTGTTAAGGACCCCTTTTGGAGCCTGGTGTAGTGGGTGGAAAGAGCTCATGAGGTCTAGGGCCCACTGTACATCAGAAACATACTTGTTTCCTTTGAGCCTCTTATCTACAAAATAGAGATAACACCTTATGAGTTGTCATGATTAAAGGAGATACTATGAAAGTATCTGACACATGTATGTACTAAATAAATTATGTCCTTTCATTTTTCATTTAGATTGTTGGTAGAATGTAGTGGCGTAAAGTGAGTTTGATATCAACCCCCCTTTTTTTTCTGGAAAGAGAGATAGATTGTGATGATTTCCTGAAGTAGTTAAGGCTTTTTTCCTTCCAGAGTCTGTATTTCTGTCTCAGAATCCTGTTTTTGTGAAGTCTCTGTAATTTTATTACTACTCTAATGCCTTTGCCTATCAGCATTACTTCTGTGTGTTACACCTGTAAAAAGACAATCATTTATTGTTTTTTTTTTCTAAACTAGATTTTCTAAAATATTTTATTTCTAAAGTATCTTTATGATATCCTCATTACAAAATTGTCCATTAAAAGAACAAGAAAATTCAGAAAATAGGGAAATAAAGAGAAGATAAAATTCAGTTGCAAGCCAGTCACTTCTGTGACCATTGTGGTTCATGATTTTTCCAAACTGTTCTATGCATACATATACACACGTGCCTATAGTTTTTGAAATAGAAGTTGGTGACATTTTGTTTAATTACTGTTTCCATTTGCCAGTACAGGTGTCTTTCAGTGTTGGTATGATGGATGTATATGATTTTTTATGGCTGCATAGGATTCCATTGTATGGGAGTACCATAATTACTGTCACCAGACCTCTTTGGATGGACATTTAGGTTGTATCTAACTTTTGGTTGTTATAAACAGTGGTGGCTTTCATTGTGAAATCATGAGTGATCGTGTTATGCCTTTTACCTCCTGAGTTAATGGTTCTCATGAAATAATTTCCCTGAGGTTTAACATCAGTTCCAGTTTAAACTTGCTCCACTTACTTTTCACAGGTCTTTTGTAGTGTTACTACTCATGTAACCATACTTTCTCCCCTTTCATTTCCATATTTTACTCTTTATCTGGTGCTAGTTTTCTGATTTCTTCATACCTCCACCTCCATTTACCTTGGTAAAACTTTTCATTTTCTCTTTGCCCCATGCTGCTGTACTATCTCAGGTTAAGTTATTCCTTTATATTGGTTAACATATCTTTCCATTTTGCAATTGATTCTTATGATTAAATTCATTAATTTGTTTCCATTATATTTTCCATCACCTCGTCTCAAATTTGGGATTATTAAATATTTAACCTCATTCGTTATTCTAAAAAAGAGTGCTTGCTTCTAAATAAAAGAATCAGTGAAGTGGTTTGTATTGTGTAGTTCAAAAGACATATCTTTACAATAATTGCCTGTTGCCCTAAACTGGCATATTCCTGAGGTTATTTGTAACCTTGGACTGGTTTTCATCCTTTTGGATCTGGGTTTTGGCTCATAGCCCATTGATTATATCCTTAAGGAACATTAACCATTTTAAATAATTTTAATTTAGTGCTAAGTAAATCATATTGTATATTCTAAAGCCATAGTTATTAAACATGAGCATGCATCTGAACCACTTGGAGTTCTTGTTTAATCCCAGACTTCTGGGCCTTACCCCCAGGCTCTCTGACTCAGTACATCTTGAAAAAGGCCTGAGAATTTGCATTTCTATCAGTCCCTTGGTGCTGCTATTGCTGGTCCCGAAACCATGCTTCGAACATCAAAATCACTTTTGAATTATCCGTGCTCTTTGTAATTATCTATATTCTTTATCTCTTTATACTAGTGCACATTACAGATAAAGCTGATGATATGTTAGTAGAGTTGTCATTTGTTTAAAAAACAAAAAAAATGCTTATTGGCAAAATACAGAAAGATTGATGGATACAGAGTTATAGCCTGATGATGTGAGGAGTCCGAGTTTAGGGTCCTGGGTGGTTTAGTCCAAAACAAGATTCCTTAAATTTCTTACAGTCTTTGTTTTCTTGCAGAAAAAATGTAATTGACATCATATCTCTCCTGTCCCTCCACCTCCTAAATCTGCAGGTAGACCTCAGTGTGTTAAACAGTTCACAGTGTCAAACATCTCAATTAAGAAATGCCTATGTGTGTTTTAATAAATGTTCAAAGTAGTTTTAATAGAGGCACTATCATGAGGTCTTATCATGGTAGGGATTTAGAACTTGGATGAGGAAAATATCTTGAAATCATAGATATTTCAAAGACTCTGGAAATCAGAGCTATAGGACAGGTGGTGGTCTGTGGTGGTGGTCTGTATGTCCAGGTCTGCAAGAACACAGAGTTGACCCAGAAGAAAGGATGTGAGAGAAATTTTAAAATAGTGGTATTGAAACTCTCATTGGATATGTTGGTTCATTGGATCCAGGTTCAGTTTGGATTCTCTGATACCTTATCAGATATAACTAGTATTTGTTACACTTACTAGCATACTGGCAATTGGGATCTTTGGGTTTAAAGTTCCTTCTACCTGACAGTTGAGATCTGGGAGATGTATAAAACCCTTTGCAGCTGGCTCGCAGGCACATTATTTGTATTTGAATAGAAAGGATACACTATTAGGAAAAGTACAAGAGAAAAGGGTTTTTATAGAGGATCACATGGCATGTAGGTGTATGAATGGCACAGAGGTGTGTGAAAGGTGAAGCTACAGTAACACTTGGCAGCTGGTAAGAACATAGTACAGAGTAAGATGAACAGGAAGTTTCCTCTAAGCACATCAGCCTCTTATGTTTAGACTCTATTAAAACATCATTGCTTTAGCCAGAGATGCTTCAGTTATATTGTAGAGACATGTCCCTTGTTCTCTGTGAGTTGTAATTTAAAATTTTTTCATAAAGCCTTTTTGGCCATTCTTTTACTATCATTATTGTGTTCTCCCTCACCCTTTTTTTGGTGGCATACCATGTGTGGTCTTTTCTTCTTAAAAATTAGGAGAGTAATCTCAGCAATGTAAGAAACCTTCTGACACAGAAAACATTTGCCCAAAGTGTACCCATGTGAGCAATGGGCTGGGCATATACTAAAAAAAGGAGTAAAAAAGGCTTTTTGTTGAGAGTGACAGGCATACAGGACAAGCAAAATTGAACTTAAATCCTTTCATTGATATTGGAAAGTCATAAGTCTTCATGTGACACTGCCACATTCAACTCACTGTGATCTGGAGCACTGTGGCCTGTACTGTAGCCTGTAGCCTGTGTGTGTGTGTGTGTGTGTGTGTGTGTGTGTGTGTGTGTGTGTGTGTGTGCGCGCGCGCACACAGTGTAAACATTTTATGAACTGCAGTGTCTGATCCATCCGTCTGTCTGGGCAAGGATGTCCCTTGATAGTAAAAAGAACTGCAATCAGGACAGAATTGGTCAATGCGGCATGTCTAATGGTGAGAAGATATTTGAAGGACTCGATATAGACACAATAGTCTCTCTAAATAGCCTCTTTGCACCCGGAGTCTTATTGCAAACAGGTTCATTAAGGAGAGACATTCTGACACACAGCATCACAGTAATGAAAGTAGCTCTGTTTTTCTAATATTGTATCTTGCCACTTCAGTTATGCTGCTAGTACAAGATTTCCCTTGTGTTGTTGTATATTTCTCCAGAAAAAGAATCAGTCTTCATAGAATATACAATTATTTTGTACAGGAATGTATAACTCATACCTAAGATCCAGTACTCCCTGTTTATATGCACTAGTGCAAAAATAATTGGCAAACACATCTTCCAGACCAAAAGATTCCAGCACCTTCAATTTATTGGGCTAGAAGATGTTGAACCAGAGTTATAATAAACTTTAAAAAAAATGTGTAATGTTCAAAATGGATTTGTGATCAATCATAAAAGAAAAAAATATTAGTACAGTTTCCCATGAGGTATAATTTTTTTCCTAGTGTTTTAGGCAACTCCAGTAGAGTATCTGTTCAAAGAGGGTAAAAATGCAAAAGGTTTTCATCCACCGAGCTTTGCATATAACTACTATATGATGACTTAAGCTATTGGGGTTTCTGCCTGTTAATGTACAGCATGAACATTATGAACATGGAAAAAAAGGTTATATTGGTTTAAAAGTAGATATGGAAAATTTAATGTGCTCAATAGGGAACAATGGCATATTAAAAAAAAACACTCATGACACAGATCTAATAATTCACTTGCCCCTGTAGGAGAAGGGTATCAGCTCTGATACTGGCTCATAGTTTATTTTTATATACACCTCTGGTCCCTGCAGTATACCCAGTATGTGGGTTCCAGAGAAAAGAAAGAAAATAATCTGTAGGGAAATCAGACTGGAAACCTTTCATTAAATACATTGTACTCTGTATTGTGTCATTCACAGAATCTTTCAAGAAATAAAGAAAGGAAAAACCTGTTATCAGTCTGCATGTGTGAAATATTGTATTTGAATACTATCATTTGTTTTAAGATTAAGGCTGAGTCTGCAGACATATTAGTTATTATTCACTTACATCTGGTAGATAATGCAACAGGGATTTAAAGATTCTTTTTCTATTTCTAGTCCCCACCTTCCTCTGGCCCCCAAAACAATGTCAAAGATACTACTTTAACTTAAAAACTATGCTGATAAAATATTTTGTTGGACATGTTGCCTCTTTATAGAAGATTGGGGTGGTGAGGGTAATAAAATCAGCCATGAAATTTTTGCTGGAGTTTGTAATTTAGTAAAAGATGCATTTCTTGGGAAAATTGGAGAAAGTGTTAAATATATTCTTTCGTGAGGAAAAAAACACACACTAGGGGTGTAACTGAATAGTGACACCTTTGTCAAGTTGAATGTCCTTTGGAGTGAGCCATTTGTCTTGTCATTATTGTGCATGTATTGCTGTTGGTGGGCCTTTAAAATCTGTAAACGTCCAATCTTTTTAGCTGACTGTTCATGCAGGATATGCTAGGCAAGCCAACTGTGACACATATTCTGCCTATACTTGTAGCTGTCTCTTGGACATATTTGAACACACACCTTAAACCTGGTGTGCCATATAACAGTATTTAATGAACTTCCAGAATAGCAGGTATTAAGAGTTAGGTTTTGATGTCAGATATCTGGGAGCACATTGTCCTACACAGTCTGATGAAAGATTTATTATTTCTAAAGTAGCCTATGTTGAAAACCTTGTTTTAAGAAACAGAGTGTTATAAGCCCATCATTCTCTTGAAATTGATAGCTTTTTTCACACCTGTTAGACTCATTGCCACCTCTTGGGCTGAGGACAGATAGAGCACCACTTAAGATTTCAAGTTGCTAGTAAAAATAAATAAATAACTTTTTTTAATGAATTGGGGGTAGGTCTTTGGAAAAGTAGGGATGTGCTCTTAAGTGCAGAACTTCTCCTGTGAAATAGCCCCTGGGAGATTGGTTATCATAGTCATTGTGGATAACATCCTAATTTAGAGGCAGTTGCTCCTGTATTCATGTGAATCATTTTGGTGCTGTTCCTCTGCTCCAAGTACCTGTCAGTTTAGTTCTTAAGCTGCAGACCAAATTTAGAGTTGCTTATGTCATTTAATATGTTGGATTTGAAAGTACTTTCTGACTGTCAGTGGCCCATTGGATCATTAAGAAATTGTCTCTCTATTTTTCAAGGTTGGGTAAGGTTTGGGGAGAGATTTCTTATTACCACTTTTTTTGTTTAAAGCTGAAGAGTACAACCAGTCCATCTGTATGGTTATTTAGGATTAGCCCTGATCTTAAAGTGACAATGGCTGGGCATCCACTGTCAAGTCTCCTCTATCTCCACATGACCAATCTCTCACATTCTGAGATCTGGACTCACCTCGTAGATGAGCAGTGAGCCATGGTACTGTGCTAGGTACCTCTGCTGTCAAAGTACTTTGGAAAGAAATGAGCTGTTTTGACCCATGACTGCTGGGCTTAACATTCACTTGGGGCCAAGCAACCCTTGGGCTGCACACATGCAGCACTTTGTAGCCCCTCCTTCCTGGGGTCTGTGTAGGTTTCCTAAGGTCCCATTTCTCTGCATTCCAATAGGGTTCCAGACTCAGGATGGGTGTTTATCCCAGAGCACTTCCTTAGAGCCTGGGAACAGCCTGTAGACTGGTCTACACTTTGCAGCACTAAGGTTTTTTCAGGATCACAAACAAGCTTCAATGGCAATGAGGCTCCATCCAAGTTTATACAGTAAGACATAGCAGATTTTTGTTAGCTGAGTTCTTCCTGTGAGCCAGACCTTCTGCTAGGTACTTTTAGTCTTCACATGAAGGCTGAGATGGAGGTGGCTTTTCCCCTTTTTTGGAGGTGAGGAAACTCTGTCACTAGTAAGAGGCAGTGTTGGGATTTTCAGATCTAAGCCTGATCATATATCAAGTCTGTGTACTTTATAATTATTTGACAAATTCCTGTAGGGGGGCTTGCTGAACTCCTCTCTCTGTTCCCTTGATTTTCATGCCTATAATGACTCCTTTCCTGTCCTTTGGGGCCAGTCACCTACTAGCCAGGTGACCCTGTTAGTCCATTCCTTGAGTGAGCTGCATTTCCCCTACAGTAGAATAAGGGAGAATGATAGATAACTCCTATTTAACCTGGTTTCAGGGATAATGTTTCTGAAAACACATGTTATGTATTGGACGTCTTCTGTATACCAGGCTCTGTGCTGGCACCTCGATAGGTGCAGATGTGGTTCCTGCCCTCATGAAGCTGCAGACGTGCTGACATGTCAAGATATGGAAATAAAAATTTAACAGTGTTACTTAGTTACGTGCTGCATGTCTAAACCATATTTAGATGTTAAACTGAGTTTGAGTTGAAGTCATAATCTGAACAGTTACTAAACTGACCCTGGGTCCTAATGGTACTGCTTAAAGAAAGCCCCGTGCTCTTTTGGGTATCACCTGGATGCAAAGCTTTTTACATAAATTCTCTACTATTGTTGGCATATCAGGTTCCTTTTAGGTCAAAGATCTGGCATTTCTGCCTTCTCCCTTTTTCTTGGCTTCCTTCCCCTCTCATTCTCTCCTAACCTTCAGTGTCTGCTTGTGCCCCTTTTTCTTAGTCCTTCACCTTTACCTGTTCTGCTTTCTACCCTTCCTCTGAGCACACTTTAAATTTAACCCTCCTACAGATCCTAGCTCACTCTTACATCCAGTTCTATCCCTCATTTGATAAATGTTCTTTTAGGACACTAATCCAGATTTTACATTTATTTTTGTGTAGGCAATCTGCCTGTTTCTCCAAGTAGACAGAAAGTTCCCTGAGAGTTGGGACCACTTCTCTCCCTCTCTAGTACCCACCCTAGGCACAAGTCTGTTTCCAAATATTGAATTAAATTGGATTTTTTCCCCTCGTTTTCTCTGGAATAGCTCGTCCTCTTTCACCTTTAATGTTTCATTTATTCTACCTACGTGTCCAATTGGCCTGTTGAACCAAACACTAAACACATTTCCCCAACTCTGCATTTCCTGCTTTTTTTCTAATTCATAATAAGTGTCTCCATTGTCTTCCTCATAACCCAGTCAGCCTCAGTTGCCCCCAAGCATTCCCAAAGTCCCCCATCAGCCATCATCTTCTGGGTAGGAAGATCTCTTTAGGGAAAGATTCCCTGGTATCTCTCATTACTCCACACCGTCACTGCCCCTACTTGGTGTGAGTATAACCAATGTCCTTGACTAAATCACTATCTAGTCTTGTCACCTCTTTCCCTGAACCTAGTAGTCCTTCTAAAACAAAGATCTAATCATGTCAGATCTTAAAAGCCTTTGATAGCTGTTCAAGTATTTACTAGTTAAATGATACTGTATCTGGGATTTATTTTAAAAGTATCCAGTGGAGGAGGGAGGGAGATAAAGAGGATTAGGGAGACTGTTGATGAAATAAGACTACCCATGTGCTGATAATTGGGGAAGTTGGTGGTGCAGATCACAAGGGCTTATTTTTACTACCTAACATTTGTGTATGTTTGAAAACTTCTATAGTAGAATTAAAAAATAAAACACAGCCAACTTTGGCTGTACACTATGTAGATAATATCTGAGCTTCTTGGCAGAGCATGCGTCGTGCTCAGACTCCCTTCCCAGTCTCTTGTTTGGCCTCTGATCTCTCAGCTCTCTAGGCTGACTTTCTACTCTGCTTCCTTCCTTGCCCTGAGCATTGATCTGAAAGCCTCCGTTCTGCAGATAGATCCTCTATGGCCCACTTGGCTAGCCTGAGGAGGTCTTCTCTCCTTTTGGCTCCCATATCCCTTTGATGGACCTATTTTAGAACCCATCATACTATTTGGTCCCTACTTTGACGACTTCCCAAACCCAGAAGGTTCTTACTCCCACACCTCCAATTTCAGTTCCGCTAATGCTCATTGTGTGCCTTTTGAGTGTCAGTCACTTCATGAGTGTTTGAGATTTTAAATAGAATAGTTACTTTTCAGCCTGTAATGAGTGATCCACCACCCAGTGTTTTGGGTGGACCTTGGCAGTGAATTCTGTCCCTCCTCTTCACCCCCAAGGTCATCCCAGACTCTTCAGGGAATGAAATATGTATTATTGAGAGATGTGTAGGTAAACTGTGCTGTATGAATATAAGATAGCCCAATATTCATTAGCATGTCAAAATTCTTCATCCAGCTTTTGTGTCCTTAATGGTGACTTTTAAAATTGTCAGGCTCTACATTTACACTTAGGTCTTCCTCCCCCCTTCCAGTCCATCCCATTAAACCAGGTGAGAGAGTTGTTTTTGCCACCCGTGGTTTCTGGGAGGACAGCCTGCAGCCAGCCTTCTGCTGGAGCCCATCGTAAAGTCCCTACGCCAGGCTCTAAGGTGAACAGAAGCTCACAACCTCTAAGTCCTTCATTTGTTTTTGGTCACTTGATTATTCCAAACTCCTATAGGATTCTTGAGCCCAAAGGTAAATGTAGAAAATGTTTAAAAGATTTGAGAAATGAACTAATTTTTGTGGCCTGGAGAAGTGAAGACCAAGGTATGAGTTAATTGCTGTTTCCAAAACACATGAAATAATTTTACACGGAAGGTGGTGCCAGCTGTTAGCCATTTGAGTGAAAACAAACAAAAGGACTTAGGTTGTAGCTGGAGGGATTTTAGTTAGGTAGAAATTTCTCATTCAGTGGTTCTGGGTGGGAACTGGGTTCCCTTCCCAGTGGATTGTTGATTTAGGTCCAGATTGAGGGCAGTAGGGTGGATTTGAGGAATTTAAGCATCCTGAAAATGAGGCTTCCTGATTAAAAAAACAGCATCTGTGATTGCCCTCCGTGCTCAGAGCCACAGAATTGAGGATTCCCCTCATTCCTCCCACCTTCCCCCAAGTTGAAAGAAATTAACCTCAATTAAAGAAAATAGTGATGGATGGCTGTAGAGATAAATATGATATATCACACAGGAAAAACTACATTAAAAGAACATTAAACTTAGGACAGAAAGCACTAAAAATGAAAAAACTCACACTTAAGGTTGAAAAGTGATACTGTTTACATCGCTGCTAATATGTAGACCTAATAGGACACATTAGAAAATAACGAGTATGTCCTATTACGCTCAGAAGTAAGTTTTTTGACTTGATTCACTCATCTTAATATACAGTTTCATTGCCCAGCTTTAATTAAAGCATCATCCATGAATGATTATAGCCCATGGAAAAAAACCTGTTATTTTTACTACGAGAGTGTTGGTGTTAAATATTAAGTTTTGGAGCAAGCCAGGTGGTGTTTCTGTGACTCTGTGCACTTCAGTACCTGAGCATATTTCAGCTTTCTAAAGTCAAGAATTTCATTTGAAAGACACTGTTGTTTTTTTTACTTACATGTTCATAGCAACTTAATAGTAGTTTTAATAATGTTGAGTAATATCTTTTTTTTGTATGTATTGAAACCAAAATTTACCTTTTATCCCTTCATTCCAGGGGTGAGTTTTTGCTGCTCAAGAATAGACCTAAAATTTCATACGTGTATTTTAAGCAAATCCCTGCAGTGTAAGGGTCAGAATCAAATCCAATCACATTTTTAATTTCTAAAATCACATGATTTCATAGGTTTTACTAGAAAACTTCCTTTACTTAAAGTTTTTACCTAATAAGTTTTATCTGTTTACTGTGTGGTTTTGTGTATATGTTTGTGTGCATTCACCATATCGGGGACAAAAATTGCCCAGATGGGCCTGGAGTAGCATGGTTTCAAGGTAGACTATAACTAGAGTAAACATTTATATACAGTAGAGCTTGCATAGTACAAAAGTTAATCCATGGTTTCTTCATCCTTTCTCTGACTCCAAAGGATTGCTACCTTTCCCTAAACTAAGAGCCAAGAAGAAACAGATGACTTTCCAAAAATCATGCCACAGTAAGTTTCTTACACTTCCTGAAGAGGATGGATCTCCCCCACTCCCGTCCCCTCTTCTTCCATTTTTAGAATTTTGAGTTCCTTCATTGACGAAAAGCTTATTAGTGGAAGTAGACAGTGAAAATTAACTTACCTCTTAAATGACTAAGCAATGAAGAACAAACTGAATTTAGCAAATTTAGATACCTAACCTTAAGATTTTATTTTTAAAGCAGAAGGAGATTTTTCTTACTATTTAAAATGTGTAATAATATGCAGGTAATTAAAATCACACCAACTTGTGTAATTCTGCAATAATAAAATAGCAGTTGGGTTAAAAATGTTATATTAGTAATTTTATGGTAGGAAATATGAGCCACAATTATTATAGTTTTCTATTTTTGTTATATTAAAGGTTAATCTTATAAAAGGGCTGATGAAATTGCCATAACTGAAATTATCTTTAGCCTATAGAATTTATTGCATACTAACCCAGCTAATATTAATTTGGATACATGACGGGGAGCTACTCATGGTCTCTTGTCACACATTTTTAGGTTGAGTTACCTGCCAGATGAATGAGTATATGTTTCCAATGTTTTAGAAAGTTCAGGGGGCTAAAAATTCAGAGAGAGAGTTAAAAATAAAAATGAAACTGAGGTTACCTTTTCTTCTGGTGGCTACTTCAGGACACCATGCCCGGTCTCTGTTTCTTAGTACAGAAAATAGAATCTGTAAGCCTGTTTGGAGTTTTAAATACAATAATATAAATGCAGTGCATCACTATAAGTATGCAAAGATGTTTTGAAACAGGGAATTGTATGGAAGCAATTACTGGCAGTAAGTGAGCTACACACCCCAAGAATGGGTTGGGGCCAAAAAATTGCAGGTTTGTAAACAGAATTAATTAAGTGTGGGTGGGAAAGAGAGCAAGGTTAACTTTTATTAGGAACCAATCCCACCTCGTATTTTAATTCTGATCACATACTTGGGTAACCCAAATAAATAAGTAATAAAAAGAGTTCATATTAGGATTAGTTAATTTTTTTCCTTTGGTATGGTCTTCCAGTGGGGATGATTAATTTTTATAGTAGGAGAACATGATGTACGTAAATAGGAACATAACCAAATGCATGTATAGCTCTGCGTTTTCAAACTTTAGGCCTTGTTATGGTTAAAAATGTTGTTCCCACCCTTTGAGACATGAAACTTGAGCATTCTTTAGCTGGGTGTGTTGTGCTCATCTTCAACAGATTTAATGGGATGTAGGAAGGTTAGATTTTACCATCTGGAAGTAACAGGCTCTGCACTTTCCTCCCACTCACCGCTAGCTTGGAGAAGACCCTGCTGATAGGTGTCTCTCCTTTCTGGTCCCTTCAGTGTGTACTTTTTGTTTACTGTTTAATGTCACATGAAATCTCCCTATCTCAAGGTGATTTTGCATTGTAATATGGGGGATCTTAAAAATCAAAGGGAAGAAAATTGCTTATTATGAAAATGAGCTTGTCTACCAACAGATTCTTTGGAGCGTTTGGCCTTCATTGACATCAAATTTAAGCAGATCTGTTTTCTCAAGCCAATGTCACATAACTCCCAAGCTAGAGAGCTGTTTTGGGTTGGACTGCAGGTTGAGTGAGGAGCCATTTAAGCAGCACTGGGACTAGCAGCCTCTTAACTGTTATCAGAACACTCTATTGATGAATGAGGACTTGGTCAAGTTACTTAACCTTTCTTCCTTGATTTTCTATTATGTAGACTGGAAATGATAATATCTGTCTTTGATCTCATAGGGGATGCTTCAATCCATTAAAGTCATTAAAGCACTTTAAGTAAGGTAGAAGACACTAGATGCAAGGCATCTTCATTTCATCATTACTGTTATTTTATTGCAGTGCTACATACAAAGGGGAGCCTTTCTTAAAGCAAAATAGTTAAGTCTCAGGATGAGCTCTCTGGACTCTGTAGTTGGCAGGGCACATTAGGAGGTCAAGTTACCTATCTCCCCACTCTTGAGGCCAGACTGTCCCTCCCTGCCACTGTTAGTTTGTGAGCAGAATGCAAAACAAAAGCAAGAATACAAAACTGAAAAAGAAAATTGAGACAAATGGGCTATGGCCATGGTCTACCTCCTATTTTCCTGGGAGGTGCCTTTGGTGTTGAGCTTCCTAATGTGGGACTGCTGGTACCTGTCCTAATGCTCTTGTCTCCCCTTCCTGTGGGATGCATACTCAGACTGTGGACTGTGGGCTTTGATTCATCCCCACTTAAATTCTAATTTTCTTTGTTATTTTGAAAAACCATTTCTCTACAAAAGAGAAAAAAGTTTGAGGGAAGTGTAGGTAAAGATCTTTGCATGTCTTTGGATAATGTTCAGAGGCATTTTGTGCAAATGATTATGTTTGCTAGTTCAGCTGTTCCTGGCATTTTGTCTCGAATACTTCCTCCTTCACACCTCATACAGTATTCCAGGAGATGCACTTCTATATGGCCTTGGATGGCACCAACTTGATAATATCCATGAGAAAATAGAAGGTCAGTCCTCACCTCCCAGAGTAGAGACCTTGCTTCCTGGAGTACAGGTTCTTTGGAGCTCAGGGGTCTCACTTGTCTAAAATAACCTACCCTTCTTATATCTTACCTTTCTGAAACTAATGAGTGTGATTACATTGATTCTTCTTGGTTAAGAGAGTTTGCTAGTTTCTTCCTAGTGTTCATTGTTAATAGTTGATGCTCTGAGTACCCTGATATATTTTACTTTTACTACCTTATTTCTGGACTGATGGTTCTTATACATCATCCACATATAACTTGGTGGCACTTCCAGTTTGGTCAGCTACAAAGTACTCATTCCTCAAACAGTGCTTTGTAGTTAGAGGAAGTGCAAGAGAGTTAGGTTTCATGGTCTGAAATACTGTTCATCAGAAATGCTATGTGGAGAAACCTGCAGAAACCACTGTAAGTACTGAAGAATTACAAAGCCCTCAAAAAAATTTGAATTGATCAAAACTTTAATTCATTATTTGTTATTTGGTTTTATAACTTTTCCTAAGTTACAATCCTAAATTACAAATATGCTGCTTTTTAATACAAGTAGAATGATAAACTTTTCCAACTCTCCCCTGTTCCCCAAGGATTAGGGTCTAACAATGGATTTTCTAGTATTGATTTGTTTGTTTGGGAAGTCTTAGGTGAGATAATAATTTTGTATTTAAAGAATCACTGTTTTGAAGGGAGGGAGGAAGAATGCAAGTACATGAAATAGGGATTATTTGGAAATTGAAAAATCAGGGACATACGGCTGTAGAGATATAATAACTAGCTTTCAGAATTAAGAGTAATACAAGTGAAATTACCTCTTAAATTGCAGCTAGCTATTGCTACCTCTGTGCCCACATTTTTTTTTCTTGTTTTCTTTTTATACCAACATGGGAAGATTCTTAAGTATGGATCAGGGCTAACAAAACTTTTTTGTTCAATGTTATCTACTTTGTTTTGAAGAGATGATGATGCAGGACCTATTAGCTTTTTTTTTCCCCGTTTGTCTTCTCCTCCCCAAATTTCATGTCAACAATTGAATTCTCTATTAGAGACCAAACAACTTAATTTGCCATGCTACCTTCTCTTTTCTGGTTAGATACACCTCCTGGGGAGTTCACAAACGATTTGAATGGACTATTGGGATTTTTATGTTTACTGAGCGGTCAGACGGCATCATCCTTGGAGGTGCCCCAGAACCAGTGAGACTGTGGAAGTAGATGGGCATAAAGCAGAGAGTTATCTGAGATTCCCTAGTATCCATATTCATATAGTTGATAGCCAGGTTTGGGTTTATCCTGGGTTGGACTGTCTCTCAACCTTTTTTCTACTATCAGAGCCTGAGGAGCCCTTTTTAGACATTTTATCCTAATCCTTGCCCCATCTCCCCTATTAATCTGAAAGAATAAGATTTTGTTGGGTAGCATCGAGTTTTGAAGGAGCACAAACTGTTGTAATATCTAAAAATATTGTTCCCTTATTGGGAATATGTGGTTCAGAACCAAAATTAGACAGACAATTTTTCCAGCTTTATTGAGATATAATTGACATAGAATGTATATAATTTTAAGGTGTACAGTGTGATAATTTTATGCACACAGTAACATCAGTTAAGACCTCTGTCACCTCACTTAATTACGTTCTCTTGGTAGAGGGATATACACATTAGTCAACAGCTTGTCTATTTAGAGTCTAGCCAATAGTGAGTACATTTTCGTAAAGGTGAGTACAGCTATAGTGCTTTGGTTATTAGTAGTCACCTTGGAGGTTACACTGAATTTGTCTTTTCGACGTTAGTTTTAATATAAAGATGAGTACTTGGTGATATGCTTAGACAGGCTTTGTTAGGATAATCTCCTATCTTGCCTTCCCCCATGAAATAGCATTACAAACTTTTGTTACAAAAATAACAAATTCTCATTACAAATAAAATTCAGAAAATACTTACGTTAAAATTTTCAGTTTCCAAAAAGCCATTCTATGACATTTATGTACTTGTAGCTTTAAATGTGATTATAGACTGCTTTTGCAGATTTAAAATAGGTAACAAAACTGCATTATGTTTAAATGGCATGGTTAAGAATGGTGGTTCTCTTGATTTGTTAAGCTGTGTTTAGTATTTCTTTTCTTCCTATATATTGTGAGAGAAATGAACACTGATTCACATTGATTTTGGTAATTACTTTTCAGCTTGAAGTCCTACATTCTATTAAAATGATGAGATTTCAGAGTAGAAAAAATACAGAAAAAAATTATTGGATGGTTATGTCCCTAAAATCTTAAAAATAAGTATACCTTTCCATTAACATCCTTTATACATCTATACAGAAAACATACTGCCCGTGCAACCAAAGTGTCCATCAATAGATGAATGGATTAAGAACATACTATGTAATGGAATACTATTCAGCCATTAAAAAAAAATCCTGCCATTTGCAACAACATGGATGGACCTAAGGGTATCATGCTAAGTGAAATACGGCAGGAAGAGTGCCTTGCCAATGGGTTTCAGCCCCAGGCAAGTTCACTATGGATTCAGTGTGGCCAAAGAAATGACAGTGAAATGTTCTTGGGGTGAAAGGGTTATACCCAACTTTATTTCCACAGTGGCAGGCCAATCACTAAAATCCTGTTCACTCAGAGTGAGTCTGCATGCAGCAAGCCAGTCTCTGCCTCTGGGCCTCTCTGCCTGCACAGTCGTCCTCTGAGCCTCTGTCCTCAGTGGTGTTACCACTCCAGCCTCTGCTCTGCTCTGCTCTGCTCTCCTCTCCTGCAGCCTTGCAGCCATGCCACGGTTTTGCCCACACACCACTGGGCAGAGCTCTTTATATGAGTCAGTAGCAGTGTATTGCCCACACATGTGTAGTGAGCTAGCCAACCAGGGCCAGGTGAGAATCCTGGCCACAGGAACTCTCATTTTATCCACAGAGAAAAAAGACAAATACCTTGTGGTTTCACTTATTTGTGGAATATAAAAACAAAATGAACAAAATAGCAGTAGTCTCTTCATAGACACTGAGAAGGGACTGGAGGTTACTTCACAGACACTGAGAAGGGGAGGGGTTGGGGTGGATGGGTGGGGAGGATGAGAGGGATAAAGGGGCAAAAAAATTCTCAATCATAGTGTAAGTTGGTCAGGGGGTTGGTAGTACAGCATGAAGAATATAGCCAATGATTCTGTAACATCTTTCTGTGTTGACAGAAAGTAACTGCATTAGGGCAGGTGAGGATTTAATAATGTGGCTAATTGTTGAACCACTGTGTTGTGTACTTGAAACCTATATAAGATCATATATCAACTGTACTTGAATTAAAAAAAAAAAAGATACTGCCCTGAATAAAACAAGCTTCAAGTGTGGTATGGATGTCTCCTCTCTGACAAAACCATACCAAACCAGTTCATAACAAAGTTATGAAACTTTGATAAGATTATGTAAAAAGTAATTAACTAAGTCTCAATTCCAGCTGCTAAAGTATTTGCATGAAAATCACATCTTTCTTATTGAAGTGTGAGATTATAGCCAGCTGTTGCAGTGGTAACCTGTAATCCATTTCTCTACATTGCTTTTGGTGAGAACTGAAAACTTAAAGTTAAGTCTTTAACTGATATAGTTTCCTGGAATTTTCACTGGTAAAATCAGAAAAAATTCCCTCAGAAATCTGTGTTTATACAAAACATACACTTTGACCTTGGAATACTTTTTGTGAAAGATAAGTTAAATAGTAATTTTGAAAAGTTTTATTTAATTGTTACATCTGTGAGTCTAAGTAAAACCAATAGATTCTTCAAATATTTTGATTGTGTCAATAAGCTTAATTGATATATTATGCCTTAGCTACATACTACATTAGTAGATTTCACATACTAGGCAATTAGAAATGCTGTTAATTCCCAAGTGGGAATACTGACCTGAGAATTTTGCATACCTTTTGTGCAAAATAATGGCAGAATAATACCACCCGCAACCTTGTCTAAATCTTAAGACCTTGTGAATGTTACTTTTCATAGTAAAAGGAACTCTGCAGTTGCAATTAGATTAAGACCTTGTGATGGGGGAGAACATCCTGGATTTATCCAGGTGACCCAGTCTAATCATTCCAATTTTAAAAGAACCTTTTCCAGCTATTTTCTCTAAGACACCTGATTTTGGAAGAATCATCAGAGATACATTGCTGGCTTTGAAGATGGAGCAAGGTGGCCTCCCAGGGCCAAGGACAGGAGGTGGCTAGTCAAGTTCCCCTAGAGCCCCTGAGAGGAGTGCAACCCTGCCAGCACCTTGATTTTAGCCCAGTGAGACCTGTGTTGGACTTATGACCAGCAGAACTGTAAGATAATAAAGTTTGTTGTTTTAAGTCACTAAAGTAGTGGTAATTTATTACCGCTACCATAGAAAACTAATACTCCACCATAGAAAACTAATACTCCTTGCTTTATATTTGTAATTTGTTGAATAAAATTATTTCTGAAACTGAAAACTATGAAGGAACAAAAGCTGTTTGATAACATGTAAAATACTTAGTAATTTATAAACTCCCTTATAAATGGATTGGTACAACTCATTTTGCTCTTAAATAACAGAATGAATGTAGTATGGTTTTGCAATTGATTTTTTACCCCCAGTGCTGCCATTATACCAGGAACATTAAATAGGCATTTAGTAAATGTTGAAAAAAGGAGTAAAGCTATGTATGTTCAAAATTTGCATTAGTTGTTAACAGTGGAAGTTTGAGAGAAGCACTTGAAGAAAACTAGGAACATGACTACTGTGTCAGGTCTAAAGAAGTGTCTCCAAGATTTTGACAAATATATCTCCCATTTGTATCCTGTTTGGCATTTTTCAAGGAATTGCTCAAGGGCTTATTGGAGGCTAACCTCAGGATGCAACTGAGTTCATTTCTGTCTTGATTAGCCAGGCACTAGAAGTAGTCAAAAGCAGTACTGATGGAAAGTCTTGATCTTTCAGATACAGGTTCCTCTTTAATTGGTTGCAAAATGAAAAGCTTGAGATACTATACCATGCAGCGAGAAATTTAAGATCACTGTAAATATGAATAGTAAAAAAGATAAACCTACATACTTCAGTATCACTTTTAAGCTGCTTCTCTACTTTGACTGGCTAGTGAGTTAGGACATTCAATTGGAAGTATTTATTGAGCCTGTACAAGGCACTGGAGATAAACTTGCAGAGAGCTCTGACAAAGTGCCTATTGACTCAGGGAAGATAGAAATTAAGTACTTAGAAATGCTGAGAAGAAGTACAGGGTGCTGTAAGAGTAGATAATAACCTACTCTACTCTAGGAAAAGAAACCATCTCTGAAGGCATTTCTGAAGGTTCAGGGAAGGAGAAAGGAAAAGAGCTTAATAAAAGCAATGAAAGAATGGCTGGACCACAGAGAAAATTTGGGATCATCATGAAGGGTCAAAAGATAAAGCTGGTTAGGTTGGCAGAGGTCAAACCTTGTAGGTTCCTCTTAAAGGGTTTTGGAAAAAATCAGCTCTAATTGAGAGAATGGATTGGATAGGAGAAAAAGTGAATTCAAGAGAAGCTGACATCAGAGGCCTTTCAACTATCAAAAGATGGTAGTTGTACTGGCATGGTAGGCATGGCAATTGAGAGTAGATGGATACAGAGATAATTTAGGAGATAAATTAGAAGCTATTTGGAGATTGCATGCAGGTTGTCAGAGAGTCAGGGAGAGGTTGTTGGAGAAATAATCCTGCCAATGAAAGACACCTTCTTATCCATGTAAAGAGAGAGAAACCACAATTTATAATTGAGTAGGCATTGACAACCAGACATATAATTGAGAACGAGGCATTGACAGATTTACATGCATGTTATATAACATGAAAGTGGCTACAACATTGGGACAAAATCTCAGTTTATACATCAGAGCAAAACAGCTTATGTTAATATCTCATTTCCTTTAGAGACCAAGGATATTCTTCGTGATGCTTTTCTGTACATCTCATGAGACACACTTGAGCTGAGTTGAGGCTCGTTTTTACATATCGAGGTGATCTGGCATGTGACCTTGGAGATGCCTCTACTCTGTAAAAACTGGAGAGTGGCCTTAATTCCTAGAGTGATTTATCTTTTGTTCCAAAGTTGAGGGTTAGAACTGAGATTCACTGTATTTCCAAGGACACCCTTAAGAAAATGGGAGCAGATAAAATGGTCTTTTTGGCCTCTCTAAATAGAGAAAATTATTTTCGAAGTGCTCAGTGGCCAGTGTTGCCATTACTGAGGTGGGCAGTAAGAAAAGGAGCAAACTTGAGGAGACATACATTGACCCTTGTGGAGATGCCAAGTTTGAAGTCCTGTCAGACATTCCCCTGGAGATGACAAGTAGACAGTTGAAAGAATTTCTAGACAGAAGAGCCATCTAGGCTGAAGATGGGGATATGGAAGCCATCGGTGGTCAGTTGGTAACTGAAGCCCAAGAGTAGAATGGCTTGCCTACGGAGATAGGAGGTGGAATGAGGAAGAAAGGAAGTAAGTCATGTCTTTGGTTGTATAATCACAGAATTAACATAAGCAGATTACCCTAAATGTACTGAAGACATAGTCATAGCAATAGTCAACATTTTCATCTTTTGATTCCTTTTCATGATGTAGCTGAAAATTTAGGTCGCACACTTTTGTGAGCTAGGCTTCTGCTTTTTGCACACTATATTCTCTTCAGTCTCCTAGGTCTCTCCTGACTCCTTTCCCTACACCAGTGTGTGTTCTCCTCTCTCTCTGCTTGGGGCATTATGTCCTTTCATGCTGTCATTGTGTCCTTTTGTGTTGCCATAGTCTCTTTTTTTGAACTCTAGCTTATTTGGAAATACTTTTCAGTTGTTCCACATGTAACTATTAGATGTTTATTCTCGTTCATAGAGTTAGGTATCATTTTACTGGTTTGTTTATAAGGTCTGGAATGTGGCAGGTTTTGAGGCCATAGCACAGATGCTTTGCTCTCCAGTGAGGGTAGGCAAGACGTGGAGAATGGCCTTATGGGATGGAGAGAAATATCTTCTTGGGAGGAATATATGATTGTGGGGTCCAAGTGCTTCTTGGGTAGGTGCATTTGGTAATGACTTTAGTGAAGCATTCCCTGTACATTGAAAAACTGATTTGTATCTATAATTGACGGCAAATTGAAAAATGAGATCCAGGGGAAAAATGCCCTCTCATTCTTATTTATAAAAATATTTTGATCTAACTGAAATAGAGACCATTTTTGACATTTTTTATTGGATAGCTCATTTTGCAAGTTTTCTGAGTTGGAGCAACTTTTCCTCAATCACATACTGGTGAATCTTGTGCTTTTTGGAAAAAGGTGGAAGTTCCTTATTCAGAGACGTTTTTGCCACCTGAGGTTTGGCAAATAGAAAAACAGGTAGAGGTAGCATGCAGGGACATCTTTATATTTTATGGAGAGTAATGACTGTGAACTGAAATACAAGGACAAAGAGTGGGCAGTCATGACTTAGATTAGACAAAGATTTTACCAACTGGCAGTGTGACATATTCGGTAGACCGTTTTAAAAGGTTCTTAGATGTTAGTCTGTTGTGAAGTGGTGTTGGTTAATAATTTACCCTCCCAAAAGGCAAAGAAGCAACCCTGCCCTGTAAGCCAGCCCCTCTGGAGCTCATCCTGGCTGGAGCAGGGCGCCTCCGTGGCTGTGACACAACTACCGAGTGTCTGCACTTCGATGAATGGAGGCTTGGGAGAACTACGCGAGGCAGGGGTGCTGGGAGTGATTCACTTCGTGTGGTACCTGAAGTAGTGAATTATTGTAACTGTCCATCTGTTCCACTTCAAAAAGAATATAACTGTAGATTTTTAAAAAAAGTTTTAAAGTAGGGTGGAGTTCTCTATGGAGGAGAAGGTGGTGTTATGAAGCTTCAGAGAAGGGCATCTTGGGCTTGTTGATTGTTACCTGGAATATGTTTTTATTGTCTAGCAAAATATTGGGTGCAGCTGTATATGTAAGACCTCCCTGTGGCAGTGTGGACATTAATGTTGAAAACCTGAATCCATTACCCCTTGTCGTACAATCCATTTTGATACAGTGAACACAGTCCACTGCAGATTTAAGTACTATTTATGTGAATTTCATTTCCCTGTTTAGTCACCGTATCATATTGTGGTGTTAGCATGGTAAGTTTTGTAATTTGTTTTCCTGTGTGAAAAGTGCTTTTCTTCTACCGAATGTTCACTCTGCATACTTTTGTAAGTGAGGCATTATGTCATTACAAAGATTTACAGTTATTTAATAATGATTTATTGTAGTAATTTATTCTGGCAGCTGTGGCACATTTTCAGTGGAATTTGTAAATCAAATTTATACAGAAATTTACCAGGACATACATTTCAGGATTTAATAAAACATGCTAAAATCTTTTTGAAGTAGGTAGTTTTATGCTAACACATTTGGGATTAAGATTTACCTTAACAACCTTCATTAATGTTCAAATTCTGCTGTGTCTTTTCCATAACTATTGGAAGATGAATCTATGAAATCTTTTGAAATAAAATACACAGTTTCAGGTCATGTGTTCTTTGCTTCCAAACCATTAGTGACATGTTATAGTTGACCCGGGATGTTCAGATGATACTAACGGACATGGAAACATCCTGATACTAGACTCTGGACAATTCCATACGTTTTAATTACTATTAAAATGTGCATCTGTAATTATAACTGAGAGTGGACCTCTAGTAGGTTATGTTCATTTTAAAGCCTTAAGAGTCAAATTTTTCTGCATGTTTCTCACTGGCCACTAACCATGTGGAATACATTTAGCTTTGGCAGAGTTACCAGCCTGCTACAATTTTTTTACGGTACAATGTTATTTGTATTTGCAAGTTACTATATTTTCTTTTTCATTCTCATTTTTAAAAAGATTATTGAGATTTTGTTTTTTTGATGATATGTGTTTAGAAAAGGATAGAGCCTAGAAAAGAAGGAAAGTGCACAGATTCCTTTATAACTTGTATTTTTTTAATCTGGCAGTTTAGAGTCTGTCTTTGAAATGCGTGATTGCCAAGTTATTTGTAAAAATGACTTGTTCTCTAAGATGGTGAGCACTTTATTCTAAGATAAAACTACTAATTCATAGCTTCAGTCAGCTGGTTTTTTGTCTACAGCAGCATGAAACATCTCATTTGTCTTACTACTGTCTCCAAAATACATAGACTTCATTGATCAGTTATTTATATTATAAAGACACAGTCTTAATGTGCCTTCAAGCTGAAGTTTCAGGTGATAATTGTATGTAAAGCAGTAGACTTGGGATTATCTATGTAAAGTGGAATTGCAAGCATTTGAAAATATTGCAGCTTCTAATTTTTTGTAGTAGTTTGTATTTGTTTATCATATTCAGGCACTAGTTAAATAGAATGTAACAAAACAAGAAGAGCCAAGACAACCTACCATCTGAAATGTAATTCCTCCCCATTTAGCTTTTTTTTTTGCCACAAAATGTGACAAGGTGAAGCTTGTTACTTGATCTCTTATTTCTTAAAAGATCAATTTTTCAAAACATTCTTAGAAATCCCACACAGCAGTTAGTTTTATCTTTAGAAAGGAATTTCTGTCACAGTACATTAAAATGGATCTTCTGGCTATCTTATTATACTGAAAATAATTCAAAAATAAACTCATTAAAAATATATAGTATTGTGCTTGGGAGTTCATCTTTTTTTTTTGTCATCCTCATTGCTATCTTATTTTTTATTTTTATTTTTTTTGAGAGGGCATCTCTCATATTTATTGATCAAATGATTGTTAACAACAATAAAATTCTGTATAGGGGACTCAATGCACAATCATTAATCAACCCCAAGCCTAATTCTCAACAGTCTCCAATCTTCTGAAGCATAATGAACAAGTTCTTACATGGTGAACAAGTTCTTACATAGTGAATAAGTTCTTACATGGTGAACAGTGCAAGGGCAGTCATATTACAGAAACTTTCAGTTTTGATCACGCATCATGAACTGTAAACAGTCAAGTCAGGTATGATCATTCATTTGATTTTTATACTTGATTTATATGTGAATCCCACATTTCTTGGGAGTTCATCTTGATTCAATTAATATTTCTAGAAAAATTGTTGACTTTTTATTTGATTACTTGTGTGCTTTCTTGGGTAAATGACTATAATACTTGATATTAATTACTTTTATTTCAAGAAAAATAAATCTATAATGGTAGAGAAACTGAGAGATGGGGAAATTTCTTGCAACGGATTAGAGATGGACTTTTCTGAGAGATCTCATTGCTGATCTCATAGATGTTTTCCTTGAAGGCATTTAGCACTTGTTTGGTGGCGAGATCATGGAGAAAGATTCAGGTCTTTATTTTATATTTTATATTCTTCCACCCAGTACTCCAGTGCTTACAATATTACTAGTTATCTTTAACAAGTTTAAATGCAGAGGGAAAGAGTATTTTATAATAAGTTCAGAGTTCTAGATTTAATTTTGACCTATTCATGTTTTGAATTTTTTCTTTTGCGCTTACCTGAAAAACTTTTTAAATGATACCGAATTGGCACTTTAAAAAGGCATGGTTTAGGAATGACAAATTCGTTCCATCTTGTTGGTGACTTTTGACTGAATGATGATGAATGCTTTGAGGGACTGAGGTGTGTTAAGAGAAAAAAGATTTCTATGTGCCATTAGCAATGCCTTCCCATAGCTCCTCAATGGAATCATGACCTGCGTTTCTCTCCCTAGCATAGAAACTATGAAAAGTTACTGTAATCTTTATTTATCATGTATTCATACATTCAGCCAATTTTCTTAAACATTCATGAATACATGGCAGCTAAACCTGATAATAATACAGAAGTGGAATAGACATGAATTTGCTTTCAAGCCTTGGTGGGTTGAGGGTTTAACTCTTTATTAGCAAAAGTTTGAAACACTAAGCCAGCAGTTTTGGAGAGACTGTTATGGTCCGATTCAGAGAAACTGAGTTCTAAGCAAGAAGGATATTCAGTTGTAGAAATCTGGCAGAATCTTGAGTTTGTGTAAAAGATAGCTTATATTTGCTGATTGGGTATGTCAGGCATTTGGAGGGATGCCCATTCCAATCTTTCATGGATAGATGACACCTTGTCAAATGTATGGCCTGTGTATAACATTTCTGTAGTGCAAGGTGTAGGTAGTATAAGGGAAATGATATGATCAGCTGAGAGATGCATAAAGCCATTTACTATTGGATGAGATGCCAGTCAGGAATAAATTGTAGAGAATCAGGGATAGAGCGTAATTTCAGTGTTTAGACATTTAATAACTCCAAAGAATATTTTTTAGGTAGAAATATTTTAACTATGGTATACATATGTGTAAAATAATCAAGTTATATCTAATGCATACAATGTAGTGTTAGTTTTAGGAGGTCTTTCCTCTACTATTTTTCCGAATGAAGATCTTCAAATTATCATTGACTTCTTCTTTTCCCTGAAAACTAAGGTTCATTTAATTATCAGTTCTTTTAGAACTTTTAAAAAGACAAAATCACTCTATAAATTCTTTGTTCCTTAGTATCACCTGCTTTTGGTCCACATGTTCTTTGATGGACTGTCTATTCTTTGTTAGTGTTTTCCACAGTGTCATGTGTTTAGATGCCTGTGGTATAGACAGATGGAAAACTGACAGACTTCCTTGTTCTTTGAACTTAGATTCTAGGGGATTGTTTGAGTACAACACAAATCTCCTAACTGAATGATCTGCCTCAGATCTCTCTTCCCTTATGTATCTTGCACAGAGTTCTTAGATGAAATACAACTTTTGTTATTTAATTTCTCTGTTTAGAAACAGAGTAAAAGTTTTCAGTAAAAACTTTTTAAAAAGTCTAAAATTTCAAGACCTCTGCAATTTGTATTGTCTTTTTTAAATCTCATCTCTTCATCTACTTAAGGAACAATGCATTCTTAAACTTATTTTTATTCAAGCCTCTCCACCCATTTGGAATGTTCTCTTTGTCCTTTGATATTCTCCTTAGCCCAAGAAATTCAGCTCATATCCCTGTTTTGACCAAATTACTTTTGCTCCTGGAATCATTGTAGCTAATAACACAAGTACTGATTGGTGGCACTTCTACTTTAGCAAGAGAGAGCAGTTAATTTTATCTTTTATTTAACTCATATATTCATATGTGTGTGTGTGTGTGTGTGTGTGTGTGTGTGTGTGTATATATATATATAAAATCTCTCCAACTACACTGTAAGCCAGGTGAAATTAGAGGATCTAACATCTTATGAATGTGAGCACAGTTGAGAACCAGGAAACACAGTTCTTGAGTATCCTAAAGAGATGCACAAAGCATTTCTAAGCTTAGGTGTTGAATTTCTAAGGTAGTTTCTCCCCACATTTTGCTTACAACCTGAATACCCTAAAAGCCTTTTTTGTGTTGTTAATCACTGATACATAAATACTGTTAAAAGTGAGAAAAGAGTACAGAAACATATACAGAGAAAACAGACTTCCCATCCCTGCTTAGGAATAATTTCTGTTTCCAGATTCTTAAGGATATTTCCAGAAATTGCTAAGCCCAATCACAGCACCATTTATCCCCCCACACCAGATTTTTTCTTTTCTTTTTTGACATATATGGTAGTACACTATATTTGCTATATACTCTATATTGTTCTGTATCTGTCTCTTATGCTTTATTTGGAGATGTTCTTTATCTATAGTTACCGCTTTACTTCATTCTTTTTAACAATTGCTTAGTATTCCTTTGGAAAGGTTCACAGTAAAATAAAACAGCAAATTCTGTAAGTGGGAAGAAGGAAGATTAATTAGAGATACAAGAAGCAATTAAAACTACTATAAAAGGATAAAATGATAGACTTTTAAATTTAAACGTAGAGCATTCCCAGAGATTGGCAATCAGACCCCAAGCCCTTAGAAGCCCTAAAGGTATCACTACATATTAACTTGATGTTCAGTATGAAAATTTTAATTGTAAAGAAAGGGATGTCCTGTTTAAAAACATAGGGTGAATATGCAACACCTTTAAGGAAAATTCTTATCTAAAATGGTGAAACTTGAGAGGCAATCCAGGATATCAGAATGAGCACATATTTTGAAATCAGACCAACTTGATATTGAATTCCCACTTACTATTAGACTTGGACCAACTTACTGAACTGTTAGGTTCAGTTTCCTTATTGGTAAATTGAGGATAATAATACCTATCTCATAGGACCTGTGAAGAACACATGAAAACATATTTTACTCTTTCCACACTACCTGGCACATAACAGGTGCTCAATAAAATACAAAGTACCATCCCCCGGACTCTTTGTCTTTCCAGATTGAGTAATTCCATAACAGCTCTGGATACTGAGATCTTACTATAGTTGTCTCTTTTATAACATTTATCACACAGCCTTGTATATATTAAACACTCCAAATTAATGCACTGATGATTTTTGTTCTATAACTCTTAACTTTTTTTCATAGTCTTTACCAAAGTCCTCACATCTTTAGAAGTACAAAGACAGATGCATGATCATATGTACCATGTGAAGATCCCCAACAGCCAAATGCCAGAATCTCAGTTGGTGATGTGCTTGTAAATGTTTAACAACTGGTTCATGGGGTAGTGGATCTCTGATTTGTATAATTTGCTGTTTGTTTTGGTATCAATATTCCCACCATGTCCAATTTCAAGTTACAGTGTGACGTCAGCTGTCTTGAAAATTCCTTAATAGTCAATTCCCAAAAGTCAGGAGAATGAATGACTCTTGGGTACTGCTAGATTCTTAACCCTTCAGGCCAATGCCTTGAACTCTGATATCATAGCAATTTGGTAAACCCAGGCCTCAAAAAATGGCCCAGACACTGCCACTAGCTCCTACTTTGAGTTTGCCTCAGTTTCCTTGTTTTTATAGTGAAGCAGTAGGAATAAATCATTCTTCTAAGCCTTTTTTGCACAGCTTTACAATTCTGCAGATGAGTCTCAGGCTGTGAAGGCTAAGGCTTCTTGTCCTGTATGTTCAAGAAGAATTTTTTTTTAAGTTGTCTGCTGATTAAAAACAATATGTTTGCAACCATTATTACTGAAATAGCTGTCACAAAGTCTGTGCCTAATTATAGCAGAGGCCCTGGATACAGTGACATGTAATGGGTTTACTCACTGATTTTATATATATATATATATATATTACTAAAATATAAGGTTTAGGAAAATGCACAAGGGAGCATAATGCATTTCAGTGTTACTTTTATGAGAAGTAGACATAATAGAAAAAAGTTTTGGTACTTGATATTTTATTTAAATATGACTTTCATTTACGTGTGAATGAATTCTTCATATACATATGCCAGTGTAGTATATGAGGAATGACAGAGTGAGGTCTTCAATGGCTGAGAGCCAGAGGTCACAGCTCCCAGGGCTATAGTGGCCAGCCAAGTGATGGAATTGAGGGAAACAGGTGGGTGTAATACAAGGTGGGATATTATATATGAATAATAAAATAGTTTAATACAAAGGGACTATCTCAGACTGTGCCCACCTGAGAGTACAGACTAAGTAGAGTAGCTTCTGCACCACTGCAGTGGAATATTGTCATGAAGGGACACAGGTTTCTATTGACAAGTCTTTAGTTCCTTGACACTCCACCCTTTGCTTCTTCCCACCCATCTCCAGAAGCAGGAAGTCCATAGTTTAATTTACAATTTCTTGATTTTTTTTTTACATGTTGCCCAATAATTAAACAGGCATACACACTCATATACATTCATGTAGGAAGCCAAACCAAACAAACTTGGCCTGAGGGCCAAACTTTGCTTATGTGCTTCTAGTTTGAAATCTCTCTTTACACACACATACACACACAGCAACTATTTATTGAATGCTTATGTGCTAGGCACTCAGCTAAATCTTCAGTACTAATCAAAATACTTAATCATCACAGCAATTTGGTGAACTAGTATTATTTCCTTTTTATAGATGAGGAATTTTGGCACTTAGGCTAAGTAACTTGTCAAGGTCATATGATTGTTAAAAGGTTCTGCAAGTATTCATAACCAGGTTATCTGATTGCAGACTTTAGCACTGGGCAAACCTGATTCCATGGGTGGCTCACCTACACAGGCTGTCAGCACACACACAAAACCAATAACTGAATGTAGGGGGTGGATATTAGCTCACTGTGTTCAGGGATGCAGTTTGTGCATGTGTGCTTGTTGTGATAAAGCACTGGAATGCTACCTGCTTTCACACTTCATAAGCCTTTTCTGATAAAGCTCAGTGAGGCTGGTGTACACATTTCACAGAGAGTTTATATTTCTCTTTTTCACAAACTAGACATCCTGAGCTTTGGGGCCAACATTGTCTCTGTCCAAGGGCAAAAGTTCTCTCTCTTCTTCTTGCCGTATTTAAACCCCACCCATGGAAATGCTCCAAGGCCTGAGTGATGATCACTTCCTCTGGGCAAGGGTATGAAGAATAAAAGTAAATCTAGCAAGAGGAGTAAATCCCAAAAGACAGAGATAAGTACTTGAGGTCAGAGACTGTGCCTTTTGTAATTTGTCTACATACCAAACTCATTAATATGAATAATCATCTTAGCCCTTAGTGGCTGTAGTAGCAAAAGTAATTAAAGAAGAGTCTTGTGTTATATTTTTGCATCAACTCCTCATTATTTCTAAGATTTGGGGAGATCTCTGAGAAAGTGATGTGAAATCAGGTGTCTCCCTTGTTTTTCCTTTATTTCCACTTCTGTTTTCTACTCACATAAAATGTTTTCAATGTTAAAAACTCCAGCTTTATAGGGGTAAAATTTTAGGACTCTAGAAAGAAAAATGAAAACCATATGCAAAAATCTACATATATATCTGTTTAGGGTTTTCCCCTGGGAGATTTGGGAACAGCATTAGACACTATAAACTTCTTTACGGTTTATTCACTTGGTGTGGAATGGGAGAGAAAAAAAAGAGCCAATCCCTCTGGCAGTATTCTTCTCAACACTGTATACCCGTCATGTGAATGGAGAGAACCCAAAACCTTCACTTTCAGAACTGTATCTCAGCCCCTGGCTCCTGGAGAAAACCAGTGTGGTTCAGATGTGGGATGGGAGGAGCGGTTTGCATTGGCCTGGCCTCATGTGTGTTTGGGGCTGGAGCACACTTGGCTGTGGGTTACAGATGCTTGCTTTCCAGTATTAATGTGGCCAGCATGTGAAACCATGGCACCCACAATACTACACAAAGGCTCACGCCTCTGATAGTTTGGGAAATATCTCCCAGCTGAAGAATTCCTTCACGAAGGGCTGGAATACATTCCTGAACAGAAGGTCCTTTTTCAGAGGGGTGGAACCAAGAAAGAGATCCTAATGATACTGAACTGGGCACTAGGATCTGTCTCATGCTGTATCTATAGTTTTGGGAGCTTGAAATGAAAATAGAAAAAAAGAAATGCTACTCCTAATTTGAGATTGCTAAATGCTCAATTCCATGCTGTGCATTTAGCAGAAAGCTTGTAGGCTCAAGCTATTGTATAGTTTTTTTGAGATGTTCAGTGAAAACTATTATGGTGGTTGTCATCTGGCCTAATTGAGGATGTGTTCATGATGTTTCCACCAATTTTTATTTCCCTGAGCAGTCTGCAAAGTTGGTAAGACCAGAGAAAACTATATAGAAGAGAAAGGAAATGAGCATGGGGTTGGGTGGTGCTTTTATTTGTCAATTCCATGACCAAGACTCTTTACAGGGCACAGAAACTTTTGTCCCTCCTCACATGTAAGGCCAGTGCTTCCTTCTGACAGCACACTGGAGAGAGCTGGGCTATTTCCATGCCCCATTCAGTGAGTGCATTCTTTCAGCTTTTCACATTCAGGCACAATTTGTAGTGAAACAGTAGTTTGTAAGTATTCAGAAGTTAGTTTATTGACTCTTCTTGCACTTTTGAGCTCCTAATAAATAATTTATTAGTCTGATGGATATGTGGCAACCTAACTATGGGATATGAAATATGCACTGTTTTTCTAATACACTGTAGGGAGATCTGTTTATAAAGTATTTAGTATTGGTTTTATAATGCACTGTTGACATCAGGTGACCACGAAGCTCAAAGATCCATCTCATTTGGCCTACAGTATTAATGGTGCTTTATAAAGCTCTATGACAGGTCACTTAGACAGTGGTCCTCACAGAAAGGACTCTGTTAGGAAGGCAAGCTGTAGCGACTGCTAGCACAATGGGTGAATGCCTTTGTCCAAGTCCCTGAGGTGACTCATAGGCAGTTGCTGATGTTGGCCAGGTGATGGAACTCATCAATTCTGGGTTCTCTGGAGGGATTTTGAACTGAGAGTGCCCAGTTCTGCTAATGCAGCTCTCACTTATTGTGCAGAGAGTTGGTGTGATTTTGGACCACAGTTGCAGTTCTGGAGATGAATCAAGCTGTAAGGAGTGGAACTGAGCTCCTCTCGGTTTCACCTTATGTTTGTTAAGGAGATGACATTCTTCCACATCTCCTACTGCATAAAGCTATTTGATATTTTGCTTTGGGGAATTTCATTAGCCAAGAATAAGTTCATAGACATTCTAAAACACTATATAGTAAACACTTAAATTGGGGAACATCTAAATAAAGGTAATGTAATTCCATCCAAAAATTAATTCTTAGTGTTTTACTTTGTGTATGAAAACCATGTACTATAGGAATGCCTTACAAAGCAGTGATTAACAGTATACTGTTGCCTATTAGGATGTACACTTTCTTGAGCCTATTCTGTTGCTTGTAATTTCTCATGATGTTTTGGGAACCAAGGCTGAGGACTTTCTGTTGTTTGTAATTTCTTTTATTCATTTCTCATTGATCCAGAGTTTCAAGTTTCATTTATCCTCTCTAAATTGGACCAAACCCTTTCTATTCTCTGTTAGTCCTTGATTTCATGTGGTCTTTGTCTCTCTTAGCAAGTGACCTCATCTTCTCCAAGATGATTTCTTTTGTGTAGCTATCATTTATTGAGCATTTACTATGTGTTAAGCACTCTGTTAGCCCCCAGATTACCAAATATAGATTAAACTCTACCCCTTTCAACAAGTGTACAGTTCAGTGGCAGAGCTGGTAGGAAGTTGGCATTCTGACTCTATATAACTACTCTATATTTTTGAACCACAGAATTTTTTTTATATCTCTTACCTTTGGTTTCTAAGAAATATTTTTTCTTCTACCTTCAGGGGCACCCTTTTCATTTGTGCTGTTGATCACATTCTCTCCTAGGACCCTTTTATATCATTTTCCCTCTGGCTTAGCTCTTCAATATCCTATTCTTTGCTGGCTTTGTCCCCTTTTGCCTATAATAGACTCTTTTTTTTTCCCCTGAAGTGAAAAACAAACCATCAACACACTCACACAACTTTTCCCAGGCTTTGCAAACTTTTTGAACTACCCTTATTTTACTTCACTTGCTTGCTTTGTTTTCAAAAAAGTATTTTGTCTTTTCTGCTACCTTGTTAATAATTTGCTTACTTAACTCCTTCATAATCTGGATTCTGTAACTTCTGTACCTGTCCACTCTCTTAAGATGACAGTATATAATTATAAACTGTTGCAACCACAAATAAATATATATGAGGAATCGTATGGCATACACTCATTTACCTAAGCTTAAGAGCTGATCATATACAAATACATCTGAAGTCCCAGGTTACCATTGCAGTTATGCTGCACACTGCCATTCCCTCTACCCAATCCTCACCCCCATCCTCAGGCATTATTCTGATTTTGGTATTTATTGTTTCCATGCATTTTATTTTGCTGCTACTATATTTACTACTACCTACCCTCAAACTTGGTTTTACTAAAAAATAGCATTGTTTTTAGAACATTTAAAACTCTAACTATCTTGCCACTGTGAACTCGTAACTTGTCATTCAGAACATTGGACAAACATTATGCTCCTGTTACCACTGCTCCTTCTGTTTTCCTCCTTGGTAACCCTGGGAATCCCTCAAGATGCTAACTTTGGCCACCACCTTTTACCTCTTGTGTCACCTATCTATAGGTAACTCCCCGATCTGTCAACTCCAATGTCAATTTGTTTTCTGAACATTTCTAGTTACCTAGTCACCAGCACAATCTGCTGTTCCCCCAGACTGAGCTCCCTGTATATTCCCCAAAACTAGTTTATTCTGTTTCTGTTGATAGTGCTACCATTTTCCCATTCTCAGAGTACTAGTGCTTTAGTGTCATCTTTCACTCTTCTCATTTGTTACCCACATCTTACCAGTCATTGTCCCCTAGGTTTTATCTCCATTTTATGTCTTGCTCTTTTTCCCCTTCCTGATTGCCCATCATCATTTTATCCAGATTACTTCAATAGCTTCCTAATGAGTGTCCTTGCTTCTGCCTTTTCACACTTCAGTCTGTCTGTCTTGCTGTTGCCAGATAAACCATAGAGTACAGTAATGATCAGACCTTGTTGCCGCTGAGAAGCTTGCCAGAAGTTTTGACTTCTGGTAGATAACAGGATAAATAGCAATTCTTTGTAGTGGAGTTTAGGATGCTTCCAGTTATAATAGTTTCTATTGACTAGTGCATCTCTTTCATTCCTCTTTGCTCTGCTAAGATCCTACCTTATATTCTCAACAAATTGGGTGACCTCTTTAGGATTATTATTGGTTCCTTAGCACAAATTCTGACTTAGCTTAGAAATTTTCTCTTACTGTACTGACTGGAAGTATCTCCTTTTTGAGCCGTATAGGATTCTACTGCTTCCTGTCTTACCACATTCTGTTTTATTAAGGTTGTTTTTGTGCATGGCTAATCTCCAGTACTAGATTGTAAACTTCTTGTGAGCAAAGACTGGATCTTAACTTTAATGCTTTCCACCCCTTCTTGTACTTTGCCAGTAGGGCTTTGTGGCAAGTAGGGCTTTGATCTGTATTCCCTAACTGCGGCCAAAAAGTTTGAAATGAAGAAAAGGGACTGAGAATCTGAGCTAGTCCAGGTAAAAGTATATCCCTTATCAATTAGCAGATTATTCAGTTGTTCCCACTTTGTTGCTTCTGTTCTTGCCAGGGTTTGTTTACTTAATGGTTGGCTGCTGTCCGAGACACCATAAAGCTTAAAACATGGTTGGGTAGTCAGAAGAGTATGCTATACTTGCAATTAAAAAAAAATCTGTCTTGATGTACTTTGTGTCTCTAATACTGTCTGTAGGATATGTGTAATTTCCTCTCCAGACTCTTAGCAGGCACACTGTATGTCCACCCCAAATTACGCACCCCCAAATAGCCATAATTATAAATCAGAGGAAGGCTCAGTGAGCAAGACTGGCAAGCATGTTTCAGGACCCCATTATTTATAGGGCTGGTACTTCTCAAGTTGAGGTATGATGTTTTCCATTTTAGCAGCCTGAGTACACTTCACACTCTCGCATTGCCTAGTTAAGGCATCTCTCACCTAATTACGCTTTCTCCCACTCTTTCACCATCTTTCACATTCATCCTCATTCTGTTAAACCCAGATACTTAACTTGATGCCTAGCACTTCTTACCTCTGATGAAATTGTTGCAAGCAGTACATTAGTGGCAGTTATTTGAATGTTTTTTCATTGTGGTAAAGTTCTGTCCCTTCCGTTTTTCTCTCCTGTCCCTCATTATTTTTTCTTTTCCTGCCCTTTTCTAATCTTTCACGTAGTTCTGATTTACTGTTATTATTATTTTTATTAGTACTGTTAACAGTAGCAGTAAACTTTTAGAACTGAAGTATAATATGCATACAGAAAAGTGCACAAAATCCTAAGTTATATAAAGCTTGATGAATTTTTACAAAGTGATTATACTCCAAACCACCAAGTAAATGGAGATATAGAACATTACCTAGACTTCAGAAGCCTTCCTAGCTTCTCTCAGAGCCACCAACTCCCCACCAAAGGTCATCACTATTCAGACCTAAGCTACCTCTTAATTCTTCCTGTTTTGAACTTGATATTATGAGAGTTTCTGGCATCTTCTAGGTTTCTTAATTTTGGAAACCATCTCCAAGTTCATTCAAATTTACTCTGTTTGACCATCTTTCCAATAGAAAATAGTCTCTGATTTTTCCAAAGATTTTGGAACTTGAAATATACTGGTATTTCACTTTTTAAGTTTGTTTTTTAGGTTTGTGAATTGCATATAAGGTGGTGCCATCAATAGAGTTGCCTTTTTCGGTGACTCCAAAAGCAGGGTTGGATTTCCTGGGTGTCTGTGAATCTCAGTCTTCCTTCCTGCTAGGGATTTAAACTATTATGATGTCTTCACCGGGCTGCAAGCTTCTCAGTCTACAGACTTTAGAAGGAAGCAAATAAAAAAATTAATACTATCTTTATAATGTTCACAACTTTTTGTGGTCATACTAAGTTAATTTCGTACTGAATATTCCCAGCCTGTTTTTTTTTCATACTCTTTTAAGGAGACTTACCACTGTTTTTTTTCCTCTAGAAGATCTTCTAATGAAACATTGACTTTACATCATGGTAAAAAGAAATGATTGTCACTTGAGCCGAGAGAAGATGAGTACAGTCACTTTCTGTTTTTAAACCAAAACAGAGTAGGTAAATGTTTTATCTTTTGGAGGCTTGAGATTCATGCCAACCTCTGATGATTTTGCATCTGCAAATGTCTTGATTCTAAGGATTCATCATTTCCTTAACATTTTATAAACTAATCTGCCACACCCTACCCAAATCTTTTTATTTTTTAAATTTTCATCATATATCAAGGGATTGTGGCATTTGGAAATATCCTTGATGGGTTTCCCTGAAACTGAGCCTCTGATTAGGCTGTCAGCAGATGCCATATCATACTGATTGTTTCAGTTGGTACAGACCCAAGTGTCAACCAGAGTGCTTTCTCCCTTTTGCTACAGAGAGATGAAGCAGTTAGGTAGTATATGCTTACGGGGGATGTTAATGCCACTGTTTGCAGTGATTTAAGCCTGTGTCCTGTTCAGACCTTATTTTAGGAGGCCTGTTACCTCTTTCTTGGTCTGTGGGCCACATACGTTGTTTTCAGTGCATAAGCTTTTCTCCCTTAGTGTAGGTGATCAAATTTTTTTTAGTATAGCCATTATTATTACTATATTTTGTCATGTGCTCTGATGTGGTATTCCTGTCAGTAAACACCAGAGTATTCAGTATTCACAGTGCTTCGGCAAAAAAACCCAAACAAACTAAGCCAAAACTGAAGGCATGCCTGTATGTCTTGTCTACACCTTGGACTATGATCTTGTCCCCTGAAATCTTCAGACTATTCTGGATGAGGTTTCTATATGTTGAAATGCCCAGCCTAGGCTGCCTGAGCCATCTGGAGAAGGTGTAATTGTAAACACAAAGTAACATACATTTTTAAAGCAGACTGTCACAGAGAAGAGATTGAGACTGGCAACCAGAGATGATCAAACATTATTTTTCTTCCTTCATTAGGATCTGTAGAGGTCTTTCACTGCACTTGGAACTAGTTAATCCATGAACTGTTAACCCAAGTTTATGTCCCAAGTTGTAAGAGCATAAGCAGTGGAATAGGTGTCTCCCAAAAGGTAGATTTATAGAAGAAATACAGATGCCTCTGTGAGTTTATTCACACACAAGCAGGAACAAGGTTAGATTCAGTAACTGACATACATGACCATCTTTTAAATCTGGATTAAAGGCTGCTACATTCAGGTTTGGCTAAATCATCTAATAAATTGAAACATGAATAAGAACTGTGAATTAAGAAAGAAAAATCTAGTTTTCTTAACATTAAAGTATGAGGATCCAACTAGTATACTCTAAAAGTTTTTCTCATGATCATCAGACTTTATTGCTGTAGAACACCTGACTATTGAAATGTGTTTTCACCCCTTACAACGCTGGTAATAGAAGGAAATTAGGAACTAGTGGAAAGTGTAGGAGCGTAGGTGTAAATGATAGGTGAATCCTAACTGTGAAGATGAGCACCTGAGATGTGTAGAGATGTATTCATATTAGAACTGTATTGTAAGAGCTACTCTTCAGTCCCTCCTCCTTTCTTTCCCCTAAAACATGCAAAGCAGAGTAGGGTAATATTTCATATTTTTGCGTGGGTGTTTTTGGGTGAACTTTTCACTGCCCTTGCATCAAATTGTATATGTGACTCAAGGGAAAACAGGCAGCTTAGATTATAATATAAATATTCACAAAGGGAAAACTCAGTTGAAATTATTGTTAGATGTACTTTTTCTGTACTCTTTTCTTTATGGCGAGTCAAAAAATCTTCACCCTTAGCTTCACATAGAAAATGAAACTGCACAATAAACTAGGGCTGCCAGGTTTCACAGGGAAAAGGGTTGCTGTCAACTTTTTTCCTCAGGAATATGGAAATTTGGGTGGATTATCTGTTCAGAGGAGGTTTCCTTTATTAATTCTTTTTCCTTTTTCACTTAAGACATCTGTTAACATTTCACACAGCCCAACAGATGTTGCAAAGTAAGTACCATACTTTGTTCTCAAGAAAAATGACATTTCCTCAGTTGGTTCCCCCAACCTCTGTGCCTGGGCCCAGCCTGCTGCGTCTGCATAATTTGCATATACTAAGTTACATACTTTAATGCTATATGAATTTATACCTTCATTATTTTTATACAGTACGGTCTGATCTGATTAGAAACCAGTTTACGTGTTGCTTTAAAGTTGAGAGGGGACATAACATTTAAAAAAATCTTTGAGAATGGCCTCATTCCACATAGAGGATCAGATAGTCATTATTAAACATTTTTTCTATAAAATAAGTGAATTACAAAAGCTTGAGTTGTTTTGCCATAAGGAAGTGCTGATTGTCATGTGATGTGGAGCGTCATTTTTATTATTTTGGCAAGAACAGGGACAGTTTTGTCTTGACAAGCCATTAGATGAATACCAGCATGTGTCACATGAAAAACCACTGATCTTTAACCCAGCTCTGTACTTAACCAAGCCTTGAAAATGAATAGTGAATAAAAGAAGAGCAAAGGCCAGTTTACTGTCATTACAGATTACAGAATCTCTTAACAGCTGCTGAACTGAACCCAGGGAATTCCAGGTATTGTTTCCTGAACCAGCAGAAGTCCTAGAGATCCTTATTAAACTGTGTAGATAAATCATACATTTATTTGATATTTACTCAGGATTTACATTGTTGGAAACATAGCTGGAAAAAATGGAAATCCTTGAGTACTTTCTCCATGTACTAAATGCTTGCCTTTATCACAAACCATATATATTTACATAGAACCGTCTCAATGAGGTTTCCCTGTCCCCAGCTATGGAGCCTATTTGAAGAAAGCAGCATGCTCTTAAAGAATTATTAGTAAATATTAAGAAGAAAAGGGAAAGCACGTTATACTCCCACCCCCCACACCGTACACCATAAAAAAAACAACAACTGACAAACATAGACCCAAAGTCAAATCCTTTGCTCATTTGTTTCTTCAGGTATTCATTGTGGCTGGTGTTTGCATCAACATGTGCCTTTTTTTTTAATGGAGGGAAAAACCTAAACCCAACTCAAAACCCAAATATTGAAAAGATCAGTAACATTTTAAGCAGTCGGTTGTGGGAATTATGCTTACAGAGCTAACAAGAAAGCACACTTTTTTACTCTGCTGGTGGAATTGCATTGTGCCTCCCTGTAGTCTTGTTATCCCATACTAACTGAAATGCAAATTCTTTGCAACTAATTGGGTCTCATTGAAGGTACATGCACAGTATGTAGTTATATGCAAAAAGATTTTAAAAAGTAAAATTTCTCTGTAATTACAATTTTTCATTACTACCCAAGACATTGGCTTATAGTACAGGTTAGTGTATATATATATATATATATGACTAACTTTTTCCCAGATTACTCAAAAACATGAGCTATGAAATGGTAGTAAGCTATGAGTGCAAAAGTTAGGGGGAAAATGTTTATTTACAGCAATCTATAAATTGGATTTTATTAAAGTTCTGTGAAAATAAAGACGGTTTTTTTTTTTTAGTTTAGGATTTAGTATCTTAGAGCCAGTATACCAAAGTCATGTTAGTAGTGTAATCCTTTTCTTGGGACATTTTAAATGTTAAAACATCATAAATATCAGAAATTACTTCCAGAGGCTGTTGTCTTTTTGTTTGTCTCTTCAGTTCTTCAATCTGTTTTAACATTGTAAACAGCATTTTAGGTTCTAACTTTTTGTAGGTGTATTTCTGCTCTATTTTGTGGTGAGGTGGAGGTACTCACATGCCCATAATGTCTTTATTAACTTGGGTGCCATTTATTTCATGGTGTTCATAATTTTCATGGCCCATCTCACTATCAGTAAGTGTGGGAAAGCCAACACAATAGCCCTCAGTATTTGTGATGCTTTAACCTGAAATACTTAGAATCAGGGTAGTAAAAAGCAATTACTGTGGAAGTGATATCTGCCTCCATCATCCTAGATTTAAATAACTTTAATAGACATAATTCCAGACAGTTATCTACACACTATATAGCCAGTGGACAAACTCAGAAGTCAATCTTTGTGCCTTGTTAGGTACATTTTTTATACCTGCATCCTTAGAATGATACAGCTGTCCTGGCTTGACAGAAAATTATCCTAAGATTAAGGACTCTGCATGCTGTATTTGTAAGTGGAATGAATGGTAAGTTGAAGTTGTGTGTTTTGGGGATTTCTAGAAGAGTCAAATTTGTATTTTCTTAACTTGATTTAAAAATGAGTGCTTGAAACTTAAGATTTGCAAGGCACAGCATGTATACATGCTTAAGGTTTGTGTTTTAGTTTACTCAATTATTGATAAATCTGGGTTGTCTTACTGCAATAAAGCTTGTGCTCTTTGTCAACTAGTCTTATAAACTAAAATTTTGATCAAATCCCTTTAGCAGGTGCAGTATCATATGATAGATTTGTTGTGAAAAATTTTAAACCTTAAAAAGATACCCTGGTGCTTTTGAGGCTTGTGCCTTGGTAGTATTATGCAGGTTACATGGCAGACCTGTTTCATAAAGCACAATCTCAAACCGTGATATCTGAAAGAGCTCAGTTTGCCTGTGCTGGGTAGCATTTTGTCAGAAGACTGCTGGCCAGGCAGACCAGATTTGGATGTATTAGCTAGTCAGCCTAATAACTCTGTACAGACTGTATCGATTTTCTAGGAGAGAGTTTATGAACTAAATAAACTTGGGGTTGGTGTCTTAATAAACTGCTTCTCTCAGTATGTCACATTTAGTTACGGAGCTGTGCAGTTTAGGGGGAAAAAAGGCTAATTCTGTTACAGATTGTTCACAGCAGGGTCTCCAAATTAGCCCTTTGTTTTGTAATGCCACCTTGCTTGGGCTCGCTTTGAGCACATTTCTCAGTTTTGCCCTAATGAGTTGCAACACTGATAATGTGGCTGATGATCTTTCATTGATTTCACTATCACTTGCTTGTCTGGTAATTGATCCGTTGCTGAGCCTCTAGTTAATTATATCGGCTTTGACATGGCCCGGTCCAAGGGGAATTTCAAGTCTTGCAGAATAACAGTTTTAATAAAAGAGTCTATTACTGCAGGTGCTTGCTGCTGCATGCCAGTTGATTTTTGTGTGTTGTGTGTGTGTGCGTGTGTGGTGGTGGTGGTGGTGATGTTGGTTGGTGGAGGGAGATACCTGGGAAAGAAGAAGACTGCAGGACTGAAAGAAAGAAGGTGTGGGGGCTGGAAGAAGAGGAAGAGGGAGTGAAGCAGAGAGGAAGACAGGAGGAGGGGGAGCGAAAGAGGAAGAGCCGGAGACCAAGAGGCAGTCGAGAGAGAACACGCACACGCACAGGCAAAGCGATACAACAGAGCCTGCGAGGAGGGAGGAGGAAGCCTGCTATTGACAGTGTCCTTAAGCCTCCCACAAATAACAGCCATTAGTGGGAAGGTCAGGAGCTGAGCAGGCAGCTTGACTGAGGCACTGAGTGCCACTTCAGAAATCAAGAGGCTAGCAAATTTTAGAGGGAGTTTAAGTGGGTAATAGCTAGCTGTAAAGGTACAGTCGCTGTTGACAATTGACTCGGAGGGGCTTTTTCCTGCTCCCCCCTCAAGAATATTTTTATTGACCACAGGTGGACTTCATATATTTTAAGGCAACAATTCTTTGGGTTCTTGCTTGTTTCTTCTCAGATATTGAATTTGCTGCTTTTGAGACTTTTTTGTGCCTAATGGTGGTGAACTGGAGGCAAGTTTAACAGAAAAGCTTTCAGGAGATGTCGGTTCTAGAGGGGAAGGCACATTTGTGTCAACATAGTGTACGTTTTCTCATCTTTTCTCATTGTCCACTAATGACACAGAGCTGCCATTGAAGCTCTTTTCTGTTTGTTTTGTTGTTTCAGAGAGTAAGGTTTATTGTTATTCTTGAGTTAAGAAGGAGCAAGGAGAGTGGTACATTTGTCCTTGATATTTGTAGGTGGTTGAAGATTAATGTTCCTTACATTTTAAGTTTAGGAAAGATGGCTTTTTCCTGCTGACTACTTTTATGATATGACATGAATTTAGCTTTCCATTTTGAAGTGACTGTTTATGTACAGTGCATTTTCTTCAGTTCTGCTTTTCCATAAGGTAGATAAATGCTATCTAATAAATAGATTGTTTTAGTTTAAAACTGGTTTAATTAAAAATATGGCATGCTACCGAGGTTATATTTTACCAGGCAGGAAAATGTTACAGAGTTGTCCATAGAGATCTTGAATGAAAATTGGAGTTTTTGTATTCATTACTTCTTGCCTGAAATGGGACAGGCTTTCTTTCTTCATCTTTTTCTTTTTTATGATATGAAAGGATATTGTAGATGTTTCATCCAGAAACTTTAACAAAGGATTTTTTTTCTACTTTTGAGCTTTAGGCAAAGCTACACTTTCTTCCTTTGCCATTCAGTTTCTTGTTACTTAACATCCAATTTAGTAATTAATGACCTGAGGAACTGGATATGAAATAGTATTTGTATTTATTTAGCAAATATTTATTGTGATCTTCTATCTTCAAAAAACTGCTCTGTTTATTTATTTATTTTTTGAGTGTAAGGTCAGGGCTATATGTATATTATTTTCTCTAGGAGTTTATATGTGGTTATAAATAGCCCAGCACATACTATATGACTTTTAGGAGCTGACATTTAGACAACACTGAGTCAACTTTATAAATTCTCTTACAGCTGAATATTTTTCTTTCTTCCAGTGCAATTAGAAAATAAATGTTTAAACACAGTGGTTTACAAATGTTAAAGACTGATGTCAAATACTGCATATCATGCCCAAAAGCATTGTTGGGAAAAATTCCCTGGGATGGGCCCCAGCCTCTTGCTCTGTGCGGTCGGTCTCTGATCATGGTGCTGCTTGGAGTGTGCATAAGTATGTGTCTCTGTGTGTCTGGAGAGGGGTTAGTGCAGGGTGTCATTTGGTGCCTGACAGTGGAACAGTGCAGTTGACTCTTAGCTCTGCTATCCAATGACATGCAGTGGCTGAGAGTTTGAAGCTGATGGTTGGGTCTCCAGTGCTGCCTGTACACCTGACAGGCAGCTGTTAAACCGAGCAAAGGCAAGCTCGGGGAGTCACAATCTATGCATAAATGATAGGGGTATCTGTGCAGAAGGTGCGAAAGAAGCTCTGGCCCCCTCCCTCCCCCAAATCTCCCCCTTCCCAAATGAAATGCACAGTTCAGCCAGCTTCTTAACTACACTACACTCCTGCTACTGGCTGCCAAGAGGCTCAAAAAATCCACCTTCACTTTTCAGTCAGAAGAGGCAGAAGTGGATGTGAGAGAAAGAGAGACACAGAGAGACAGAGAGCCAAAGAGGGCAAGAGACTTGACTTTAAGAGACTCCTGTACTGACACCTCCATGCAGTTCGGAACCAGAACGACTACGGCTGAACCAGGGTTCATGGGGACATGGCAAAACGCTGATACTAACCTCTTGTTCAGAATGTCCCAACAGGTAAGTTACTCTCATTTTTTTAAAAGAAATTTTGAAATGTATGTGCACTTTGTTTCTGGTATTTTTCTCTCTAAACATTTTTAAAAAATCTGATCGCTTCATAGTTAGGCTCTGTTTTGTCATAACTGTTATTTGAATGTGCAGGGTTACTACTTCAGGGTTTCCCTAAGGGCTCCTTAAGAGAAAAAGGGGAAAGGATACTTAAGTAAAAGAAGCAGAGGCATTTGTTGCAAAGTTTCACAGTGCAGCTTGGGTCATAGGAAGACTCAATTTATTTGTTTTCTGTTAAACATTTAAAAAAGAAAGCCACCGCCCAACAAATGTATCTTTCTGTCTATATTCCATCACTTCATCCAACTGTCTACTCTCTCGGAGTAGGTTTTCCAACCAGTCATAAAACGTAGGGGCCCCTTAGCAAAGCCCGACTGACTTTACGGGGCTGCAGCAGCTCGCCTCCGACCCGGGAGGAGGCCGGGCAGGCATTGCAGCCGCGCCGAGGGTCGCCGGAGGCGGCGGCGGCGGCGTGCGGGGCGGGTCCGCAGGGCGCCCGAGCTCCTCCGCGCCGCCCCGCGCTCGGCCGCGCCGGCCCCGGCCCCGCACGCCCGCCCGCCCGCCGGCGCACTCACGCTCGGGCACAGCCTCGGCGTCCTCGTCCGGGCCGCGCGGGAGCTGCTGGCTGTGCTGGCTCTGCCGGAGAGTTGCCGTGTGAGCGCGAGGCGGCCGGCAACTGGTAATTAATCACCGGGGCCGGCGGCTCGTACCAGGCGCTCGGTGATACGTGCCCTGCGCGCCCGGCTCCTCTTGCACAATTGCTGGCGCTGCAGCTCCGAGGGGGAGCGAGGGTGAGAGGAAGCGAAGGGAAACAACCCAGAAACTTTCATCTTGGACTGTGCTCAAGCGAGGGAGGGTAGGTTCCCTGGTGCCTCCCTCTTAGACGCGTCTTGTTTTTCACAAGCCTACACGAAACCCACACAAAGCGAGTTAGTATGATACTGTCGTCCCCACAGCACAGAAGGATTATTGACAAATACACATGGATTTTAAGTAGATGGCGATTAAGACATTGATACTGTTGCACTCATTTTTAAAAATATTACAACTGCTTTTTTAAAAACCTGTTTTGCTTGTAAGAGTTTATGAGAATTAAATACTTCATTAAGTTAAGGTTTTTTAAAGTAGTGGTAATGAAGGAAAGAAAATTTGCCAGGCCATAAACTACCTCAAGTTTAGAAATACATGTGTAAAAGGTAGTGCACAGAGGTAGGGGTTTTTGTAGCATTTAGCTAGCAAACAAGTTACATCACACCGTTCTCAATAGGATAAATGCATTTGAAAAAGGTGTATTTTGACATATCCTGTAGAGGGACCCTGATTACTGCTGATACAGTAAGCTGGGATTTAAATGCAATCAACATAAACCCAATAAGCAACTCTTTATGTGCAGTTTCCCACTCTTACAAGTTAAAAAGTTCATTTCCTTGCAGAGTTACTCCTTGTCACTGCATAGTGCTTTGAGAGGTGTGTTTCTGAGGCACATCCTGCCTTGGGTGGCTCTCTAGGCTGCTGGAACACAGAGTATGTTTTCACTGACCTTAGGGCCAAGTAACTTGTGCTATACTTTAAAAATTAGATGTCACCTTCAAGGGTTTTCCTTGAGCTAGTGGAAATAAACAGTGTGTGTGTGTGTATGTGTGTGTGTGTGTGTGTGTGTGTACAGTGTGTGTTGGAAGGGAAGATTGGTTTAGGTCTCTGTCTAGCTAGAAAAGAGTTAATAAAACCAGATAGAGATAATGATCAATTGATAAATGGCTATTGAACCACATAGATGGTGTTAGATTGCTTCTTTGGCACCAGCCCATTTCCAAGTAGATTTGAATCTAAGGAGACTTTAAGTCATGCAAAACATTTTAGCTAAAAAACAAATGAAAGTAAATGATAGATCAGAATTAGGAAAATAATTTGAAATCACTCAGAGCGAGAAACTTGTACAACTAAACTATTATGTTTTTGATCCAGCTGTTTGACTCTGTGGATATATAAAGATCAGTTTTGTTTATACTTGTGTGCATGTTTGTGTCATAGCATTAGTTGACTGTATGAAGAGAGTAGAAATAATAGGGAAACAATTTATGCCTAATGGGTGCTGTATAAAACTAAATTATATTAATTACACTGTTTACTAAACAGTAGTAAAATAAACGGAAAAATCACAATTTGAAAAAGTATGATTTAACTGTATTTTAAATGTTTTCTTTATTTTTTGGTTTGGATGTATTTAGCGACTCCCTTCTTCCTCTTTTTTTTTCCTGTCATGGTTACTAAATGTTTACCTCCTGTGCATTTTTGGAAAGCATGTAAAAGAGGGTATGAGTTTATGTTTTTTAAAAAATCTTCAGGATGACATTTAGTTTGTATAAATATTGTATAAACTTAAAAATCATACAGTGTAAATCTAAAAATATGTGTGCTGTACATGTTTACAGTAATTTTTACCTGTAGTTCATCAGCAATGCTGATTCTGTGTGTGTGTGCATGTGCGTGTGTGCAAGAGACACTTTTCTTGAAACGATTATCTCTTGAAGCCAACAGTTTCAAAGAATACTAGTTTCAATATACACAATAAGCCAGCTTAAGTCTTACTATAGGTAAAAGTTTGTCCAATTTAATCAAGCAGAATTCTGTAAATCTCATTTCTTAGGCCTAATGACATTTTCTATATTATTATTTTAATTTCTAAGAAAATATTGATTTAGCTCATGAAATGAATATAATTGACAGGCCACATTTTTTATTTCAAAATTTTTGGTAATTAAACTATAAGATTTACATGATCATTTCTTTAAATATTAGAAAAGACTGACTAGTAGGTTTTAAAATTGAATTACAGAGACTTTTACCACTGACATTATTTAGAACAAAACTTATAGTGGTAAGTAGCTCATGAATGCTGGTATTTAATAATCTTGGTTTGTGTCTCCTGTAAGTAAATTAGGAAGTAGGAATATAAAAACCTTTGTTTTGTATAAGCAAAGTTGGATCTGCTTATATGTAAATCTTTCAGTCTGTTTAATACTGGTAAAAAGACATCACAAACCAGAGCCAGTTTAGATTTGGTGGCATTAAGTATGTTCCTGTGAAGTTCAAGATATGATAGTTTGCACTTTCTACATCTCTACGTTTTTCTCCCATATTCAATGTATGATTTTTTGAAAGGGCTTTTTCTCCCCATAGATACCAATATTTGACAACCCTAAAGGGCATGACTCTTGACTTTTAGCCTAAAGGGAGTTCTTTTTGGGTCACTTTGATCATTGACAGGAAGAGAATCACCAGAATGGTTTGCTCATCTTCTCTGTTAATCTCCTTGAGTCCAAAACATTATTTTGCCCATTTTAACCTTATGAAGTACTGTTAAGAGCAAAAATTAAGGTCTAATTTTGAAGTGTTTTTAAAAATACAGTTTTAAAAGGTGATTTTTCTATTTCTGTAAATATTTTGTGCATTTGAGAGAATAGCAAATGAAATGCTTTGTAGCTCCCTCAAGGGATGCAGTAATCCAATATATTTTGAAATATTTTCAGAAATGAAACTATCACAGGTAAATGACTGTCGCCCATGTTTTACACATTACTAGGGGCATTTCCTTTTATTATTGGTGAGGTATATTTAACCTGTTTCCAATAAAATGTAGATCCCTTAATAAGGTCTCTTTTCAGACACAAGTGAAATGCTAAGTTAGAATTATAAATGACTGTGCATCATTAAGTAGTAATTTAGGATTCACCCAATGATGTAACAAAATTAACAACATAATTTCATTGTGAAACTGTGTCTTATTAAAGAACAACTGTCTGACATTCTCTTACAATTGCTTTATGTAACTTCATGCAAATATTATTAGTAGTGACATTTTTCTATTGTGCATTAGATTCTCTCATTAGCATGATGTGTTAGTTATCAGCAGAGAAATCATTTCTTCGATAGGTAAGGGGCAAACCAAGAAAGCTAAAAATTAAATCAACAATTTACATTAATACCAGAACATCTGTTCACCAGAGATATGACAGAGTAAAGCAAACTTTCTTACTATTATAAAATCTAGTGCATTTCAGAGAAATGATAAATAAAATATATTGTAAGAAGTATATAATAGCATTGCTGGAATCCATTAAAAATCATGTTCGATAGGAGTTTTTCTCCCAGTAGTCTTTTAGTTCGTTCTGTTCATACAGGCAAACACCATTTCAGTTTGTTGAATCTGTATTTTAAAGTGGACATTATGATTTTGTCTGACTTTCTATCTCCCCACAGCCCCCGCCCAGTAATTTGACTATTTATTCACTAACAGTTGAAAAGGCACCCATACAGTTTTTCTTACAAGTCAGGTGCCTAATTGCATATCGTGGCTTGGTTCTTTTTTATAGTTCGTACATTTTTATTCTGAACACTATCCCACTCATGTAGACATCCATTTTAACACAGGAAGTATATTCTTATTTAATCAGAGCCCTGAGTAAAGCGGTTGATAGTTCATGGTCTTTGAAAATGACTTCGATTGCCAGACATCGTCCATCCCTAGGTTTCTGTACTTTTTCCTCCTCCCCTTTTCCTCCCCTTCTTATAATTGGTGTATTTTGATAATCACGTCTTTCTAAGAAAGGATTAAATTGACCAAACTTATGGTCTTGATGCTAAAATATTTATATTATATTAGGAGGTCTGTAATTTCAGCCTGTTGAATTACTGGGCTGCTACCTCCAATTTAGTGCCCCTCTCTAGTGCTCCACATTTTGCTTGGGGATCCTCATCTACCAGAGGACCTAGGAGAAGGGGAGAAATCTAGTTAAAGGCCCTTTCAAGGAACTTTGACATCTATTTTTAAGCTTTAGAGAAATAAAGGAGAAGAGGCATAAAGTGAGAGTATGTTTTATTTTGATGTTTTCACTATAGACATATATCCAAGTATAATTCTTAACATCTGTTCTGATAATGTAACATTAATAGGAATAGTTGAGTAATTGTTACAATATAAATTGTAGCATAGAGACACGTGTTTGTATGTTGGCCTATACTCTGTATAAGATACAGATTTCACAGGTTCTGTCTTAATTTGTAATGCAGTGGGAAAGTAGTAGGTCATATACATGGTAATTATGTACATGTTAGTGCAAGTAAAGCATGCACAGACATATTCTCAGGTGTGTATGCGGTATATATTAAAAACCTGTGCAGACATTTCAAGTTTATTTTCAACATGATAGGTTAAGTGGATTTGAACACAGTAGGTGTTCGTTTTGAAATTATTTTCCTCGTATTTCTGTCATCTGTAAACTGGTAATGTGTGCTTGTATAATTTGTAAAGCCCTTTTTGTTAAGATGAGTCAAGTAATCACAGTTGAAAATTAAATCCCTAAAGGTGCAGATAACTTATCTATAATTGTAGGTATTTTTTTTATAATTATATTTATGAGTGTACCTTACAATTCACTGATAAATGCAATTATTCATGCATGGCTTTATGGAAATCTGATTAATGTGGTGACAGGACAGATTGGGGCTACTGCAGCAGCACTTCCTCCCACTCCTATGTCAGGGTTAAGAGCCGCGGCAAATCCTCCCTAACTAATGAGATGCTGAGTAAGGCATCTCTGAGAAGTTGGGGCAAAAGTGAATGGGTCACAGCCAAAGCAGGATTGCAAGGACTCCAGTGATAGTGAAAGCATTTGAGTTTGCCAGGTCGTTGTGACACAGGGAACTGATTCCAAAGCAACAGACCGTTAGTGATAGTGAGCTGGCGTCATCCACTTCAATGAAAAACAGCAATTTGTAGTGTTTCTCCCTCCCCACCTTATGTATTACACATGCTCGCTTAAAGAAAATTACAGTGGCCATCAACCCTTATCAATCTGCAAAGCTTTTGAAAGGATTTTTCTTATTAACATGAATAGCTGATGACTGTACATCAAAGAGGTATTTTCTTAATTTGGACTCTTGATTAGGGACTCTCTATTTGGGACTCAAATGATAGCAGAAACTGGAGTTTGCTTTTCATTTGTGTCTATAATTTGAATCAGTGAATTGATCTAGGAATTAACTCCTTTTTTCCCCACAGGATACTGTCAGGGAGCTTTAGGGTAGTAGGGAGAACAGAGTGAATTACAGGATGACTTTTTCAAAGAGTAATTTTCTGTGGGAATCCCTGCTTGTTATTGTCCAAAGAACATGGAATGTAATGGTTCCAAGGTTTTCTTCTTGTGAGGTTTGGAGCCTGGATTGTTAGGTGGATGGAATGATTTCTTCAACACATGGAAAGCTTCTCATACCTTTCGTGGTATGTTTTTGCTCATACATAACCACCCTTCTCTAGGCTTTGGTCAAAAGATTGTTTGGGGATTGTAGTAAATAATTGGTCTCACTCCTGTTGGCCAAAGCTGATGCCATTTTTATTTCTCGAAAAGCAGCTGATTTCCACATTTTGCTTGGGGATTCTCATCTACCAAAGGACCTAGGAGAAGGGGAGAAATCTAGTTAAAGGCCCTTTCAAGGAACTTTGACATCTATTTTTAAGCTTTAGAGAAATAAAGGAGAAGAGGCATAATTCAGGAATGACAGCCTTTATATCCTGACGTAGAAGCAAAATGTGTACAAGTAAATTTTTTCCCGTAAACTAGTAAACAGGCAAGAAAAACAAGATGAAAAAACATTCTGGCCAACTCAAGCTTTAAGAAGTTTTAGTATGTGCAAATGACATCCCAAGCAATGCTGCCCGGGGCTGTGACATCCATGGTTCCTGACCTGTCACAGAGGGTGACCTGTACTGCCTCCTCCCTCTCTAGGTTTAAAAGAAAGTTTAGAGAATAGGAAAAATTAAAGCATTGATTCTTTTTTAATTTGTACATTCCCTGTAGGAAGACTAGCAAATTTCATAATGTACATTCAAACCCTAAGGTGAAAATTTTACAGCTGGAGTTCATTTGGGTGAGAACGTTGTGCAGTGCCTGTCTCTTCAAACACGATACAGCATTTCATGCCCCAGAGTCAGAGAGAAAGAGGAGGAGAGGAAGCGCCGTATCATGCCTTCATTCACAGAGCCTGCCTTAATGCAAGTGCTTGTGGAAAAACAATGCGTTACTTGAACTGGCTAGCTTAGAAATCAAATGCTCAGCTTATTCATCATCATTCCAATTAAAAAGGAAGAAATTGATCCTTTAACAACAAAATAACATCCTTTTGTTTTTCTTCAATTAAGCTCATCAGTTTTTCATTTCTCTCTGTTAAGAAAATAAAAATAATCTTGGGCAGTAGGAAATTACTCATTGAAAACTGATTCTCTTGAGCATATCTGACATCTTATTTACTCAGTATTTTTGGACTTCACTGTTATTTTGCCCCCATCTTTAGGATTTGTGTGTTGTTGAGGGGGTCGATTTAATAATTTGTTTGCTTGGCAGCAATTTACTTAATGACCTGAATACATAGTAAGTCTGTTCTTTCTTCCTATTTCTGTTTCCATAGACCTGATTTCTTTCTCACTTTATTCTCCTTTCCCTCATCTCTCTTTCCCTCAGTTTCTCCTTACTTTCACTGGCTCTTTTTGTCCGCCTCTTCTGGCATGGAAATGCACCTGAAAAGGTAAGTGAATAAGTACCTTTTGTCCAATACATCGTGCCGGCAGAGGCAGGAGAAAGAGGTGCCACCCTCAGATGTGGTCCTCAGCGTGTAAGTGCTGACAGGACTGTCCTGAGTTTTGCTATGTAAGGGTTCTTTGAGTAAGGGCATGATAAAAACGTGTAACCAGGGGCCCAGTCTTATCATTCAGAGGTGCTGAAAGGCAGCTCGATTTGATCCTTTGCCTGTGTATGTAAGAAAGTTTGTAGCTGAAAAGAGATTTTGCTTTTCTATTTTTCTTCTTTTAAAAAAATAATTCTTGGATTTATCATTTTGTATAGCAAGACATCCATATACATGAGAGTATTTCCTTAGAAGGAGGAGAATGTGAAGTTTTCCTTCAGTAGGTAGAGTATGATTGACTCTTAGAGACAAACTGTGGTTAGTAAGAGTTAATTGAAATATTTAAAAATGAAATTGCTATTGTGGCAGGGCTAATATTAATGGATGATATTATGAAATTAAAATTTAAAACATGAAGTAGACATAACACAGTGAGGAGGAATCACTACTCTTTTGCTTTAAATAAATTTTAACTCATTGTCTTACACAGCAGAGAGATTGTTAAAATTGACAAGATTAAGAAATACTATTCTACTTGTAAAAGACGTAACTTCCAGTATTTGTACGTGCTATGCTTTTGTGTGACTCTCATGACTTTTCACCTTTACTGAGGTGTTTTTTCATGGCTATCTGTTCTCTAAGCAGTTCTTCAGGACTCTTATGTGATGATTAGAGTGCCTGAATAGAGGTTTGAAAGGAAAAATTTCAGGAGAATGAATATTTTACATACCAAAAATAATTACTTTCAGCTGGCTTAACATAATAACAAAACTAATATTAAAATGAGAACTCTATTAGTAGAGTTTTAATAATTTTTTTTTCTCCCACTAAAATTTGAGCCAGAAAGATTTCATTGACTTAAATTATTTGGATGGCTGTTTGGGGCACCTAATCAAGCATAGATAAAGAAAACTGCCCACTACTGTGCCCTCTGCAGCCCTAGAGGGCAGTGGACATGACTGGAGGCCACTTGCAAGATAGGGGAGAGTAAGTATATCCTGAGCATATTCTTGAAAGCATCCCTTGAATGAGCATGCCTGCAAACATTCTCTTTGGTAACTTCGTGTCCAAGCCTAACTCAAGAGTCAGCTAGGTTATCTGCTGCTTTATCTAATACTGCTTTTCTTCTATTAGAGTTCCAGAAAGAACCAAAATCAAAGACTTTGTGGAAAGACTTCCTGTCTTGCTATAGAAATGTTAAAAAGCCCTTATTATCATGTGGTAGTGCATTTATATGTGGTATACAGACATGCCGAAAGTATACACCTGCTTTGTTTGTTTGGTTGTGGGAATCAAGCAATTTATTTCTAGGTTTGTTAGAATTTGTTTAATGGCTGCTTCAAATGCAATGTGTGTGTGCATGGTTCCCCCCTAAAGAGGAATTCCCCATTTTAGGAACCTCATTCCTTATACTTGGTAGCCTTTTTGTTCAAGCATAGCTTTTTGGTGAAGCCCAGTGTTATTCACTAGGAAATAGTTCAATTGTTTCTTATTTTGTGAATTGCCATTTTCAACCAGTGAGAAACTACAGTTCTCTTCACATGTTAAAACTAAGCTAGGTTTGTCAAACTTAAATGTCTTATCATTTCCATTCCCAGCCACTTTTTAAAAATTCTCTTGGACAACTTTGGAAAGTAAAAATGGGGCCGAAAAAATCTTTAACTATGTTACCAATGCTGTTATCTACTAAAGAGAGCTTACTGTGGAAAAGAATTTTTCCCTGTTTTACTTTATTTTTGAGTTTCATCATAAATAGGAAGGTACAGAGTTACAAGTCCACCATCTGGACAGCTTGTTTCAGTAGCCAGTCTGGAAGCCCAAATCCTGGCTTCATACAGGTGAGATGTGTTATGGGAATAAAGGCCTTGTGCATTTAATGAACCCCGCCTGCCTGTCAGCTTGGTTTTTCATGCACCATTGTTGTTCACATAAGAAAAAGAGTGTTCACAGCCTGTGGTGAGATTAGAGTAATGAAAATGAAAATGAAGTGTTAATCTGTTGATAGGAAGCACATCTCATATCCTGCATCCTGGGCCACATTCATGCGTGTATAATATATTCCAGGTTTTCTCATGACCAGAGAAGCTTGGATGTTCATTATATTAAAAACATGCTTTGGGTAAGAGAGAGAAGTTGGTTATTTTAACTTGCACAAATAGTTATTTTTAATAATTTCTTAGTCAGCCAAAGAAACCTGCCTTCTGAGTGTTGTGATGACCTACTGTTCTGCATATGCCAGTACTCCCTTACTTGCAATCGCTCTTTTTTTTGTTTACCAACACAGAATGCTGAAGTGAGCCTCAACATAAGCCTGTTTTGAGATACCCTTTTCTAGAAATCAGTGATTAATAGAAAGAAAGGAGTTAGGTGAGCACTATACTTTAATCCCTATAGAACATGAGTTAAAGAATACTAAACATTGATTATCCCATTGTTTTTCATCTTAAAACAATGAAATACAAACAAAAATAACAAAATCAGGAGTCATCTAGAACTGCTTTATGTATTTGCTGTCCACTGCCATGGTGGGAACCTGAGGGAACCAGTTTAAAGCTTTGGTCATCATGGGTAGGAATTAACTGTGGTCTTTCATGAATTTTTTTCTAAAATATTACAGTAGGTAAATCAACATGAATGTAATGAATCATACTTTTCCTATTATTCTTATTTTAATTTTTTTTACCATTTTGCTCATTAACTAGTTATTTTTTTCCCCTAAAGCCATATACTTAAAGCAGAGAGAATAAGTTTAGTCTCACATTATACCAAGATGTTTTAAAGAAAATAATGTGAGCATTTATATGCATGCTATCCCATAGGATCATCCCTTCAAAAAGCACCTTAAGAGATGGTTTCAAATGAAGTATAAAATGATTGGGGAGAGGTAAATTAAAATTGAGTTCCAGGTGTCTGCTTCTAATTGCTCAAATTTCAAAGATAATGGATATTAAAGAAAAATGCTTCCCATAAGAAATATATCATATCGTTCAGATATTGGGCCTAAGACTGTATTTATGAAGTTCATATTTATTTTCTCTTTTTCTATTCAACTGGGAGCTAAGGAATTCAGTGTGATCATTATGATTTTGTGAACTGTTTACTTAAAGTTGTTCAAGTTGTTAAGAATCAAGAGAATTTGGAGATTAAAGTTGAATTGTGAAGTAAATTTAGCATATGTTCCAGGGTTACTTTCTTAAGGTGAAAATGGAAGAAAAATGCTTCTCTCTTAGGAATGAAAGACGTAATTAAAAAACAATCTTTCAAAGATGTAGGCCAATGATGAAACATAATTTCAGAACCCTACATGAAAGTTGATTTAAATTTTACTCTTTTTAATAAAGTTGAAATATAATTCGTCGGTCATAGCCTATTTAACGCATTTCTGGACTGTCTGGTTTATCAGATAGCCTGTTATTATAGTTGGATGAAGCAAAAAGGTACTCTTTTCCTCTCCTAAATAGGGTACTTTAAATTTGCTTGTAACATCCACTAATAGGTAGAAATACTGTGTTGTTGTGGTTGATTTGGAAATAGTGAAATATGAAAGATTTTTCTCCTTGCACTTGCTTTCAGTTAAGAAAATGGAAATAGACATGCATGGTGATTGTGTCATAAACATCTGCTTTTAGGTAATAATCATTTTTAAAGAAATGTGCCATGACTTTTGGGGTCATTTGAACCTGTAATAATGTCTTTTTAATATAAGTATAAATGTCAGATTGAGGCATACATGTGGAGCCAGTAAAGAGTATTTGCTATGGTAATATTCACGCATCCTAAATGTTGACTTTTAAAATGTACCTTGAAGATGTATTCTATTTTCATGTTAGGGTCATTCTCACTTATGTATGTGATTGTTCTAGATAGGAAGTGCAGAAGTGTTAACATGTGAAGGAACAAAATGGATGTACATCTGAATAAGAGTTTAACATGAGCATCTTTTCTGGGCTGCAGGGAAGAATGTGGTTGGTTGGAAACTAGTGTAAATGTTGAATCACTGCATAAAATGATATCGGTTCTGAGGTTTTTAAAAAAATCTTTAATTATGAAAATTAGTTTGCTTTGCACTTATGTTTTATTGAACAACTGTGTTTATTTTGAAATGAAATATGCTACTGTTTTTCTTATATTGCATAAGCCCATGAAATATGTATTTTCAGATCTCTGTTCCTATCCTTCTCCTTTTCTTCCACAAACTCTGCAAACTCTCTTTGGAGTAGTATGACATTTTAAAAATAAGGAGCTGCCTAAAAGGGCCATGTGGAGGTAAGGTAAATTAAATGAGTGGAGTGAGTCTGGTGGGGACTGTGGTGGACCAGAAAGCTCTTGTGTCAGCCACAGTGAAGCAGCAACTCCTTAGCTCCAGCTAGTTGTTGCCAGGTGGGAATGGAGGCTTAGTGTTGGGATATCCTCTTTTTTTTTTTTAATGAGAAGCCAGAAATCCAGATTTTTATGTGAAATCTCCTGATTTTTAAATTTTGGCAACCTTTTCAAATATTTTTAAAAGTGTGTGGTCCAAACAAAATTCATCTGCAGGCTATATTCAGCCTACTGGCTGCCAGATAGAAACCTCTGTTTTAGATAATAATTTAATGTATGAAGATAATAGTTTCATTGCATGTGATCATTCATCTTGGGAATTCCCCACTGGGATGAACCAAATTCTTCATTTTTTTTTTAATTAAAAAAGTTTAGTAAATATATATCTGCTGTTGATAGTTTTGATGCATATAACTTTTCTCCTTATGACACACATATAAAGAAAAATCGAATGTATGAGCAAAGCAAAAAATGGTTAAGAAATGTTAATAAAGGTAGAAAAATAAGAATACTAGAATTACAGGGAAATAAAGGGAGATTTATAAATTCTGAAAAAAATAATATGATTTGTGTCAGTCATTGATGTAGATAGAAAGCTGAATTTCAACTACAAAAAGCTTTTCATCTCAACTTTAGGCAGTGATTCTTGGCCCTGAATCTTTGTGGGATTGCTGTAATTTACCAGGCAATTGATTATGATGTGTCTAGTAGGAGATGGACCACAAGGGGAAAACTCCCCCTTACTAATTCATGCAAGACCAGTATTTTATACAAGCCTCAAGAAAACATCATTTATATTGTATAAGGAGAGGTTTTCAATGTCTATCTAAATTTTTTGAAGGGGCTCTTTAAAAGAAATAATCTATTCATAATTGAAATTCTCCAGGCAAATCAGATATCAACATTTTCAACAGAACAGGTAATTAATTGGTTTGAATTTCAAATTGAAGGTCATCCTTTTATTGATTTCTGTGGGAACAGGAAACAAGAACATCTTGTTAAAATGATCTGCAAATGGGGCCTAGGTGTGCCTAGGTTCTGTTTAGGGTCTTGTGAACAGCGTCCCTGGACAGTATCAGACACCAATCAGAAGGGAGTCATTTCTGTTATAAACATAACAAGCTGTTGGTTTGCTTCCAAAAGTGCAGAGAAGATCTGAACTGGAGAAAAGACCAGAGATGAACAGTTTGTTTTCCAGTAAGTCACGTGTTTAAAAATCAAGTGAACGATGCAGCTTGTTACAAAGCACCTGTGTGTCTGAATGACGTTGAAATGCCACGTTCAAGAAGTTCAGCATCAGTACAGCTTTGACACCATTTTCAGAGACCTTTCAACTGGGGAATTAGAAAAAATATCTTTAATACAAGGAGAGGGAAGTACTGAAGGAAGGAGGGTGGTTGAATAATGGAGGACAAACGAATATACTCTTAGATGCTATTAATTTTTATAAAGTAACATTTGTGCCTTTTATTTGATAGATAGTTTTATTGTTCCATGGACCAGGCTATTTTAAAGCAGTCATTTCTCCCTCTGCTGTGTTTATACTTTTTGAGAATGATACGATGTGAAGGTAACATGGACTAAGTGGGTGGGTGAACACTATGTCTTGCTAAACTGGAATAAGTATCTTAATTTTAGCTGTGCTAAACAAGTTGGAAACTTAATGCATTTTCATCTTATGGTTCAAAGTAAAATTCTTAATAATGAAAAAAAAAGCAAGCCACCTATTCTAAATACCCTGGAGCTGTTAATGCAGTTATTTCCAGGTTGACATAGTTTTGTGTAGGCATGACAGTAGCACCAACCATCTACATTAAGCCTTAACATTCCACAGGACCATTTCAAGTTTATTGTGAGCCTCAGAGCCTGCTCATTCCTAAGAGAAATAATCAAGTTTAAGCATGTTACTCTGCCATAGTCATAGCTAACTTTTTAAATCAGAAAGTGCTTTCTTAAATTAAAAAGGCTGATTTTGTGCAGGTGATCCTTGAAGAAATTTCTCAGTTCAGTACAGAGTCATTTTTCTGACCCACATTTGCTGCCCTCTTGCATACTGTCAATCCGTCCTGTTAGCAATGGTTGGAAATGACATCAGATAAAGCAGAACTTGTCAAATTTTGTTTAAAACTCTAAGGTGATGTCAACATTCTTTTTCAGCTTTATTCCTAGCTCTCAAGACATTGATCCCATTTTACCAATTCCCAGTTGAATTTTCACTGCAGTATTAAAAAATGTAGGTGAGGTGGGGGAAAGATGCTGATGCTGTCCTTAAACTTGGGAGTTTGTACAGCACGGAAGGCTAGTGCTTAGGGAAAAAATATGGGGCTGTTCAGCTTGATCTCATGGTACATTGCTTCTCTTTTTAGGGAAAGGAATTCTCCATTTCCTGAATGCAAAATGCCTACACTTTTGGAGGCTCCTGGTCTTTAGTTCCTACCTCAGTTAATAAAGCACCCCTTGCATCTCAGAGATGGAACTTGATGGACTAGTCAGCATTAAAAGGTCACCCTAAAGCTATTGGCAGAGTATACTGCCCTTTGTTGGTCAGTGGTGACAATGCTTCTCTAGCGGTTAACTGGATGTATTAGACTGAGCTACTTTTCCACAATACCAAATTACCTATTTATTTCTTTTAAACACCTGATAGAATGCCCATTCACAAGCTGTCTCAAGCACATTTTCAAAAGGGATCTTAGCAATACTTGAAATATCAGTGCTTTGGCTATGGAAGGAAAGTAAATGTAGTGTATTCATTGTATTGTTCTGCTTCAGTGAAAATACTTCTAAATTATACTCATCTTTTAGAGTGTTCATGCTGTCTGAAGTGAATGATTGTTCCAACATATTTGTAAATCCAAGTTAATTCCAAAAAGTTTCCTTTTCTTAACAGTTTGCCTTCTTTTAGTATAAAAATACTTAAAATCATGTTCTGAGTAAACTTTTTTAAGAAAACAAACAAACAAACTTTCATTTCCTTTCATGTTATTTTCCACAAGTATGACATACAGGAAAAACATTTCTGGTTTCAGGTTACAACTTTGAACATGATCCAAAAGTGGGTTTCACCATATTTTTATATATTCAAATTTACAATTTAATTAAATATTGCTTAAATTATACTCAGAATTACAGAGGAGTAATTAAAAAATGATCATGGTAGTTTTTTGAGGCAGGGGAACTTTACTTGAAATAGTTTTGTGTTTTGCATGCTTACATTGATTTTGTAGCACCTGTCTTGGTATGAGGTTACACAGGTACACAGGTAGCATCTTTTGTCTCAGCTTTCAGATAAGTACAGATCCAAAGTGCTAAGGTGCTAATGACCAGTGACACCCCCTAATTGTTTTCACTTGTGAATGTACTTTAGACTCCCAGATGTGTGATTTGCTACATACCCCCCATCTCCCACTGTTCTCTTTGGCTCTAATGGGATTGGTTAAGCAATTTAGACATTTAAAGTGACTTCCTCTTTGGTTTTAAAATGACTAAGTGAAGACTCAGAGGAATCCCTTTAATTTGCCTTTTAGTGTCTTTGACTAGACTGGATTCTAGCCTGCTACCCATTCAGTTGTTTCTTTTTGAACTAGATAAGCACATCCAAAGCAGAATATGCTCCCTGTCTCTACAAAATAACAGAATGAAATCAGTGTTTAAATAATTTTTGTTGTAATAATTCAACATTCTTAACTAAAAATAATGATTTAAAATAGAATGGTCAGCATCAAGTTCAGACAGTGAACAATATTTGAAAACAGTGTAGTGACAGTATTTGTGGTATAGGTTCTTTATGAACTAAATGTTTATTGAAAGGACTTTGTTTTTAACCTGTAGGTATGTTTATCTTAGAATAATAATAATCATTTCATGCTGTTCATTTTTCTTCCTAGTTGACCCATTCTCCAGACCTTTAAAACTTTTTTAAGTGGATGCAAATTCCGTTTTAATTAGACCAATGCAATCTAATACTGCAACTAGCCAGGAATGGAAGAAACATGCTGAAAGTTAGTTAATACAACCCAAATCAACCATAGCCAGATAATTCCCCTGATCTTTGTAACAACCCCCTGATTCACCTCCACAATTAAATGACCCTGTTGTTCTGGAGTTTCAACAAGACATTTCAGGTTCACTTAAAAAAATGATCATCCTTTACCAGGATCCTTTGCTCTTGCATTTCTTTCTTTCCCTTGCCACACAGCTGTCACTGGTATAGGAGAAAGACTAGGGGGAGGGGTGGAGAAGGAAGCCCTGTTCAAATCGTGTCACGTAGCACTAATTCATCTGCTCTCATTAGAGGGAGCTAGGGACAGCAGTGATGGCCAAGAGCTGCACTCCGCACATGACACGCGGACAGTTTGGGGAATAGAAAATTGCTTTCTCAGGAAGCCCAGCCAATTAAGGACTTGACCATATTGAATGTCAAGTGTTAATTTAGGTTTTTCTTCATTTTCCCAGTAGTAATGCAGGTCCTGTGATGAGCAAATACATGTCAAGTAAAAGTTGATTGCATGAAGGACCTGGGTATTATATGTCACTGACAAGTCACAAATGTACTGAAGTCTTTTAACCCCTTAGGTGAGTGTGGTTGGGGGAGGGAGCAGGGCAGAGTGGGATTAATGGTACCATACGGATGAGAATAGTTTACGTGAGAGTAGCTTGAATGGGACAGACAGTAATGGTAATTCATGCAAAAACCAGGGATAGGACAAATCCTACTCTCGGGGCATAGAGGCCCTTGAAGTACATACAGTATGATTTTTCCCATTATAAACATATACTGCCCAGAATCCATATTATGTCTCCTAAGATTTTATGAAAAGAGAAAGTAGTGTCTTGACCTAGGAAATTCCTTATTAATGATCTCCTTTGAAAGAAAGAAAACATTGTTAAATAATGATACTATTTGGGACATTTTAACCCTTTGGCTCAGTGCAGCCATAAAATTTCTGGCTATTTATAATTACAGTCTGATAAAAAGTTAATTATAAAAAGTGACTTGTGTAATACTATGTCACAGAAAGCATACAGAACATAAGACTGAAAGAATGTGTTCTGTCATAAGTATCTGTGTAAGGTGGGGCTCAGCCAATAGAAACTTGTGGAAGGTCTGTCCATAGTCTTTCCTTTTTTTTGTGCCCAGTTGTAGAAGGGAAGAGTTTCAAGCTTTAGTGAATGAGGTAACTTTGCCTATCCTGTATAGCATCTCATTTCCGGTCATCAGCATTCATTTACATATGAATATCTGGAAAATAAGAGATTGTCTGTTTTTGTTGAAATTGTACAAGCAGCAAATAAAAATACCCCGCAGTTAAAAATATTGCTGTTGTGTAGTTTAAACTATCTTAAAATGAAACTCTTGACAATCATTCACAATCAGGTCATTTTTTCCTGCTTTTTTTATGTAGAAGCATCTTCCCCCTTCCTATCTTTGAAAATGTGATATTAATTAAAACACTTTGGAAGTTACTCCCTTCTGTTTATTCCCAAATTTTAACACACTTTGTTGACAGTGCTTGCACCTTGAAAATTTATCTGCTAATGGTTTAACTTCTGGCAGCAAAAAGTGTTAATAGAGTCTGCCTCCCTCAAGTTAGATACTGTGCTATCTTTAAGGTTAACTAACTTTACCTTAAGGGAACGATTAGCAAACAATTCCAAGAATTTGAAATGTAATAAAATAGCTTTTTCTTAAGAAAGAAACATTAAGCTCCTGAATGCTGGGATGGTCTTTCAGTTCTTTAACCTCCCCTGTCTCAAAACTAACCAAATAAAATAAGCTTAGCCCCCCTTTCCTTCCTACTTTGATAAGCCCTGTCTGTGGCACTCTTGGCATTGCGGGAGTGCTGTTTAATTACATCCAATTGTCAGCAGCTGCTTTTCCGTTGGGTGTGCTGAGACTTAGTACCCTTCCTTAAAGTAAATTCTTTTGATGGCAGCTCGAGTTGCTGATACAAGTTATTCCTTCTCTTCTGTGTCACTTTTGACGGATGGTACCTAATGCAATCAACCACAGGCCATGAGAGCCACTTCTGGGGTTGTGTTAGTAACTGGACCAGGATACCCCTCCTCCCTTGATCTCTCCTTCATATGAACACTTCTTCCTGCCACCCCCACCAACACTTCAGCCTAAATAGGAAAGCCAAAAGAACCGAGAACAGGCTTTTCCTAAACCTCCATTTCCCAGTGGGGACGCCGAAGCTGCCTCCCTTTGCGTGCGTTTTTGATAAATTTAAGAAGTCAAATCGCTGACACAGATAGATAATCCAAGTGTATAGGGTGAAGAGTTATAAATTAACACATTATTTCCTCTTAATGTGAAATACTTGAGAATGCATTTTCTCAGTCCCCTGACATCAACCCAGTGAGGGCTCGCATTGTACTTTTCAAGTGGCATTGATTTGTTAAAGCGCTGAATTAGCATCTCCGGCCAGCTGCTTGATCCACCGTCGTGTTGCGGGGCTCCAATTCCTCCTCTCCGCCCCCCATCCCTTTTTCCTTCAGTCTCCCTTTTCTTCTACCTCCATTTCCTTGCATCTTTCGTTTTGCTCCTTCCTGATCTTACTCTTACGCTTTCTCTCCCTTCTTTCCTGTTGCTTGCTTGCAAGCCCACACCGTCTCTTTCCTTCTTCCTCCATTCCTTTTATCTACACATTTTCCTTTCTCATCCCTTTGCCCCTGAGGTTTGCCCTCACTCACGGTTGGTCTGCCTACTGCCTGTGGAGGGTAGTGGGGGTAGATTTTAGCCAATCCCATCTTCAAGTGGGCTCTTCTGGGAATAAACATAAGCGTTGTTTGTGCTCCTTGTAACAAGTTGGTGAGAAAAATCTCACCTATGTTGGCTTCCTAGAAATTAAAAGGTAACTTACAAACTCTTAAACTTGTATTGCTAAATGTCGTCTAACAGAGTGAAGTTTTCTTTTGGTTAAAGGAAAATTAAAATTACCCTTGGTTATCACAGATTTGATCATCTCACAGGTATCCACTAACATAGTTATGAAACTTTCGGGTTTTTGCAACATTTAGAAATTCAGTGGACTTAACTGATACGACTTCATTTTCCAGCAGGTTCTATATTGTTCTTACTTCACTTATTCATGTTGGTACTAATATGAAATATTTGTCATTGTGGCATTTGTGGCTTATTATAGTTTCCTTATTAGGATGTGTCAGCCTGTAACACTGAATGGCTTATAGGATTGGTTGACAATTTGGTTAGAAATAAAACTGCAGTGGGTTATTATTTCTTCTAGCAGTGTTCCTCAGAGTTCTTCAGAAGAAATGCATCACAACTGAGAGGCTTAGCCTGACGCATGTGCATGTTTACAGACCTTGGCTATTTTCTTTTCTGGATATTGGCGCAAGATACTGAAGATCACTGTTTTAATTAGTTTGATACGAGCAAAAAGTGTCTGTCTGGACTTAAAGATTTTTCTCCATCATTTTAATCATGGCTTTACAGGTGTTGACTTCAATTTTACTAGCTTTCCTGCTAGTAACATTAAAATTGGAATTTGAATATATGTTGATAATAAATCAGATAACTTGAAAAAAGAACAAATATTCTTATTGCTGTGTTTTATATAGATTAAAATGACTTTGCAGTGTTTACATTTTGAAATGGAAATATTTCACACAGGTTTTGATAGTCTTTGCTTCTCTGTTGGGTTGGTTTCCCATCCCCTGCTCCCACAAGTCAAATATAATTCCTTTTTATTTTTTTAATTAATTGCTGCCCTCCTATCTAAAATTAGATGGCTTGGCTAAGGTGAAGGGATTAGAATGACTTTTCAAGGCATGATAATGTCTGTTTCAAGGAAAGAAAAAGAAAAAAGCCTTTTAGCAAGGGCTTAGAACTAATTCCAGCTACTAAGGAGACAAAAATTACACTAAAGAAGACAGCTTGGTTTTATTTTATATGTGCACGTTAACTTGCTTAAAGAGCATCATTTTGTATTTCAGGGTATTCACTTAGATGAAATAAGATGTTCTTTCTTTGTTACTGAGAAGGGACATGGCCTCACTATAAGAGGTTAAAGCTGGAACACCTGCCTTTTGCAGGCATAATCACCGCTCACCTGGCTGTAGTTCAGGATCAGGGCAAGAAGGAGGGTCCTGCTGCTTTTTAGAACGCCTGTGAACTGTACTACAGAAAGAAAAATAAGACAAAAAACAATAGGGCAAGGTTGAAAGTGAAAGTGCCCCATATAAAAATGGTTAATCATCAGAAAAGGGAGAAAATGAAAAATCAGAAATGTCAGAAAAAAATTCTGGGAAGCGTACTTCAGTAGTGGGAGGAAAGTTGAGGTTACAGAAAAAAGGGATGTTTGGAGGGCAAAATTATGTTATCTGGCTAACTTAAAAAAATAATAAAAATCAATACTGTTGTATAAAGGGCTAAATTGGCATCAGAGCAGAGTTAAAAATTAAAAACATTAAAAAACTTGTAATGTGATCTTAACTTTTCATTTGTTGTACATACATTTAGCCAGTTATGTTGGAAGGCAGACACCTTTACACAAGTAATAAACCGATAAATCTAGGTTTTTCTGATCCAATTTATTATGTGATAGTATTTAAGCAACAGGAAAGGATTATGGCTGGATGTATTAGAATTCAACAACTTTGCATTTTTCTCAAAAATCTCAGGAGAAATCAGAATTACTTCTGCTCTTGTATTTTGTAAGTCTAAATTAAGTGTCACTTAAATGGGAAAGAACTGGCAGCTTTGATAAGTAGTCCCCAAAGCAAACCATTTTGTCAGTAATCATAACCTAATTATGAATGCAAATACAGAGTTTGTTTTTTAAAAAGTGTGAAACAAAGGGAAAAAAGAAACAGTCTACAACGCAAGGAAAAAGTATCCCCATGCTTAAACTTAAGACTTTCAATAGCAGCAGTAATAATAAGCAACTTCTGGCATCAGCCCAAGTCCTGTTGAGAGGGAGCAGCAAATGGCCTGCACAGTGTGTGGCTCTGCAGAAGTTCCAGAGGACACATGCATCACAAGCTGGTCACAATGCAAGAGGTCAGGGGTCATGTTCAAGATCAGGGTGTTGCTGGACAAGGCTGAGGAAGCAGAGGTGGCCCCTCTGTACTCAGTGTGTGGGACTGTGTACTCCTTTCCCGTCAAAGCGGACCCAGCACCGCCAGAAAAGCGGTTCCTTGGCAGGGTTTAATGGCAGGATGATGTAGTCTGTTGTGACTAGTGCATTCCTTTCAGGTTAAACTAGGGAAATGGCATTGTGTTAAAATTCCAAGTCGCATGAATGTTTTATTGCCACAGTGCATTTAGCCCTCTAGGGGAGTGTGTGTGGCGGCTGGTGGGGGTGGGGGTGGGGGTGCCTGAGAGACTCAGGAACTATCAGAAGAACACTTCCCTTGGAAAATTTTACCCACCAGCATGAAGCTGATTTGCTGTGATGGTCACTTAGAAAAGGGTTTCGCTTTTTCCCTAAACTGTAGCTGTTTGAAGTCTTGCAGTCTGGACAATTAACAGCTGAAGAAAATATGACAAGACACACGCAAAGAGGTTGGGAGATAGGGAGGAGGAATGCGCCAGAGAGGAGCTGAGCTGCCTTCTTGTGTAAACTGCCCGAGCGAAGGCCCCCTCCCCCGGCCTTGGTCCCTGTCCCCCCCTTCCCAGGCTGTTTTGCTGTCTGCCTGAAGGCCAGGAGTGATCTGTTAACCTTGCACCACTGACTGGGAGGCCACTGCCGCTCATGGTACTGTATGTTACCATTACTACTCCCTCGTTCCTTTTCACTGGCTGATTTTTTTTTTTAACCATTTCTCTGTAATAACAGTTTGTATTAGTTAGAGGGATACAGTTTTGGAATGCAGAAGGTCCGAGTTTAAAACAAAACAAACCTAAGTATGGTACTGTTTTTTTCTTGGCTTTTAGGACTAAGCTGAACTATTCTAATTCAGTTGCAGCCAGACGTTTCCAGTGTGATTTAAAATCAGGAATTCTGGAAATAGGGCAGTTTAAAAGATGCAAATCATCTGGGCTGTGGATCTTGTAAAGGGACTTTGTTGTTAAACCACGTGAGCATCTTCAGAGTTTTAGGACGTTTTCAGGCTTTGCAGTTGTCGCAAATATATCCTTTTGCAGATTGCCCCCACCCGAGTCCCTCTCCAGGGGAATCTCTAGCCTCCTCTTTCACTGTTCTGGTTGTTCTAGGCTAACAGTTAGGAGCATGTGTGGTTTGCCTTGGGTTGTAATTGTGCATATTAAACATAACACTCAGAACTGCTTCATGATTTGATCTGACTCAAGTTAATTTATAACATTAAAATGTGGATATATGGAACAGACTTACGATTTTGTGTTGTGACTTTATAAAATATTTACATGTCTGATTTCCCCCCCAATGAATAGAAATATGGATTATTTTAGGTTTACCTAAGTAAATTTATTTTAATAGTTTGAATTTTAGTTTTTAATTGCTTTCTTTTTCTCTTCATGTTCAAGCTTTAATACTTTTTGTTTTCATGTTCTTGTGATTTGTTATTTTCTTTTCCTTAATAATGCATACATATACAGATATAGAATTGTGTGTGTGCATGAACACTGCTAACTGCCAAACTGATACAAGGAAAAATTTCTAGAGTTGTTAAACTCAGCTAGTTTTCCATTTATAAGTCACTTTTTTTAATGTTATGTTACAGAAATTTAACTCAGGAATATAGCACAAAAAAGTAATTTATGGGTAGGTCCATGTGCCAGTTATAGAGATTTTGGTACATGATTTATGTATTTCTATAAAATGATGTTTTTTGTCCAGATAGACCTGAATTAATCTGATTAGTGCTGTGTGTATGATGGTTTATTTATAAACATACATTCACGTCCTTTATGGGAGGTCTTAAACCAACAAGAAATCAATTCTACAACAAAACTGAGATTTATGTATGGTCTTGGCACTTCAAATTTTAGGCAAATCCATGAGATATTTTCACTTATATTCTAGAGAATGCTCACTTTAAGAATTATTTCCGTTTACTCTGTTGGATGCAGAAAAGTGATAATGGGAGTTTTCTTTGGTGATTTCCATTTTTAGTTCTAAATTTTAAAGTGTAGTTTTCAGGAGAATATAAACTTACTTTGTGTTGGTTTTTTTTCTTGCAGCAATATGAAAATGAATTTTTTTCCAAAGTACTGGACAAACTCAATAGTGCCAAATTAAGAAAAAATCTATTATGTACATTCAGCTTACCTAAAAATACATTTGTTATCCTGATCATGGAAGCAGTTTTTTATTGTGAAAAGGATATTGTGGTTGTATTCAACACTTCCCAACTTGATTTATTATAATTTTCCCTTTATAACCCAAGAGGGAAAGAGTGAATTACTGCAATATCATGTATCCCTAATAAGAAAATTAAAATCAATTTAGGGTTTTTTTTCCTTAAAAATATAACTTCCTTAAAAATATTATCAATATTTGTCTGTCAGCATTTTTCTATTCCTATGTCCCAGACATTAGAGTTTGGCATCGCATCATAGAACTCTTGGTGGGGAGTTAAAAGATTGTACCAAGTTCAGATCTACTATTGCCAATCACTAGTTTTGCGACCTTGAGTCACTTTGTCCCTAACTTTTATTTTGTTCAATTTTAAAGTGGGGAAAAGAACACTTAGCTTGAGAATTTGTTGCAAAGAAGAAATGGGATGATATGTGAAGCTTTAGTACATGGTATTTGGTTAAGCTGTAGATCTCTTTTCTTAAGTTTGCTCTGTGACAGGCTTCCCTTGGGAAGCTTAAAATTTTGAAAACAAGGTGGCTAAATGTAAATAAAATACTTTAATTTCTTCAATTATCCATAGGAAAGGACATATTAGACATAGGCAGACAACTTCCTCCCTCCCTCCCTCTCTTCCTTCTTTTCCTTCCTTCTTAAGAATCTCCTGTGTCATCCATTAGTCTTGAATTTTTACCACTGCAAATTTCTCAGCATGTTGGCCTTTATGGATGTCAGAGTGATGCTATTGTTTCAGTGATGGCTAACAGTAGACTAGAGGCAAAGCTGGCAAATTCTACTGGGTTCTGTTTACTTTGGTATCATCTGTTCTAATCATATTCTTGAAGTGAACCTTCTTGCCTTATTATACTTGTTATCATTAACACTTGATAGTGGAGCTTGAAGTTGGATTTTGCAGTTAATACCCCAGCCTCTGTCTCTGGCTTTGTGAATATTCACTGGTATTCATGGAATTAAGGTCACACGAGAGCTAATAGTCTTTATACCTCTCAGTAGAATTAAACAAAATACAATATACATGGATATCTGGGCAATATTTTATCTTCCTTTATAGTCTTGCATAATACCGTAAGTGTAGAGGACTTGAGAATATTTGTTGAGCAAAATGTGCTTATTGTTTTTCAATCCTGGATTATGCTTTTATCAAAAATCATTTAGTTCTCATGTATAGTACATTAATAATGTCATAGATGGTCTTTGATAAGCATTGTTATTTTACCTAACAACATCCAGTTTCTTTTAGGAACCCTAGTTTGAAAATACTGTATCTTAAGATCCAAAATAAATATTTGGTTAAGTGTTTACTTTCACGTGTTGCTAAAAGAATGAAGTTTAAAAACTAGTAATTTCTTGCTATCTCTTTGCTCACACAATGTGCTAGGGCCTGTCCCCCCGTTACTACAGAGCATTCAGGGCAGGTACAATTATTTTCATTTTACAGATGAAGAAATAAAGGTCTAAAACCTGAACCCGGAAGGTAGACCCCAAAGCCTTTGCTTTATCCTCTGCCACATTATTCGTCCCTATAACTTAAAAGATAGCTGTTAAAAAAAAAAAAAAGAAAGTTATAGAACCCGCTGGGTTTTTTCCCTTTCAGATTAAGTTTTACAAGGAAGCTGAGATACAGAAATGATAAAAATCAGAGCTTTTTTAGATGAAAGGGGTCTAGCTATAGAGTCCTATATTTTAGGCTTCTACTAGAGATCCATGGAATATCTGGTTACGAAACCCCGAGTCTCAATGCCCCCACAGCCCCTAAAGAGGAGGAATAGTAAAATCTCAGTTTCCCCAGATGGGAGTTGAAAGTTTTGTTTATCTTGAACTTGGAGATGCAGTTACAGGCAATTCATAGGAAAAGCTAATCTGCATGTTTTTAAAAGAGAATGTATCTAAGAGAAAAATTGTGTGGGGTAAAAATACCAATGTAAAAAATGTTATCTCATTGTACAGCTTTTCCTATTTTAATTTTCAGGGCACAGATTTGGTTTAACCTGTATCACTGAAATAATGTTACTGTGAGAAAAGTCATAAAGAACCAAGTCATGATTTTATGCCTAACTGGAGTCCATGTCTGCATATGTATTCAGAGTGTACTTTAGTTTGAAAATACTAAAAAATTTCTGTGCTTTGTATAATGGCAGAGCATATCTGTAAAAGATATACACATACCATGTATTAATAAAATGTAAGGATGGGGAATGGAGATAGTTGTAACTGAGAAAATAATAAAGTGAGTAAAAACACACTTTAAAATAAATTGCTTGTGAAACAAATTAATTGACATGGTAATTTTGTATTATTTTTATAAACTGGGAATTTCAAGTTTTCTCACTTGTTAAATTTGCATTGAGGTTTTATGTAATACTTAACTAGAAATATAATTTCTATTTCATTAGCTAGTATTGTGGGAAGAGCCCAGACCACTGAGCCAGATGTATCTGTATTTCAATTTATCTGTTTTGTATATGACTTTGGAAAAGTTTTATAACCTCTCTGAGCCTCAGTTACTTCAGTTAAAAAATGGGGCTAAGAAGTGATGCCTGTAAATCTGGCACAGAGAGAGTGAGTTGTGTTGTTATTCCCAGTTTCTTCTTCTGCTGTTCCTGTTAGTTTGCAAGCCTTTTGCAGTGTTAATTTATGTCTCTTTATCAGCGGTAATACAGGGTTCTTAATACCTGTATCATGTACATACTTGGGCTTTTCAATTACTAGCTTAAAAATACTTGTGCCAATCTTGTAGAAGTGTACATTTTTTAAAGAAAATGGGGGTGGAGAAAAATCTCTCCTTTTGTACTCTTCACTGAGAATCAGTCACTGAGCAGCATAATTCTAAAATCTAATGTGGCTTTTGGGTACTTTATGAACCTTTTTATGGTAGCCCAGAAGCAAGACTCTGAGTGAATTAATATATTTCCATCAAGGGACTATTCTGTTAACCTCTCCTCTTCCTCCAAACCCTTCTGGACGGGACTTTTTCCATCCAAAACCAAGGTTGCCACATACAGTGAGGATGCCAGTTCATACATATGTGGATTATTGGTAAGCCTAGGAGCCTTTCTGTCTTTAAAACAAAGAAAAAGGAAAAAATTAAAACAGGAACAATAAAACCCAAAACCCCACCCAAACCAAAAAAATACAAAAAACACATTTGTTTTCTAAGGAACTCAGTGCTTTATAAATGCAGAATATAAACTTCACACCCTGATTTTAATTTTTAACACATAAACATATTTTTTACAGCTTTTGTTAAAGGACACATATTCACTGTGCAGATCAGATTAAGAAAACTATAAAGCGAGTAAAAACCAAAAGGCTGCCACCAAGGAACCATTTTATTAACATCTTTTTAGTCGCCTTTCTCCATTTACATGTACATACAAATGTAGGGATAAATACTACATAAACATCATAGACATTAAATAACAGGTATTATGGATATGTGACTTTATAATAAAAATTCAACTGTGTCATAGATTATCTTTCCATGTCTGTAAATATAGACACCCATTGTAATTTTAATGGATTCCTAGTGTATCATTGTACCATAGTTTACTTAATGAATTCCTGGTCTCTGAACATTGAGGTTGTTGCCAGTTATTTTCTTTTATAAAAAGTGGTGTTTCAGTATGAACACTCTTGTTTGTATTTGTATTCTTACTTCCTAAAAGGTATATTCTTGAAAGCAATGTTGCTGAGGAAAGAGGTACAATTTTGCACAGTTTAAAACAGGTTAGCAAACCTTTACTGTAATGGACCAGGTAGTAAATAATTTGGCAGCCATATGGTTTCTGTAGCAACTATTCAATTCTGTCTTTGTAGCCACAAACAGCCAAAGACTATAATACAAAGAGTAGGTACAGCTGTATTTCAGTAAAACTTTATTTACAGAAATAGGCATCAGGAGAGCATTTGGTCCATAGTTGTAGTTATCTGTTCCTGCTTGAGACAAAGGAGAAACTCATTAGGGATGGAAATTTACCCCTCGTTGACTATAAGCTACTTCATAGTATCTTAGAAATGTGTTCTTATCACAGGGCTGGTTACTTTCTTTCCAGGTATATGGCAATCAATACCTGTTTTAAAGAGCTTATTAAAGCCTAGTAGTAAATTCTTATCTAACAGGCTATATATGCCAGTCTATTTTATCACTCTATACTTTAGATTTCAGCATATGTTAACAACTTATGGGACAAGCACTCTTATATATGTACTATAGAGGGGATGTACGTTTTCTCACCTCTAGAAGATTGCTTTGGTGGAGTTAGGTTCTAGAAGTATCCTGAAATAAGCTAGAAAGAAAGTCCGGCAAGAAAAGTATTATTTCCACAGACATATTTCCACAGATCAACAGGGTGACATTGAATTAGTTATTGAGCCTTAACAGGCTAAATTACATTCAGAAGAATGCTCTGTGCATAAATAGTAATCTTGCATCTTCAATTTCTATATAATAGGAATTATTGACCACTAACTGCCTATTTCTATAAAGTTTTATTGAAATACAGCTGTACCTACTCTTTGTATTATAGTCTTTGGCTGTTTGTGGCTACAAAGACAGAATTGAATAGTTGCTACAGAAACCATATGGCTGCCAAATTATTTACTATCTGGTCCATTACAGTAAAGGTTTGCTAACCTGTTTTAAACTGTGCAAAATTGTACCTCTTTCCCCAACAACATTGCTTTCAAGAATACACCTTTTAGGAAGTAAGACTACAAATACAAAGTATTGGTTGAGGATCAGATGGAATAATGATATAGTTAAAAATTACTCTAACACTGGGTCACTGGTGCTATTATGAATTTTAAGAGATTTATTTATTATTTATTTTGCATGTATTTGTTGACTGCTGTATGTAAAGCAGTGTGTTGGTAGCTATGGGGGAATATGAAGAGAACTATGTTATTTCCCTTAAGGAGAGAAAAACATGTATTTAAAGTCCAAGGTTGTGTAGTACTGAGAGCCCTCAGGATGGTAGAGCCTTGGGGAAGAGCTGTCTTCTGCGTGGGGTTATCAGGAAATTTTGTTGGAGAAGTGGCATCAGGAAATAGGAAGATTTTCAAAACTGTAATTCAGGGGAGGGTATTCCAAAAAGAGGAGCACAAGAACCATGTCAAATTAGGAAAGCCCACATCAGTATGCAAGAGACATCAAATAGTCTAATGAGTCTGTCTATTAAGTATTTGTTATTGAAAGAGGAGGAGAAGATAAAGCTGGAAAGGCCAGGTTAGAGCTAGGTTGTAGAAGGCCACAATTTACTTTAAATGTTAACTTGTGGGGAGCTCTAAACATCCTCTAGAAGGATATGTTTGGCAGTTGGAAGAGTGCTGTGTGGCACTGGCTGGCGAGTGTGGAATGATGAGGTTGGGGTTATCACTTAAGGGTTATGGCAGAGGCCTGAGCATGCTCTCCTTAGCATGATCTGGGGGTGGCAGAGGGGGCAGATGAGACAAAAAGGGAAAAACAGACAGGCTTTTAGAATTTACTGGGTTTGTGAAATATGGAGAAGACTTCTTAATCATCATCTGTGGTTCTGAGTCTTTGTTAATGGGACTGTGGTGATAACACGGCAAAATACAACAGTCAGGAAAGCTGGAGTAAGAAAGGATAGCAGTGAACCTGTTTGCTGGTTTAGCTCCAGGTGTTAACTGGACACTTAGAAATTTCTGTGGGAGCTTGAAAGGGCAGGACTACAATTCACACAAGAAGTAAGGAATAGGGACTTGGGAGCACTATTTTCACACAGGTAGTGTATGAAACCAGGGAAGATCATCACGTCACCGAAAGGAAAGCATTTTACAGTATTACTTTAACATTAAGTAAGTCGGTGGCACAAGTAGCTCTATCTAAAACAAAAAAGAGAACTGTGTGTTTTATCATTTATAAAGCATTCTATTGTCTACTAAGCTGCTGCTCTTAGCTTCTAAAGCCACTGGATTTCCAGAGTATAATATGCTCAGTCTGTAAAAAATAGCTTATTTTTTAAGATCCCCAAAGAAAATATCAGAAACTCCCTTTTACTTCATCTTCTTACCCCACATCCTGAGACCCTCAGAAACAAAGGGATGCCACTGGTGGGAGAGATTTATATTCACTTTTTACCTGTGTGGTACAGCAACTCATCTCCCCTAGATTTCACGTCAGTTAGGGTCAGTGCATTTAGGATTGGGGGTCAGGGTGGGGAAGGGTGAATATTCCAGAGAAATCAACTTTGTATGCTTTTGTGCATTTTCTCTTTTTAGTTTGGGGTCCTCAGCAGGCTTGGAGGGGCAATTGTGCAGTACATAGTATGACAGTCTTTAGTGGGAAAAGTTTTTATTGTATGGAATAGCAGGACTAAATCTGCCTTCCCATTTCCTTTCTTCTCTTATCATTAAATTACTTGTGTTCAAACTTTGCATGCAAAGAAAACCACGTTGATTCATTGATCTTCAGCATGCTACATTATGCACCTTGGCAGCCTATAAAGGCCCCTCTGGCTCTGCTGTGCACAGAGGTCGGAATTCTTCTGGTCTATAGGCATGATTTGTGGCCTCCTTCAGGCTCCCTCCCCTCCTCTTCGTAGTGAGTCTGACTTAAGTCAGATGGCAAAGGGGCTGGTCCAGACAAATCTGCATCTCTAGACCACCTCTGTGCATTAAATCTAGTTTAAGTGCTCATTGTATTTTCTCTCTTAAACCAGGTATGGCTACTTAATCTTAAAAAATTTTCCCATAACAGGTTTAATGTAAGTGGTTCAATGGGTAACTTGAGATGTTGAGTTTTAGGTAATATTTGTTCTCTAAATGTCTGGTACATAATACATTCTTCTATAATATTCCTCAAATTCCCTTTTCTGCTTTCTTACATACACTTTTCAGTTATCCCTTTTTAGTGTTGTTAAATTTAGGGAGGAAGAAATCACTTTTGATGTGTCTGCTTTGTGCCTCTGATGAAGTAAGATCAAGTTCAATGCACCTACTTTCTTGCAAAGTGAACTCTTTTAAAAAAAAATGCTACCTCCTCAAAAAAAAATTCAGGGGCTTGGTGATCATTAGTTGAAAGTAGCTTCTTTCCCTTCTAGGTAATTTCATCCTCATTCTTCTTCACTGTGGAAAACCAGGGACAGCAGCTGAGTGGAGCAAACCCAGTGGCTGAGTTCAAGGTGACCTTTTAGTGGAAATGCTAAAGTTAATGCCTGTCTCCAAATGATTTCCTTCTAATGTCTGCAGCATATATGGAGTTGACCATACTGCTTACTGCTCTTGAAGTGGCTTGCTCATTTTGGCTTTTTTCTCCTAAGAGCCTCTTTTCCTGAAATCCCATCTCTCCTTCACAGAGTGAGATCTTTAGGAGACCTGGATCTTAAAGTCTGGTGTATGCTGCTTCCTTCTTGTCTTGTTCTTTTTAGGCATATTTCTTCTAAAACTAAGTTGTCATCTAGAGAGCTTTGCTTTACCAATTGTTTTTTGGTTTTCTAGTGTATTTAGGTGAATGGATCTCAGACTTTAATGCTTATCAGCATCACTTGGAGGGCTTGTAAACACAAGTGGCTGGGCTCTAACCCTCGTGGTTCTATCTCAGTTGGAATGCATGTCAAACCAGCTCCCTGGAGATGCCAATAATGTTCCTTGGCTGAAGAGAACACCTTGAACCCCTGACATACACTATTGGTTTTGTCTGTAATTTTGCTGTTTTTGTTTTGTTTTGTTTTTTCCCCATTGGGTAGGGTTTCTTCAGATTTTATTTACCCATGTTCCCTGGAAGCTCCTTATTTTTAATTCATAGGCCAAGACACTTGCATGCAGGAGAACTCAGAAAGTTGTCTCGTGTTTTGATTGTGAAGGGGCTTGGTTGGGGCAGGAGTGACAGAGTGAAATGTGCCACTTCTCACTATTTCCCCCTGTGAAGACTAATGATTTGTCTCTAAGAGTCTGGACAGAACTTTATAGTCTTTCTCAGCACGGCATTCTAAGGAAGCCTTCTCAAAGTTGATTGCACTGGCCCCTAATTGAGTCTAATTGAGTTAGGTGCATTTTCTAGTTTCCCTAATTGTTTATATTATTCCCTGAAGTTTGCTTCCATCTCCCCCAAATTCCTTCCCTTACTGTCTCAAACTTGCCAGCCCTCACAGGGGTGGTGTGCTGTGGGGAGGTACCTGGGTTAATATCCTTTACCTGTATTGTGTACCTACTGTGTGCTTAGGTACTTGACCTCTGTCATTTCCTTCAACCTTGCCAACTCTACACAGTAAATATAATTATTCCCATTTACAGATGCAGGAAACAGACTCTGAATTGGTTATTAACTGACCAAATTTATAGGGTACTGCAGCTGAGATTAAAATGGGTCTAACTCCAAAGTTAACGCTCTTTTCATATTTCTTGCTGTTAGGCTAGGAGTTGAGCTTTGAGGGCAAAAAGAAACTTAAGTATACTTGTTTCACTTAATCAGATGTGGCAGTGTATATGCCCATAAGCAACAGTCTGGGGTGTTATTTCTGAAATACTGAATTGCAAGAATAATTGTAAATTAGTTGAAAATAAACTAATTCTGTACTCTTTTTAAGTATAAAGCCCATCCACAGCACCAGGTACAAATAACTCAGTGCTAAAACACACCATAACACAAGAATTGGACAAATAAGTGAGCTCTGTCAAACAGTAGAAGGCTTTTCTAGTAAAACACCAGTGTAGTAGTTCAGAGAATTTTGTCTTAATTTCAGTTCTACCCAAATTATTAAGTGTGGAGTAAGGCTGCAGTGATAGACCTCAGTTTTCTTGTTTAAAAATAAAAGGAGTACAATGTTGATGGACAGTGATTGTGAACGGGGATGTGGGGGGGACTTGGTGAAGGGGGGAGCCTAGTAAACATAATGTCCTTCATGTAATTGTAGATTAATGATACCAAAATAAAAATAAAATAAAATAAAAGGAGTCCAATGGAAATTCCTCTCCCCCTTGCTTGTCTGATGTGGTAATTAATAAATATTATGTGTAGTGCCCTTTGAGGGCTCTGCAAGAAAGATTTTATATAATTGTAGCATTATTCATGATCCATGAGTCTCCTCAGGATGTCACCAGGGAAGAGAGATTTTTACCTTTTAGCCCACATTTCACAGCATAAAAACAAGGCATTTTTATTGTTGTTTGTGGCTGTGAAAATCTGCTGTCATTGTATCTGCAGAGGTTGCTCCTACCATAGAGCATAGAGCCCTTGCTTATCCAGGAGGACCATTTCCTGAGAAAGAGAGTGAAACAGTTCCTGGTGAGGACCTGTGTTCACCCCCTGCCCAACCCTGTGTCTGTCAGTCTGTTGAGTAGCAGAATCACAGCCTTGACCCTTTTCTGTTCTCTATTCTCTCCTTTTGTTGTTCTGGGATGACTTCTGGGGGACTGTCCCCTCTCTTACTCAGCTCTTCTCCTGTGACATATCCCTCATGCTTACTGCGTTTCTGTTGATACATCCCTACCTCATTTAAGGCCTCTGTAAGAATGGTGTATTTTTGGCCATTCCGTATTGGAAACTGGATAAAAACTGTCTTGACTCATCAGGTCTTTCCTGATTGTTAAGTTGTGTTTTCATTCTTAAGTTTTAGGTTCTATATATGTGGCCTTGGGTTTCATGGTTGAGAGAGTTTAGACCTGGGATGTTGTCTTCTAGTCAAATACTATCCTGAAAAATTAAAAGAAAAGTTAACTGTACTTACCTTCCATTTTTGGGTTTTTGTATTCATTAATTCTGCAGCAGTGTGTTCAGTGCACATCTCCATCTTTATGGCATTGGGTAATTAATGTCTTTATCTTCTCTTTCTCACCAGGGCTTTTGGCTAGCTTGTTGCCCAACCCATTTCACTTAATGGTCTTCCCGAATTCCTTGTGTTATCTGAGTAACTTTTCCCCTTGCTGCATGGCATTGTCTAACCACTGAAATCAGGCTGAAGTTCTGTTGGTGCTTTTCCCCAGCGTGGCATGTGGCAGAGCTTGTATGTAGTCATTCCTCAGTTCTCTGATGGTATGCTTTCTGGGTTCTCTCTCTCCTCTCTATTTTTAAAGCCAGTTTTGCTTATCCATTCTTTCCCAAGTTCTTCTAGGGTTCAGATAGTTTCTTTCATCCCTTCACTGCTAGACCAAAGCCACCGAAACTCATGCACTTCAGACCGGGTCTGGGCTTCTGGCCAGCTTCACCGAAGAGACTTGAGCTGACATGGAAGTTAGTTTGTTTATTTAGGCTCTGACTGTTATAGTGCCTATAAGGCGAATGCCTACCTGAATGTTTAATGTCTAAAAATAAAATAAAATAAAATATAAAATGAGTCCTGGTCTGCAAATCTATAAGCCTTTTTCTTGGTAACACATCTCTTTTCCCAAGTTCTTTCTGTGCCTCCTTCTTTCTTCCTTTGTCCCAATTGTTAAACTCCTTCTATACCCATTCAGCTTGAGATATTTTGAACGGTAGCTCTTGTTTACCACGTGGAGCTTTTTCTGTCTTCTTTTTCAGAAGTTTGGTCCCTAACTGTCTTTATGTGTGATCTCAGTAAACAAAGAACTGCGTGTGTGTGTGTGTGTGTGTGTGTGTGTGTGTGTGTGTGTGTGTGTGTGTGTGTGTGTGTGTGTGTGTGTGTGTGAAGCCTGCCATATTTCCTCCCTGCTCCACAGAATACGTGTTTTCTGGAAGCCCTTTTGACACTGAAGTGAATGCCCACTGGCCCTCCCTTGCTGAATTCTCCTGAGAGAAGAGAAAGATAGGGAAGGAGAGAGGCCTTTATGCTTGTTGTCATATCTTTTGTTTCTGCTGATTATACACAAAGTAAGTTGTAAATAGCTCTCTCACACACCACGATTCCTTGGAGAGCACATATGCACTCAGCTTCAGCTTACCCCTGGGATTCTAGAGGGTCCCTTTAAGGCCTCTTACTTCCTGTTACAGCACCAATTTAGATGAGTACTAGACAATTACCATCCCATAATTAAACCTGTGGCATACTGTTTAGAAATACAGCTGATGAGTTTTAATGTTTTTCTTTGTTTTTAAATGTTCTTATTACTTTAAAAGCAAAACATACAAAGATGCAAAAAAGAATAAAAACTAAAAAGTCCCCTTACTCTTACTACTTTTCAGAGTGAAAAATAACTGAACATTTTATGAAAATCACTGTAGAACTTTTTTCAGAAGTATGGAATTGAAACAGACACTGAACACTAGCATGAAGGAAAGCAGATAAAATTGGAATTCTCAAGATCAATTTAAATTTTATATTCCAATGAAAACAGTGGTTGGGTATACACCGTAGTTTATTATTTCAATTTAAAATGGAGTAATAATAAGGAGATGTCTGCTATTTATGTCAGTCCTTTTTTTTTTTTTATCATTGAACAGCTAGCTGGCTAACTAGTGAGGCTTCTAAATCAAAAGGCCTAATTGTCTAGATGTGCTGAATTACAACTAATTAGGTTATCAACTTTTATATCCTTTATATTTTCCTTGGCACATTTTGATGAATTAAGAAATATAGCTTGCCTCTCTGTCTGCTAATTACTGACCCTAATTGTGGTGGTTGAGGTCAGGGAGTATTTATTGTTAGTGAATCCTTCAGTGAAACTGCACATTTGGTTTGGATCTCAGTTTCCTCCTCTTTAAAATATGGGAGTCCACTTTCATGGATCCTTATGGGTTTTTTTCTGCTTAGAAATTCCAGGATTCTAAGTTACAGAAGTGCTACCCACAGCCCGACTAGCTCCTTGCTGGGATTTGTATTGTTGAAACATTCTGGTAGTCTGGCACAGTTTCTTTCCAACTTATTCACAGACTTCATTTGTTTTCTCTCAGAAACCATGGATTTCTAAGTGTCCAGGGTTGTAATTGAGTGTAATTGTAGTTGTTTAACTTTCTCCTTTCCTCTTGAGAGTGTTTATAAAATGCATTCTTTGGGGGGTAAAAAAATGTAGAGACTTAGTATTCATGACACTCAAATAATATGAAGGTAAGTGGAAATTTGTTTCGTGTACATGAAATAAAATATTATTTATACTTAATTTGCAGAATATACATGCTAGCTCACGACTCTGCTTTAATCAATGAAGTAGTCATGTGTATAGAGGTTTCCTAGGAAGCTTTTTGGGGGGCTCATTTTGATATAGTATATTCTGTGATTAGTCTTTTTGAATCCTTCCATTGCACCCTAGGGAGAAAATTACTGTTGCAGAACTCATTAATGCACCCCCATATGTCAACTGAGGTGGGGAGTCAGCATTATTTTGTATGTGACACAACACAAATGCACAGTCGGTCTGCTCTTCTCGATGCTCCATTTATCTCTCATTCCTCAGGTTAGAGGATAAATTCTCTTTAACACTGCTTATGTTTTCCTAGACAAATAGTAGAGCAAGAAGTCAGTCTTGGTTTCTGGTAACACTGTCTCCATTTCCTTTAATTGTCTTCTTTACAAGTTCTTTGTTATGAAACATCAACAAATGCCTCTAGAATAGATGTCACAAAATGCCAGATTAGTGATGCTCACTAGAGAACTTGCAAAGTGGAGTTTATTGAAAATTGTTTAAATTTGGAGAAGTGAACTGATCTGTGGGTCAAGAGAACGAGGGAGATACCTTCTCAGGTAGCACACTTGGCTGAAAACGGATCTCTGAACAAAGAAACTGATTGGCCCAGATGATCCTAACTGGAATTAAACACACACACACCCAGAGGCCATTGGTAGAAAAGAAAACACAGGTGAGATGAAGCAGATTGATGGATTGAGATTCTGATACATATACATAGTTGTATGATTAATGAAGACATGTTTGAAAGTATTGAGTGGTGATTTAGAGAAAATAGTTTACAAAGTAGAAAACAGGGTTAGATGGGATCTAAATCCTTTTTTCCTTTACCCTAAAAAATCTAAAATGAAGTAAGCAGGTGACAGTAGGCAGTATTTTAGGATATCAACTAATTAAATAACTTAGTTTTGAAAGAAAATCTTTTGTGATTTTCAGTATAGAACATTCACTAAATTATTATTTTTATTATTGATGCAGACATTAGCCTCTTAAGCATAATTTAGGGATAGTAAGTAAATTATAAATATTGATAAACCAAAATCTGCCTGTGCTACCTTATACCCACATAAGAAAATTAAGACAGAAAAGAATGTGAGCAGGGATTCTGTCTCATTTTCCCTACCCTCGTTTCCTCCCTTTCTTCCTTTTTACATACCTTATTTCTCCCCTCCTTCAGTCTCTACTTATTTTTAAATGCCTACTTTGTGTTGCATGCTGTGGATACAAGGGGGACTAAAATTTACCTGGATCGTTTCTTCTTGGGATTCACCTTCTGGTAGTTAATGAACTTGGTTGCATGCTATTTACAATATACTTGACACACTAAGTGTCAGAAACCTGTGACGCCACAATGGCCTGCTTCCTAACTGTAGTTGGGGTATTCCTGCTTCTGTCTGCGTCCAGTATGTTTGTGTGCAGTTCTCAGCAGCCTCCACACCCAGCTTCTAACTCAGCCGTATTCCCTCAGGTTCCAGTGGCATATGCTGGCAGAGTGCTGAGTGCAGACTTTTGCCCAAACCTGGAGGAGCCAGACCAGAGGCTGGAAGTCCAGGTTGGAGTCTTACTGCTTTATCAGTTGGGGGTGGCGTGACAGTACCAGTGGTCCCTGAAGACCATACTGAAATACCAGTGCCATCAGGAGACAGCCAATCATTATATATGTGCAGCCAAAATTCCTTTTCAGGATAAGTTGTCTGTAACTGGAGAACATTCATTTATTCATTTAAGAAACAGTATATACCGCAGTGGATGAGAACATGGTTTCTGAAGGCTGGCTGCCTAGGCTGCCACAAGTTGATGTGAGACCTTTGGCAAGTCACTCAGCTTTGCTGAGCTTTAGCACCCAAAGTGATTATGAGGATCAAATGTTCTAATATCTTTAGCAGTTGGCATATGGCCTGACACATAACAGCCACTCAGTAAATATTAGCTCTCATCTTTTAAAATCATCATTAGCATGTGCTAAGCATTGTGCTAGGCACAGGGGCCACATGGTGAGCAATTTGTGCTTCCTTTTGCAGTCTGTCAGGAGAACAGAGTCCATTTAACTGGGCATTGTATTAGAGAAATATGACTTAATGATAAGTATCTTTCCTTTTCATAGTTTGGGAGATATGTCCTGTGGTGTATTACCAAGTTTGTTAGCAAAGTACATTTTTCATGAAAGTATTTACTTGGAATTTACTTCATTTTGTGTGGTCTCGAGGCATTAGAAGTGGTTTCGTGTATTGCAAATGAAAAATATAAAAGTGACATCTCAGCTAAAGGCATGTTTTCTACTTCTCTGTATCTTCTAATATTTAAGGAATGTGTGTGTCAATGATGGAAAGATACAGGCTGAAAGTTTCAACATGGATGGTACCCCCTAGCATGAGTAAACTCATACCATTTTTTAGACCTCCATTTGACATCATTTTCTAAATTTTTAGACTTACATGATGAGCATAGTGAGCTTGGTTTTAAGACATTTTTACTAAATTAGACCCCCCATGTGAGAAAGGAGAATAATTTAAAAAATTGACTTCTACACAGCTGAAATGAAGGTGAGGTAGCGGTAGGAGGAAGTTTCAGTTTTTATGGTACCGATGGATACGGCACCATCTCTTGCACATCTGCTCTTGGCCTAGGGAAGACCACCTGAGCTCTGCTATGCCACAGCTTGTACTATCTGGGTGGTGTGTATGGCTGTGGTACAACAGAAAAGCAGGTGTGACACATATGAGACATGATCATGTATTTCCCAGTTTTAGGAAGCAAACAGCTTGTGTATGACACATAAATGCAGAATGATGGAAGACTTTTCATGGAGAGTAGTCTGATCCCTGACCTCTTTGGGTAGGACAAGTGATGTTCTTTAAACCCATCACCTGCAATGGTATGTCATGGTTGGTTGTTGGATAATCTGTTTTTGAACCTTGAATTATGGTGCAGAGATCAATGGGTTTTGCAGATGTGAGTACATGACATAAAACTGAGATGAATGAAGCACATTATTTTGACATACCAAGGGAGAAAATGTGTATTTATAAATTTAAGTGAAGCCCTAGTTGTAGGTAATTAACCAGAATGTGGAATTGACAGTTCAGCTTGGGCCATGCAAAGAAGACCACGCTGCTGGGCAAAGAAGTAAAAGTGCTTGTTTTATTGGATTCCTCCTCTTGCAACACCATTTTGGCAGACTGAGTGGAAAGCTTGAATCTGTCAAGATAGTCAACTATGGTGAATTGGTGAATTAGCTGGAACCCACTTGAACCATTTCCTTCTCTTTTTTCCTGTTCCTTTCTAAATATGGCTTCCATACATTTGAATAATATCTGGTACATACCCATATTATGTAAGTCATAAAAAACTTGACACTCAGTATGTTCTTTACCAGCTCACAATCCAGGAGTAGCCTTTAGCTTAGCATCCTTTCATTCTTACCATGCCATGTCTTGTGGTTCTTTTTTTCTTTCCCTAGGAATGAGCCATTTCTTATTTTTTTAGTCCAACTGTGCACTCCAGAGAACTCACTATAGGACTTGTCGGAGTCATCTCCTTTTCCTGCTTGGATCTCAGGCTTTCCCCCAAAGCCAGAATCATAACCGCTAGAGGATTTGCTGTTTGGCCTCTTGATTTTGAGAATAACCTTTTGTACACCTCAAATGGTTTGTTTATATCAGACATAGCATCCATATCTGGTTTATTTTTATGTGTTACTTGACATGAGTTCTCAGGACTGATGGAGTCCCTTCCTGTTCTTACCTTCTTCCTTTTAACCTTTTACTTTTGTCTCTGAAATTTCAGATGGTTTAGCAACTGTATTGTTTGATAATCCCAAGATTCCTGACACTGATGAATATGTCTGTGGTTTTGAATGGCTCTCATCCTTAAAGTCTGCCCATCTCGACTTTTGCAAGGGCATTTGCTGCCTTTTTCTTTCAAACATCTAACTGATTTAGAAAAGGAGCTGGAAATCAAGACTTTGATTCACTAACTTTGTTGATTTTCCTCAGTGGCTTTTGAAGTAGGTATGCAATTGTGTACTTTAGCTGGAGAGGTTAACTGATGTATAGTAACAGAAAATTGTGCTCTTGCCTTTCTACTGTTCTTTCTCTTGTTTCCCTTTGGCCCTGTAGTCATTTTTCCAATCCTCTTTCCCCAACCCTCCACCCCTACACAAAAAGTCATTTGTAGCCCTAGGTTGATAACCAATTGATTGTGATAATAATAAAAAAAGTTGTGCGCTCATATAATTATAGGAAATAATTATCTAATTTACGCCTCCCTTAATTACTGTTAAATATTGTATTTTTGATCAGAGCAAAGTTACTTTTCAAGTCTAGCTGTGCCTCAGCATCTATTAAGTTGTTGTAGCTAGTCCAGTATAGTTCCTTTCTTGGTTGGGAATTCAAGATGTGGGGTTCGATTTTGATATTTTTCATCACCAAAGTGCTTAGAAAATTAGAGTAAATAATGAACTACTATTTCAGTAACAGATTAGACACAATTTACTGTGATGTTTCATAAGCCACAGACTTCTTTCTTCTGTGAATACATGAAGGATCACTTCCCGCCCTCCCCCCCCCCAGACATACCGGGGTGCAAGTGTAAATTTCCATAAAATTTAAATGAGGTGCTTCCTGTAATTAATGAACAATTGTGGCTGCTCTCTAGTCTGCATTGTAATTAACCATGATCAGGCTTGTTTAGTGATGACACTGTTCCTGTAATAATTTGACAAGCTACTGTGAATTTGCCAGGTTATTAAACAACCTGCAGCATTCACTCATGGAATTGCAGGGATGAGCTTGGCGGCAGCTGCTGTTTTAAATGCAGTGTAAGGGTGAACCAAACGCTGCCTGTTGAAGTCTATTGATCACCATGAACAGATTTAAATTCCCATGATTTTGGAGAAGTTAATTACTTGTGCGGGTTGTCTAGAAAACTTTTTATTACATAATAAACCTGCCAGGGCAAAGCTGGTCATTTATGAACTTGTAATAAAGCCAACAAATTTTCTGTATTGTTATTACCAGTATGGACTAAACAGAATCTGAAGTTTCCCCTTCCCACTCTATTTTAAAAACAATAGCAAACTGATGCCTATCCAAATTCGTTCACAATTCTCAACTATAAGTTCGCTCTGTGTGTGTGTGTGTGTGTGTGTGTGTGTTAGAAACAGCTGATAACCTTATGCTAAACACAGGCATGTAGCAGGTAAGTGAGTGATCTAAGTTGACTGGTAGCCTTATGTCCATGGTCACTGGCGCACCCAGCTTCCCAAACCCCCCTTCAGGTTAAGAACCTTTCAAAACGTTACTGTCTAGTTACTGTGGTGTCTTTCATTCAGATTCTGTTTATTGACTAAACCACAAGGATTTCTGCCCAAAGTACCAGGCGGTGTATGCTTGACTGATTTTGATTTTCTAACATCAGCCCTGGGGTTTATTTGAAAAATGTACATACACTGCAGCTTTAACAAGTCAAGTGACTGCATGTTTTTGACCATGGAGTAGAGTATATCTGAAGATCATTAAATTTAGTGGGGAAGGAGGGCGGAGAATAAGTGTAGTAGTCATTGCACCATTGCAGAGAGAGAGTGTGTGTGTGTGTGTGTGTGTGTGTGTGACACATGGTTTTTGTCTTTTCATCTTCTCCAAGAGCCAGAAAGTTTCCTGCCGTTTTCTTTCCAGCTATTGACAAATGATTGCCAGATGTGAGATCTTTGCAGTGCTCTTTCCCTCAGCAAACCTGCAGCGATGGGATATTTGATTCTCCCTTGCCCATTTCATCTCCTTTCCACATCTGCCAGGGACACACAAGCAATACATCCCTACATGAGAGTTTAAAGTTTATTCAGCTCCTTTTTCCCCTCCAATAAAGTGTTTGGAGACAACAGAATGAGGTCCATATGACTCTGTCCCAACTTCACTGTATGAGATTAGTTGTTTATTTTACTTATCTACCTCTCAGTAATTGAACTATTTCATTTAGTTTCAGTCCATGGAAAATTTGATACAACTCTGAGAGTGCTAAGAGTTTCCTATTATTGTCTGCTTTCTGCATGTATGCCATCCTCACAACCTCTTTCTGATTACCTCAATTCTGATAAAAACTAGACTGTCAGTTTCATAGGACTTCCTAGAAAAGTAATTTTAATGAACAACTTAAAATATAAAAAGTGTGTTTTGTCCACTAAAATCTAGGAATCGTTTAAGATAAAGCTATCTATAAGGGGGAAATGGTTGGCTTGATTAGCTTATCCTGTATTTGTGTCCACTGTCAGTGCTGATATGGATGAGGTCCTAGTTTTAATCTTAAATAGTTTGTGAAAGAGAAAGTACACTGAATTTTGGAGGCATCTGAAATTAGCCTGGGTAGGCCACACACATAATCACTAACATGCACAGAAGCTATTTGGCATCTGCTTGGAATCTGTATTGATACTGATTTTTTTTTCTCATCCCAGTTTAACAATATTTTCCAAAATGCTCTTATAGCTTATGTTCATACTATAGGGTGGGCTGACACAGGTGGCCTTTCAGTTTTCCTATTACAGTTTTTGGCAGACGAAAAGGCCCCTTATTCCCTGAATAAGATAAGTATTTTTATTTTTTTTAACATTTAAAAAATAATCCATAAAATGTCTGCCACATGTTCTGTAGTTGATGGAAATGTTTTCCAAATTAGACCTCTAGTATTGGATTCTTATTGTGAAAGTGTGGTATGTTTACTATTTCTGCTGCCCTTTTAGCTACCTGTAATTATGTGAATTTATATTTTTTGTGAAATTCAAATGATGAATGTAAGATAATTACTGTTTTTGAATTTCTGTACTGAGAAAAATTTTGTTTTTTGTTAAGGAAAGAAGCAAACAGCTTTGCCCATATTAGAATCAAAATAGGAGAAGTATCGCCTGTTTTTCACTAAGTTCTTTAAAAAAAATAACAAAACAACAAACAAAACCCTAATTAAAGCAAAAAGCAAGCCAATAGCCCATGAAAAGAATAATTCCTACTAAGCCCGAGAAAATGAGGTAAATCAAACTCATCAAGATGCATACAAGAAATGTGTGCATGTTTTATGTATCAATTACTCATACTTGAGTAAAATTTAAAAAAGAAAAAGGGGTAAAACGGTTTACTACAAGTTCCCAAAATGTGTGTTTCTATTGGAGTGTCTGTTGAGTAGGGTAGAAGAGAATCGAAGATGGAGACAATAATAAAACTATTTAGACTGTTCACTCTCAAAAATAAGATGGTGACTATGATATAGGTGGTGAGTTGAAACAACATCCCCCCGCAAAACAAACTTAACAAAATCAAAAGTGATACCTATGGAAAAGTTAATATTTTTATTGTTCTTTGATATTCTCTGAGGACTGGCACTATGCTAGGCCCTTGGTGGTTGCCAGTGGCTGGGAACGTCAAGGTGAAGAGCTAGCTCTCTCATAGAACAACGAGGTTCGGAGAGCCTGTGGCAAGAGCCAAGTTCCTCTGAGTGTAGATAGAGCACATCACATAATTTGCCCTCCCTAACACATTTGCTGGTTTCTCATGCCTTCTTGCTTTTTCCTCAACATGGTTACTCTGGGAGGCAGAGAGGTGCTAAGCAATGGAGGTGTCATCCGGCGCACGTACCTAGGGAACGTCCTTCAGAGGACGACTTGTCACCAGCCGTCAAAGAAGAGAGTGGCTTTGTGGTCTCTGAACATCTGGCAGCGCTGCACAGGAAGCTGAGGGGGTGTCATTAATTGTGATGAAATAATTTAAACCATCAGGAATAAATGAGGCTGTTAAGCTAAGTTCAGATTCCATTTGCTATGCACATGTGTCTAGCAGCCTGTGTGCAGTTAAAAAAAATTGAATTATATTAGCTCATGAGTAGAAGTGAAACAGATACTGTAAATGAAACAAGTTGCTGTGTAGTGATGACATCGTGTTGAACCACTTCACAGAGTTACAGTTTGTAGGATCAATATATTGAAAGTGGTGCATTATTTAATGAATTTTTATATAAAAGCATTCTTATGATATATTGAGGGATATAGGAAGGACCAGCCGGTGGTTTATTGGAATGTAGTGAGGATGGATAAAAAGAAGACAAGCCATCAAGCCACTGCGGGGTGGGTGGATGGGGTTGTTAGCCTGCTCAATCAGGCTGAATTGATGCACAGCTTACCTTTCTATAGAGTCTGGCTTAAGGACAATAATCAGTGCCAGTGATCTGCATTTACACTCCAGGCTGGAGGACAGTTTCTCCCTGATGAACAAGTTTCCATATCCCTTTGAGAGCTTCTAACACTTGGGGCACATCTGCATTGTTTTCGTGGAATAAAAACAATGATCTTTGGTGATAGATTACTCCTCAAGCAAATGAACATATTTTTAAGGCTTATGCACAGTCATGAAGACTGATTTCAAATGTAATTTTCAGGCACTGTGGAAAGAGGCACAAAGGAAAGATTGTCAGGTTTGGAATGCTGGGGGCATCTCTGAGGTTTTGAGCACTACACTGAGCAATGGTGTGTAGGTTCCAAAGTACATTTCTAAAAGAAAAGTCATTTTTTACTCATAAGCAGGGTTTTCAAACTTGAGTTTTTATTTAAAAGTCAATATAGGAATTTGAAAAAATAAAATGAGACTGTCTAGATATAGAAAGTATTTTTAAAAACCATTGGAGAGGTAATTCCTCTGTCACATAAAGGCGATGGTCCAGAGCTCCAGCGAGCCTTGGACAAGAGCACTTTTACTACAAATGTCATACCTTACTCTCCTCTGTCAGTCCCCCATCTACCTCAGTGCCTTTCTCTCTGTTCTGATTCTCCTTTTCCTTTTCAGTTTTCTCTTTTCATTTCCTTCATTCTCACTTTAAATTTTTATCCTTTTATATTTGATTATCTTTACAACCTGTTTTCACTCTATTTTCTCCAGAAGTGAACCTCAGTTCATTTACAGTCTTAGTTTTCCTGCTTCCAATTAAAAGATTAATATCCCCAGCTACTTAAATTATAATATTTAGGTTGTGTTTTTATATAAATTTGTATGACAATTGGCAGTGTTTAAAGAAATATGAATGAAATTTGATTAGAGTTTTAAGGAATGCAGAATTTTCACAATATTCTTCCTTCCTCCGGACTCTTGAATAGAATTGTTATTGATGAAAGCCAGAAATGTGTGGCTTCCAGTTACCATCTTCCTCTTCCCCTGCCATAGGAAGAAGACACTCAAATTGAAGCACTTGAGTTTCCTGACATCTAATAGAATAACCAGTAGTTAGGGTATGGCCTCTGTGTGATTTGATTTTGGGGTTTCATTTTAATTAATGAAATAGAACAGGAAGACGAGTTCTTCAGATCTCTCTTCTTAGAACTGCTGGAAATATTGGAGGAGATGTGTGCGTGTGTATAAGGCCCCGTTTCTAACACATAGCAAATATTGAATTCATTATTGTTTTATAAGTGTCTTTTACTAACTTCTGTTGGCTAAGCAGGTAAAAATAAGGAAGAAGTTTTTATTGAACATTTCACATATCTATTTAGGTAATAAAACTTTTTTTCCCCAAGAATAAGGAATCCAAGGTGAACATAGGAAACTTTGAATAACATTTATGTTGTTCTTTCTTTACTTGGAAGAAATCTCTGCAATCTGTAATGTGTTTATTACTTCTCAAAGTGGATGGGAAAAGGATAGTATGCTCAGTTGCTGCTTGACGTTTTCTTTTCCAAGTGTCTTAATAAATACAGATATAAAGCAATTTCATGAACTTAAATGTTTTCTCCCCTTCTCCCCCATTTTAATTTTAATGGAGGGAAGATGGATGCCCTTACATATTTTCAGGACCTTTTTTATTCTTCTGCTGTTACTATTCTTTCCTTAAGTTTGTGGATTATAGATTAAGTAAACCTCGGTTGAATGGCTTGAGAACTTGACTACTTTGTGCATTTTCTCTCAGTACCACTGTTTCTATGAGAGAATGTTACCTATTTCAGATGACCAACTTAACGTAAGCTGTTCATATGGGAAACTGTCAGTATTAGTATAAGAAATGTTGAATAAGATGCTTGCTTTTACTTTATGTAAGTTTGTAAGTCATAACAGCTTTATAGAAGCTTCATAGAAGAAGGAAGAAAGACAGGAAAACAAGTGTTTTAATTCATGTTTTGAATAGAGAGAATTACATATTTGTATGGGAGTGTGCATGTATGTGGATTTTATATATGCATACAATGTCTATCTCATTACATATAAATCCATATTTTAATATATGTTTACAAGAGTAGCTAGTGATGTTCTGTTTGGATATTTTGTTGGAGTTAGTCACAGTGAATAATTTATATTGAAAACACAGTCCCCCTACCTCCACTCGCAAAACAAGGAAAAAACCTTTTGTTAGGGTCAATAGTAGAATCCTAACTTGTATATGAAATTATCTAGGATTCAGTATTTTTTCCATTTGGTTTCAAAATTTAAACCTGGAAATTATCTGAATTTATATAATTTAAAGTTTTCATTTTACAGATTTGGAAACTAAGGCCTAGAACTTTTAAGATTTACTCCGAATTACTTACTAAAAAGTTCTTCATCTCTGATGTGTCAGAGCCTTTAAGATACTGTTTCCTGGTTTTTATTCCTTTAGAGTTTATAAGTATTATATAGCAGTGTTCTAAATTTTTTCTTTACACAGAAAATTTTTTAACTCATTGTGTCCATTGTTCCAATGACCTGAGTGAGTGTGAAGAATGCAAACAGGCTATGTTTTTAGTTACCACAGTAGTGGTCTTAGCAGGTTTCCCCACCTGCCCCCACATAAAAAAAATAGGTCTTTCTCTCTGATGCAGGAAATGTGCCAACTTAATGCTAAGAAATGGAATGTTAGGGTCTAGCCTTTTTTTCCTTATATCTTCTAGTGTCAATATAGAATTTACACGCTGGACAAAAGCTAACTCTTAAACATTAAGAAGTGAAAATCGTCCCATATAAATAATCTGCATTTGAAAAGAAAAGTGCTATTTATAGACAGCCAAAGAATAGAACACCCAAGGATATAAAAATGTTACTCTTTAATGTTCAATACATGCCAGTGGAGTTTCACGGAACATAGAAGCAGACTAAGTCCCCTTGAAATCATTGTTATTATAAAAACCATCCTTAAGTGCCTTTTTGGGTATGGTACTGTGTTTGCATCAAATAAAAAGTAAGCTGAATAGACAGGGTCTCTGCCCTCTCGGAGTTTATTATCAAATGCAAATAATATAGCTGATGTCTGTTATTGTATTAAAGTCCTACAAATAAACATTGATCAAATACATAAATAAAAAGTTTCAAATCAAAGACAAGTAAAAACCTTTTTGGTTGCCTGATTAAGTAAGTAAACAAACATCCTCAATCCGCACAGAAACTGTCCATGGAAGTTATAAAATAACTGAACTGGAATAATCCTGACACCAAATACTCTTTCACATTGTTTTTTTTAAAGGATTTTTCGAGAGCACTGATATTACCGTTATGTCACTGATAACATACTGTGGGTGGAATTCTCTGCAATTTTCCCATTTCTAACTATTGACTGGTGGTACTTGGTATTATAAATTAGCATCCTGAGTTTACTTTAAAAAATTTATCCAAGTCCATGATGCTAGTAGAAATTATTGTCTTTTAAAAATTAGTAGTTTCCCCCTATAAGTCACTACAAATCGCATTCAAACAAATATAGGACTAGAAGATTGATGTTTTAACAAGATTAATTTATATATCCAGAAGGTATTGGGGGGAATATTGATAAGAAGATTTAAGTTCACAACTTTGGAATAGACAGATCTCGTTGTAAGATTGAAGAAGACTATACTAACTAAAACATACAAATGCTCACAGAAGAGATATATGTATTGAGTTTGATAAAATATTTTTCTTCATGCTTCCACTTTTATGCAAGGTATTTTAACAATCACTTCTTTCTTGAAGTGTGGGGGTACTAAAACAGCAACACTGGGAAATCTAAACATAAACCTGTTTCAGAGTTCAAGGCCTTAAAAAAAAGTAGCCTCCCTACCCCCTGTGTAGGTGTCTTTGTAAATTAAAAGCATGTGGATGAATAAATTAATTAGAACAGTCACTGATATAAATCAAACTTATTTGGTACCCTGATGAAATGAGCACTGTTTATAAGATTATCTTGTTATTTAATCTCTTCTATATAAACCTGGATGGTAAGCCTTATGAAGTAATAATACAATTAATGTGATGACGATGTACTTTTCTTGGTGCAGGCCTGGTCCTGCAGGCCTATCTTGACTGGGATTTGTGTATCTAGAGGACCACAGGAACTGGAAATTTTAATTAGCAAGGATGTTCTTCCTCACCTCCTCCAGTTGTATGGTGTATGGTTGTTTGTTTGTTTTGTTTTTTGTTTTTAATCTCAGGATGTTCCCTGGAATAGTTTATTCTTTTTGAACCACTCATGTACTGATCCCAAAAGAAGAAACTGCCTTCAGGTATTTTCTCAAAACTGTGGCAAAGTTCATTATGAGAGTTACCTGTGAACTTTAGCGATATTCTCCTGTGCTACTGGGTCTCAAATAAAGAGAAAGTTTTACTTAAAACGAAGCCATTAGGAATTTCTTGAATAAACAAAGTGTTTTCCTTGTGCAAGAGAATTTCGCTTTTAACTATCAATCATATGAGCCTATGCCTAACACATGAAAGAAACATTTGGTATTTTTTATATGAAATGGAAAGCACTTCTGTAGCAAGAGAGTTGAAAACAGAAAAGAAAATAAAAACTAAAAAGAATCGTGTTGCAAAGGAAAATTGTTAGTGTCATTATTAATACTTGATTCAGAACTTTTGCTTAGTGTTTTTTCCCCATATTTCCTCAGCCTGCTTTCCTCATCCCCATCCCCCTGACTCCATGAAGTTGGTTTCTTTATGTCCCAAAATGAAAACTTTACGTTTGGGAAATTAAATCAAAGGTGTGCATTTTATTGATCTTGCTCTCAGGTTGCTTAACTCCTCTATGACTTTATTTTATTCTTTAACATAATTTGACAGAGGTGTCCAATAATTTAAGGAATTGCAGAAAAAATTGTCACAGGTAATTCCCTCTTGATTTACTTCTATGAGTGCAGCCTGATGACTGACATTTGTTGTTCCTATTTAATCTTATCTAGGGAATGGATTTAGGACAGTATCCTTTTAGGATTATGTGCATTGCAGTTACGAATGCACAATAAAATCTTAATTGAACTTCATTTTGCCCTAAACAGTTAGGTCTTTTTTCTTCTTTACTGGTGTATGTTGTTGTTAAACGTTTCCAAATTGACAAATCACCTTTATTATTTTAAAGGATTTTTTTATTTTTTATTTTTTTTAAAAAAATAAAATAAATTTTTTTATTATTTTAAAGGATATATTATTTTAAAGGATTTTTGTTTCATATTCATAGGAGCGCTACACGTATCTCTGTTTCAGCAGTGGTTAGATGTGATGCTATAGCAACATGCCTGGCTGTTAGCAGAATGTGTATCAATTTTGTGGTTTTGAGAATCAGTAACCACTAACAGATTTCATACCAGTTACCTATGAATGATTTGTTCAGTTTGCTTAATGAGAGAACCTGTGGAATAAGACAACCTCACAATCTGTGGAAGGATGCATTTTCACTGTTAACACTTGGCTTTGTTCTGGATTATGCAACTTGGGTTTTCAGTCACTTTTGAACTGTACAAATATATTTGATGGAGTTGGGTCTGTTTCCTAGAAGCCTTTCAGGACAGTAATTGTCAGACCATTATTGAAATTAGGGTATCTACTGACTGGAGCCAGGCATATGGTGGTACAGGATTGCATGCCTTCTGAGTTGAAGAGGTGACTAGCAGTGGACCGACAGCTCTTCTTTATTTACTTACTGGACCTGCATATCAGATCTGTTAGGAAGCCGGTTTTTGAAGAGTTGGAAAACAGTATAAGCTGATGGGCTGTTTCTACCCAAGAGTGATGCATGTGACCAGACCATTGAGAAACTTGGGGTACAGTCTGGCTCTCTGTCAAATAGAAGTCCTGCTGATAAAAGTAAAGGGACCCTTCAGAATTTTCCTAATGAGGGTGGCTTCTCCATGGATGAGAAGGTCTAGCCTTCTTGCACCTTCCTAGTTTCTCTCCTTTTATCATTTATCTTTTTTTTCTTTTTACTTTGAATTATGTCACTATCTGATTTCTTCATTTTGATACAGTAAGATGTTATTTTATTTACACAGTTCAGGAGCCCTTGGAAAGCTGCCTTAATCTAGGTCCTCCTGCAAACAGATCCTGAGACACAGTAACTTTCATCAAAGTACCTTGTTTGGGTCCCAAAAGGTACTTTGCTAGGTTCCAGAATAGAAATGAAAGACTGGGGAAAACCAATACAAAAAGGAATGATTGAAGTGATCAGGAATACTACTAATGGTGCTCATTCTCACTGGGGCTTTCAGAGGCACCTAATGAATACGCCTCCCCTTAGGATAAAAGGGAGAAATGTTTACCCATTGACTCATTCTCAGTTGATTAGTGTATCTCTGTAAGCATTATTTCCCCACACTTCTGACTTGGTGTGTAGGCATCTTCTTCCAGGTAGTTAATTGGGAAGCCTGAGTGAGGCACATGGGGTAAACTCAAAGAGTAAGATGCTAATTAGCAATAAATGGGGAAGTTGGTTGATGTGGCTGAAACAAGATGTGAGACAGGCGAGGTTTTGGTGGTGCAGAGAAGGAACCCCTTCTAGAGACTGACTTGTTTTCAGTGTGGGTCTAAAAGCCTAGAGCACTCTGGAATATTGCTGTTCTGAATCTCTCATTTGTTGTGGTGTGCCTCCTAGATGAATTCAGGTATGCCTTTACCCCCACTTTGTTATTTGAAAGGACGGTTGACATTTTCCTTAGTAATTTTAGCCTACCACTTGGAAAATTGGTTATTCACTATTAGGACTAGATGATCTGGAACAGGTAATGCGCTTCCCTTTCACTTTGCTTTATCTACATTGAAACACAAAACATTTATAGGCATTGTCTAAATTATATCCCATATCCTAGATGAAATGGGGAAAAGTTGTTAACTGTTCAGCTACTTTTAGTATTTTTCTGAAAAATGGAGTTACTTAGCAGAATTCTGCCATAGGGTGATTCAGTTCTTTGTCAGCTCTTCAAAACTAGACCCAAATCCTCACTGCATTTTTCCAAATAGACCCTGGGGTCCCAGTAGGTATAGTTATGTATCTATTAACCATGACATCTAATAGATTGGTGAAGATTTAGAAAAAAGTGTAAGGAAAATCTAAGAAGCTTCCCCAGTGGGATCAAAACATTGTGCATGTCTTTAGTACTTAGATAACAGAAACCAACTTCCAACAAAAGCAGTTGAGTTACTCAATTATTATGTGTTCTTTTTATTGTAGTTACTTATTTTTATTGGAGTCTGGTCTAAAAATTATAAGGTTAATCACTATCATGGGTCATGAAGAGGGGATGAAACAACGTCAAAGTTTCCTACCATCCATTCTAAGCTGCAGTTCATGTCTCTAACATCTACTGTTTCTTATAAGTGGATGAACTGATCCTAATTATTTCTCTGGGGTATCCAAATTCTTCTCTGGGTGTTCCTGTTTTTAAAGAAATACATATTGCTTATAGGAATAATACTTTTGTAGAGAAGTACAAATTTCTGTTTGTACAGGTAGATGGAAGAGACACCTTGCAAATGAAATGCATTGTGCAGTATCTGATATGCAGTAATTCTCACAATAAATTATTATATTTTTTAAAGGTAAGAAACAGGGACAGAGAAACAGAGGGGCAGATTCTAACATGAATTAATAGCTGTTGTAACATCCTCAATCAATTGGGAGTTATCCAGTGAGATGTTCTCCTGATTTGCTTTTTTGCTCCAGTTCAGAATAAAGAGTACTTTTGAAATAAAAAAAGAATTCAGTTTACTCTGTGAGAACTTTCTGTTGGTCTGAGGGAGTTGAACAGTTTGATGATTTGAGGTTAAGTTACCTTAGCACCTTTAGGGCAAAATACAGTCTTAAGGAAGTGATACATCTAGAGGATAAGAAGTTTTAGATTATAAGGAAAATGATTCCCTTTGTGGGTTCTTCAAGAACAGTTTTCTATTTTGTGGTTGGTCACTGTCAGTATATGACAATTGCTTTCCATTATAATCCTAAACTCTAATCAATAGGCACAATGTTATATAACTTGTAGTTACATTATAACCAAAATATGTCAAATGTGGTTTCTGAGTCGATAATTTACAGTAAGTCTTCCTTGGTCCCTAAAGTGGATATTAAGACTAATTTGAACTCCCAGAGACTGAAGCATTTTTCTTCATATGGAGAGTGGGACTGGGCTGTAGATGGAGGAGGAGCAGTGAACGGCTGTGTCAACTTATTCACACACAGATTGATCCATTGCCATCTCCTTTGCATCTCCATGGATTGTTGTTAATTGTCTTCTCACCCTGGGAGGAGACGTGCTCTGAATTCTAATAATTTGAAATCTATGAATCTATTAAAACCATATTTGTAGCTCTAAAAAAATTGATACTCACTGGGCAGTTTGCCCAAGAAAAGAAAGTCACAGAGATTATATACTTAACCTAAGTAACAGCAACCACCCTGCCAATTCTTCCTCTGAAAGAATACAGCAGACCCAAATTATACAGCTATGGGTAAGGGGAGACAAGAAAATAACTCAATATATCAAAATCAGAAAGTAAATTCCACAATAATGGTTACAGTAATGTTTCAAGATGTGATTTCAGTTTAGGCCTAGTCATTGAACTAATCATAGCCTAGATGGGTTTAAAATTGTTTAAAGTACATCCTGAAGTTGTTGAATATGTTTACCCCCCCCTCACTTGGAATCAGAATATTCACTCATATACCAGTAGGTCGTAAGAAATACAGGGGGCAATGGCCACCTCATATGAGGAAGAAAGTGACACCTAGAGTGTCGCAGTGACAAACTGTAGTCAAAACATGATATTCTGATTTTCCATCTAAAGATCTTTTCGTCAGGTATTGAATTAACATTTTGCTCCTACAGTATGCCAGGAGCTAGTGACAGAAAGATACATAAACTGGTTTTTCCAAGGGAGCCCTCTGCTCTATGTAGTGGGTTTAGGTGAGCCAACTTGTTAGAGTTGTAATGGGATCTTCCCAGGGGTTAGGTTTTTGTTCTGTTCATCTTTAGAGTCTTAGAGTCAACCATCATACTTGGTACTGAGTAAGATGGTACCTAATAAAATTGCTTAATGAATGAATGAATGTGATAAATATTCATCTTTGTGCCCTGGAGTTGCCAAGGACAGGCAATCCAAGGAGAAATTCACACGGGATAAAGTTTTAGCTACATATTTGAATAGATAATGTTTTTCTGTGGCAAACAGTGGAGAATTAGCAAGCTTTGCTGAGAGACACTCTCCTTAAGAGCAAGAACCAAGTTGTGTTCATTATATACTCTTGTGTCCTGCACAGTGCCTGGCATACAGTAGATTCTCAAAAAATAAACCATGTGGCTTTTTCTGTATATAAACTTAAAGTGCAGCTTTCCTTACTTTACATATTAAGAATCTGGTAAGTATTTTGTTTTAAAACATTTCTTATTTGATTATATCTAAATGACACCTGCTAGAGAAATTGAAATATTATCAAAAGAATAAATCTCTCATTTGACTTAATTATGTCAATAAAAAGTTGAAAGTACTATTTGCTCAGGTAATACTCACTTTCTGATAATTGGGAATCAACTTTATTTCTTGGTCTGTTGAAGGTGATTTTTCAAATGACTACATTTGGCACTAAGCAGAGAGTCCCACTGTTACCATGTTGTTGATGATCTTGCCCAATAACAATATTGCAGTTGTTTGTAACGTCGATCTCATTTGAGTGTAGAGCATGGAATCAACAAGAGCTTGATTATGAATTATATTCTTGTATGGGCCAGTTAGATTTGTAAAGGGAAAAACCTTTTGAATAAGCATAGACAGCACTCCAAATGTTGGTTAGCTGTTAAGTGGTTGTAATTGTTACAAAGGAGGACTTGGCTAAAGAAGGTAGCTCATCACATCTCATTACCATTCTTGGATAAACAACCAAAACATGTATTCTAGTGACAGTAGTTTTGTAACATTTATGTGTGTGTGTGTCTGTGTGTGATAAATGTGTTTCTCTCTGAAATTAGTATTTACCTCCAAAGTGGAAATAGGACACCTATGATGTTCATTGTTGACTTAAAAATTTTTTCAGAGTAAAATACCACCCTAATACTAACTAGTTCATAAATATTTGAATTTGCATGTGAATTTTAAAGCACTATAAACTCAAGCTGAAAAAAATCAAAAGAAAAAAATGTTAGTGTCCAGTTTCATGTAATACTGATTACAGTAAGGTGAAATAGATACCACTTCCTGAAAACACTACAATTTTTTAAAAAGGTTGTATCACTTCAAAAATACGTGTGCATCTTGCTTTGAGTAGATTAGTATAGATTATGTTTTTTTATAAAGGCAACAGAGCAGATAGACTTGCCGTTTGGATACCACATTTGAACTGAGAAAACATATCAGATCAACTGGATGTATGTTGAAGTGTTTAGCTATAGAATCACCCAGCAAGTCTCAGCAATGGAAGCTAACCTGTGGGGGGTTTTTTTTCTTGTTATTTTTTTTTATTAAGGTATCATTGATACACACTCTTATGAAGGATTCACATGAAAAACATTGTGGTTACTACATTCACCCATATTATCAGGTCCCCCCTCCCCTCCATACCCCACTGAAGTCACTGTCCATCAGCTAGTAAGATGCCACGGAGTAACTACTTGTCTTCTCTGTGCTACACTGTCGTCCCGGTGACCACCCCCAACCACTCCATGTGTACTAATCGTAATACCCCTTAATCAGCTTCTCCCTCCCTCCCTCCCACCCACCCTCCCCAGCCCCTCCTCTTTGGTAATCTCTAGTCCCTTCTTGGAGTGTGTGAGTCAGCTGCTGTTTTGTTCCTTCAGTTTTGCTTCTTTGTTACACTCCACAAATGAGGGAAACCATTTGGTACTTGTCTTTCTTCATCTGGTTTATTTCACTGAGCATAATACCCTCTAACTCCATCCATGTTGTTGCAAATGGTAGGATTTGTTTCTTCTTATGGCTGAATAGTATTCCATTGTGTATATATGTACCCTGACCTGTGGTTTCTTGAAAGAGGTTTTTATTTAATTGCTAAAAGAGATTAGATGTTGTTTATTGTGTTGTCAGTTGCATTGTAGTTCAGATAATTGGAAATATTGGTTAGTAACCTTTTTGTACATGTGTTTTTAAAATGTTTCTTTCCCTTAATGAAGCATGTTAAGTATTGTTAATATCACCTGCCTATTTTATTGAAGGATTCATGCTGTCAAAAAAAAACAAAATAAAACATCTATAGTTATAGGAGAACACATTTGCAATGGAGATGACAGATCAAGGGAATGCCAAAATTACTGGATTGAAGAAAACAGAATTGAAGATGAGACTAAAAACAGAGAGATAGAAACACCCTCTGGCAAAATATAGCTCTGAAGGAATGTATGTTAGAAGGTAGAACTCATAGAAAAAAATATATTTTATGGGAAAAATACACTAAAAGCCATATGACCTGCTATTTATTGAAATAGAAATTCAGATTTTATACAGGAAAAAACTTACTCAAAGGAATAGACAAAGAAGTAAGTATTAAAACTACTGGTTTTCCCCCCAAGTACAGATATTAACTGAAATATCACAAAGAAAAAACTAATAAGAGATGGATAAATTTTCAAATAAAATGTTAGTGAAATATAGTTCCTTTATTAATCCTGGAAGTCCTTACTGTAAATGTGATTTTAAAAGTTAATCATAATAGAATCTATCTTTTTAATTACTAAGGATGATTTCCTAGAAAGAGTTAAACAGGAAGTATGTGTTTATAAATTTTTTTTAGGCTTGTTTTGATCAAATGCTTAATTATAAAGGAAAGAAAATTTGGGACTATCCGCCTTTGACTTGTAAAAAGAAGTTAGAGGATGCAGAATAGCAGAGTAGAGGATCTTCAGTCATTATGCTTAGGATGCATGTGTGATCATATTTGTGAATGATTCTAGTTCAAGTGAGCCAAGATTTATGATGTCTAATAGCTTGGTTTAAGAAGTAATAAGTTTTGTTCTGATTAGAAAATTAATGGCAATATGTTTTAATGTCTCCAAGTTAGTGATAGATAAAAATTTATGATGCTAGTCAAATATTAAACACAATTTTGTGCTTGGTAACAGGAGAGTTTCAGACTGTATAAAGTAAGATCATAAAGAGTGCTCGACCTAAAAGAAGTAACAGGTCTAATATGGGATAGTTTCTATGAGTTCTAAGTAAGGTATCTCCCTGATTTATAAAGAATTCCTTAAACTCAGGATAGGCTGGGTATCTGCAGCATTAGAGATAATACTTTATGGGTGTAAGTGCAGCATTCCAGAGCATCCGTGTTATGCTGACATATTTACAGAAAAAGTCCCTGAATTAAAAGTACTAGTCAAGTGTAAGATTTACACAGGTGTGTGTATCAGCCAAAGGCAGGATAGCATGGCAATGTACAGCTTGCTTACGACTCAGCTCAGGTGTTTCTTCTGTAAGAGTTCCCTCACCACCTTGCCCACCTAGTCTGGATTTCTTGCCCTTGTGTTGACTGAGCTTCCCTCTGTTGCTGTTCCTACAATGTCATCAGTCTCACCATACCGTATTATAATCACTTTCTTAGTTATCTTAACCCCTGTTAGGCTGTTGCAATACTTTGGTTTGTGGCCATGTCTCATTCATGTTGGTGCCTCCACCACACGGTATGTTATCTGGCGCATGTATATCAGATGCTGAGTGGGTGTGCATTTGAATAAATGAAAGGAAGAACTAGGAAACAATATTGTGGGATGGGAACATCACCTTAGATTTACAGAGCATTTTTCATTTATCTTCACCTCCATTTAGAAAAGTAGGCATGGGGCTATGATATTTAATTTATAGATGAAAGAAAGGCAAATGATTGAATCAGAGTCAGATAGTGTCAGCCCTAGTCCCCAACTACTTTGGGTTGGTTTGTTCACTCTTCATTGTTACTCTTTTTCATAGTAACACAGTTAATGGTAATGAGACTGAGGCCAGGTTTAAAGGGGGAGAGTTTACCCTCAGAGTGAAACAGCATGCTCAGCCAAGACCACCACCACCTTCCCCTTACTTGCTCTTTTTTTTCTAAATGCTGTTACCACCCCTGCTATTCTTTTTCTGTCATTGTCATGAATCTGTCATCAGTGAGAACTTAGAAACCATACCCAACAGACCAGACTAGGATACAGAGAATTTTCAGAATTTTTTACCATGTAGAATTACTGAAGGTGCAGTTGCTTTCCACAAAACCAGATTCCCTTTGGTCCTCCAAATCAGCCCCAGGATAAATGACAGAGGCCCTGAGTGTAACTGTTTGAATCAAGGGCACCATTTGATGTAGTTGTAGTGGAAAGTTACTGAACATGAAAGTTTTGGCCCCATGAAGTTGTGGTGTAGAGGGCTGGTGAGAACTGTGGGCATTCTAGGCCAAGGGCAGCCACTGGGGAAGAATTAGCAGGCTAGTGTGTGACAGTGTGGGTAAGTAGCAGCCAAGGACTGGCACGGGAGCATGGGCACCCCAGGAACCTGGAGGTGTAGGAGGTCAGTGACATGGAGCATTCCCCATTGAGTCCAGTGTTTGGGATGAAATGAGCATCGCAAGTTCAAACTTGATCCTGTTCTTGTCATGTATTCCCCTTTTCACTGAGCCTGGGAAGAATGAAGATGTACTAGTTAGAGGTGGAACTGAGGACTAACGGGAGTTTCAGTTTGTATTGTGGGTCTCTAATAAGAATGGTTAACTGGTTAGGGTTGATTTCTCCTTGAGTGGGCATTGCCCCCTCCCCTGTTTTGGATCATACACTTAGTACAGCAGAACTTTATCACTAATCTTTAGACAAGTTCCTGTGTGTTTTAACAGTACATTTACTCAAATAGGAAATTGTTGTCAAAGCAGAGAGTTTTGGAAAATCTGTTTTCTTAAGTGTCCCTTTCCTAATTTTTCCTACTAAGTGAGGAAATAATATTCACACCTCACACTTGAATTTAAAATTTTGTTCAGTGTATTAGATAACCCAGCAAGCATGCTTGAATTGAAGGTATAGGGATATGATTCCTCTTGTTGAGATTTTTGAAATGCTGTTGTTTTGTGATTTGATTTCCCCCTTGTGTGATGTCAGATGACAGAGCTAGAACCTGAGTATAATTACAGTTTCTAGAGCTCATGTTCCAAGAACTTGAATAACAATACCAAAGTGGTCAGATACCAGGGATCATTGCATTCAACCCCTTGTTGTTAGAATGTCCAGAGGCACACAGCTGTAATAAATAACTCAGTTCGTAAATGAGAAGAATATAGTGGGCTGCCTGTGAATCACGGATTATTCAGGGTGGGAGGAGGTGCGGAATGTTGTTAATGGACCTGCTACATTTTATAATGAAGATTAGATGATCTAACAGGGTGTAACCAGAGTAGACCATGACTTCCTTGAGGACAGACTGGGAATTATCTTCATTATATCCTTCCTCTTTAGGGTACAGACTGGGAATAACAGGGACTTACAATGATTTGTTTAATGTTTGAATAATTGATTCGGTAGCCTTATTTAGGAATGGTGTCTCTAGGGAAGAAAGTTCTCCTGGATTTTACGGCATCAAGTGTTCATTCCTTTTTCTGCTGTAAAGTGGGTATTTTCTCTCTTGAGATGAGGTAAAATCTGGCCAGTTATCTCTGGTTGTGCCTCATTGTAATCAGTGTTTCTCTTCAAGTATGACTGCTAGAACTGCAAGAAAAATATTGGTGATAGGGTCCGATTAGCATGGAATGAAATGGAATCGTGGCCTGTTGTATGCTCTAGGTTTGTTTTTACTTTTTTGAGCCCTTTGTTCTGAAATGTTTTAAATATGCAGCATCACACCTACCCTTTGTGGACCAGAGTATTCTCAGTACACAAAATAAAGTCATGAACGAGTATGTCAGTGTGTCTCCCCTCAAGGAGAAATATTAGGAGTGTAATTGGTTGAATAGAAATTACCTTTTGAATGGTTAACTAAATTGCTATCACCTTGTAAGTGCCTAAATCCCAATCTCTTTTTCTAAGAAAACATGTATGCAGCTGTTTCAAATAACTGGCATTTTGAAGATGATTGTTAGCGTGGTTTTCTGCATGCCCAAAACTTAAACCCTGCTCTGTTGCTTGTCTTTGATGCTAAGGAGTTGAGTCAAATAATTTCAGATTTGTTTAATTCATTAAATATTTTGGTTTAAAAAAAACCCAAACCTTTGTTAATATTTAATTCTGTAGTAGGCAGTTACAAAATAATTTTTCTTTTCCTGGGCATTTACATAGGCATTTGAAACATTTTGAGAAATTAATTTTGATTATTTTTAATCCAGGGAATTCTGTCACAACAAAGCACTTACGTACCTTGTCTTTCAAAGACAGGTAAGAAAATAAGATGAGTTAAGCTTCATGGCCACTTTAGGAGAGGTCTCCAAAGCAATAGAAATACATGGTGTGACTAAGGAAATGCCTCAGTAGGGAGGACATTGATAACAGGAAGCCTAAGTGGCCTCTGAAATGATGACAGAGGGCTGTAGAGTCTTCTCACAAAATGTGGACCCACTCTTGATTGTCACCACTGGGGGACTAGCAGAGAGCTCTGTAGTGTACTAATCACTTACCTGTCTACTTCTGAAACTAGTCTCCAAATCAGCTTGTGAGTTAGGCATAGCAGGTGGTATCTACTGTTTTATAAATGAGGAAACTAGTTTAGAGAAGTTAATGTGGTTAGCCAAGTCAGCTCACAAAGCTAGCAAGGACTAAATTTAGTAGGACTAAAGGGTTTTTCACTGAAAGGTGAGCTTATTGTTCATTGTATCAGGTTCCTGGTAACATAGGAAGGAGTGTGGACTCTCCACCTGATGATTATCTCCAGGAATAGGGAAAGGAAGTCCTAGGTTGTAATTTCAGTTTTTACCATGTGACCCTGGGAAGGTTAATTACTTGTCTTGAGCCTCAGTTTCTTTACCTTTAAAATAGGAACAGTAGTATTTTTATATTTTACAATATTTAGTATTAAATAAGATCATGACACCTTCTGTGGGCACTCACATGTTTTTTTTACATTTTTCCTTTCCTTCCTTTCCTTTTTTGTCCAAAGAAGATTGACTTTATTTGTGCAGACAAATCACAGCCCTTGCTAATGGATACTTTAAGCAGCTCTTGTTCTGCTGAATTGTGGAAGGTACATGGATAAACAAGTAACTTACACAGAGTGCTACATGGTACAGTTGTGCTGGTATGTATTGAGAACCCAGGAGGTATACAGACAAGGAAGCAGCTATTTGGAGCTGATCGTTATGGTTAAAAGGTGTGGAGTTTTCATATGGTGCAAGGCATTGGCAAGAAAAGCATCATGAGCAGAGCAGTAAGTACATGGTCCATTTGGGGAACAGCTAATCAAGGGGATTCTTGTGCGGGTGAAACTTGCTGGGAGAGGAGATGATAGATTTGTAAAATGATCTGCAGGGAATAATTCGGCCACATTCATTTAACCTATTAATTGAGCATATAATTATGTTTCAGGCATTGATTGGGTTGCTGAGTGTACTTTGGTCAATATGACAAAGTCCTTTTATTCTGGAGATTATATTCTGGTGGAGAAGACAAATAATAAGCAAACAAGCAAAAAAGAAAGATGGAGTATAATATGGGTTACAAAGAAAAATGGAGCAGGGCAGGGGAATGAGGAGGAGGGAGGGTGAGTGGGAAAGGGCCTGTTATTTTAGACAGGGTGATGAAGAAAGGCAGCTTTGAGGAGATGATGCTTAAGCAGAGACCTGAGTAAAATTAGAGATTGATCACTGCATAAATCAGGAGAACATTTCAGCAGGGGGAATAGTAGTTGCAAAAACCCTGATGTGAGAACAAACTTGGTGATCTTGAGGAGCAGCATGGTTGTCAGTCAAAGTCAGCTTCAGAGATCCTCAAATTTCAGAAGGGCATAGTGAGAAGAGTAGGCCTTTTGCACAGAAGTGTAATGGTATCTGACTGTAACACTATCGTTAGGGCCCTCTACGTTAAGAGTGTGTGCGTGTGTGCACGCATGCATGCGTGGTCGTGCTGTGTCTTGTCTATCCATCTACCATTTACCCAGCTACCAGCCATTCAGCTAGTATTTGTTGATTGCTCTGTATGACCCAGGCACCATTCTAGGCCATAGCTCCCAATGGAACCCATGCTGAAGTTTAATTACATTTCAAGGAAGAGTAGTTGTAGTAAGTGTAGTGATTACCAGTAGTAGTTGTTGTAGCAAGCAGTGGCTTACGCATTGGCCTCATCTATTTTTCTGAACCTAGTTGATAATTTTAAGACAGTGTAAATTGTCACCTTATTATCCTTTGCCAGGTCAACAGGTCATATGTACTTCAGGTTCTTAAAGGGAAAAGAGTTGAAAAAATAGCAAAAAAAGTGCCCACCATAGCTGGATAAAGAGGACACTGACACTGGATATTTGATAGTTGGATTGTCTGTTCTGAGCTACTTAGTGAATCATCTGTGTGGCAAAATGCAGCCTTTTCCTAAGAGACAGACCAAGTTGTTTATTGATGCTGGGGAGGAAAAGGGTTGGGCACATACTTGCAAGACCTATGATCTTTCCCAGAATTTGGAAGGATAAAGGAATTGCTAAGAATTTGACATTGGAACTGTTCCCTCTAATTGTGGCTTTGGCCATTTCAAGGAAAAAAAAAAGTCAAGTACTCCAGAAGGTGATAGGCTAAACAATATGGGAGCTATTCACGGTAAAAACAAGCATTTAGCCAAGTTAATGTGTGTTTTAGTTTCAGGCAGTATAAACTGAGGTGGCCATGTTTTACAGTGGCATTTAGGAAAAGTAACTGAAATATACCAGCTGCTCGAAGTTATGTTTTGTTTTCTTTCCTCTTCCTTATCCTCTCCACTGCCCTTTTAGAGCTTGTTTTCCTCCTTTCTGTGCTTTCAAATTATTGCAAAAACACTTAATAGCACTCAGACTTAAATTTTTGTTAATGCTAAATACACAGTTTAAGAATGAAGATTTCCACTCATTCTGTACACATTACTAGTTTGCAGAGTTTCTAAATTGTGCTACAGTTGGCACTGTAGCACAGAGACCCTCGCTTCCATCTCAGATTAGCGCCTCCTTCCACCTGTGGGTGATCTGGTTGACATCCCCTCACTTGTCCCAGGGATTCTTGTCTATTATTGATCCTCAATTTTCCCTACTTAGGATGTTAATTTCCTTTTAAAATAAATAATTATATGTATTAAACTTCTTAATTTTGGAAAATGAGAGTCTAAAAAAAAACAAAACCATGATTATCTGTGACCCAGCCACTCTAAGAGAAACATACCCACATACCCAATATAAACCCCAAACTAGGCTGTCAGTGATTATGTTCACAGTCTGATGTATAATATCATTGGTATGTATTTTTATATTTGTGAGTAGATAATATGACCATCCTATCATCTTTAGGGGCTGTATATTATTCTATCATATGGATAAAGTGATTCTTCGAAAGTTTATTTCCAGTTCTTCCTATTGTGCAGAAAAGGCTCTTTCTGGTCCAGGCTCCTTCCCATCAGCCTATAGATGGCCAGGTTCACACCTCTGTTCTCATATGGCAGCCCCTTTCTCTCACCTTCCATTTAGAGCTCAGAGTATTCCCACCTTAGCTTCCCACAGTCTAGCTTCTGTTTCTGTTCTTCCACACCGCAGCAGCTCTAGAGAGCCGACCTCTCACCCGATGCCTCTTGTTCTGTTTTTTTACTTATTCCTCAGTGATATTTGATACTTCTGACCACTTTTGCTCTTCCTTAAAGTCTTTGATTTTTCTGACTCTCGTTCTGATCCTAGCCTTACTTTTCTATCTCTTTGATTAATAGTTCCATCTTTTTGTCTTCTTTTAAATATAAGTAAGTCTTCCCTGGTTTTCTCCTGCACACTTTGGGCAATTGCACTTACTATTTTTTAATTTCTGCTGCCTTGCTAGTAACTATCCAACTATTTCTCTACCCCAGACTTCTCTGTATGGTCCTATATTTTCAAGTTCAGCTTTCTTACATGTTCTGCGTCAAAACTCAAGCCAGTCAAACCCTAAATTTTTCAGTGTCTGCCTTTCAGCCAGCCTCTCTTGCGCATTAAATGACATCACCATCTGTGTAATGTCCTGTCCTGGCTGGAAATGGGAAGTCATCCTAGACTCCCTCTCCTGAGCTCCTTTCCTAATCCAAATGGCAACTACCTCTGCTGCTTCCCTCTCCATTTCTACAGCTCCAGTGCCTCTGATCTTGTAAAGACTCCTGTTATTTCTTGATTTCAGACTCTACATTTAGCTTTCTCTTGGCTGTCCCTCCTGTTGTGACAGGCAGTCTAACATGCAGATCTGGACCTTGTCACTCCTGTGCTTCGCCACTCCCAAACCCTGCAGTCAGCTCTCCTGCGGTGTTAGATGAGAGAGAAACTCTTTGGCAGGATTAGGCGCATTTTCATCTCTTGCCTTTTACTCTAACTACCTTTCTCTTATACTACTCTTAGGGATGGGTTGAGTTAGCCTACTCTTCTTGCTGTCACTCTCTAGATAGTTAGGCACACACTTCCTCTGTGTTCCCTGAAAACCCCCGGCTAGGATGTCCCAGCCTTGGGACCGTTGACATCTGTGTTGACTAATTCTTTGTTGTGGGTGCCGTGTTGTGTGATGTTGGATTTTTAGCAGCACTTTGACCTGTACCCGGGAGATACCAGTGACACTTCCCCTCTGTTTCCCGCCCCAGTGTGACAACCAAAAATATCTCCAGACTTTGCCAAGTATTTCCTGAAAAGGAAAACCTCCCCTGATTAACACTGGCCCTTATGTACCTTTTCTGAAGTACTTACAATAATGCCTTTTGACTATGTCTTTCCTTTGCTTTCCAAGGTCAGAGCCAGTGTATCTTGAACAGTGTTGAGATGTGGAGAATTTTGCCTTTCTTTAGGAGATGTATTTTGATAGTTTATTTGATAATTTATGGTGCTTTGCTTTGTAATAAGTGAATTCAAGGTAATATTCTATAGGTACACGAGGGAGGTTGTATAATGTCTTTTGCTAGAGTTCTTTTTAGGAAGAGGCTAGATTTTTTTTTAAAGGCTGTTCATTTATTTCATTTATTTGTCAATCATGGTTAGCCTCTGCTTTTTACTAAGTACTTAGTTTATTCTTGGATAAAGCAGTCCTACATTTTTAGGGTCATTCAGGCTTTTCAGATAGATAGATAATAATTTTAATGTAGTGAAATTTAAAAAAATCACAGGAAAGATTTCCATGATACAGAGAGCTTAAACTCCCACTGCATAGACCTTGTTGGGTGTGTGGAGGGTAAAGGGGAAGTTTATGTGATATTCCAACTAATCTTAGTAAGTTGATGTTCTATAGTATTAAGCAATAAGCAATCCTTCCCCCAACTTTTTTGCTTTTATTTAACTTCGTAATGGCAAAGCATTGGAGAATTAGCATCTAAGACAATAGTGGCTGAAAATTGTCAACGATTATAAGCATTTAATTTTTCCTTTATGCTGTGTCTTAATGATCCTGCCTCCCCCCCATGTTCCCCTTCTTTACCTGAATTTCTGTATCATGAAGCATAATGTGGCAAGTATTCTCATCTCATGGCCTACTCTGTCTGCAGAGGTATGTGAGTGAGACCCCTTTTAATCATTCGTATAATGATTGGTGGCTCCCTGTTGTTAAACCACAGTTATTGATCCATCATCGCTGAAGTACATGGCTGAAGGAACTAGTGCTGTCAGGCATTGATTGACTAGGAAGGAAGTGTAGAGCTATTCTAACTCACTTTTATTTTCATCAGCAACAGTTACAGCAGAGACTTGTGCAAGAACTCCAGGATGGAACATCACTTTGCCTGCATTAAGAGGTGTCTGATGTGACTGAAATTGCTGGGGGAACTAACTGCTGCATTTAAAATACTTAGAACAGAAGAAACTGTCCAAAACCTTCTTATCTGACTTGGTTAATGGTTCAGACTCTGGAAAATAAATTTGGGTGAGTGGAGGATGGGTGAGAAAGAACAGACCTAGTAAAAATTGTTCCTAAGCAAATTGAAGAACATACATATCAACATTTTATTGGAGAGAGATTTCAACACTGTGCCATCAGACAAAACAAGCATGTTTTTGTATAAGTAAAAACGTTTAATGGCTGTTCAAATAATTAACTTCAAACCATAATCAAAAGCTGTCTCTTGGTACAGTTTTTATGTCTTGGGCAGTGTCAGGAGGATCTGGGGCCTTTATGCACAAATATTTTAGATAAGGATACAAGCTGAAGATACTGGAGGGGCTTGTTGAAAGCGACTCTCTTTCATTTAGTACAACTTACACATATTTTAAAATCTTAGATGAGCATCTTGTTTTAATGAATGCTTTAAGAATGCTCATGTTATGCCTTTAATTCTAGTTAGAACAAAGAAGAACAAGAACAGCAAAAATAAATGAAGGGAAGGGCAAGAGGGATGCATTAAAAAGAGTGAAATCAAAAAAAGGACAAAAGCTACCATTTCTGGTGACATTTTATGCATGCCTCAGAGCCTGTGTGTCTGTCCCTCTCTCTGAATATTTTAGTTTTGTTATAATTACAGTATCTTGCCTGCACTTTGTCCCTCTGATCCTCTCTTTATTGAAGCCCAGATCACTCTGTGCAGACTGCGCTAGTAGGTGTAATTTATTGAGTGACAAGTAGCTGTAGGGTAGAACACCGCCTCTGTACCTGTCTGAAGTATTAGACATCACAGAGCTGGGGCAGGCAGGAGGGGGCCTGGGGAGGGGGTGGGGGAGACGAAAAGCAAAGAGCAGTAGTAACACAGCAGCTCCTGGATACAGATCAGACAAGAGGTTCTGCCACAAATCACCTAGAAACATGTCAGACGCTGCATGTCTGTTGTTTTACACTGAGGGCACAGCCGTAGTCCAAAAGTATTGATTCTTTTCTTTGTACAGAGACAGAGACTGTCAGCCCTAACCGGCTGACCTTGGTATGGCGCAGACAACTATTCCCCACCCTGCCGACCAGATGAACCCCACAGGAAAAGCCCAGGCAAGATATGCCAATGTCCACTTCAACAGGCACAGAGAGAAGCCAGTGCCTGCTGAAACAGCTCCTTCTGTTTCCCAAATACTTTCCCCCCTCCTAGGCCCCCCAAGTGCTCCTTGTGACAGAAAATTGGAGGCAGGATTCTGGTTGTGTGGGTTTGTATGTGTGAGAGAGAGAGTTCATTTAACAGTGAGATAACCTGAAGGATGTCTGGCTGATGGTACATAGGCATGTGTATTTTGTGTTTGAGGAGGTAAGAAAAGATGGTTTATTTTTGTTTGTACGTATCAAAGGAGAAATCTCTATGTGTTGGCACATAAAAATGTTTTGAATTTTTTTTTTAGGTGGGGTGAGTTTTCATTATCTGTTCCAAAAAAGCCTAGGTGGCCGGTGAGGTAGGGGGGAAAGAAATCAACTCTCACACTTATTCCTGTGTGATTATTTTAAGTCATTTAATGTTAAAACTACATAGGTCCCTGCACTGTATGAACCCACTGTTCTCATTCTAGTGTTCAGCACTCTTGTAGTCTTACCATTTTGCAGCATTTAAAAAAATTCCATTTATTTTGGAAATAATTGCTAGCTGCAAAAAAGCTGGTTTGTTATTTATGATTCATATTTGTTTTGGCTGAGTGTAAACACAAACATGTAGCCCCTAACATTTGAAATGTCAGAGTAAAGTACTTAAACCTACAAACCAGGAGGAAGAGGGACCACAAAGGGCCTCTCAGCAAACACAGCCCATCCTCTGTGGGGCCGGTCTGTGACTTCGGGGCTCCCTGGGGGGCCGCCTCCTGTGAAAGGGAAGGTGTTGCCTGTGACTTCTTGCCCAAGCTGAGTTTGTCTAACAATAACAGGGTGGGTGCCTTTCTCCCTTTCACTTTTAGGAATGCTGTTGCAAAGAATCCCTGTCCATAAAATTAAGCAGTCCATGAGAAAAACTCAAGTAGCCTTCCAGTTTTGCCTGGATGAGGAAATGAGACAGACTGATGGAGGAGGAAAGTGCTGATGTCCTGTGCACTTCGGGAAGTTTAAAAAACCTCTCTTTTACAAATAACGTGTATCTTTTCCAAATGAAATAATGCAAACAGATTTGGCACGTATGACAAGATAATGAGTTTGCATAACTCACCTTAATATTTTGTTAAAATAAGTTTTCTTTTTTGAAAAGTGGGCTTTTGAAAATAAGAGCATGTACATGTAAGGCATCTTAAACTTAACCCTTGTATGAGAAACCCTTTTATTTTCTACATCTGTACTTTCACATTCATACTGTTAGTGTAAGTGACTATTTGGCAACCTAAAACAAACTCGATGATTAAAAAAACACCTTTGTTTTATAGTCTTTTTTTTTTTTTACTTGATCTTAAGGTGAGAGATCTCTTTGAAGTATTGGGGTTTCCAGACTCCAAGAAGGGAAAAAATTTTAACCAATGAGCTGTTCTCTGAAAACAATACAAAACCTAATTATTTTGGTTTCTTACACCGATTGTAGGTATTTCTTGTTCTTTTCATTGGGTCTTTATCATCCAAAACAGCTTTACATTTTAAGGGTAACAATAGCTGAGCAACTCTGCCTTTGGGTATTTAAAAAAAAAAGCAAATTATTTAGGAGGTATGTGTCTTTACAAAAGATCATTTTAGTTATAAAATGGGAGATGAGTGACTATGCTATGTAAGAAATATCATGTAGGAAAAATAATGCAGAGAATGGATTAGGAATGGTTGGAATACTCAGGATTGGTATTTTCTTTAACACTCTGCTTTTCTTTTAATATATACATGCTAATCATCTGTCTTTCTCTCTTCCCCATGTATGTTATACCCACTTGATTTACTACTGAAATTATATTGCTTTTGAAAGTGTCAGTTGAGTTATCCCTTGCCTTGTTAGTATCATGTTTGATTTCTTAGACAGAGACATAAATCACTATCTAATATGCAGGTCTTTTGAAGACGCACCCAAGGTTTATTGCCAGTAACAGACTAGTGGCCTTATGTGGACTTTCCATGAATAAAACAGATTGATGAGCCATTTTATAGCATCGCAGGCTGTATTATAAATACATCACCCTTTTCAGTAATTTAACGTGAGGAACAGCCTAATGAGCTCCCAGCCATGATCAGCCAGAGAGCTAGGAGTTCTGTTTAGCTTCTAGGACAAGTGTCTGGTGGAGGGTGAGAAACCAGACCCTGTAATATTCTCCTCAGTTCAGTGACACAACCTTTGTAATGTGAATAATCTGAAACAACAGGAAAGTCAAGCTGCATTTAGAACTGGTCAGAGTAATAAAGTGAAATGTACATGGGTCTGATTTTGCTTATAACTAGAAATGTAAGGTGATTGGCTTTTTAAGTTATTTTTTTTCTTCTTTTACTGATTAAAGTGATCAGCAAAACAGAATCAACAAATTATCATTTTGAAATATACATGATCTAACATCTACTTGACAGCTTGGAAGAGAAACAGATACAGTTGTCACAAGCATCATGAGGGTCTCTTGAGAGGGTAGCTTAAGATGATCATTTCTGTAGTCAAGCCTTCTGTTTTGCACAGCTTAACAACATTTTGTCTTTAGTATCTTATTAATCCTTATAAACACACCTGTGGCATAGAATGAGTGAGTGGCATCTAAGGGTAAACAGTTATTATCTTTCTCTTTCTGGTGAGGAAACTGAGGCATATGATGGTTTTTAAAGGGTTATTTGAATAGAAGCAAGAGCAAGGTAAATGAATTATTGAAAGTTATAAATGAAAAAGTTACAAATTAAAAAATTGTTCATCAGATATAATGTATGTCAACATGTAGAGCTTATACAAATACACCTTTGTGGATCTGCAGTTTCCTAAGTCTGGAAGATAGACCACACTCAGGACTGCTGAAGTCATAGTTTTGTAAAATAATTTTTGCTGCCTAGAAGCTGCTGTATTTTGAACTTGAATGCTCTAGAGGATATTTCACTTTTCTGAATGCAGTTGATTACATCATGCTACATACTACTACCCTTTCCAAAAACTCAGTTGAAACTGTATTCTATATTTTTAGAGTCAGGCTTTGATCTGAAATGGCACTATTTGTGAACATAAACAGGTGAACAGTCAAACTACTGGAAAAAAATTAAAAATTTTTTTCCAAACATAGTTTCTGCTGTCAAAGCTGAGAGGCAGTCTGGCAGACGGTTATTTATACTCTGGAAGTGAAGTACTTTGATTGTGCAAGGGAAGAATGAAGAACTGAAAAGCCTTTAATTAGTCTTTACAGAATAGGTAAAAGCAGAATACTTTATCACTGACACATAACAACATCAGTGGTGGCCTAACCCACTGGGTCCAGTCCTGGCTATACTCAGACACCATGCATCTCCAATTTTAAAAAATAGTAATTTAAATGGAATGGCTCCATTTATGCCCTCTGTTCCTTATTAAAAATGGTTGACAAGTAAAATTCCATTTTAAAATATATCTGTGGACAGTCAATATTGTTTTGAATTTTAAAAAGTTCCTGTGTCTTGTGAATGGCAATATGCATCTAATATTCTGTATTCATGGCAAAGTGCTTTTGAAACCAACTGTGCATTCATCTCCATTTTTGCTTTCTCCTCTGCTCCTTACCTTCCTCCCCTATACTTCTGGGGCTGACTGTGGACTGCAGGCCTGAACTAATTGGGCTGGATGAACTACTCTGGTCCTCAGTTTCTCCATTTCTAAAACTCTGGGCTAGAATTTATCTTTCCTTGAGGGTGTATTTGGAAGAATATTACAGAATGGATTTATAAGGTCTCTGTGTCTCCACAGAAGTCAGTATTGACATTTAGTTCTATTCTTTGGGGTATCTCAGAAGTTTACAGCTGGGTGAATGACCATGGTATTTTAGTGTAGGCTGAATGAAGGCTTGTGGCCACATTTATGATTCTATAGCATTGGCTTCTCAAGTAAATGAAATTTATGACAGTGTATTATCTGAAAAGAAAATTTTGGCCAATTCATTCATTAAGAATCAGAAATAAATCAGATGTCTCTCTCTTATAGTTTTTGCCACTTGAACCTAAAATCAAAGATTTAAGCTTTAAAGTTAGAAACAGAGGCCTCTGGAAGTGGATTTTCAAGCATGGCAGTTACTGACTTCTTATTGAAAATCCCTAAAGAAAAATCCACAGGCAGGCAGAATGTGTTCCCTCCTCTGCCTCCCTGTCTTTCTCTCATTTGTGCCACTGCTCCCAGTTTCCTCTTGACATCAGTGATACTTTTCATAAGAAAATCATTAAGTTTATGGAGAGAAAGATGTGTCGTGTGGCCAATGGACTCAATTCACCCTTCTGATTTATGAGGGTTTGAAAAAGCACTCTTCTAGGTCTTCACCCAGGACTCTTGGAAAGTCTTATTCAAAACTAATGATTCCTACAGAGTTGCTCAGCTGCATACCACTAACCTCTCAAAACATGGGCTGGTGCAGGGCATAGCACATACTGCTTTTCAGCCCTAAACTTGATGGCAGCGTGCTGCAGACCATGGGCTCATCCGATGTTGTCCGTCTTGAAACATCTTTGTAAGTTCTCAATTAGTAAGGCTCATTCTCTGTTTCCCTGGAAGTGCAAACAGATTGCTGTATCGTAGAACTCATTGTTTAACATTCTAGTAATCTACAAAATGCACGATGAGTATTTATGTATATGCACACACTTACATCAAAGGTATGCCTGTATGTTTTCACAAAATCTAAGTTGACTAAGTAGTTAATACCTTTTTGGTATAAAGACATCATTGGTTTGAACCCAAAATGATTGACTCAAACTGCATTCTAACATAGGTTAAGTACCTTATATTCCTTAACTGCCCTTATGTGCCTGGTCACCTCTTAGAGTGCCTAACTCTGCTGGAAAACTATTCTTAATGAATTGCAAATGGAGATCAGTTAAGTAAGTTGTGTTAATTATGTCATTTGCAAGATTGCCTAATGTGGAATTGGTCAAGAGACTAGAAACAGCTTGTCAAATGTTTCCCTGAACTAATATGATATTTTGTGGTTTTCAAATGACACAATTCACATAGCTTACGTGATGAAACCTCATTAACCACCCCTTAGTTTGCCTTAGCGAAATTATGTTATTAAACATGCCGTGATAGGTTCTGTACTCATTACTTTGCATTCAGCCCAGCAAATAGTGTTTGTTTCTTGACAACTATCCCCTGGTCCTTAGTCTTTGAGGAAGCCAAAGGAGTTCCATGTTCAGAATCATGTTTCTAATCTGCTTTTTTCTAACGTTATGCACCCCTAATCTAGTTTTGGCTAATAGAATCTGGATATGTACTCCTCACTGTTACCATAGTGAGCCCTTTCACTATACACTTCATTTAGCTACCTTTTGGCCAACTCTGCCATCTCCCCCATCAAAGTTTGATGACTTGATATTCCAATACTGTCTTAAATCGAAAACCCAGAAGATCTCTGAATCATACAGCTCACTAGTTAAACCAAGTGTATGGCAGTAGTTATTATGACAGTAATGTAACAGTGGAGTAATTTTTCACTGTTGTCACATCTGCCTTATCTGTGAAGTCTTTGCATTAGAAGCATAATGCTGATCTTTGAGTGAATAACTTTGTTTTTGTCCCATGTTGTCTGTTACTTGTTGCTGAAAAATTGAAAGACTTGGTTTCTTAATTTTTTTTTTTTTTAGTGCATTGGTGACTCCCTAAAATCCTGTGCTCAAAGAGCCCAGACCCAGGGATACTTCACAGTGATTGCCTTTTAGTGTTTAGTTTCTGTCACTTAATTTTGTTCAGCATTGAGAATGATTCCCATTCATAGTACATAAACTCTTTGGTAGACTGGTAGGTAGTTGAACAGGTTTGAGAATATAGCCCATGGCTGTGGAATAGAACCAGCTGATCCACAAGTAAATTCGAAGAGCGTATTGATCTAAATATCTGAAATACTTTTAAGTCTGCCTAAGAAGATCAGATTTAAAGTTTGCTTTCTGGTGAGTAGTACTTTACTCACTGAAATGACAAGAATGCATGTATTGTTGGATTTTACTTGAAAACCTTTATTGAAGGCTACTTTTAACCTATGATCTGTCTCCCTTTTTCTTTCTCACTGTCAAAGATCCTATCATGGTTGTATTCGGATGAAGCCACTAACTCAAGTTATTGTCATTTTAGGTTGTTCCCAGAAGAATCACCTCAGAGGAAGAATTCTTGTGTTATAGAACAACCTAATTTACATCCTGTACCTTGACTCCTCGTAATCTCCACTTCGGCTATTCTCGATCTTCTTTTCCTTAGCCACATAGCTGATGAGGCCTGCCTCTCTGTCAAAGTCTGTCTCTAAGGATGTTATTCTTTCTGTGGTCTCCCCTTTTCTTCCCACTCCTACAAGCCCCTACCCATACCACACACATTCCACTGACCCTTTGTGTAGACTTGGCAGCAGATTCCACACCAATCCTTGTTATGTAACCCACCACCTACCCCTTTTTGGCAAGTGACACCCCACTCAGCAAGTTGCAACAAAGAGTGGAGTTAATTGGAACATGTGCTGTACTTAAGTCTGCAACAAAAAAGGGCTGACAGACATCAGGAAAAGACAACCATATGTAGATGTTTGCTTGAGAGTATGTGTATACATGAGAAATGTCATCTACAACCAGATTGTATTTAAATAAAGTCAACTACCATTCCCCTTTTCTTCCAACTGTTCTGCTCTCTACCTCCTTACATGTAATACCTGTAACTTGCTCTCTCTTGCTTGCCCTTGTGGGGGCATGACTTAATGAAACTGACAAGTGAAAAGAACTCTCTGTAATACTTCACCAGAGGAACCTTATGTTACTCAGCTATGGGTTGCAATATGGCCCATACCTTTTGTTAATCTTCACCCCTATTTTTGTATCCACTCTAGAACTTCAGGAATATATTTTGCCTAACCCCTAATTTTTAAACCTAGGTACAATTTACATCCAATGCATAGATTTTCAAGTATAGTTTCACGAGTTCTGACACACATACACACCCATGTTAAACAGTCACCCTGTTCAAAATCCATATCGCTTTTTTTCTTCATGTTCTTTCTAGTCAGTCTCCTTCCACCTAGAGGTAACCATTATTTTTATCCCTGTCATAATAAGTTAACTTTGCTTGTTCTAGAGCTTCATATACATTGGATTATACAGTATGTACTATGCTTATCTGGCTTTTTTTGTTGTTTAACAATTTTCTATATTGCTGTGTGTATAATTAGTTTATTTCTTATCAAGTAATACCCGATTGTAAACAATATCCATTGAAAGAAGAATATTTGGACATATTTCATTCATTGTTTCTATAAACTGGAAACATCCTAAAATATCAGCTACCTTTGAGTTTGACAAATAGTTCACTGTTACGAGTCTGCTGTAATTAGAAAGGACTTGCCACAGCTCTTTATCTTCCCACCCATTGCTTCTAGGATTCCCCAGCATTGGCCTGACTGCATGTCCCCAAATCTCAGTCTTCTGCATGTAAATGCCCTGCATCCCTGAATGTCAGTGGGAATGGGTGAGCTCCACGTGCCCTGAGATGGTTCAGAGGCAGCCAGGTGGGGCTTGGATGCTTAGGTTGTTCTCTGGGGCCTTGTAACTATTGGTATTAAGATTAAATATTTTATGTTTAGGAAATCATCACACTTATTGCATGTTACCATTACATTATCAGAGGTGTCCTGTGTACACTTGGAGGTTCTGAAGTAATCTGACGGCTTTTTTTAGAGGTCTGGGAAATGGCCTGAAAGGAACTTTGCCCTTGAGAGTCTCTGGAAGTGTAATTTAGATTGGGTGTCTGTCCTTGCTGTTTTCCTTTTTAGGTTTTGAGGAACTGAGAAGGCCCAGAATTGTTTCTGGACTTGAGTTGTCATCTGGGAGATCCCTGCAGCCCTACTGGCCTAGATATTTTGAGGACAAAAGTACTGGTACTGGACGATTAGGTTAGTAGTAGTTACTCTTCATTCAGGCAATGGACTAAGACTTGATGTACATTATCTCATACATAATCTTTCTAACACCGTGTTTATATCAGTGCTATTATTATTCCCACTTGGTAACTGAGGAAACTAAGCCTTGAATAACTTACCCATAATTACATAGCTAATAAGTGGTCGGGCAAAGATATGATTCCAGATCTGATGTCCAATCTCTCTACCCTAATGTCGCACAAATGCTTTTTGGACATCATCCAACTATTAAATAGATAATGTGATAATATTAGATGTATTTAGGATTAGATATGTTAATATAATTATTCAGCTACTGTATATTATGGAAATTATGAAAATGTGAGCCAGACTAGCTCTTCTAAGCACATTGAATTCCCTTTCTTCAAGGGTCTGAGAATGTGTGCAAAATAACAAAATAATAAATTTTTGTGAAGAATGAAAGTAGTAAGGCCTATTGCCCTCATTTTGAAGATCAAGAATTTGAAACTTGTGGCTTTTCCACAGAGATAGAGCTAGAGGAAACCTAGACTGTCCCCTCATGCCATTTACCCTACCCTTTCAAATATTCTTTCCTCCTATCCAAGCCAAGGTTTTAAGAATGTACTCAAGTATTATCTAAACCTTGATTTGTATACAGGGACTACAGACATTGTATCTGTTTGGAGCTTACTTAAGAACATATTATGATAGCAATCAGTAATGTCGTCTTTTACATAAATGAGTTCAGCATCCTTGTTAGGGCTTAGATGGACAGTGTTGAAACTTTGTAAAGCAGAGAACGTCAGAATTAGTTTACAAAGTATGCTTCTAGAACTGGTCCTAGTTTCCTTCAAACTTTTAAAAGACGAGACGACGCAAAGTAAAATGCCTGAGTCAACGCTAGCCAAGGAAAGGAAAGAGGAAAGAGCAAAAAGTGAAACCTGCGAGCAGCGGCTGCCCTCCTTTTCCGAAGCGCGTCCCTCTGCACAGCGCGGTCCCTGCGTCTGCAGTGTGACATCTGACAAGACCATTGATTTACTGTCTTTCTCGCTGTTTCTCCCTCCATACTCTTAGGCTGATGCTTTATGTTAACTGTCTTACGCCATTACTGACACATTTCCTTTCATGTTTGTTAGTATTACTTGAGTTTAAAAGATAAATTATGATTTTCTATAAACACAAGGCACAGGCTTAAAGAAAAGAGAAATGTTGTAGAGAATTTGGGATTATTCAGAATCCCGGTGACTATAAATGACTTTGCATAGCTCGACTGCATTTGGAGTCTATTCCTTTTTTTCTGTTAATAGCTACAATGATTAAATAGTGAAAAGACTTTTCAGCTTTAACTTTAAGGTTTCTTGCCCGTGAAAGTTTTTGTTCAACTCTTGATACTGTCTAAAGGAGGACCTTAAAAATAATTTTACAGTCAAAATATATTTATCATATATGGAACCTTAACCTTGAATAATTTAGTTTAATCTTCTCGTTTCTCTGCTCATGTTTTGAGGACTTGGGGGGCCACTTGTTGTTATTACAGAGGTCTGGATTTTCTTCCCATTTCTGCCCCTGACTCCACTGGTAAATTAGAAATGAAAACGTCAATCTGGAATATCTTTAGATTTGATATGTGTAGGAAACTTTGATGTTATTGTGAAAAGCCAGAGTAGAAGTAAGAGGTAGGTCAAAGATTTTTGAAGTAAACTACCATTTATAAATCTGTGAATCTTTGCTTTGACTTCTCTAAAGGTTACCAGAAAGTTCTTCAAAGGTTCTCTTGGAGTACTTTTTTCAGGCATTTAGGTGTACCCTGACCCATGGGTATTTCTGGAATTTTTAGTGTCAAGAGAATGCAGGGTTTTTAAAAACTGGCTACTTGTTTTTAATTGTCCCCAAGGAAAATATGCTAAAAAAAAGCTATTTGATGATTTCCTAAACATAAAATATTTAATCTTGAACCATGCTAGGGGAGATCAATTTGGGGATAGGAAAAGAGCCGTGTGCTTGTCCCATTTACCCCAGCAGAGGCCTAAAATGGTGGCAGGATGCCTGCTACCCTCATAAATACCAAGAATCTTAAGTAGTGATTGCTGATGCAAACATGCTTAGAGTATTAGATCTCCATATTTTTCCATGCAGAGAAAGAAAGATAAAGCTAGTAATTCTAGAAGAAAACATAGGAGGCACCTAAGATGATGCCAACTAACACCAAAACCAGTGTAATTAAAGTTGATTATTTGGTGAAAGGTGTATATATATAGATACTTCTTTCTTTTTCCACAGATGATTAAATATACAGTGAGAGTTGGAAACCACTAATGTGCCAACAAACGATGACATGAAATGATGGTGTCATTTGAGGTCAATGAGATTCACAGACAGTAAGCTGTTCTATGAGGTTAATTATTCGAGACCTGGTGTGGAAATTCAGGTCTCCCAGGTTTGGATGGACCTGAGTTTTTCCTCACTGCTCCATATGTGTTAATTCCAAATTAATCCCAGCTCCCTGTCTAGAAAACACGGCTCTGTGATCTTTATTCATTTGTGTCATCCTCTTTTGACTGTGGTAGTAATGCCTCAATTTAATGAACACTTATTTCAGTCCAAGCACTGTACCAGAAGTTTTACAGGAATACTTCCTTAATTAGGGATACTGATATTCCTATTTTACAGCTAAGGAAGCAGGCCCAGAAAGATTAAGTAACTTCCCTACTCTTTCAGAGCAAAAGTATAGGCACTGCATTTGGAGCCTGGCAGTTTAATGCCTAAACTGTGGCTCCTGAACTACTTAGCTGCACCTTCCCCTAGAACGGTTTGATTATTACTTCTTAATCCAAAACAAAAGTTTTGTGTAGACAGTTTAAGCCATGGGAACTCTAGAACACATTCTGCAAGCTAAAATTAAAAAAGCAAAACCTGTGGCCCCAAGCCACAGTTTTCCTTCCCTGTTTCTTGAGTCCTAAGAGAGCATGGGGTATAGTGATGATAGTCATTCTACTGCCAAACAGACACTTGGCAACTGGCTGTAGATTTGCCTTGAAGATTTTGTGTCTGCAGAAGTAAAAGAAAAATTTTAGCAAACTGGATGCTGTTGGAGGAATGGTTTGGTCATTGGGTTTGCAGTGTGGTTTGGGTTCTGTCAGGAGAAAATAAGGAAAGCTCTATATGGTAAGGAGGGATATATGAAAATACACACTTTATCTGTCAGAGAGGAGTTCAGGTGTGGGCGGCCATACTTAGTAGTGTCACCTGAAGGAACCTCAGTGATGTTTCCTAAGTTAGAATCAAAGCCATTGTGGTATTGCCTAAAATAGCACTTAACAAAACAGAATGCTATTCAGACTTGTTGAATATTTACAGGTCTTATTTTCTTTCTCCTGTTCCTTACAAAAATTCCTTGTTGCACTCATTTTAAAGTGTCAAAGTGAAAAAACAAAAACTTGCATTAGATACAAGTTCAAGTTCAGGATTTAAAGTGTGAAAGTGAAAAGAAAAACTTATATTAGTTACAAGTTCAAGTTCAGGATAGGGGAGTAGAAAGAGCATGTTAGAAAGGTAATTTAGTAACAAGTGAGATGACTGTTTTAGAAATAGGGTCACTGTTTATTTTGGCTTCAGAACATGATGGTAAGTCTTAACTAGGATGAATAGGTAGAAATCAGATGATAAATGTTCTTTAGTAACTTGCTGCATTGGGTGTTTACTTACTGTGGGGACAAATTTTTAACCAGTAAGTTGGTAGATACTAGTTAGTGACTTTTGATTTTAACAGCGAACAGGAAATGGTCTTTCTGTTGAAGAACACCTTACATGTATTCCTATTATTTCTTGGCATTTTTCAAAAAAGAATGTAAGGTGGTTGTATGTTTTTATATGCATTATTTCATTTAATCCTTACACCTCCATTGAAGTGTAGCATTTATTTGGAGTAGAATAGCTGAATGAAAGAGGTTTTAGAAATTCCACTGATTTCAGGCCCTTATGTAATAATGGGCATCTTTAGTCCAATAAATTATATAACTTGCATCTTGATACTATTTAAATTTAGAAATATTCAGTAATGAGTTAAAGTTGCCTTTTGAAATTGTTTAGTAACCAGACTAAGAAAGGAAATTAAACAGAGGCAACATATTGGGAGGTAAACAGCTTTATAATAATAATAAGAGTTCACTTAAACTATCTGGGACAGTACCTTAGCAAATTTATTTAGTACAGATTTTTAAGTTTCCTCAGTACGAGAAAGGGAACGTTCTTAAAAGGGATGAGTGTTCTCACCCGTCTGACTAATACTTTATTTTACGATTTAAGATATCCTGAAAGATATTATTTTAATCTTCCCACTGATTTTTAGAATGATTTGCAAGTTGAAGTATCTTGAAAAATACTCAAATACTATAGGCAGAATGATTGAATGTGTATTTGTGTTATAATATGAAAGTTTAAAAAGTAATCGGTAGGCTTTGTTTGGGTACAAATATTTCTGGTAATTTATTTCTACAGCACACACCAAAGCCTTCATTCTTTGTACTTTTCCAGTAGTTACTTTGTCCAGCAATCCTCATGTGTTTCTCCATGAGCATTTCTAGGTCTTGTTCTGAGGGTCCAATTTCCTGTATTCACATCCTGGCGTGTCTGTAAATGATTATGATAATGGTGTCTTGACTTTTTCTAGAGTTGTGGACTGACTGCTCATTGAGTCCTAATAGCATGTCCCTAAAGTAACAGGATTATAGTGCTACTAACAGGACTGTAAGAACGAAACTCCTAAAATCTAGAGGCTTGACTTTGTGACTGCAAGGGGTGTATCGAGGTCTCAGTTCCAGGTGTACTGATGCCTGGTTTGGGCTTTTCTCCACTTAGATTCTTAGGCTTCCAGCTAAAGTTTGCTTATTTGATGCCTCCTATTGGGGTCTTTTTGAAGGGCTACAGGGTTATTAAAATCTTTTAAAATACATGCCTGAGGTTCACACTTGATTCACAGCCTTACATTTTCTTACATAAACTTGGATGTTTTCTATAAGTTGGCTTAGCCTACTAGAATGACCTCTTGATGGGGTTGTAAATTTGTAGTGTTAAACGCATAATAAGAACAGGGGGAGTCTGCTTTCTGAGGCAACTATTAACCTGTAAATGAAAATTTAGTTGAAAACTAGTAGTTAATAATTGCCATTTTCTAACACAAAAGGGTTCTTGTCCCTCAAATGTTTAACAAAACATAGTAAAGTTATCAAAATTAGATGAACTCCACTGTATTTGTATTTAATACAATGTATTTAGATGGTCTGCATATATTGGGAATGATGGTTGTAGTAGGTAGAGAGAGAGAGAGTGTGTGTGTGTGTTCATCTGTCTTTGAATATTTGGCTTACTGATTTAATCTAACATAACCAATGCACTTGTTTCACATGCAACCATTACTCTTGGATTTTATAGTCTATTGACTTGGGTTTCTTCTTTCAGTTAATTTTCTTAACCAGAAATGTGGTTTGGTAGTAGTAGAGACAGAAGTGTATCAAATACTAAACTGGTCTCTAGTTTTTATGAAGATGTTTATATTGCTACTTTTTATTTATAGTCATTAGAATCAGTATGGTGAAAATGGGTCTGTAAATCTGTAAAGAAAAAAATTGGCCTTTCTTTAAGAGAAAAAAAGCCCTCAAATGTCACTGGTGGGGGCAAAATGTAGTCTACTTTGAAGATTTTTTTTTCTCTTGCCTTTTAACATGTGATGCTGTAAAGTTTGTTTTTGTTACTGTTGTTATAAGGAAATAAGAAATATTGATACAGAATTAAATAAGAAATGCTAATAAAGATAATTAAAATACAATAATAGCATTCAGCAATAGTGCATTGAGATTGTAATAACTTCTTACTATAATTTGAAATCATTATTGGAATATATGTTAGAACTATGCCTACAAAGGTTAAATAGGCCAGAGTGTGAGCTTTAGCTCTTTTCTCAAGGTTTGTAACTAGTAAGCTAATACTAAAATGTAATATTGGAACAAAATGGCCATGATTTGCTCTAACACTAAACAGGGGCCAATAATAGCATTTCCATGAATATAAATTTTCATTGTTTCAGTTATTTGAATAAAAATATTTTTGATGAAATGTCTTCTGAAGTGTCATCCCAGGATACTTTACTACATTGACTTTTCTAAAGTAAATATGGCATTTTTTTCATAACTTCAAAACTTTTAAAGTCAACATTAAGGAACATTTCTTTAAGAGAAAATAGCTTGTTATACATGACATCCTTATTTCTTTCTTACACGAGGTCCTTAAACCTGTAGAATATTAGGATATTTAAAATAAACCTGAATATCTAGTTAAATCTGAATATCTAGAATATTTATACTTTTAAGTCAATAATCATTTAACATCTGAAGTTAACATTGCTATCCTAGTCATCACTAATGTCTTATTATTGTCTTAAACTTGTGAAATTTATATTGTCATTGGGTTAGGTATTAAATTCCTTGCTGATAGTCATAAATATTATCCATTGGTCTTAGGTAAGGCAATTTATGGGCATTTGAAAATAGATTTAATTTTATTTATTTAAAATAAATGGAGAAAAGGAAATATTTTAAAAATATCCCTTTCTCTTCAGATTTTGGCATATTTTAATAGATGGGAAAGGTGATTTTTTTTTCTTTTAAACAGTGTCTTTTTCTAGGAAAATACTTTGAGTGGAACATGGCACAATGTGTAACAATGTACCCTATATATAAGGGTTTTAATTGTAATTAGAGACATATAGGCCACTTAAAGAGTGCTGGTGAGAATCTGAATCTGAAGAATCATGTACTGGAAAGGTCCATTGTAGTCTTAAGCTTTTATTAATATGTCTTATATCTTAAACATTCTTAATGCTGGCACGATTATGAGAATAACTTCTTTAAAATACAAAATTATTTGGTTCTCTTCTTACTTTAGTTTTTCTGTTTTATCCTATAATCAGTATAGCTGTAGCTGCCTTGGATCTTCAAAAGCACTATTGAAAAATTTCATTTGACTGGATTAGAAACCACCTTCATGATTAAAAGTTTGCATATGCATATATTTTTAACAATTTTATCCACATGCACTTGGTTTCACTTGAGATAGGAAATGGAAATAACAAGACACTCTTAGAAAACCTTGTTTCTGTAGACGGCTCAACCTTGCCAGAAACCACGAGGCAGTGGAAATACCATGAGAAAGCTTGTTCCTACAAGACTCCCAGACTGATTACCAGACCAAAGGAGTTCCCAGAAATTTAGCTTGAAGCAATCACTTAAAATTTAGGAGGCTGATCCAATCTTGGTCAGTCACCCATTGCTAATTATAGTTGCCTATAATGTCCCAGGGATTTTGTTATCAGCCACACCCCAGTGTGAAAATCAATGTGAAAAATCTCTCTCTGATTTTTACATGTTCCCTTCAAAATATATTCTTGCTGGATGCTTAAGATCTTTATATTTCACTGTATATAAATAACACCACAATATCCTTAACATTTTGAATCTGTGCATTTTTTCTTCCTTGCCTGATAATATGTGTTCATCTTTGATGCAAAAGATGGCTGTTTTCTTATTTCTTGTAATCTTGTTCCAATGGTATCTTGAAATTTCTAGTAGCTAGGAAGCTCTCCTTGTGAAGGTGAGGACTGTTCCACTCTGCAGGTGTGTTAGATGCTTAGTTGTGTGTACATGTCTAAAAGTACTTGGGGCTGCTGCTTTTTTTTTTTTAAGCTACTATTTTTAAAAAATATTTGTAAATACATGGCAGCCACAGAAATTTAGTTAGGACTTTGAATACTTGGAATTAGTGTGATAAAGTCCAAGTTCATTATGTACTGTTGTGATTTAAAGCACACCTTGGGTTATTTTGGGAGGGTAGAGTCATCCATTTGACATAGGCAGGTCTTCCCTGGAGGAGGCTTGTCTCAGCATGTTCTGGATATGTGGCTTTGATGTTGTGTGAACATCACAACTTGAACTGCTGTGTTTACACTGCACAGGAGCTTGCTGAATCTCTGCTACCTTTCTCATATAAGTCCAATTTCACTTTAGGTCTTAATGCATGGACACTGAAGGGAGCATTTTCCTTTTAAAGGTTGCTTATTCAGTTGGCACCTTAAGAAGCTTATTCTTTTGCATCAATTTCTATGAAAGTTCATGCCTATGGCCTGGTATTGAGTAATTTTCAACACAAAATTAATTCTATAGCCATTCATGTGCCTAATGAAAGCCATAAAGGTCTGATGAGAAAATGATTAGAAGAAATGGCCCTTTCTTAGACGACAAGAAGAAAAAAAAATCAGAGCAGTTGTCTTTGAACCACAGCAGGATTTATTCATAAGGTCCTCTAACCTGTTTTTCTCATTAGCTAGGAAAGCGGTGCTTGGGCTTTTAAAACAACACTGAAATTTTTTTTTTTCATGAAATAATTGTAGAGCAAATGATTTAAAATTGTATCCTGATTTTGCATCAAAACTCTTTTAGTTTACTAATTAAATAAAGGCTGTGGCTTCAAATAACCTCCCACCTGTTTGGCTTGTAGTGAGGATCTATCTAGTAAGTGAGATACAGAATTCCAGTAGCTTGGCTAATGAGAAAGAAAAGACAGAGTAACCCACAAATTCATCACTCCTTTCAAATATTCTTTGGATTTGGAATCTGTTACTGCATTCTGCTTTCAGCAATGCCTCATAGCATATCAATGTATATGTTAGACATTAGACAGAAGAAGACTTTCTCTAAAACATGCACCTTCCTGAACAGTAAAACACAGCTGGTCATACATTCTTACTTTTTGTATTAGTAGATTTTTTTTTTCTGTAGGTACTTCTGCAGCATAATGATTTTTATGAACTCTGTGCCAATATAATTTCAAATTTTAATTCAATTTTTGGGTGTACTGCCTCATTTATCCTAAAGTCTCCATATTCCAAAATTCTAGAGTAACCCAAGAAACATTCCTGAAATTATTTTGCTGTTTCCTTTGTGCAAATTTTGAATTTCCTTTCATCTTAGGTTTAAATTGCCCCAGTCTCTAAACATTTAAAATAATGCCAAAAAAAAACCCTGCATATTTTATCTTCTTTTCTACCACTCTTCTCCTTACTTGCTGAGAGTCCTTTTATTCTTTTATTGCTTTCCACCTTCCAGCCCCTTGCCCCTTGTCATGTGGAGTGTATGGAGTTATGTTAGTGATCTTTTAAATAAGCAGTTTTTCTTTCTCCTCTGTATTGAAGAAACCCGTTTTAAAAACTAGATTATTACACATGGGCACCATATCTAAAAGAGTCATATATGAGTTATCTGTTGAGTTTGTTTATTATAAGATTTTGTCCAGAAATACATTTAACTTGTTGGAGTCTCTAATAAGAGTTGGCTGAGAAATCCATGCAGTAGAACTGACCTTCCTACTTTGAAATACATGACTTCAAATTATATCTTGTACATACACACAAAAAAATCTGTAGTATTAATTCAGACTCTGACCTAATCACTAAACTTTTTAACTTCTCAGTATAATTGTATATTCTCATAACATGCTAACAGTATAATGACTGTGCTTATTAAAGTGGAAAAGTATTTACTGTTATCAAAGTACTCAGAGGTATTATAAAATGGTAAATGAATTAGAATTTGTGGCACATTGGATAATCAATTTTACATGACAAAATAAGGAAAAGAGATATAAAATTGTAAATAAACAGAAATTAATTAATAACTTTCAAAACAAATATGTTTATGGCAGAGCATTGTTACCTACCCAGTGTTCAGCATAATTTCTGGATCAGGATAATTTGCCTTTCAAGGACCCCAATTATCTTGTAACTAATACAATATGGGATAAAGTTAAAACCTTTTTAACAGTGAGAAAATTTAAGAGTCTTGACTTCTTGGACTATAAATATGTGAGCAGACAAACTGCTGAAATAGTGCAACAAAATAAGGGAATGAGTAACTGCTACAGATACTCCCAAGTTATAGTGTTTGTTATTAAACATCCATTACTTTGAAAATGCAGTTTCCATATGGGTTATGCTATATGTAACTTAAACCACGTTAGTAATGGATTCTATTAAGTGGCACTGAACTCAGACTACACCTCCTATAATGGACACTGTGAGGCAATTGTGGTGTTATTGGGTTGGATTTAAAGAAACAGACCTTTATTAGTGAGGTGTTTTTTCCGTCTTACTATTGTGCATGCCCACTCCTGGACTCAGATTCTTGGGCACAGATTGTGGTAGCTAAGAATGAGGTATTTGAAGGTTAGGATAATTTTGGTAACTAGTGGCAATAATTATTTGAGTTTTCGAGTTTTGGGTCTACTACTCTTAATACAGTAATTATATTTAGTTCACCTGTTTATCACTAGCCAGATATTCAGATCTCGTGTGACTAATTATAACAACTGTGTTTGGGGAAATTGGGAGAATAGTAGAAGCTAATGATGCCCTTAAATAAAAATGTAAGTAGGACAGAAGGCAAAGCAAGGTCAGAGCTTATAAGTAGAGGAATACTGGAGCAAAAAATATATTGACATTTGCAAAAGAGAAAGGTGCTATTTCTTAGTGTACTTAAGTTCATTGAGTGTGCTTAGTAGATAAATTGGAAGGTGTAATTTACATAAACAGTTATATCAAAAGACAAGGTATAAGTAGAATCTTACTGTGGAACAGATTTTATTGAGGGGAGAAATACTAATTAGATATCATCTTTGTTAGCTGGTAATCATAAAGAGAAAATTTGGGGTAGCATAATTTAATAAATAGTGCCAGCACATTTAAGTGGATTGTGACACTTTATTCCCTGCTGAACAGCCTATAGCAGGACTAAGTTTCACATGTTACAAGAAGCAGTTTTAGAGTATTTGATACCAACTAAAATTCTGACTTTGGCTATTGACTTTGATGCACATTTTTGGTAATTCAGAATAGATTAAATGAAGAATCTTGTTTGAAAGTTGCATTTTAGGTGTTTGTTGCATGGTTTTTGTTACAGGCGTCACACAAATATTATAGTTTGTTTACCTGGATCTGCATAGGAATCCTTGTTATTGATGTAATATGCTGTTTTTCAGAATACTTTAATAATTATTAAGCAGACAAAAACAATGAAGATGGAAAATATCCCAGATTATAGTGACACTATCTAAAGCTTTTGGGTAGTTTTAATTGGCCGCAAACCTCAGAATGGATTTAAATAGAAATAATTGCAAAGTAGAGCCGTACCAGTAAAAAAAAAATATTTTTGAGGTAGTGTGGCAGTGGAATTTCCAGTTAGAAATGTTTTTTGTTTTTGTTTTTCCCTTAGAAGAGGCTCTCCTTTAGCAGAAAAGAAAGCAAAATTTTAGTTCTTGTAGCACTAGGCTCAAGAGTAGCTTTAATGAAGCAAGAATAATAGGGCTTTAATCTGTTGTCTTTCTAGTTAAAGCTCAATAATGCTTTCGTGCATGTGCTATTCATCTGTGCAGGGGAACAGAACCAGAACTCGAGTCTCCTACTTTGGTTCTTTGGTACAGGGCTGTTGTGTCTCAGTAAACAGAGTTTTGCCTTCTCTTCTTAGACATCTAAACAATGGCAATAATCTATAGCTAGCTGCTATTCGTTATGTTGCAGGGGGCAAATTGCGCAGAAAATTATGGATAATTTTAAAAAGATGAAATACAGGTGGCTCATCTAAAACAGACTCCAATTAAAACCACATTGTATTGAATAGAGCCTGCTTTAGATAGACTCCTCTTCATGCTAAATATGAATGAAGCAACAATTTTAGGTATAATAGCTGGTATCTGGATTTTAATATGATCAGTTCTCATGCTTCAGGGCCCAGATATTACCAGCTGGTATTAAGAAACCTGCCCTCCTAAAAAACTCAATTATATTGTTTTCCCCAAGGATATTGCTTAGGAATTACTGAGAAAGTGGCTTTATGGGGTATAGACTTTTGCATAAAAGTTGGTGCTAAAATTTGACTGGTGTCAAAATTTACATCACAGTGTTTTAACTGGTTTCTTACAAACTAAATGCATGAAAGTAGGCCCTGAGATTCTGTCTCAGCCAAAGATATCACAACATATCCCCAATATAATGGGTGAGCAAAGGTGTGGTCTAGACCCAAATATACACTGTCTGTGTTGTGGCTTACATGGCGTACCTGTTACCTTACCAAGAGAATACTTCTTTCCAAGGTTTGGTTGGTCCAGTATGCTAATACCTACAATTAACCTTGACAGATTGTTCTCATTAACTATGACTTTATCAGTTTGGTAGAAGGTGACCAATAAAATGATTCGGGAATATTGTGTATTTTACATAAGTAGATTGTTTTAATCTTAGTCTTTCTTTGTTTTCCAGCTCCAAAAGACAGAGGGCAATGCCAGTTTGTTTTGTTTTTGCTTTTAAAGAAATTATTAGCTAATGAGGGATCCAGGAAGCAGAACTAGTTATTTCAGAGATTTCAGTGCCTAGGGCAGTGTCTGGCACATAGGAGTTTAGTCAGTGCTTATTTGAAATACAAAGAAATATGAAAGAAAGAAGCTATTAGTCCTTCCCCTCTTTCCTCAAGATGATGAGGATAGTCCTGACTTAATGGAGAATGGAGCTATGGAGCTTGAGCAGTGCTCATGATTTAATTAGATGAAGGGGGACTTAGAAGCTCTTTAAAGGGACAGACGAGACCCTCTGATTGGACCCTGCCTCCTGCAATTCCACTCCTGTCTCTTCTTGCCTCAGCCTTCCTGCCCCAGCAACACAGATCAGCTTCTGTACTGGTCCGCTTTGTGGGGCAGTCTCCCACGTTGTCCCTCCTCTTCCCTGTTACTCATCCTGCGTGATTTGCTACTAGACTTTTTAAAAAATTTATTTTGCTATTATTATTGTACAATTACATGAGCAATATTATGGTTACTAGATTCCCCCCATTCTCAAGTCCCCACCACATACCCCATCACAGTCACTGTCCATCAGTGTAGTAAGATGCTATAGAATCACTACTTGTCTTCTCTGTGTTATACTGCCTTCCCTGTGCTACTAGACTTTTAAGTTCTAACTTTTTCCTGAACTCTTTTCAAAGCCTTTGATGAGTTTGTGCCTTGCTTCTGTTTCCTTGTACTGTTTTCTTGATTTCTACTACTCATCTAGAGAGTGTGTTAAAATTATTCGTATTTTTTCCTGCAGTACATGGTTTTTGACACCAAGAAGCTCGTAATAGCCTCTCTTTATTTTTGTTCAAACACAAACATGAACACAGTGCTAGACCATGGTAATTGGTCCCTAAATATTTGCCAAATGAGCGTCCCTACCAGCCCTCTCAGAGGTCATAGAGTGAAAAACTCTGAATGTTTCTGTAACAATAAATCATCCTGATTACTGGGTATGATTCTAAGACCTTTATTACAAGAATATGGTTGTTAATCTAGTTATTTCTGCCATATTTCAACCTAGATAAGCATATTTAACAGATTTGCTCTGTTGTGTTGATACTACAACAGTATCACACATACTTACCAAGGTTCCTGGATTGTATTACGTAGGGCAGCTTGCTGTGTTTGGGGATGAAGAATGATGTTTCATTCCTGGGCACAGGATTTTATTTTATGGGAGTGTTTGGCACTTAAAAGTGCTACTTAAAGGTATTTTTATTAGAAAGGTAAAGCTTTAGATCTGTGGTTCATTAATTTTGTGAAGTTTGAATTAACAAAGGCTAGTTTGTAGCTTAAATTATGAAAGTATACTTTTCGGGAATTGAGGGAATAAGTATATTCAGTACTTCAGATTTTAGAAAGAAAATGTACACACACCAATGATAAATATAGTTTTTAAAGGATTATTTAAAACCAATTTTTGATTTTGAAAAATGCTCCACATTTTTCATAGTACTTAAGTTTTGAAGTGTAACTGCTAGTAAAGACCAGAAATCTAGTTATTAGATTTTCTTTTATTTTGTTAAAGTATAGTTTACATACAATATTATACTTGTTTCAGGTGTAAAGCATAGTGATTCAACAATTATATACTTTATGAAGTGATCACCATGGCAAATCTAGCTGCCATCTGTCACCATACAAAGTCATTACATATTAACTATATTCTCTATGCTGTACATTATATCACCATGTCTTACTTATTTTATAACTGCAAGTTTGTGTCTTTTCATCCCCTTCCCCTATTTCATTCATCCCCTATCCCCTTGCCCTCTGGCAATCACCAGATTGTTCTCTGTGTCTATGAGTCTGTTTCTGTTTTATTCGTTTGTTTTGGTTTTTAGATTCATATATAAGTGAAATCATATGGTATTTGTCTTTTTCTGACTGACTTATCTCACTTAGCTTAATACCTTCTAGGTTAACCATGTCACAAATGGCAAGATTTCATTACTTACGGCCGAGTAATATTCTGTGTGTGTGTGTGTATATATACACATCCCACATCTTCTTTATCCATTCATCTATCAGTGGACACTTAGGTTGCTTCCATATCTTGGCTGTTGTAAATAATGCTGTAATAAACATAGGGGTGCATATATCTTTTCAAATTAGGGACTTTGTTTTCCCTAAAGTGGAATTTCTCGGGAGTAGATAGCTTAATAATCAAATTTTTCATATTGGAAAAAAAAACCTCAACTGATTTTTCTTACATGTAACTTGTATATGCTTAATAGATTAAATTTAGAAAATAAAGTTTAACAACAATAAAATCGTTGTCAATAGTTCTGTCTACACAGGCGTTAATTATTTTGGGTATTTTCTTCTTGTTTGTTCTCTTTCTCGTATTCCTTTTAAAACTAAAATAAGGTCATACTGTGTATACTGCTTCATAAGTTGCTTTTTAATTACCATTATTACAATTATGTTTCCCTGCTATTAAGTTAATTACTGTGAGTTTTAATTATTTCAAAGTAATTTTATCATAAGTTTGGGTTAAACCATTTTAGCTCTCTCTTGATAGTGTTCCCTATGTATTTTCATAATTCAGTTTTGGCTTTTTCCCTCCTTAGACAGCATTCTTTATTAGCTTTAATATGAACTAAGAGTGCTACAAACTAGCACTCATTTTTTTAAAAATTATGTGTCTTATTCCTTTCTTGGTGTACTATTTTAGTGAATATTTAAAAAGTATTATCCTTCATGCTTGAATACATGTCCCTCATTTGCTCTTTCTCCCTTACTATTGGTACTCTCAGCCTTGCCCTTCTGTCTGGCTTGATCCAGCTATATGGACAGATGTGACTTCTGGAGTCACCTCAGGCACTTGGCCTTTGACCAACCTTTGACCGGCTCCCATAAACAAACATATAGCAAGGAGACATTTAAATCATGAGGGCCGAGGTTTTTATGTCGAATCTTCTGACCATTCTTTAAGTGTTACATTGATGATAGCTTCACTAAAAACAAAAATTACTCATAGAACTGTGGCATAAACAGAAAGAAATGGTATGTTAATAAGTCTTTTGGATTCGATTTTTGCTGAATTCTGAAGCATCTTTACAACATAAGGTTAGAGTGTGTTTGGCTAAATTAAGTGAAAAAGGCAAACATCAAAAGCAAACTTTCCCTGTTCATCCTTCCATGTGACTTCCCTATATTTAAAACATTGCCCCAAAAAAAGATAATTTTACCATTTTTCTTTCCTGATGAGACTTTGGATAAGCCAATAATGACAACTCTAGATATTTCTTTTTTTTCTGAGCAAGCCTGAGATGTCATTCAGGTGCTGCATAAAAGCTACCAATCACTTAATAATGTTGGTAAAATTTTGTTAGCTATTGCTTTCACCCACTATAAACATTAAAAAATAATCTTACCATTTCCACTTATATTTTTAGATTAATGCTGCTGGAGTTTCTTTCCCTTCAGCAGTAATGTTTATCCATTTGAATGTTGTTTCACAGAAAGGAAAAGTGCATTTGTGTGAAAATATTCAGGGCTTGCCAAGGAATTTTTCAGAATGCTCTGTGGTTACAAATGAAGCTTATTATTGTATAAATGGTAAGTTTAAATTTTTGTAGTAGCTCATGGTATGAGTTGATAATCTGCGAATTGTTTTGTGTGTTTGTGTACATTCACCAGCCTGTCTGTAAGTAGCTGGATCTTGTGTTGTTTCTCCTCCCACCTCCCAGATTTAAATACATAGCTATCCACAATCTTTAGTCTAAGGCAAACCTGAGAGGATGCGCATGGGGTGGGTGGGTGTAGGGGAGAGATATATTCCTCTCATTGTCCTCTTGTGGCATGCCACTGGACAAAGGGACACCACTTTCTGAAAACTTAAGTTTTTTTGAATTTGTGGGTTTTCTGTCTACCTCTGAAATTTCTGAAACAGTCTCTAAACAAGATGGCTGGCATGTTCTGGGGACAGAGCAGAGACAGAGAACAGAGACAAAGCCTCCCTGAGAAGGCAGACACACTTATATTGCTTGTGGTTTTTCTGTACAGCTGCTCTCAGATGGGCCGGCTTGTTCTCCGCCAGTTCCGCTGCCAGAGCAAGACTGTCACACAGCTGGGAGTACTTACTGTACTTGCGGGAAAGTATGTGATTCATTAGTTGGAACCGTATGTTTTTCACCAGTTCTGGTCATGTTTTTGTTAGGATGTGGTAAAAACATAAGCAGAGGGTGAAGGGACAATGGAAACATGTGACTTGTTAAGGATTGGCCCAAACCCATTATTAGCTAAATTGTGCACCATAAAATGTCCTCTGTACCTCATAAGACAAATGACTTAATTTTTTATTCCTCAGTTGAGGTCATTTAGTCATAAGTAGTAAAAATTATCAACATTGAGCTCTTTCTCTCTTTTTCTTTTCTGTAAAGTATCATGATCCGTTTAAACCCAAATTATAATTCAAAGAGAAGTCATGCAAGTAAAAGACATTAATTTGCTGAAAAAAATGCCCATAATGGGTGAAGAACTTTAACTGGAGTGAACTCTTGCTACTGATAAAATATGAGTATGGTATTACAGCTAATAGGAAACACTTTTAATACTACAGGGTGTGAGGAGAACAATAAGGGGAGTTCCTTTGTCTATAAATGATCCAGCAGACTGAAGTTACATGGCAGATTGAATGGGGGACTGGTCTTTCTCAGAATTTTGGTGTCATTACTGGGCTTGCTCGTGGTATCTGAAATGGCCAGTCCTGGTGTCATGCAGAACTGTTGCCATGCACTGCATTGAGTAGTGGCCTGTGGTCAGGTAGTCTTTGAGCTTGTGCATAATCCTAACCATATTCTCTGAAAAATGAATGCTGTCTCTGCTCTGTTGTGTTCTCTTCACACAGGCATTTGCTTTAGCACTTGCTCTCCTCTACTTAAGTTAAACAGGAGCGATGCTCTTCTTTTGTCCCCTCTCCCACAACCTACTGTTGAGATAACGTGCCATTTTTGAAGTCTTTCTCGGTAAAATACTGGCAGATAGTGCTTCTGCCCTCAAATTCTGTTTTTCAGCTGTTCCCTTTTAAAAGAGTTCTGCACCGTTCATGCCTCAGCACATATTCTGCAGTTGCTGGACTCTGCAGAATTAGAACCAGGTCTGTCTCTGACAATTAGCTCAACTGGCTGCAGCATAAATAAAGGAATGCGCTCAGGGGCTGTAGTCTGTGACACGGTTTAACAGAGCGTAAAAAGGTGCATCTGTTCCATGCCTGGATTCAGTCGCCTCACTGTCACTGGGAAGTTCCCGACACGGAGACATGCCCACGCTGCTTGGTAAACAAGCGGCAAGTATTAAATTAACCAGGCTGTGAGTGTGCACAAGTGCTGTTTTATGAAAAGCCCTGCTATCTCGGCTTACTGCTGGGTCACGAGCAGTCGCTAGAGTATCTATTAAGATGACTCATGGCACTGAATACTTCAACACTCTGTCCTCACTTCCAGAGAGGACCATTGACCTTTGACAGACTGATTGAGGGTGGAGGGGATGAAGGAGAGAGAAAACAGAAGGAAGAAGTGTATGTGCATGCGCTTGCCTTTTACAGTTGGTAGGCTAAGCAAGAAGGTAGTGAACACTGAGCAACCGTGAGTCAGGTTTTAGTTTAAATTGCACACTACCAGATCATAGCCAGGCTTTTGTTTTTTGTTTGTTTTCTTGCCTTTCGGCCTCATCCTCCTCATGGCTGCTACTTGATTTGAGATCTGGAAAAACAGGGGATAACGGTGTGACCAAAGTTGTTCTCTGTCTACCTGTGTTGGGCAGGCAACATCTTGTAATGTACTTGTAGGTACAATTACAAGTTACACTTCTGTTATATTCTTTAAGCATTTATTTGCTTTTGCATTCAGTGTTTCTAATGGGAAAAAAGCACATTTTAAAGACTTTGCTTTCAGTTAGCAATGTAATAATTTTTAAAGTTTGTTTTTCTTCAGCTTCAGGCGTGCTTTACAAAGTGTTATGTGTAGTTGCATATATTGACATGCTGACGTGTTCTTCATTTTCATGGTCTTATAATCTTTTTGGGCAATCTGCTGAGGTCTGTAGGCAAACATAACGAGGTAATTTTCAATACACACATCTGTGCAAAAGAGACTGTTTCTTAAATTTCCCATTCCTCTCCTGGTTGTGTTTCTTTTTAGGGCCCCAGCTAGCTCCTCATCCATTAGAAGATGATGTAATATCGATGGGATCTTGCCCCACACAGCTTGAATTAAAATGATTCCAGTTGGTGATACTTGAATGTAAATGACCAGAAGGTGTGATGCATTTGTCACTGTATTTGAAGTGCTCACCTTGGAACTGTCTCTCCTGGTTGTAGAGGCCCTTTGGTCTTCACACCGAGATCTTAGAGCCACAACTGCATTCCTGCTGTCCAGCCACATCTTGTATTGCTTGCTCTCTTTATAAAGTGATGCCTGGGTGGAGGAGTGAGCTGTGTGGGGAGTGAGAGGATGGGGAGGAAACGTCCCTTCTTACTGTTTGCTCGGAAGGAGAGGGTTGGCAGGAAAGTACTCTATCTAGAGATTGGTGATGCTTCAGAATCCCTTTATCTTTGTAACATCTTTGCTGTATGAAGTTTAATAAGCCAGCTGTGCAGTTTTTTAAAAGCCAGTGGATTCCATTTTTCATTTGCTTTCCATCCCCTTTCCTTTCACTCCTATTTCCTTAGGCACCCCCCACCCCTCTTTTTTTTAATCTCAGGGGAGTTCCCTGAGTAGCAAGACTGAAAAAGAGCCGAGGTTTATGTTAGAAGAAATTAAGGTTAATGATCATTGGCTCATTTTCATATTCTGTGGGTGTGGATGGAGGAGTAATCAGTGCAGGTGGCCCTGCCAGTTGGGAGTTTTTCTTTGTCATCAAGAAAATAAGGAGAGTGCAGGGATTGAATTACCACAACTATTTCAGGACTAAACATATTTCATTTCCCGATCGAGTCTGGTTTAAGGACACAAAGCTGACATTAATTTTATCCAAAGAAAGCATAGCAATTTTTTTTCTTGTTTTATAATTTGACTGAATGCATAGGGTGGATGCATGTTCAAATTTAATTCTAGTATAATCTTACAAATAATACTCTGAAAAGCAATGGGGTTTTGATTCAGTTTGACAGTTTATGTTTCTGTGCCCAATTACCACTTAGTTATTGAATGTTAAAGAGCTGCTTTCTAAAATGTGCTCTCGTACTGCACCAGTTGGCTTCCCAGCTGCCTGCTATTACATGCGAGGTGCTCCCTTCTAACTTCTAAAAGGATGTACACATTTAAAGGAGTTATGTTTAGCTAGCAAAGGAAGTGGGGGATTTGGTTAGGAAGTGCTTGCTGGCCTTGAAAACTATCTTGCGTGCATTCTAATTCCAGCCACATAAAGACCATTCTTCAAAGAAATATTTTTTGGATTTAAAGAAAAAACTTAAATGCCTAAATAAACTAGAGAAATAACCATGACTTAAAAAAAAAGAAGTATAACTTCTCTTTGAAACTAACCTTAAAGTTTTTATGTGTTTTTAATGCCACTAATGTAACTTTCTGCAACTGAGAGATTCTGATTCTAGACATGGGAAAAGAAGATTTAAAAGTTGACCAGAGACAATAAAAGTCATTGAGGAAGAGTGTCAACACTAGCCATGCATGGTAGATTTTGCTCTCTTAGCAGAATGCCACAGGCAGCTCGAGTGACCTGATGTGTTTTTAAAGCACAAGGTTTATTTGGCTGTTACAGGGTGAGTATAATATTAATGACACTAATGTAAAATTAACTTTTATGTTGTGTGAGCACTTTTTCTTGCCTCCCCCTTTAAAATTACAGGTATTTCTTTGTACACAATATCTAGCTCTGTTGCCACATGGAGCATGTGTATAACTCAAGCCACAGAAAGTTTGGTGTAGTCAGGTAGTTAGCTAGTATACATCAGACAAGTACAAGTAAAGGTGGGTTTTGGTTTTGATGTCCCTGTGGTATGAGTCCACATTCAAATGAATATTCATTGGATGCCCATTAATATGAATACTTCATCTGGATTATTAATAACACATGAAGAGACCATTCCCAAACATTCAGAGGGCAAGAATGTTTTAGTGGTTTCTGGAAGCTCCTTGCTGTGAAGAAATAAGTTTTTTTCAACATGTAGTTAAGAATTTTAAGTAGCATTTTAAAATATTTTACAAGAAATTTGGTATATCTTAAATTGTCAGGCTAATAAAACTTGAATGAAGTGATCTTTTGAAATCCATAAGATTTCTAAGTTTCACATTTAACCAAACCATTGTTGTTTTAAGAAACATTAAACTAAAGGACAAAAATACCCAGTAGACCATTTTCTTAAGTAACATCCCTTCCAGTTTCTGTCTGCTTTTCACTGACTCCTTTTTACCTTGTCTATGACTGATAGAATTCAGAAGTGGCCTTACTTTGATTTTCTCAAAGGCTTTTGATAAGAGCCATTTGCATTCTGATCCCCATACATCTGGTATTAGCCAAGAAAAGAATTTATAGAGCCAACTATGAATTAATTTAGCCTCACTTTAGTATTTCTTTGTTAAGCATTAGGAATAATTCTGTAAGCAAATAATTTAATGGATTGCTTGCGTACACTCTAGGTCCTAAAAATGGGCTATGCATTCAGACTGTAACGCTGAAATTTTAAAATAGGTTGCTGAGTGACTGCTTAAACTATTTGTCTGGTTTTCTCTGCAGACCCTTTAGGTTGGCCACACCATTCTACCCTTTCACTTGCACCTATCTTACAGTGTTCTTTACTTTGATCTTTGATTTTTTTCAAACGTTACCAGATTTTGTGCTTTCTTCCCATTGGGTACATAGAGCACAACTATTCATTGATAGCTCTTTTCTGCTGACTATATATTAGAATTTTAAACTAACCATGCCAGGAAATAATTCAGTCTAGTACAACATACTCTTTCTGTCTTCCAGTTTCTAGCTCCTGAGTCCTGTATGCTGCACTTTGAATTTCGTACAGCTGGCTTGGCTACTCTCTGTACCATTTGCTGGAATATATCCAAAACGAGAGGTGTGTGTGTGTGTGTGTTTTACACACACAATAACATTCCAACAAGGCTTGCAGTGAGCCAGCAAGTAGGGTTTCGTTTCACCATCGCTTTTTGTAAAAATACATCTATTAAACAGACACTGAATTTCTGTCCTGCATTTAATCTCCTCCTCCTGTTTTCCATTTCCTTTCTTTCATTCAGGCAGCAAACCAACTCAAATCCTCAACATAATCTGTAAAATAAAATGTTTATTCCTATCAAGAAACTTAGAGAGTAAGTTTCCATTGTTCCTAATGGTAGAGAAATAATAGCATGTAATTAGGTATTTAAATTATCACCTGAAATTGTTGTTCTTTAGATGCTTCTTAAGTCTTGTTATAATCACATAATACTAACATTTAGTACAAGTTGTGGGAGCAACAGGCTCCTAAAAATATCCTTCTCTGGGCCTGGCCACCCAAGAGTTGTATGAGGAGGTGTTTCACGATTATCACAAAGTTAGGAATAACTCGGGATCGGTGCAGCTATTGCTTCCAAAATTGTGCCTATAAGAGGGATTGGCCATACCTTGTAATTTAAGATACACTCCCTCTGCTTTGGTGAAGAAACCAAAGAAGCTTTTCTGAGGTTTTTTGTAGGGGATATCTGCATTGGTAGCCACCTTATCAAATGAATTGCAGTCAGATGTACCTGTGAGAGTGAGCTTGCCTTCACAAAACAAGCAACTCAAGTTCACTGCTTTATATATCCATCCAGGGCATCAGTGTTCTTTGTTTCATATATCATCTTGAGTTATTAGCCACTGATGGTTCTCATGTGATTAATAAGTTTGCCTATGTGATAAACATTCTGCAAATCATTCTGGAAAACTTTAGTTAAAAAAAGTCTTCAGAGTGAGCTGTGGGTTCTTAATTGAATAATGAGTAAAACCTGCTTTCCTATTGTTTGTTTTTCACTGTTTCTTTAGAGCAGGCCCAAAGGAAAATAGACTAGTGGGATTTTTTGGAATTGGAGCCTGAAAAATAAATAGAATTTTACAACTTTTGGAGCTGTAAGATTTGAATCTGTATTCTTGATTTCTGTTCTCTCATTTGAAAATGAAGAGGCTCAGAAAGTTAAGAAAGAAGACCATGGTCCCATAACCAACAAAAGACTCGAATACTCAAATGGATAAGAGTCTTAGTGTCTAGACCAATATTGTCCAATAGAAAATATATGCAGTTTTATATATAGTACATTCTTCTTTTCATACTGAGTCTTCAAAATCCAGTGTCTGTTTTACACTCATAGCACATCTCAGTATGGACCAACCACATTTCAAGGACTAAGTATCCACATGTGGCTCGTGGCTACCATGTGAAACCACGTAGGTTTAGACACCCAACCAGTGTTCTTTCCAGCACAGCAGGGTAATAGCTTTTAAATGATTAATTGGAATTGTTAAAGTCCCTATTTTAGTTAATTTAGTAGAGCTGGTGACTTTGATGTGAAAGCCGACAGTAACTGAAACTTGGGGCAACAAGTCTTTGATAGAAGCACGTTTGTTTAGCAATCATCTTTCTGGTCAGCATTTCTTATTCCTCGGTAAATGTTTAGTAATACCTCACACAAATATTTTCAGGTTATTTGTTGACTTTATTCCTTTTTATACTTCACCCCCAGCAAAGCCTTGCTGTCTCAGTTTGCTAACCACAGACGTATAATAGACAGTGTTGTGGGAGAAGGTAATGTCTCCCTCCATTTCTCCTTTCGGAGGTTAAAGGCAGTATAGTCTGGCGTTGCCCTGAGCTGAGGCTGTCCGCCATCTGTGTAAGGAATTCGCAATCCCAGACAAAAGAAATTGGCAAAGTCTTCCCTCTGTCTGTTCTCCAGATCCTCAAGATAGCCATAAAACACCTGGACAAAATCAGCAGGTGATGGCAAGGGAAAGAGAATGATCAGTCACAGGCGCTGAATCCTTTGAACATTACTTATGGCCTGGACATTGCTGTCACCAGGCACAGTTTGATCTTGGGTAAGTTTTCTGGAAGAGCTTCATTCCCTGGCTCTGTGACAACAGCAGAACCAGATAACACTGTGGATAGGGGAGAGAAGAGGAAAGTCGAGGCATCCCTGCCTTAAGGTGTAGCCGTTCCAGGTACCTCCATGTGTGTAAGAACCCCCTACAGAAATAAGTCACATTACCTGACTTAGTTCACATTTGTAATATGTGCTGTTTAGATCTGTGTCCTTACTGTACATCTGCTAAAGGAGTTAAAATATTCTCTCATCTACTTATAATAATTCATAAATAGTTTTCAGAATGTAGGTGTTGGTCATAGGTTTCTACATGTACTTGAAATCTCTTTCCTGAACTTAGGCTGAAAAAGGAGAGTTGGCATTATGTCATTCACAGGCTTTTAAAACTCTTTGGTTTGGATGCCCAATACATTATCATACCTCCACACAACTTGTGTCCCTAGAACTTCTGTAGTACGTTTTTGCTAGAGTAGGGTAAGTCTAACACTGAAACCCTCAAAAAATTCTCCTAAGTTTACCTTTTTAGCAGACTCATTTTGAGTCACATGGTTTACTTCCTTGTCTTTCATTTTGATGATGCAGCCTCAAGATTATGTAGACACTGAGATATCACTGGGGTTCTCTGGTTTTTCTGTCTATGCTGTATGCCAGCCAAATTGCATATCAAGGAGTCTGGAAGGGAACGGACACTGTGTTAATGGACCAGGAATTTGGCTATGAAGAAATGGCACTTTTGCCAATAGGAGCCCTGAGCAAAGTCCTGTAGCTGGTGTTACCTTTTGATCAGTGACAGAGTTTAATACTGTGGTGCTGAGCTTTGTTTGCTTCTGTCTGTTGTGAGGGCAATATTTTTTCTATGATCTTTATTTCCAGTGAGAGTCCTAAACCAAAGCAGAAGCTGTACTATTTAATTCAGAATTATCCTCTCTCCTTTTGCCTCTGTCTACAAATGTAACCCTTTTTCATATAAATGGCGTCAAGCTTCATTGAATTTAGCTCTGTCTTGTTAAGTACATTAATGTTGTGTTCTGTCATTCATTACATGAGAATTAGTTGTCTATTACAAAGTGGGGATTTTTGTTTAGAGCCTGATCTTCATGGGAAGAAGGCCACACGTGGCTTAATTTCCTGAGGGCATTGAATACCAGACTTACTTATTTGTGCCTTGTAGTCCACAACCTGCAAAATACTGATTCTGTTATTGGGAAGCCCACCTTATTTTAAGCAAGAAAACCTAAAAGAAAAGAACACTTATTACCTTCCTTTTTAAAAATTCCCTTTCCCCCATGTATTTTGTCACATTTTTTTAGTGATCTATGCAGAGTCCTTACAGTGTGTTACAGAAAGTGTTAATATCTTAGAGCAGCAGTAATAATAATCCTTTTACTCAGGGTAATCATGTGCTAATCCGCTGGTAAGTCAAAAGTATTAGATCATTTGAAATTCATTGTGTCAGCTCAGTTGAAATAACTGGTATGGTGCTATAAACATTTAGAGAAAGGGAGTCTTTGAACCCAAATAATAATGTCAAATAGTTTGTTAGTGTTACATGCTCATGTTTAAGGGTTTCATAGGCTCAGTCCATGGACAAGAAGAGCATTTCAGTTTACATCAGTGTGTAATATATTATTTTAACTGAAGGTTTATTTTTATTTTGTTATTTGGGGAAAGTTTCTTTTCCTCTGGCACTTAGGGACTAGCTTTTTATGTTACAGTTTTCATCCTGAAATCACAGGGAGCTTGGTGTGCCAGAAGTTATTTTTTTCTTTTTAAGAAAACTTTTTAAAGCATTATGTTGGGTTTGAGTTTTCTCTTTGCTCTCCCCTCTTTCCTCTCATATGCTTGGCATGAACAGTGAGAGTGTACGTATTTTTCTGTCCATGTTTTAACTGGGAAATTTGGCTTCACATTTCCCCTTTTCCCTCCACCAGTGCCATGCCTCCCTTTCAATTTTTGTAATTCACTTGAAATATTCTCTTCCCCTCTCATTCTGAGCCCCCAGTTGATTGACTTTTTAAGATACGATTCCCTGTTTTAGTGATCTTTGTGCCTAACACACGATAGATGTTCAATAAGAAATTTTTGAATTGCTTCACTTCTGAAAAGCTAGTAAATTTGGTGACTCAGCTCAATTTGTTGCCATGTCAAAAGATGAACATTTTTTTGGTGATAAATCATTCTCCTTTCTTCATTCTTGAAAGTCTGTTGAGTTTTGAAAGAACACCTCTTTATTCAGAGCTTCAGGACTATTTGAGCCTGCAACTATTGCTCTTTGCTTTTACAAGATCAATCAGCTGTTGACTCCAGAAGGCTTTGTATTGAAGTTTCACAAAGTACTGGCTGAATTAATTGATTTTCTAAGACTGCATAACCTAAGTATCTTAGGACTGCATAACAATCCAGGAAATAATATCCATCTTTTCTCCACATCACATTCTCACTCCTTGCTTTAACTTGATCTTTGATTTGTAGTTTTAAAGAATTTGTGGACTCTCTAATGCTAGGGTTTATTAAGTATTGTAATGCAAAATTCTACTCCTCCTTTTGGTGATTTAAATTTATAGACCTTTCCTACTGATTATATTCTGTAAAGAAGGAGAGCCATGAACATTATATCGGAGGTCACATCTCATGTCTACTGTTCCCCCTGGCTTCCTGCTGGGTCATCCCATGAGTAGAGTTTGGTAATGAAAAAGTTCAGCTCAAAGGAAGTTTTCTCTATGCTATTACAGAATGAACTGAAATCCAAGTAGACTAGCTCTAGAGCTTAAATTTGGCCAGAGAGAATATATGCAATTAAATGAAATCTGAGCATTTTCAGGTATGCCCCAGCTCAGAGAATAAGGTGGCCAGATCGTCTGGTTTAAATCAGAGAGACAATGTGGCCAACCAGCAGACCCTAGACATTTCAGAGGTCATGTGGTAGGGAAGGGCTGATCATGACAGTTCCCAAGGCTTTGGCCTCACTGATAGTATAGTAGTACACTGATCATGGGGTTGGGGAGTATTGATAAGATTCCCATAAGCAAGCTTGTCTAGAATAGGGAGCCCTGGAAATCACTTCCAGTCACTAAAAAGTGACACTTCAGATATTAGTCCAGGTATGGTTTTAGTAGCATTAATGGGAAGGGGCAGCATGGCACATTTAGAGCATGGACTCCAGAGCCAGGCTGCTTAGGTTTGAACCCTGTTTCTACCATTTGTGCTAGCTGGGTGGCACTGGATAGCTTCCTCTGTGCCCCCAAGTTCCTCATCTGTGAAATGAGGATAATAATACTTTTATCTTGTGTAGTTTAAGTAAATTGTGAGGCTTGAATGAATTTATAATTCCTAAAACAGTGCCTGAAATATAACAAGGACTATGTACGAACATAGAGAACCATTAGTGAAATCTAACCTCTGGAATCTGACCCCTTATTAAGACTGAATGGTTTTAGTAACCTAATTAAGACTGAACAGTTTTAGTATGGCCTGCCACAAAGACCTTACATATGTGCCTTTACTGAGAAGCTCCTATAGATAACCTCATATTTTGTTCCTTTATCCATAGGTAAAACTTGGAGGGGCTGGCTCTAAATGGCTTTGTGGGGATTCCCTTGAGTGAGTGTAGGCTGAGTGAAATCCACTTTGATCTGAAATAGGGCTGCTTTTCATAATCCTTTTTATATTGTTCTGCTTTGCTTTCTTTGAGAAGTCCATTCTTTGTGCAGCACAATATAATCTGTCACAAAATGGTGTTTTTAGCTGCATTTTAAAAAACCAAAATGATTAATTTATATCTTGCTAAGAAGCTTTTTCTGATCATTGATTTTGGTCCGAAAGCAAACAACTCTTTGTTTTTTATTCTTTAAATGGAAGTTTTAATTTATTGTTCCCCCAAATATCCAGATGTGTTACGCTTCTTTCTTTTTTTGGCTACAGAATAAGTTCTTCATTTTGATTGCAGTGCCCAGATTAAAATGGACTTGAAGATAGACCATCTTTATCAGTGATCATCATGACCTGTATTAATTTTCATATTCTCAAATTCACTATATGGTTGTCTAAGTACTAAAGATTTGGCAGTACTGTGATTAAGCCTTTCACAATTATCAGTTGCAGTTCACATACTGGGTTTTGTATTACCTGTGGCAGCTATTTATTATATGGTTCTTCAAAAATGTAATAGTATTTGCACAAATGCAATGAGGATCAAATGGTCCAAATCAGGAGGGAAAGAGCATGTTGTGGAATGCTGGGGAGAGTCACTGAAGAAGATTCCCACAGGTGCCCAAGGAGGACCTATTCAATATGGCTATGGAGACATTATTAACTGGTCATGGTGACCAGATTTGCCAATTTAATTGTAGTTATCTTGATGTAATGCAGTTGGACAAATGTGACTTTACAACTAATCCAGCTTGGTTTGGATTCCGGTTTTCCCATTAACCAACTATAAGGCCTTGGTTAAGTCATTTAATCTCTTCAACCTTTAGTTTCCTTATCTGTAAGATGGAGGTAGTAATAGTACCTATCTTGCTCAGTCACCATGAAAATTCAGTTCATGAATATAAAGTATTTACATGAATGTAAAGCATTTAGCCTAGTGCCTGGCACATAGTGAGAGCTAAGAAATGGTAACTCTAAGATTGTGAGCTTTAGAAATAGGTGAGGCAGAACAATTAGCATACTTGCTATAATTACGTTTGTGCTGTCTTGCTCTATTAATACAAGCTCTCTTGCCATTCATTAATTGTGAAAGTAATGGTGGATTCACTGTGCTGCATCTTGCCAGTGTCTTCCTTGTGCTCAGCAGCAAACATTGCTTGACTAGGGGTACCATGGTGTGTCGACAGAGTATTTTTTTGTGGTGGGAAAAAAATGCATTTTTTAACTTCATAAGTTATGATAGGAAAACCAATTACATTGATTATCTTCAGGAGAAAATAAGCACTTTTCCAATTGGTTTTGTTAGCTTTTTAAAAGAAAAGCCATCATAGTAAACTGAATTTGGTCCCCAAGCACACATATAATGATTGCATACCCTGTGCACTATGCTTGGCACCATGGTAGAATATGGGATGCTGAAATAAGGTACAACCCTTGCTAGTAAGTTCACAGACTAGTAACCTGGAAAGATTTCCAAGTTTTGGCCTATTTCTGCTAGGATTGTACACATTGAAATCCCAGGGTATGCCTCAGCAATATTTTTATAATTTTCCTGTAAGTTTGTGATAGTCAAGTTTAACATGTTTTAGGTGTCAATCCCAAGCATTGATTTCTGATACTTCATAGGGCACGCTGTAATTTGGTTTTGAACCTTATTCCAGTAAGTTTGACTTTTGGGACACATGAACCAGGATTGGGATTTATTCCATTAGCCTTTCATTGGGGGCAGTCTTCTATAAGGTACTACTCTTCTGTCTTTTGTTAAACCAAATGCTGCATTATGTGATTTAGACAATTTAAAAGACACAGTCTGTCTGGAATCTGAGACAACTCAGAAAATTTTGTAATCCTGTATGACACATCCAGATGACAAGCAAGCTTGTCACCACTCTTTCTGGAAGTCCCAAGGAATTGTCACTGTCTACTGTCCTGGTTACCAAGAACTTCTCAAAGTTGGCTTGCTGGGTGTCTATTGAGGGGTGTAGGGGACCCTGAACTATGGTGAATGGTCTAGGAGCCTCCCCCTTGTATTTGCCCATTGCCTTTTAAATGGGAGATAGCAAGGAGTATTGCTAGAAGACAATCCAAGGAATTAAAAAATAGAAGGTAACAACTCATCTCCTTTTCCAGAATAGCTATGGGTGGTGTTTTGTTATGAATACCTGTTCTGAGGAGCTTCAGTAATAGTAGCGGATTGTACAACATTACCAATAGCATAAGGCATTTGGGACTGCCTTTCTCTTTGATTTTTTATTTTTCTTATAAACTTTAAATTCATTGAAGCAACATTTTTCTGGGTTGAACACATGTAATGGAACCTTTTCTTGGCCTTCAAGACACAATGTCAACTTAATGGTCAGGGAGTTTGCAGGTTTCTAATTATTTCTTTAACATAGCACATTTTTCTTCCCCTATGTTCTGCATTTTAAAAGTAGCACACTGCATTGGAAAAGTAGCACACAGGATATATTCTGACTTGAACTGGGATGGTAGGTATGGCTCTACTAATTATAGTATTCATTTGCTTGAAAGTTGTCAGTGTTCCCTGCAGTTCATGAATTTAAAGTAAAATTTGCTGGCTGTTTTTTATTATGGTCTAATTTATTTTTCAGTCTACGTTTCTAATCTTGCTTGTAGGTATGCTCTTTTCTAAAACTCCCGTGTTTTTTGTTAAGCCCTAGTCATCTTGTAGCCATTGGCAGTACCTGTCCATTTTCTAGGGTGATCTTCTTTCTCCATCTTTGCCTGTTAAATTCATTTAAATAGCCTTTCACTGTGCTGGTGGCCCAGCACTGTGCTAGGTGTAGGGGGTGATGCCAGTTAAACAAGATATGGTCTCTGACTTTGAGAACTTTTGAGTCCAGTGCCTCTTGAAAGCTATCCATCTTCCAAACCACTTCCTCCAATAAGCCTTTTCTCATTATCTCTGAAGAAGTAGTTTCTCTCCCCAGAACCCAACCATTTTGTTTATGCCTGTGTTGTCATATTGATCACATTCTACTTTGTAGTATAGTTACTTGTTGCCATGTTTGTCTCCCTACTCAGTTATAAATTCATCAGGGATGTATTTATGTTAACAAGTAGGGGTTTAGAATTCTGCTTTCCACATAGTAGGTGTTTGATAAATATTTAGTGTTATTGACAAGGCCATGAGAATAAGAATTCCTTCTAAGAATTGGGGAGGAGACCCAATCATATTTTAATATTTTGTACTTCTTATTCAGCACAGTTGAGGGAATTTGATTTTCAAATCCCAGTTTGTTTTATAAAGAATGAATATAGAAAAAAGTTTGAGAAAGGTGTCTAGGCTAGGGGGCAGTGGTGGGAGACTGTTTAATGTGTATAGTATTATGTCATGAGGCAGATACTTAATTTCAGGAAACAGTCTAATGAATATGAACACTTGGAAAATTAGTTGTCCATTCCATTAATTGTTTATTTGTGAATGAAAGAGGCTAGTCAGGCTGGATGATTGCTTGGTTTCTGGAAATCGGTATACTAAACTATCTCCAGATGTGAGGAGAAAGAACGATGTCCACATTTCATTGCATGTAACACTTTGCACAACTCACAATTTGAGCTTGGATTTTTTTTTTCTTTTTTGCTTCTGTTTTCTAGCACTTCATTTTATTTCAGTGTTAGATCCCTGTTCTCTTTTCCACCTCCTGCAAATCAAGTATTAAAATAATTAAAAGGAAACATTTAGTAATATGCTTTTATTAAAGTTCAATGGACTAGTTAGAAGAAGACTATGTTATTTTTAGTTTGGAGAAATAATTTTTCTTCTTTGAGCCATAATTTCATTGAGAGATTTATACAATAAATCGACATGTATAAGAATTTTTAAAACTGGATATTTAGTTAAATCAATAATCGTTCCTTTAGTCTGCAGGTAAAACTTTTTAAAAATGAACTTAGTTGTTATTTCAGAGATTTCATGAATATGTTTAATGAAGCCTACATGACATAGCTTCACAAGCCTGCCCTTACAACTTACTTGTTATTGACGAAATGCTAACTATGGACTTAATACTATAGAGTATACTTGAAATATTTTTGGTCTTTATGCAGTTATTTAAACATGACCCTGACATTACTTGATTGCTTTATTCCCCTACTGTCCACACAAGTGTCCCAGATCCCCTTCTTAGATGCTGTTTGGGAGTCTGGGTTGTGAGGAATAAACAGTCAAAAATAATATCAGATTGGTGTTCAGGGTTGGATTTTTAAGTGTCACTTAAAAATGGCATTTGTGTCATAGTTCACTTTACAGTTATTTTCCAGATAATTCAAAATACTAGAAAAATCTTCCTGGTCCTGCAGGAAATAAAAAAAATGTCCAGTGAGCTTTCTCTTCATCTGCAGATTGTAGAGGAAACTCTGGCTAGATGTTTGGTGACTAATTTAAAATATCTGGTAGGATGATTGATAGCGCCTTTCCTTTGTGTTGTGACAAATATATTTTGGCTGCAGTTTATTAATGTAATTCAGCACAACCACAGACATATTGTACATATTAGAGCATAGAATTAGAACCATTTTTTGAACATCACAGCCTTCTCTCACTGTAATTTTTTTTTTTTGACAAGGATCTGGATAATTGCTTCAACAAATGAACTGCTGTTTTCAGTCTGTTTCTATAATTTCATAAATTGTTTTCATGCTAAAACCAAGCAAGCTTTCACTGAGCTAATATAAGGAACCACAGTGCAATTACAGGAGCTGTATTATTAAGAAGTATGACAGAAGTGGCAGCTTAACTGACAGCTACTTTCTCCTTGCTTTATCACAACAAATTAAATATCTCTTTTAAGTGCCAGTAAGCAACAGAGTCTGCTCTACATACATCATCTTAGAAATGGGTATACGTTCATGACTGTTCTAAGTATGTGTGACTTGATATGTGTTGGGAAAGGCACCATGCGCTTATGGTCTTCTGGATGTTGACTCGAGCTCTGAGGCAAGGGAATGTGAAATGCTGTGCATCAGAATGAGAGTTGAGGTTACTAGAGAAGAAGCAGATAGAAACTTTGTTCAGGTGTATACTGCATCCTCTTCCTTGATCCCATTTAAATTCCATTGAGTAAACTCCTCAAAGATACCTCTCTTTTTCATTTCACAGACCCATACAACTGACGAGTTACTACCATTTTAGTATTTTGTCAGTTTCTCATAAGAACCTTACCTCTTCAATCTCATATCTATAGTTACTTTTTCTTTCCATACATAAATTGCTGGGAACCTCAGATTCCTTCTGGGGATATTTAGGAAAAATGTTACTCATTGGCCATTCTTTTCAAGTTCGTCATGAATTTAATTATAGTCGTACATTTGGCAGGCATGAAACCATTAGATGAGCAAAGAGGGCTCCCAAATGTCCCTCCATGAGTGTAATTTAAAATGTTTCAGATTCAACATGCTTTTCCTCAGTTGCATTGTTTAGGGACATCCCCTTGTACTGTAATCCTCCTGGTTGTGGGTCACGTGGTATGTTGAATCCTTTGCCACTCTTTCCCCTCCCTCACCATTGCACTGTGTGGATCTACATTATGTTACTAGGCTTTTCCTGTAGTATTGGTGGGGATATATACATTATGTTCACCCATAATATTTATGAGATATAAATGATTTCATATTAAGGGATAAAATAAAGGGACTCACCTTTTAAGAAGAGGCTTGTCATCTTCAGACATATACAACTAACTGAGTGGGAAGCAGAGAGCAGAAAGAATAAAACAAAGCCAAATCTGCTTTTTCCACCTTTCAGTTCAGTCATGGGCACAGAGAGTATTAGGAAGCCAGGGTAAAGGTCAGACTAGAAGGAAGGCCAGGTAAAGTATTCAAGACTTAATGAAGAGATGGAGGGGAAGAAAGAATATTGTTACAAAGAGGAAAAAGAACACTAATGTTTCTGGGAGGCCTACAGAAAACATCTTTCTCTGGATTAGATTGAATTAAGGAACAAATAGAAATATGCTCAGTGAAGTGTAAATTCCATAAGGCTCATTCCCTGGCTACAACACTGCAGTCCAGGTGCCTGAAAAGTTTGTAGCCACAAACTATGTCCATTTACTCCCTGTAACACCAGGAAAGGAAGAATAAGCAACATCTGCCCATTTCTCTAAAGATGAAAGCTGAAAGTTAAGTCTTCCTCTCAACAGGTGTACTGGTTTGTGCAATATTTCTCTATCTTCATATTTAGCTTGTCTTCCAGCTGAATTCCAGTATTTTTGTCTTGGAGCATCTGAGGCTCACTTTCATCCTTGGACCTTTAGGCTCCTAACTTCCGTTCTCCCCAATGAAGCCATCTCTTTTTCCCTAAGACTAGGTTAGGGATACCTTCTCTCTGCAGCATAGCACCCTATGTTTATCCCACTGTACACTGAATTGCTTACTTAACCCGCAGGCTAAGTTTCTTGAGGGTACTGTCTTTCTTACAGTATCTCTATCTGAAGTTATTGGCATTCAGAAAATACTTGTTTTAATGATTTCATTTCTGAAACTTACTCTAAGAGCTCTTTGAGCCCATTAGTAGTAGTGCTGGAAGACCCACTGGGGCGCCATTTCCTCCAGCTGATCAGTGATGAGAGTTACACAAGCCTTGTACATCAAGCAGCCTTTCTTTTAGGAGCCCTTACTGAGCATCTTACTTTTGCAGGTTGGTGGTGTTCTAGGCACCAACGAAACAATAAAAAATCCTGAGTCCTTTCCTGTTCAGAAGACTAAATTTAGATTGGAGAAGTAAGGTTCTTAGGAAGCCTAAGTAAATAATAAAAGCAAGCACATTATCATAAAATACAGAAATCTAGAGCTTTGAGGAAGTTTGGAGCATATCCTAACTCATTCATGTCATGGAAAAGGAAGTTGAAATTTGATTTCCTTGTCTTTCAAGTTCATGTGCTACTGGATGATAGATTTGGAAGTAGTGCTCTTTTTTTAGGTCTCCCTGATTCCCTGCCCTGTCAGGTTCTCTTTTTTGTCAGTTTCTCATAAGAACCTTACCTCTTCAATCTCATATCTATAGTTACTTTTTCTTTGTGTGTCAAGTGGTGAGGACATTTTAAATGGACTGCATCTCTAGAAGCCACATAATGTTTACAATCAAATATTTTTTATTCAATGCTTATTTTGTCTAAGGTAAGTCATTCATAGTCGTAATACTAGTCACTTACCATTTACTGTGTCTCTGGCCCTGTGAGAGGCTGTTTAAACAATCTCTAATGTATCTAAAAACCCTCTATAAAAAGTGGTATCCTTTTATTGTTAAAACAAGGAATTGGGAGCTCAGAGAAGATCACTAACTTGCACAACGTGACACAGTGAGTGGGGACTACCCTTAAGGAATCCTTCTCTCTTTGTGGAAAATGGAGGGTAAGACTAGAGCTAGTTAATCATAGACTCCCACTCTTGACTTGCCTGCTCTCCTCTGCTGTGATTGGTTGCCTTGAGTTTCTGGAAGATTTGCTCATTATAAACAGTGCTTTGTGACCACTGCTTGTCGCGTGGCTGCCAATCCCACCACGGGGCTTTTGGAAGCCAGGGAGTAGATAATGGTAATAAGGTGGGGACCCAGGAACCCTGTCTGGCTGATTGAAAACCGTGCTTACACACTAACCTTTCATGGGAGCCAAATTTCATTTCCTTGTTTTTTTATTTTTTTTAGATGTCAGTTTTTATAAATTTATAAATTAGATCACTAGAGTTTATGACTAGAGTACTAAGGGGCTTTCCATCTGAGGTTAACGCCTCGAAAGGGTAGGAAACCATGGCCTCTCACTTCAAGAAGTCTTCAGAAGATCCCCCTGTGATAACGCAAGCACATGTGTGACATGCATGACTACAGCAGCACCTTACGCTGTGATCAGACAGAGCTGTTGGCTTGAGTGTTACTGTTAACAAGACTGGTAAGGTAGGGTAATCTGAAGCACCACAGACAGTCCCTGACTTCCAGTGGTTCAACCTAGGATTTTTTGACTTTCTGATGGTGCAAAAGTGAGGTGCATTCAGTAGAACTGTACCTCAAATTGAAGTTGGAAGCCCTTTCCTTCAGTCTGTGAGTAGGTCTTCTAAATGGCTGGTTTAAAAACAGATAGTTCTTGAATGGTTGGGCTAAGTACTCTTCATTTGAAAAATTCTAGTTTTCATGGCTCCAGTATCCATTGGTACTGGATCCCATGGTATCCAGTATCCCATTTCATATTTTCTGAAATTCCCACTTTGTGTTCTTTCTCTCGCAATAAAGAAGACTTTAATTCAGTCCATCTTAAATGTTAAATACGGAAAAATTTTAAGAAACTTGTCTCATGGTGGTGTGGAACATAAATAGATTTCGAAACACTGAGGCAGTAAAGCCTAGTGGCTTAGAGCCTGGATTATGGACCAGACTTGGGAGAGTCAATAGCTTGGCCTTGGGAAAGTTTATGTCTCTGCGCCTTGGGTTTCTCACCCATAAAATAGAGACAGTGATAGTGTGGCACTTTCCTAATAGGGTAACTATCCAGGTTAAATGAGTTTTCTGTGTTGAGTGTTTAGAACAGTGGTTGGCATATAGTAAGTATATAAAAAGTGTTGGCCAGTGTTATTACCTAGGTCTCCAGATGGGATATGAAGTAGGCAAAGAAAGAGCATATTTGTAAAAAACTGTATATTTCCTCTCTTCATTATCCTTAATAATTTAATTCTACTGAATTAAGTATTCCTTGAATTGATGGAATCTTGTGTTTTAAAGACAGCATTCGTAGTATTGTGTGCCATTTTTAAAATAATGACTTGTGATAAGAAATTTTATGAAGTATGTGCTGAAGGAGATGCACCACTAAGGAAATTCACTCTGTTTTTATAATTCCCAAGAATGGGGAGATTTGTATGCTGCAGTAACCTTGTTAGTTTAACTAAAACAAACACATGAAAGCAGATTGACACCCAAAAGTATTTTGGTCTTTTGTTTTACAATGTCTGTCTTTTTTTTTTAATGAGGTAAAATCCACATAATACAAAATTCACCATATTAAGTGTATAATTCAGAGGCTTTAGTACAATGTTGTACAACTATTACCACTATCTTAAAAGATCTTTTTAATTGAAAAGGATTTCTATTTAGAGAAAGTTCTTTTAATTTTGCTTTGAATTTACATTACGCACACAGCTTTAAAAAAATAAATGTAGTAGTTTGGTATTTAGTTTTTTTCTCCTAATTTATTTTTATTTTTTATTTTGGTATCATTAATATACAAGTTTATGAGCAACATTGTGGTTACTAGAGTCCATCCATTATCAAGCCTTTACCACATACCCCATTACAGCCACTGTCCATCAGCGTAGTAAGATGCTGTAGAGTCACTACTTGTCTTTTCTGTGCTATACTGCCTTCCCCATGCCCCCACCCACCAACATTATGTGTGTTAATCGTAATGCCCCTTATTCCCCTTATACCTCCCTCCCCACCCTTCCTCACTGTCCCTTTCCCTTTGGTAACTGTTAGCCCATTCTTGGGTTCTGTGAGTCTGTTGCTGTTTTGTTCCTTCAGTTTTGCTTTGTTCTTATACTCCACAGATGAGTGAAATCATTTGAGTCTTGTCTTTCTCCAACTGGCTTATTTCACTGAGCATTATACCCTCTAGCTCCATCCATGTTGATGCAAATGGTAGGATTTGTTTTCTTCTTATGGCTCAATAATGTTCCATTGTGTATATGTACCACATCTTTAACCAATCATCTACTGATGGACACTTAGGTTGTTTCCATTTCTTGGCTATTATAAATAGTGCTGTGATAAACGTAGGTGTGCATATGTCTTCTTGAAACTGGGCTCCTGCATTCTTAGGGTAAATTCCTAGGAGTGGAATTCCTGGGTCAAATAGTATTTCTATTTTGAGTTTTTTGAGGAACCTTCATACTGCTTTCCACAATGGTTGAACTAATTTGCATTCCCACCAGCAATGTAGGAGGGTTCCCCTTTCTCCACATCCTCACCAGCCTTTGTTGTTGTTTGTCTTTTGGATGTTGGCCATGCCTAATTGCTTTAGGCAGGTTGGCCATTTTGACAATATTAATTCTTCCTACCCAAGAGTATGTGAGATGATATGTCATGTGGTTTTAATTTGCATTTCTCTGATGATTAGCAATGTGGGCATCTTTTCATGTGCCTGTTGGCCATCTGAATTTCTTCTTTGGAGAAGTGTCTGTTCAGCTTTTCTGCCCATTTTTTAATTGGATTATTTGCTTTTTGTTAAGGTATGTGAGCTCTTTATATATTTTGGATGTCAATCCCTTATTGGATATGTCATTTATGAATATATTCTCCCATACTGTAGGATGTCTTTTGTTCTGCTGATGGTGTCCTTTCCTGTATAGAAGCTTTTTAGTTTGATATAGTCCCACCTGTTCATTTTTGCTTTTGTTTCCCTTCCCCGGAGAGATATGTTCATAAAGAAGTTACTCATGTTTAAGTTCAGGAGAGTTTTGCCTATGTTTTCTTCTAAGAGTTTTATGGTTTCATGACTTATATTCAGATCTTTGATCCATTTCGAGTTTACTTTTGTGTATGGAGTTAGACAGTAATCCAGTTACATTCTCTTACATGTAGCTGTCCAGTTTTGCCAACACCAGCTGTTGAAGAGGCTATTTCCCTATTGTATATCCATGGCTCCTTTATCATATATTAATTGACCATATATGCTTGGGTTAATATCTGGACTCTCTATTCTGTTCCACTGGTCTGTGGGTCTGTTCTTGTGCCAGTACCAAATTGTCTTGATTACTGTGGCTTTGTAGTAGAGCTTGAAGTTGGGAAGCGAGATCCCCCCTGTTTTATTCTTCCTTCTCAGGATTGCTTTGGCTATTTGGGGTCTTTTGTGGTACCATATGAATTTTAGAACTATTTGTTCAGTTCATTGAAGAATGCTGTTGGTATTTTGATATCGATTGCATTGAATCTGTAGATTGCTTTAGGCAGGTTGGCCATTTTGACAATATTAATTCTTCCTACCCAAGAGTATGGGATGAATTTCCATTTATTAGTGTCCTCTTTAATTTCTCTTAAGAGTGTCTTGTAGTTTTCAGGGTATAGGTCTTTCATTTAGTTTGGTGTTTATTTCATAAAACTGAAAAGTAATGGAATGTAATAAATATTAAGAGCATTGTTATCTCTTATAAAAATGTTTTTTAAAAATCTCCATTTACATACACAGAGAGAGTGAGTCTCAGGATGGAGGAGCGGGTTCTAATTAAGATAGTGCCTACATACATGCTTTATAATCAGTTATATTTCTGTTGAATAAGCAGGACAATTGTTAGTGTTTTTAAAGTCATGAATTAATTTGAACAAGATAAAAACAACTGTTTTTCCAACATCAAAATCAAATATTATTTATACAAGATTTTGTTTAGTATATAAATTCCTACAAAGTTTTACTTACTTGAGTTCATATACCTTTATACCTTTTTGTGTTTGAGCAAGGAAAAAATAATAATTTATATGAAATTTCTAAACATAATCAGGACTATGACAGAATATTTCATATTACATGTTTTGTAAGAAATCTAATATGTAACAGAGCTTGTGAGAAAGATTTTTTTTTTGAGAGGGCATCTCTCATATTTATTGATCAAATGGTTCTTAACAACAATAAAATTCTGTATAGGGGACTCAATGCACAATAATTAATCAACCCCAAGCCTAGTTTTCAACAGTCTCCAATCTTCTGAAGCATAACAAACATGTTCTTACATGGTGAACAAATTCTTACATAGTGAATAAGTTCTTACATGGTGAACAGTGCAAGGTCAGTCATCACAGAAACTTTCGGTTTTGATCACGCATTATGAACTATAAACAATCAGGTCAAATATGAATATTTGTTTGATTTTTATACTTGAGTTATATGTGAATCCCACATTTCTCCCTTATTATTATTGTTATGATTATTATTATTTTTAATAAAATGCTGAAGTGGTAGGTAGATGCAAGATAAAGGTAGAAAACATAGTTTAGTGCTGTAAGAGGGCAAATGTAGATGATCAGGTGTGTGCCTATAGACTAAGTATTAATCCAAGCTAGACAAGGGCAACAAAACATCACGGATGCAGATTTCTCTCAAAACAGGAGGGGTGGGGTTCTAAGCCTCACCTCTGCTGATTCCCAATTTCTCACCTGATGGCCCCCCTGCGACTGTGCCTGTCTTAGGTTGTTCCTCCCTTGAGGAATCTTACCCGTCTCTGGCTGAGAAAGATTTATAAGAAAGCTTCAACAGAAAAATTTGAAAGAAAGTTACACCTCTCGGGCAGAGGATCTGAACAGACACTTCTCCAAAGAAGAAATTCAGATGGCCAACAGGCACATGAAAAGATGCCCACATCGCTAATCATCAGAGAAATACAAATTAAAACCACAATGACATATCATCTCACACTAGTTAGGATGGCCAACATCCAAAAGACAAACAACAACAAAGGCTGGCGGGGATGTGGAGAAAGGGCAACCCTCATACACTGCTGGTGGTAATGCAAATTAGTTCAACCATTGTGGAAAGCAGTATGAAAGTTCCTAAGAATGCAGGAGCCCAATTTCAAGAAGACATATGCACACCTATGTTTATAGCAGCACTATTTACAATAGCCAAGAAATGGAAGCAACCTAAGTGTCCATCAGTAGATGATTGGATAAAGAAGATGTGGTACATATACACAACAGAATATTATTGAGCCATAAGAAGAAAACAAATCCTATCATTTCCAACAACATGGATGGAGCTAGAGGGTGTAATGCTCAGTGAAATAAGCCAGTTGGAGAAAGACAAGTATCAAATGATTTCACTCATCTGTAGAGTATAAGAACAAAGCAAAAACTGAAGGAACAAAACAGCAGCAGACTCACAGAACCCAAGAATGAACTAACAGGTACCAAAGGGAAAGGGACTGGGGAGGATAGGTGGGAAGGGAGGTATAAGGGAATAAGGGGCATTATGATTAGCACACATAGTGTAGCAGGGGGGCACAAGGAAGGCAGTTTAGTACAGAGAAGACAAGTAGTGATTCTATAGCATCTTACTATGCTGATGGACAGTGACTGTAATGGGGTATGTGGTGGAGGCTTGATAATGGGGGGAATCTAGGAACCACAATGTTGCTCATGAACTTGTATATTAATGATACCAAAATTTAAAAAAAGAAAAAAAAAAGAAGACATACCTCCCAATGCATTGTTAAACTTAATTGAGTTGTGATCAAGAACACTAACAAAATGATGGACAGTGACTGTAATGGGGTATGTGGTGGGGACTTGATAATGGGGGGGAGTCTAGTAACCATAATGTTGCTCATGTAATTGCACATTAATGATACCAAAATAAATAAATAAATAAATAAATAAATAAATAAATAAAGTACACTAACAGATTTGCAGTGTTGGCTCTGAAGCCCACCTACAATTAAAATATTTCTGAAGAACCTCCTGTTAACATCAGATTTCTTAGTACTTCCAGCCTTCTATATTCTTTTCATTCTGTCCAAACTGAAGTGTCTTGGACCAAAAAAGACATTCTGATTTTAGGGTATCTCTTATGAAAGGGTTTGAGTTGTGCTTATGGTTAAAAGTAATGTTTATGTATGTCAGTGTTTAATGTTTTAAAATTATATTCTTCAACCAAGCAGTTTTGTTCATGTACTTATTTTGAGTGCATTAGTTAGGACAAATCTGGCTGCAAACATTTAACAAGTATTTATGTGGGTAGCATTTAATAAAACTTTTTAAATTCACTTTTTAAGGATTATGAAAACTTTAAGTTTTCTTTGATTGTAAGTTTTCTTGTATAACATTAGTATTCTTTGTGAAGCTGTGAGGGGAAATAAATTTTGTTTTTCGCTCTATCACAACACATGCACATGGATGTAATGCTGGATTGGAGCCCCAGTCTTGACTTTGCAAGAAAGGTAAGAACACTCCTGTTTACAGTGCCTGACTCCATCCTTTTCCTGGAATAAGGAATGGAATTGGTTTTGTTTCTTGATAGATTTGATCAAATCATATACTAGTTTGATAATCACAGGTGTAAAGGATAGCCATCCACATCTGTTCAAAACACAGAATGCTACTCCTAAACAATATTCCCTTAATAACATTTCTTGTTTTCAGGGATTCCTGAAAATTGCAGTGGATGACCTCTAGAATACTTTTAATACACAGCAAATAACTGAAGTCACTTAGTTCATCATTTTATTCAGTAAAAATGTATATCATAATATTCTAAGGAGTGAAGGAATAACAGAGGAGAGAAGGATGAAATGAGGATTGGGTGACATTAAATGATAAAAGTCCACCTTCCTGGATGCAGGTAATACAGAAATGTAAAAATGTTCCCATCTGTCTGAGCCATCAGTTCCTGATGTAGTTCCCTAGAGGAAGTGGCTGAAAAGTCATTTCCACCTAATGGGTTGTTAGGTTGCCTGTCTACAGTAGGTTGGTGGTTGCAGCCCACTTCCTCTAAGACAAAGGGCCGCATCGCTAAACCCCATCACAGCTGACACTAATTGGCACTGCCGGCGGCCCTGAGCTGTGAGAGCAGGCCTGCCCAGGTGTACAGTGGGGCACACTGATGGGGGGGGGGCACCGATGGGAGGGCTTTTTCTCAGAGTTTGTTAGTGGGTGCAGATGTTTTGATTTTCCTTTTCTGACCCCTCTTCTAGCAGTTTATATCATACTGAGCATTGTTACTTGACTTCGGAAAAATTCAATGAAAGTCCCTTTGCCAAGCCCCTGGTCATTGAAAGTTAATCCTCACCTTCAATACTGTTGGGGCTTCCAGATATTATCACCTACCTGTGAAAAGTTCTATTGAGTAATTAAAATTGCTAGTAGCAAATAAAAAACTACTTTTTTCCTCATATTTATATTTATCAAATGAACATTTTTGTTTTCTTTCTTTCTTAAGTAAGAAGCCAGAAGAGGGCCTATCAGTCTTTCAGAAATGAGTTTGGGAGCCATTTGGTCCATTTCACTTAAAATTACCAGAAATAAGGAGAAGAACTTGCTTTGTGTTCAGAAGGGTTTAGAGTGAAGGATTTAGTTGCTGGAAGGGGTTCAGAATGATAAAAGTACATAAAAGCAGTTTAGCACCCTGTCCTTCGAAATTATTAAGTAGGTTGAAACTTGATTGCTATATATGGCTTCCAGACTTTGATGATATGTATAAGGGAGGGAACTGGGAAGGGAAGAGAAACATTACTGAGCGGAGATTTTGGAGGCTCTGTGCTGGGCACTTGCCTATACATTAGCTTTTAAAAATGCACAGAGATTACCCAACTTCCATTTATAGAGAAATGTGACTGTAATCATTACCAGTTATATGCAAACTCCCTACATTCTTAAACTGCATACTGGAAAATTGGTGAGTGGTACCAGCAGAGAAGAAAGAAATTACTAAGGGAATTGATTAGTCATATTAATCATTTATGTTTCTTCCCTGCATCCATTAAAAGTGAAAAAGGATAGCCATTTAGGTACCCAGACCCTGGCCCTCCCTGGCTTCCTCTTCCCCCTCCATCAGTTTCAAGCTCAGGAGTGTGTAGTGGGATCCTGCTTCAACGGTTGGCTTGGACCACAGCTCCCTGTGAGAGGCTCTGCTTTCTAACATCGGAAAGCTCCTGAGGCCTTCCTCAGGAAACTGCCTACTTCCTTCACAGTGTCCAAAGGGATGTGAAACAAGTTTGGGATTTCCTGTCACTCCTGAATTCTTTCAGAGTGTCTCCTTGCATTGATATCTGTTTATATAGTTCTCAATGTGGTTCCATGCCTTTTATAGGCACCACAATAAGAGGACAATTGCAGGGCCAAGGCCAGGGTGAGACTACTGAGGTGCCAAGTGTGCGGAGGAGGTGGTGGCCCTCCCAGGCTTGTGCAGGTGCACCTGGGCTTCTCATTCATTCATTTTGGAGTGCGGTCCTGGGCAACTGTACTTCATTAAGTGCCACAGATGATTCTGACATATGCCTGTTCTCTTTTATATTTAATAAAATTGCTTTCTTTTGCTTTTTCTTTAATTAGTGGAAACATTTGGCCAAGAGCAGAAGAAGATGAGACTCTGCTAATAAGAAATTTTGTGTTCTCAGCACACTGATAAAATCTCACCTTCCATGAGCAGATCCTGTGCTCCAGCTAAGATGCCTAAATAATAAAAGATGTACCAGCACTACTTTCTGTGATTTGAAATTAAAGCAAGAAGCACTTTCACATGGAGGCATTATTTGCACATGTTTTACATTTCTCACCCCTGTTCTTTCTTGTTTGTTTTCTCAGTTGAAAAGGTAACATACCTGACACCTGTGTGCAGAGTCTCAAGTTATTAACTCAAGTATAATAGCCTCTCACACAGACAAGCTTTTGTAGCTGATTGAATACTACCACTTCGTAGTACTTTTGACACCAGAGGATTTTTCCTTCCCATGATCAACTCTTTAAAATCAAGCAAATAGGTTAGTTTTGGGGAAAAAAAATCTCTATTCAGTGAGTTGACATGTAGAATCTAAAGTTTTTTTGTGGAGATAGATTCTGAAAATGGTGCTTTGGCAAGTAGAATATGGCTAAGTAAGCATTAGGTAGTCTAACTCTAAAATTTGTTTATTTTTAATTAAGAGAAAAAGATGAATCTGTGGACTAGTCATCTAAAAGAATATAATACTGTACAATAGACACCCATTTAAAATTCTATCATCCCTACCTTATTTATAGCTGAGGCATACCATCTGGCAGCTGTGCCTTGATGTTAACTTTAACACAGGTAATATATTTTACAATTAAAATAATAGCCTCATTTTTCTTGGTATGATCAAACATAAAATACTAAAATGTGTTCACTACCGGCTCTGTGGATATTCAGGTAATGTTTCAGTGAAATCATATTGAATTGTGCTTTCCTCATCTGTTTATGGTTCACCCAAGTGGAACATACTAATTGTCCCACAGTCAATCTTGGAAAACCGTTATCTTACAAAACTGTGAGGTACTTTGCAGAAATCCACCATGTGCTGTTTTTTTTTTTCTTTGTTGTTACTTTGGCACTGATGCCCAGTTTCACCAATAGCATTATCTGCATTATCTGTGGTCTGTGGTCATCTGTTTAGGGATGCTCTAGCGTTATTTAAAATACATAATGTAGGCTATGTATAGGTTTCTTATGTGTCAGGGTTCTGAATGTGGGTGAGTGACAAATGCCGTAAAATGTTGGTAGCTGTTGTCTTCCTTCACCATTCTTTGTAGGCCACCAAAGCTAGTATGTGTGTGTTCCGTCATGCAGTCATCCAGTAAAATATTGACTTGACTGATAATCGTCATATCGAAGAAGTGGATGCATTACAACATAAGGAAATGCCCTCTACATCATAAAGAAAAACTGAAATACATGAAAATGTTAAACATGTCTTACTATATTACCTGTTTTTCATGTATTACTTCTAACCAGGATTCTGCAATAGTTGCACCATTTCATTCCTTTCCAGAGGAGGGAAGCAGATGGGGAGGATTTTATTCCCTGTGCAGGGAATTCAAATTGACCCTCTCAACGTACTTCTTTCACCTTTACTGAAAGACAAACCGAGGGACCCATTCATTTGGAGAAGGTATTAGGAGGGTGTGTGTATTTTTCAAAAAGGGCTGCTGTATGTAAGCTTTCATTCATAGCCGTACCTGAGTCTTTCAAGCAAGGGACTCAGAATACTAAATTGCACTTCTTCCTTTTGACCCAAAAAAGTTGTAAATCACTACAGCGCATGACGTGTGATCTAACCCTTCAAATTACTTGAATATGGTTGATGTCAGACTCATATCCCTGATCAGTTTGTGTTCAGAATTTACTTAGGAGGAAGCAGATGGTGTATTTGTTTATGTTTCACAACTTCTACCACTGTCTCTGAAATAATAGACTTTAGCAAATGAAAGCATGAATGCCTTGTCTGTGATAGACCACAAACATTTGAAAGGTATTGTTCTTTAATGTTCAGTTGTTTTGTATAGTATGCATGGCTTTTGCAGAGGCTACAGTTTTACGTGTAGCTATCCTTGAGGTGTACTTCTGTTAATTTATTCATATTAAAGCCACAGTTTGGTATTTTTAGTAACACTTGGATCAAGGAAGGAAAGGGCCAGCTGCACAAACTGACTTTAAGGAAAGCATATCAAAACATATATATTTTGGTGTTTGGCGTTTTAAAAAACAGGAAGTATGTTATTTTATTGCCATATAGAAGCAGTAGGTGTTGCCCAAGAATGTATACATTGCCTGGGACAGAGCCAGTGCCTGGCCCTTGAACTACAGTGAGTTTGGTTTTCTTTATTTTGTTTCAGGCACACTATTATAAAAGTAGCCTTTGGGAACAGAGAAATGGCAGTGGTAAAGAAGAAGTATTCTTTTCTGTAATGACAGAGATCTAAGTTTGAATGTTACTAGTATTGCCCAGAAGAAGAGATAAGAGATGCATCCTTAGAATAAGGTACCTTTTTCTAGTACATCTAAAATGCCTTTTTTTATAATGATGAGTAGATTCTGCCACGCCAAGCTTACTGAGATTGTTTGCCCCTTGTCACCCTCTTATCCGATGTTGGAAGACCAGGAAATGATTTTTGACCAGCAATTTGCATTTTTTGGTAGCATGTGCTGTATGTTTTAAGTGAGTTTTATAGTGTCCATTTTCAGATAGATATCCCTGGAATTTGTAAATACTACTCTGTCACAGCTAGACATTTTAGCAACTGTATTTAATTTTTTTTTTGAATTCACAAATTATTACAAAAGTTATATCCCCTTAAAAGCTTTCTCTTATTTCATTTTCCTCCCAATATACCAATAGTTGGAAACATGAGTTCAGCATAAATTATGTATTGATAGCCTCATAGCATTCTCTCAGATTTCAATTTCTTAGAAAGTTGTTGTGAAACCAAAAATTTGACAGATAAATGTAGAGTCTAGCAAGTGATGTGAATATAACAGATTTTACTTCATTTCTGTCAACTATCTGTAATAGGTTATTAATATCAGTATATAGTTATTATTTTCTTCAGGTATCTACATAAGGAGTTTTTTGTCAAAGAGTACGTCTGCCTATCCTGAGAGACAAATCCTCTTAGGATTTGAAATTCTTAATTATTTAATGAAGAGATTCTATGGGGTCTCAAAATACAGATATAAATCCCCAAAACTAGGGGGGACAGAAAAGGAAAACCAGGCATGGAATGAAAGAATATCATCTTTATGTGAGGGATAAGTTTTGGTATTCAAAATCACATCTAGCTTTGTACAAAAAGAAGTGGGTTTATTCTGTGCACTAAGATTATGGGGAAAATGACATAAAAGAACATGCTGATAAAGCTTATGCCTTCTGGTATATAAAGCAAATATTTAAATATATATCTATTTGTGTCTATATACAGAGTTAAAGGACAGTTTTCCATGAAATAATGCATTCGTTTAGAATTGCTGTAGATTTTCATAATTTTTAAAACATTCCTATTGTAACCTACATCAAAAGGGCAGCCAGGTTTTTTGTGTCTGACTATACATATGCATTATAAAAAAGTGAGTCTACTGTAATTACCAGTTTGCAGAGCGAATTCCTACAGGGTTTGTACTCTCCCCATTAGTAAAAGAGATAAGTTGAAATGTATTAAAATTTCACTGTACAACTGGGAGTTTTTGTTCACAGTAAATGTGTTAATGTTTCTTCATTGCTCGACTGTTTGTGTTTAAATTTAGGCAGCATACCCAACAGGGACAAAATTATAGGATAAAGCTATGTATAAAAGAAAATCCTTCAGAGAGCACCAATAAGGCTCTTTTTAAAAATAAGCAGTTATGTATAATAGTACATGGCCATAGCCACAGAGAAAAGTTTTATCTGTCTATTTCAGGATTATTGGAATTTTTCTTTCCCTTGTTTGAAAGTTAAGAGGACTGGGTTTATGTCAATAGCTAATACACTTTGATGTAAAAACATCTATTATCTTTTTCAGTGTTACTCCTGTAAAAAGAAAAAGATGCGTTCCTGTTGTCCTTATGATGAAGAGAGGCTAATAGCATTTTGAGAGCAAGGTGATAGATCATATTTGCTTCCCAAGTAAAGGAATTCTTTCTTGTTAAAAATTCTAATTACAGCCTGTTACATATTTGGAGCATTTATCTCTGCTTTTCTTTGTTGCCATGAACTTAGTAAATACGATTATTCACACAAATAGGCTTACATTAAAAAAAATTAATCTGCAACTGCTATCACCTAGTGTGAATATGTAATGAAATTCACAAATACAGGGTAAAGACTAGTATTTCTCTGCAGTCTAGAGTGGGCAGAAGATGTAATATAAACACTGGCTATTTAATCCTTAGCCAGCCAGAGAGCTGACCTCCTCTCTCTCTTAAATGTTGAAAACATATTTTTTAAGTTCTTACTGTTTACTTTTTGTAGTTTCTTTCACCTGCTTTTTTATACATGAAGATGAAAGAGTTTGCCAATGTCCATATGCCAACCCAAATGTTGCCTCAGGCCTCACACCACAGACCCACAATACAAATCATGTAAAGAAGCAAAACTAAAATATAAATCTTCATTTTTAAATGTTGCTACCCTAGAAATAGTGTTTTGTAATTTACTTTGTGATACTGTACATAGTTATGTGGAGACCTATCAGAGAAAGAGGAGGAGGGAGGAAATGAATGCATATGTATGTGTATTTCACTTGTTTGGATCCCTACATTGAAGTGCTCTTAGAAAATGTGAAAAACCCCTTGGATATTTCCTGTTGTATTTTAGCTTTCCATCATAAAATGTATTTTCTCCTTCAAAATAGGTTGGTTCATCATGAGAGACAGACAGAGACAGGCAGACATTTAATTCTTCCTCTTCTACTCTGTTCTTTAAAAAGTAAGTTTTTAACTGATAGACCTTGAAGTAAGTCCTTTAGAGCTATTACTTTCTTTTGGCTAATTTGTAGAAAGGCACCATATGAAAATTGGATTTTTGATCTGATGGAGTGATTCTTGAGTTCTTATGAACCATTTATAGTCTATCGAGTAAATCCTTCTTAGTTCACGGATTATTGACCCAATGGACCATATTAGCTGCTTCGAAGCTGTTATAGCCCGTTATGTTGATTCAGCTGACACACATGTGAACCCAGTCCACATGCCCAAGATGACATTAACATTGTTCTGGAAGACTCCCTTTTTTTTCCACAAGGCTTGTATTTATTTCTTAATTTTCAAGAGTTAGCTCAGAGTCCCTGGCAACCATTGCGTAGATCTTGCCGTTTGCTCAGTGATGAAGCATTTGTTAGCAGCTAGATGGTCTGTTTCTTGCTGCCTTTCTCTATAAGTGTATGTCTATCTTTGTCTTTTAAACCAACTAATCCTTAAAAGAAAAAAGAGAATAATGTTTTTTCAACACTCTTGGGTACGTTTTACCCTCAGATATGCATAGATTCCATAGAAATTTGTGGGATTTCTGTGCAAATCTGAATGCAGTCCTTTCAATTTGAGAAAACTACCTTTTAGAAGAAATGGTAACATTGTATTTGTGTTTTTAAAAAATGTATTACCTGAGAGAGTTCACTTGAAAAATTTTAGCAACTCTAGCCACTGGTAAAATCACGGTGTGCCTTCAGTGATTTATATGAAGCTGTAATGAAGCCAGTACAGGTCTCAGCACAGACCCTTGGGGAATCTATGACCTAACATAAATAACGTATAAGAGGGCATATAGACTGTTCTTCATATCATTATTATTATTTGTAATGGGTATGATTCCTGAGGTGATATCTGCTCTTGGGAAAAGAAACATATTCTTTCATAATCAGGCATAATTATGATGCACAGTTACATGCACAATGGAAGGTATTAGAATATTTGTTGAGATATGCTACTAACAGGCAATCCCAAGATAGGCTGCAGTAAGATGTAAAATGAACCAAGCATTCATTTATACCTTGTCACTCTTTTCCAGATTTTGGCTTTTCTTAAACATGTAGAGACTCCATAGAAAGCTGTTTAGAATCTCTTTTTCTGTCGAAAATATACCACTTTGTAGAAAATTCCAGTGTAAATTGTTAACTGCTTACTTAGCAGTTTCCCCCACCTTTTCAAGTTGCTTAAATCTTCGTCCACTCCTCTTCCTTTGTGTGTAGTTTGTTCACATATTCTGTTCGGTCTTAAACTCCCACTGGAACTGAAAAAATATCTAAGGAAATCTCACTGTGGAGTAGGGTAGCAATGGGGGGATTATTCAGTTCCTTGCCTTTCATACACAGGCAGAGTGGGAAGAGCTCTGGATTACCAGCTGTGGCCCTTAAAGGACATCTAGGAGCCTCATTTTCTGCTGTTTGAAAAATCTCTAATTTGGGGGATTTTGATGATTAAATACGAGAATGCAATTGAAGTATTACGCAAGCTTCATAACACTGTACAAATATAGGACATTATTAGTCTCACAAAGGCTGCCTCAGTTGGCCTGGGTAATGGAAGTTGTCATTTGAAATGATATAGTCTAAAATGCAACAGCTTGTCTCCCTTGTTGCTTCACTGGGATAAATTCTTTTCACAAACCTGGGGAGTAAATTTAGTTAAAAGGTCACCCACCTTATGCTCTTACTTGGTAAATGGATTGATTGCTATGCTCTGGCATTTGAAATGTGAGGCTGGCTCCTTTTGTAGAGGACAAAGATTTAGAGGGACTTGTTCCTTAAAGGGGTCCCTCCCACGCTGCCCAGGATGGAGGATGCATCACCGACTCAGGAGCATCTCACATTTGGCACAGCCTGGGATGTGTCTTGGGGTACTCATGCTCCTCTGCGCTACATCCCCAAAGTCGGGTCATCGTGCAAATCATTTTTCTCAGGATTGAAGCTGCTTCTGAAATAGCAGAATTTAGGCTTTATCTTGTCTTGCTTCTTGCCTAATGAGTATTTCTTTGTCAAGTGCTAGAAGGTTCATAAGTCTTTTTGCATCTCATTATAAATCCTTTCCTTATTAATGTCTTCCCTATCATATTATATTAGTAATTGTTTTCATGAATGCCACAGAGAAATGTAATCACATTACCACCTTTCAAATTGCATTAGTGAAAATGAATAAAATGTATATCAATGGGATACAAAATTGCTGATTCAACATTAAGGCAGAATGAGATGAGTATTACTTAACATTAATCTGATATCAGAGTACTTTGGCTCCATATATAAAGTTGTTATGTATTCTGGTAAATGTAGATGGAGTTTAGTTAATATGTGGTTATTTTAAGTGATGAACTAACCCCTTATTTTCAGTTAGATGATATGTATATTCATGGGAAGAGTATTTCCTTTCTAGTATGTTATCACAGCTACTTAAGTAGTCTGCAAAATTTGTAAGCATACTGGCAATAAATGGAATAGCTTAATTGTTAACTGTTAGGTACAGAAATAAAGTTTCTGCCCAATTTGAAATGCCTTTTCATTTCCTGTTTTTCTAATATTACTAATCATCTAACCAAATAGCTTATATTGCCATAGGCCTAATGTAATTGGGGTGGGGGAGCAGGAGACATAACACACGTACTCCAAAGCCTGCGTGTGCTTTGATGCCATAGAAGCATGGGTTTTTCCTTATATAATTGGCTATATCCCGCTGTTGATTTTCACTCTGAACTCCTAAATTATTTAAATGGGGTCTTCCTCATGTCGATTGATAGTAGGTTGTGGTCATAAGGTAATGACTATAGATGCTCATTGGATCCATGTCTGTAAAAATTCATGTGCCTGTGTGTATGTCCCTTTCTCCCTGTTTGTATTTATATATTCTCATATAGTCATGAAAACAGTCACTCATATATAAACATTTACTCAGAAGTTTGTTTTCCCTCTTTACCTCCTTCTAAACCAAATTCATTTCTTGACTTTTGCTAAAGTAATTTTTTCATCACAGTAAATTGAGAAAAATGGTTCTGCTGATATACATGACAGAATTCACCATTGTCAATTTTTAACAAATTCTCTTAGTTCTTTAGGATCTTGATATTAGTATGTTGAGTATTAAAGCTGAGATGCCCCACCTCATAATTTGTTGAAGTATGTTCTGGATTTTCCTGGTATAAAAATAGCAGTGGATTTAAAAAATAATTGCTGATTTTTAAACGGGTATGTTAGGTTTTGATGTTTTCAAAGTAGAAGGGATTTTCAAATTCAAGCAGCAGTGAAATTCCCTTGTTTGCCCTCTGTTTATTCATTCATTTAGTATTTGTATATTGAAGACCTACTAGATTAAAGAAAGATGTTTTTTTCTATAGTATGTCTCCAGGGGCATGATATCTTATGAATCAAATGATTTAATAGCACTAAAAGAAACGAGCTGCTTCCCACTTTTAAATGTATTTATTATTCATATGCCATATATTTTACCATTTAAAGTACACAGTTCAGTGGATTTTAATATATTTGCAGTTATGTGCAACCATCATCACAGTTATTTTTGGAACAGTTTCATCATCTCAAAAAGAAACCCTTTCGCTATCCCTGCAGCCCCTAAGCAGCCACGAACTATTTCCTGTCTTTATAGATTTCTGTGTTCTGAATGTTTTATGTAAGTGGAATCATATAAAATGAGGGCCTTTTTCTTTTACTTAGCATCATGTTTTCAAGGTTCATTCATGTTGTATGTAGCAACAGTCCATTCTTTTTTATGGCCAAATAATATTCCATTATGGGTATATTATGTTCTGTCTGTCGACTTGCCAATTGATAGAGGAATTGTACATTTTAAGGGAAACTTAAAATGAGGCTTAACGTTCCCAGACTTTTAACAGTAAATGGTGTTGAAAGGCCACCTTTTGCCAGTGAATCTCTTTCAATTATTCTGGATATGTTTATTATGATGATGATATATTTTCTTGATCAATTTTATTCTCATCATGTTCTGTTGAGGTCAGTTTTTAAATTGTCCAGCTTTTCATCCTGACCATGTGGTCCACTGGTTGCATTAGTGGCATCTGGTCCTTGTAGTGAGTCTAGACTGACCATGTGTTTTCAGATCTTCTGATTCAGCCACAAAATGTAATTCTTGAAGACACCCAAGAAATTTCAGAACACATAGGTACAACAAAATGATCATTTTTGTCAGGTTGCTGTTTCTTCATATAACAGTAAAAACAATTAAACAAGTTTTAAAGAACCTTTTATTGAGGGATTAATTTTTATATTTCTAATTCGTCTTGTCACCAAATAAGATATATACTTTTGCTGTAATTTTCCATTGTGTGAATGTTTGAATGGGTTTCATTAAGCAGACAGAATGACATCATTGCTTCTCATTTGCTATTATTACTGTTATGAGAAGTGGTAATTGCATTGCAGTTCAACACTCTGTTGGCACTTAACTTTTACTGTATACTTTATAATCACTCCTTGTGAACTCTGTGACCATTACTGATTCAAACTCAGATTTATGTTTCTTTGTATAAATATGGAAAACATACCCACCTTACTACAATTATAGATTTATAGTAAATAGTCTCATGGTTAGAGTTAGATATCTTAAGACTTTTTAGGTAGTTATAAAACTTCTTTGTAGGTAGGGTTTTTAAAACTGTGGGTCTCTCGTCAATCCCTTCATCTGTCCAATTCACATTTTCTTGTCTTATTTTGATACCTGATTATAAAATTCCACAGCACAACAGAGATACCTTTACTTTAATCATGAATGAGTTTTGTAATCAGGTAAATAGCAAATTTCTTGTGCCGTTGTCTAGTTCTTGTTAGTTATTAGTAAGCTCAGAAGTTGTCCACAAAGCAAAAAAACTGAGTTTTCCTTGCAGAAACTGCATTGTGACTTGGCCAAATTTGGGATAGGATATTGAGTTATTTTACAAATGCAATAACATATAAATTTTCCAAGTCTTAGTTCACACTCAGAATAATTCTTTTGAAAGTTGTCCATTAGTTTTATGTATCAGCCATGTGAAAATAGAAGGGAAAAAAAACTGGCCTGACAATTAGACAGAGAGCTCTTTCCCAAGTTAATCACCATCACTATCACATGAGTCCTTTAGAATCTTTGTGTTAATCTTGGTGCTTGAGTACTGTCACAAGTTCTTATATGCAAGATGTGTGAATGCACGTGGAATCATTCTGTGCCTCAGTTTGGCCACATACAAGATCACTCTCTCAGTCCATAATGCTTGGTGTCTGTTATGTTGTAATAAATGCAGTATTTTGTGTGACAATCCTGGAATAATTAGCTTCCAGGTTCATTACAGATAATTTTCTATTCCAGAATTTTATTTATTTATATTAAAGACAGAAGTCTTTGAAGGACAATTTTCCTACCCAATAGAAAAATTCATTTGGCCTTCTGGGTCTAGTGTGTATGTTCAGAGATGAATAAACAATATGCAGTGACGTATTAATAAAAGTTAATTATAATATAGACTACTTTGTATCCTCATGGAGGGTTGGCAAATTTTACATATTTATGATGTCTACAGTGTGGCTTCCAAAGTAGAAAATTCAGGTTATTGAAAAATTTGTTCTTGTTAAAACTTAACAAGGTGAACCTTGTCACTGATAGCCATTATAGTCAATTAATTTATACACTTAGATTGTACCATCTAAGTTTATGGTAGAAGCTGGTGGGACAGAATGGATGCTATATTAATGATTAGCTTTTTCTATAATTCAGTTTTAATTCAGGTCATGTACTTAACTATTAAACATTTTTAAATGATTGGAGTAAAATTTCATAATGTAAGTTGTAAATCTTGCTATCTTCCCCAGAAATGAACAAGGAGAAAACAGATTTAAGAAGGATTTTTAGTTACCTATGGGAAATTTGTCCTGGGTTAATAAACACTTGAAGAGAACTCCTGGCAATTAGTTTTTTGTGGAAAAACAAAACCCAGAAATGAGATTAGTTTTTTTTTTAAGTTCTATGATTGCTTCTTCAGACTATGTGTTTTATGTTTCTGTTTGCTCCATAGCCTTATTTTGCCTTTTGTTGTTTTGTATTAATAGATGACTTCTGTGTTTCCAAATGAGAAACAGGTAATAGAAGATTTATTAATTAGCCTGTGTCTTGTTCTTTTGTAAGGTACATTAACATTAATTGCAGCAACAATCTGTTTTCCTGAAAAATGTAATTTGCTGAGAAGATTGATGTTCAGTTCACATATACTTGCAGAGGTCAAGCTAGCTATGAGTATAATAAAGCTAAAGAGACTTCAGTTTTAGCGATAACAGAACCTATTATCTGAATAGGACTTTGGAACTTATCCAGAATACTTTCAAATGCACTCTTATTTAATATTCATATTTAAAAGTGTTAATGACTGAACCTTGATTAAATATTTTGTACTAAATTGGACCCTTTTATGTATTTTAGGTAATTTTGTTCATGAATATTTATAATTTACTAGTTTTAATTGTATGTTTTCTTCCTTTTTCTATAGGCAATAGAAATAAACTGATTAATAATGAGAAAATGCACCCTATCATTTAAGAGCCATGTAACACCCATATAAATATCTCCGAACCCCAATATTAAGGTCATGCCCACCTTAGAGGACTCTAGTATGAATTATATGTCATAATGTGCCTCAAAGAGTTCATTTATTCACTAAAACTAAATATGTGTTATAAGCATTTTATAAGGTGTTGGAAAAAGTACATGGGGAAGAATCATAAGGGAAAAAGTAATTCAAATATTCAAATGTGGAAAGTTTCTTGAGGTCATAAATGGTTTCCATTTATTGAGCTTTTACTGTTGCTAAGCTCATTGTCATGTGCTTTATATTCATTATTCATTTAAGTCCTGTGACGCTATTGTGATGTTACTGTTATCATTATTTTACAGATGAGGGAAGAGGCTCAGAGAGTCCTGTACTTCTCTCAGTGCCTTTGAGCACCTGTTTTTGCTAGTATACATTTTAAGCCTAACAGCCGTATTGCCTTGCCCTCATGGAGCTTAAATTCTAAAGGGGAAATGGACCTTAATTAGATAATCACACAGATGTTAGGAGTATATAATAGATCGTGGATGAATCAGTATAGGTAAACTGTAGATAAATCTGATCTCAGATTGGAGTAAAATTTCATAATATAAGTTGTAAATCTTGCTATCTTCCCCAGAAATGAACAAGGAGAAAACAGATTTAAGAAGGATTTTTAGTTACCTATGGGAAATTTGTCCTGGGTTAATGAACACTTGAAGAGAACTCCTGGCAATTAGTTTTTTGTGTAATCATTGCTGTGATAGAGAGAGATCTTGTGAAACGGGAGACAGTGGGGGACTTGCCTTGGTCAGAAGATGACGGCAGCTGCCCTGGGAATGGAAGTAATATTTGAACTGAAATCTGAAAGGCGAGCAGGAGTTAACAATACCCAGTGGGGCTTGGAGGTGGGCTGTAGAGGGGCTTTACCCTAGGACTGCCTAATTGTGAAAGTGATTGTAACTGGAGAATTCCAGTCAGTGGGATGGAGAGCTCCCAAAACCTGGGTCTGATTCCTGGGACTTACTGGCTCAGTAACTTTAGGCAAGGTACTGAGTCACCTCCACCTCAGTTTCCTTGCTTGTGAAATAAAGGTAATAATAGTAACCATCTCACTGTGTTTTTGGAGGGTTAGGAGAACTAATGCTTTTAAAGTATTTAGCACAGCATCTGGAAAATGGCAAATATCCAATAAATCTGGCTATTGTTAATAATAATAATGGGTAATAAATAAATAAATTTGAGTATCCTGTCTTTGGTAGAAGAAAAGACAGGAATAAAAAGGGAGAGATGGTGTTCCTCACACCTGTTTTAAGGGCATTTTTCTGTTCTTAGGGTTTGTCCTCTAAACCCATTTACCACAAACTCTGACTGTCAAGTCCTTAGCACAGGGACTCTGCTGTCTGTTTCCCACCACTTAGCACAGTACTTGGCTCCAAAATGATGACTTCTGCTTAGTGATGATATTTGAAGCAGTAGGAGGGGATGAAATTGCCAAATTAAAGAATAAAGAGCCCAGCTGTGGGAAACACCTGTATTTATTTACAACAGAGAGAGAGTGTGTGGAATTGTTGCCAGGAAAACTAGGGTAGTTGGTCACTTACAGCCCAGGAATGGAGAGAGTGTTGTAAGCTGCGTCTGGGTCTGGGAGGACAAGGAGTCTGGAAAAAGGGACCAGATATGATTTGAGAACATTCCTCTTGGAGAAGGCAGTTTCAAGAACCTTTGGGGCAGAAACCAGATTACAAATGAAAATGTAGATAGTGGGACAGAAGTGGAAGCAGTGGGTGTTGAGTGCATAGGTTTTTCTTTAAAAAAAATCCATGGTAAAGGTAAGCAGAAGAAGGAATTACTTTTCGTAGGTTGCAGGCTTAAGAAAAGGTATTACTGTTACATTCCTGGGCAGCTGGGAATGTCATTACGTTAAGAATTGAGGAAAGAGTTACAGGGCACTCTTGATGAGATAGGTCCTGGAGGCATGGAGGGGATAGCTATAGCCTGAGTTAGCTATACCTGTCATAAAGATGCCTAAATATATAGATGACTAAACTGCTCTTTACCTGGTATCCCCTTTCTGCCACTTTGTCATTGTCTGGATTTTCTATAGTTGAGGGTGCCCAGCAGTGAGTGGGTGGCGCTCATGTTAGCTGCTTGAAAGAAGTGAATGTGCTCACATAAATGAAAGCATATCTATTTCTGCTCTTCCCAACTGTCTCCTTGGAAAGCATGTGCATTTTTGAGGCTTAACTGGCTTTGATAGTTTTATGATAATTTATTTTTTTAAAGTGTGGGTGAGTTGGCAAGTGATCACATTGATGCTATTTTGTTGTGAATAAATAGTATGTCAAAGTTTTATGCCATTTCAAAAATGTTATTTAGAATAAAACTTCCTTTGAAGCCACAATAGTCTCTTACTCAAAATATTTATTTAGACCATATTGTTTAAATATATATAATTCCCTTAAGGAACATTTTAGTCTATAAAAATTTGAATTTTAAACAAATACACCTTCTGGAATTCATAGAAATACAAAATGGATCTTCCAGTGCTTAAGTGTTTATATACAATAGGAGCTGAGGTGTTCCAATGTTTGTATGTTCAGGTACAAAAAGAGTAGAATTCATAAAGAAGGAAGATGATCTGGAAGGTTTAATTCCCAAATGTGCCAGATGTATAAAGTTATTTAGGGAGAGAGAAAGTGTTTGAATCATAAACTAGTTCAGAGTAAATGAATGAATGATTCAACCAGTGACTAAATAAATATACATAAAAATAAAGCAAACCTACAGTCTTTTAATTTGGTCTGTCCTGAATATAGCTATAATTAAAATTGACGAACATACACTTTAAACATGATATAAGTTTAGGCTATTTTTGTAAATCAAATGTTCTCAAATTAATGATTTAAAATATGTATGTCTTTTTTTCTTGGAGTTAACATGTAGTCCTTGAGAGATCATCTCTTAGTGGGTCTTTCTTTTTTTTAGTGTTTATGAAAGCTTGTATTATCATACTGCAGATTATATAAATATTTTAATGTCATTGTGGTTGCTGTATCTGAATTTATAATTAGTTTGTAAAGTGCTTTATTTTTAGTAGAAACACTACTCACTAAATTTTTTTTCCCCACCACCATAGTAGAGTCAAGTTGTTAGTTCATTAACTAATGACCATGTTATTTAAAGAAACTGTTTCTTATCTGGGCTGTTCTGATATATTCCTCAGTCAGTAAACTATTGAGGTTGAAATAAGAAATTTTGGGGGGCTGTTTCTCTTTACAAATAAACATATTTGTTTTTTGTTCTTGCTTAGTCAGCATTTCCTTTGGTGTCCCTATTTCTTACTACTGATTCCTTTAATCTCTAACATATAGCAAAGTTTTACAACATAACTAATAGGTAATAGACTGTTGACATTGGAAGAAAGCTCCTGAAATATCAGGCAGATGATACAACTGAGTATTTCCCTAGTGGTAATAGATGAGCAAATTACCGATGGAGGAGAAATACGAAAGGAGTGAATATTGAGGTTGAAATAAGAAATTTTGGGGAGCTGTTTCCCTTTACAACCTACAAATATGTTTATTGTTCTTGCCTAGTCAGCATTTCGTTTGGTGTCCCTATTTCTTACTACTGATTCCTTTAATCTCTAACATACATAGCAAAGTTTTACAATAAGGATTCTAACATCAGAAACCAAATAGAGGCATATAGATTTAATGTTCATTAATGAAAGAAATATTTTATACTTCACTGATCCAAAGCATAGGGAACAGTAAAAGCCTGTTCAGTTTTATCCTCTAAGTGGAATTTGGCCCAACCATGTTAACAATATCTAAAATACTGTCTATTACAAATGAGACAGCATATTTGAAAATCCACGTGGTTCCAGGAATATGCATCAGGAGCTATGTTAAGTGAGCATAGCTTTCAAGCATAGAGGTGCAGTTTCAGGTAGCGCCATACCTCTCCCCACACCCGCACCCCACTCCCCAAATCAGTAATCATTGATCACTTTTTTAAAGCCATGGAGAGATCTTTTCCTGGCAATTCAGGTAGTTACAGTAGACTGTTAATCTGTGAATGATCGGACTAAATCCCTTCAGTCTTCAGAGTTTCCATGCAAATTAGAACTAAATGCATGAGATAAATTTATTAACTGTAGTCTAGGACCATAGGTCAGCTTCAGCACAATTTTTAAGCATAGGTTTTTATCCATAAAAAGTTATACTTCATCTATGATAATTTTCTATGGATTCACTTTATAATATAAACTGGTGAGATGATTTTTGAAAGTACTTATAAAGAAATGGAAGATCCTTTAGTGTGTTCTTCATTTTCTAAGATACAGTTGGATTGTTCCAGATATAAAATTTCACATAAATGGCTTTTCCAAGTCTACATCTGATCTAAAAACAAATTTAAATCCTAATCTCCATTAAAACAAAAGGAGGGTTGTTTTGTATTTTTCAAAATAGGAATGAAAATGAAATTAATATATCAAGGGGGAGAAAAAGGAATTATGCTGTGCTAAGTAATAATACCAGAAGTATGCTGGGTCTTCTTGGGCCAATGGGATTGTCTTTCAAAATGTGTCTGAAAGATTAACAAAGCATTTAAGTGAAACTTAGCCAAAGAAAAGTAATATTCTAATAGTAATATTTCTATGTCATGTTTTATTCTCACCAGCATTTCACTTCAACATTATTATATTAGAATGTGTATTTTCTGCATTATTACCAAGTAGATAAACTTGTGGGAATATATAGTAGCAGCAATGTTTTTCCCTTTTAGATCCCTGTTGTTACAAATCCAGCATTGTGTAGAATATGTAATCTTTTATTCTTAATTCTACTTGGTCAATGTTTCTAATTTCAAGGTTATGTGTAAATGACATGAAACATTCTTTTAGTAAATGAGCTTTGTTTTCTTATAAGATATTTTGATAGTATTAAAATTTATTTTTAAAACTCTGCCAACATAAGTCTTTAAAAAACAGAAGTAAATGTTATTAAAATGGTGAAGAAATATAGTACCTTTGAACAGCTGCTGATCCTTGTTCCCTCCTTTATTTTTCCAGGCTATCCGTTGCACACTGGTAAACTGCACATGTGAATGTTTTCAGCCGGGGAAGATTAACCTGAGGACGTGCGATCAGTGTAAACATGGCTGGGTGGCACATGGTGAGGAAAATGGACTTTCCTTCTCGTTCTTGTTATGTTCATGGGAACTGTGAGTATTTTTTTTAGAGCAGTCACTGGCCTGGAAAAGAGAGGGGTCAGTTGTGCTCCAAGTGTTAGCATTCAGCCTGCAGCTCTCAAGTAGCGTATTCTCAGCTCCAGCAAGTAAGCCTGGGTGAGCAGCTCTCAGCAGAAGGGCGAGATGTTTATAGGACAGTTGGGCTGTGGGGTTCTGACTGAACATAGCAGCAGCCAGCAAGCACCAAGCCTGATGGAAACTCAAACATACCACAGTTGGCCTTTCAGGGCCTGGACCTCAGAGGGAAGCTGGCAAATCCTCTTTGCTTGAGGAGGGCTCCCTGATGACTACTCACCCTTGTCATATGTGTATGGGGCTGAGTTTATCCTCCCAGATGTTAAATTTTGTATGGTCTAAGGTAGGTGAGAGAGTGAACAGGACCATTATTTGTTTAGTATCTGAAAAAATAATCTGTAAATACCTGCTTTCAGTGTGCATTGGGATTGGAGGTAGAGTGTGAGCTCTGTAGGTGTGTGTTGGAGGTGAGGGTGACCTAGGGCCAAGGCTGAAATGTTGAGGCTTTTTGCCAGTGGGTAGAGTTGTTCCATCGATATGCCTTGACTGAGCATTTACATGATCTTATATATGGTTTATGTGTTTTACATTCAGGCGAAATAGACAAAAATAAGCAGAACATTTTCTTCACTTCCTAGACTTTAGAACTTAAAAAGATAGGTAATGTTTATAGAAGAAATCCTGGGTTGAGATTTTTTTTGACAGCCTGGGGTATTGGCTCTTAAGTGGACATACTCTTCATTCTCAAGCAGTGCCAAATATCCAGTGGGTTATATTTTTATAAATGCCATGTTATTCTAGCAAGATCTGAGGTAACAACACCGCGCCATGCCTTGAAATGCTTTTAATTTATCATGTACTGTGCTTGTTAGGGTGTGTATGTTTGCATTGCAGGGACATTTCAGCCATGTTTCTGTGTGTGTGAGAGAGAGAGGAGAGAGATACGGTGAGGTATGTGCTGAGGACACTGGAGTGAGTGTCCTGACAGGCAATTTTGCAGTGCCTCCAGGATGAAGCTTTTTGCTGCTTCCTTGCTGAGGCCAAAACTTGTAACAACTCAGAGTCCAGTTTGGAACAACAGCTGAGCTGCTGTGCCTTTTGCATTCTGTGTATGTTACTACATTCAGTCATTTATTTTCTCTTCCTATATTGACTTGCTAGGGCTGCCACAACAAAATGCCACAGACTGGGTGGCTTAAACATCAGAAATTTGTTTTCTCACAGTTCTGGAGATGAGAAGTCCAAAATCGGGGTGGCTTCCTTCTGAGGCCTTTCTTCCCGGTTTGCAGATGGCTGCCCTCCTGCTGTGTTCTCACTGGTCTCTCCTCTGTGGGTGCACACCTCTGGTGTTGCTGTGCATCCAAACTTCCTCTTATTACAAGGATAACAGATGGACTAAGGCCCGCCCTAACAGCCCCATTTTAACTTAACACCTCTTTAAATGCCCTATCTCCAAATACAGTCATATTCTGAATTGCTGGGGGTTAAGGCTCCAAGGTTTGATCAGCCCATAACACTTCCTAAATATTCTTCTTTCCCTGAAAAAGTATTAGCTCTGCTAGGTGACGGGTACAGAGCTTAACGTCCCAAGCCCATCAAGGCAGTTACAGGGTCAAGTCCAAGCCCTCCAACTTTGGTGGCACATAGCTCAGCATCTCAGGTTTCTTCTCTGTACTGTAGGATTAATGATACCTACTCTTCAGGATTATCATGAGAACTCAAGATAAAATATATGAAGCCTTTAAAATAAATATATAATACATGTTTAAAGTCATAAATTGGACAATAGATGAGCAATAAGGGAGGTTCAGTCACTAAACAAAGGACTTTTCATTTATTCATTCATTTTTTCCAAAGCCATCTTGTGTTACCATCATCTGTCTACTGTGGTAGCTTTGTGAGTATAAAAGTTTACTGTGTCACCAGTTAGTTTTATCTATCCACTTCCACATGCATATTACATTAGTAGTGTAATGGGGAGAAAAAGCAATATTTTTTCCTTTACAAACAACATAAATTATTCCTGTGCCATGGTCATTTCTATGACTTTCTGAAGGATGTGATTTTTCACCAAACTTGAATAAGGTATTTCTGTTACATCAGACTGTGCCATTAAAAATTCTGTGGATAAAAAAGTTTCTGGGATATTAATTTTTGGAGGTTCTCAGATCTCACTTTCCCTCATCACTACCATTATCACCTTGACCTCTCTTTCCCTTGACCGCAGGGACATACTTACCTGTATACAACTCAAAATTCATTTACAGAGATACACAAATTTCACTCTTTCCCCATTGAAGAGGTTGGCTTCTAGCTTTTGAGTCAGTCGCAGGGGGATGAGAGCACCCACTCTTTTTGCTCTTTGCATTTCAACTAGTTGCCTCATTCTCTCCCCCTACACAGAAAACTCTGAAGTCACATCTCCCATTATTTCTGCTCAGAGGTGAAACACGCAGTCTTCCTGGCTGCCTTACACAAGCACAATGTCCTATGAGTGGGACAAGGAAGAAGGAAGTCACTTGTTTTTACTAGTGTGTAATTTTTCTCTAAAAGTGTCCGGAAAAGCAATAAGACTACTGAGATACATCTCATAGAATCATTTCATAATAGCACTGAACATACTCTACCTGTTACTATACTGTTAAAAAAAAAGAATATATGCTGTTAAAAAATAACCAAATGTCAAAATCAAGTTACCTTGATTTCTCCACAAAAATGAGAAATTTTTTTAGAAATTTGCTAGTCTCTTGAAAAACTATACTCCTCTGTCTCCTTTGTTGACTGCAACTTCAGATTCCAGTTTCTTCATACAATGTTGGATTTCATGGGTCTACATCTACATATATTTATACACTCATTCACTTCATTGCTTTATAGACTGCTTCTCAGATCTGCTTGAATTGTTGACATAAGTGGCTTTACAAAAATCTTGAGATGTTTTAAAAAATTAAAGAGAGTGAGTGATTAGTTCATGCTACTATCACACCTGGGTTTTGAAATTACTCCCAGGGCTGTGTTGCTATTCACAAATTACTTCCTTGAAAGCTTAGCACCATTGAGTTAAGGGAGTAAAAAGCAAGAACAGTTCCTTGACTATCAATAGGTATTTCCCACTGAATTAATAAAGGATTTCCTGCCCTTTTTCCCCATTAATGAATTTTAGCTTTTTCGCCTTGATAATAGAAAGCAGGGTTTATTGAATTCACTTTATCTAAAACAAGCTTTTTTATTTTTTTTTTGGTTTCGGGTGTCCATACTTATAATAACCCAGAGTTTCTAATTTTGTCACATTTCTGTTCAGAGTCCTTGAATAAAGGTTGGCACTATACTTCTGCGTAATTCACTTGACAACTGTATTTTTCCCTCCTCTGTTGCACTGTCTTTCCCATTCATTTTTTTCATTCACCTAAAATAGTAAAAGTGAGTCTTGAAAGAAAAAAATTTCTACAAGTTCTAATTCTTGGTTCAAAAGTACCAAAACAAGGTATCAGGATAGGATAAGAGCAGTAATGGGCTTCTTTACTGGTGATATAAATGTTTATGTTGGTTAGAAACTGTTGTATTTTGACCCTTCCCACCATACTAGAGGTTACTATCCACAAAATTGAGGCTTCAGCCAAAGATTTTATACAGTCTTAAAAATCAGCAGGTACTGCTAGTATATACCCAGTGATAGGTAAGGGAGTGGTGGGGAGGAAGTGTGCTCCCTACTGATCATCACTCTGCTTTGAGGATCTGCTTCTAATGAGAATTGTTACTAATAGGACTTGGTTGCTTTTGTGAAAAATTGGAGGTATGGTGTAAAGTTTAAGAACTATTGTACTCAACCATTTTTATTGCTTATTATTTGCACATTAGTTTCAATGTCCATAGTCTAGATGAATACTTTATTTCCAAACCATTAAGATAAATAAAGCAATAGAACTAAAAAATAATGAGATGTATTCTAAATGATTTTATGAAATAATCAGAGACTCTCATAATGTATATTTGATTCGTGTATTTGATAGGAGGCAGGCAGATTTTAGAAAGGCAATTTATTTAGATTTTTTCCTTTCCTAGAGCAGTAATTTTTACTTCTGACAAAGTCCATTTGTTAAAATTACCTTTAAGAAAAATTCCAGTTTCTTGGTATGTCTACTAAGCATTTGGCAAGGGTATAAAGCTTGAACAAAGAGTACATTACACAGCTTAATCAAACCCACAGCAGCTTTCCTGGCGCAAATTACTTTCTTTACTTCGACTTTAAACCAAAAGGATGCACCATTCCAATCAGCTACTTAGATGTTAGAATTTTCATTCACGTCAAGTGATCTAAATTAACTCTAGTCTTATTTCCTTGGCCAAAGTCTGCCTGCAAAAATGCTTGTTGCACTGGTATTCTTGAGACCTTTTCTTTATTATGTTTTATAAATGTGATTTCTCTTTAATACTTGCAGTTCCTTCAAGGAAAAGATAGTCTTTCGTTAATTTTAGTTATTTGCCCTTCAAGCCAGCTGCTTTCTTGCTAGTATCCAAACCATTCAGATTTTTTTAATGTAAAATGGACAGGCTTGGCATGTATCATCTGGACCATCAGTGAATAGATATTTATTAAGCATATATCATAGGTAAAGTACTGTGTCAGTACTTTAGTTCTGTAAAAGTACTTTAGCCAGTCCTTTGGTTCTTCAGTTCTGTGCCACAGAAATGGGAGCAATATAAAGGTAATTTAGTGTCATACACCAGCCGGCTTTATGGCTTAATGTACTGTAAGACTTAATAATATAATCCATTAATTTCAAAACTTTTTTTTTTTGTAATTCACTGAATGTAATGTTTCTCTTTTTTTTTCTCAGCACCACTGCATTTGAATTCTCAGCTTCTGATAGAGTCTATTAGAACCAGGGGTGCTTATAGAGACCCTCATCCAAATAGAAAATATAGGACATCCCATGGAGTGTGAATTTCAGATAAACAATGAATGTATTTTTTAGTATAAGCATATAACGTTCAAATTTAGCTGAGTGGTCCTGTGTTTTTATTTGCTAAATCTGGCAAATGTATACCTAAAAGAAAATCCTGTTAGGCTTAATTTGCATAATTAAGTTCTGCATCAGATACATTGGTCCTGAGCATTCTACAGTTAAAACCCCTCTGATTATGTCAGAACTACATTTGGAATCATGAGACTTCAGTATTCTGTTTACAAATTACTCACAGTTGTTGGTGGCCTGGTACTTTATAGAGATTTAAGTAAGGTAAATACAAAACCTGTAATTTTTCATTTTGTCACATGTCTTAATATTTGTCCTAGTCGGCATTCTTATGAATTGTTTAAACATCTGTGAAAGTAGTTTATTCCCAACTGGTAACTGATATTTATTCCCAACTGGTAACAGGTAATTCTTCCTGATTTACATTGAAAAGCAAGTGTAACTAAGGCAGCAGTAACCTGTCCCCTTCCCACCCAAAGTACAAGTCCCTCTGTCATAAGCAACAAAGCATGACATTTCTGTGATGTCAGCACAGTTCTGCAAAACACAGCAGCAGTTTCTATATGATAATTTGTAAATTTGTCAAGATTAAGAGAGGAGGATGGATAAAACTGTATTTCTTCTGACAAAGGAAGGTAATCCCTCCAGGTATTAACCTACAGGAAAGCGCTGGCCTTCCTTTTACTGACCTGGAGAGTGTCCCAACAAGATGAATTTTGCTTTAGAAGAGAATTGTTGCAGGGAGGTATTTAGGATTTGATGAAAAGCAGAAGATACTTTCTTGAGTCCTTAGCATAGGGACTTCGCAGTGGCAAAGTGAGAACTTGATCCTTATGGAACACATAGGTGGTCATGCTTCTAGGGCTTTGCCTAGAAACACGTGAATAGAAACACCACAGTCCTCTTCTCCTGGAACTGGGGCTTGGAAAAGGTGAGAATAACGCAGCATCTGCTTAAAAGAATTCGTCTTCCTCATTGACTTAGTTCTTCCATATTATGTTACTGAAACCTGGCTCGCCTGACTGCAAAATTCTCTTTTAGTCGAGGACATCAGCTTTTAGCTGCCTTCAAGCTCTGGTGAGGCATCTGGCTCCTGGACTCTCCGTGGACAAAGGCCTTGAAAAGCTCTCCACTTACTTTTATTGTAGAGAGTAAAAACAAGGCCATTTCCCTGCCTGGCACGGGAGCCTTCTTGGCTTGATCTGAGGGCACCACACCCTCTTCTGCTTCTTTCTTCTACTCCCTGATCACAGCTGATAAGTGTTCAAGGGAGGACACCTCACAAATGCAAAGGTTTGGTGCTTGATTAATGGCATTAACTATATTCTTATTGTGTCCCTGAGCTGCTGATTTTGATTTGTTTCTCAGCCTGCCCACCTTTGGGGTGGTGCTTTGAACTCCCTTTTTTTTTTTTTTTTTTAAACCACAGCATAAACAGTGCCTCCCCTTCAAAGTCCTGGGCTTTCTGCCTTTATTAGCTTCTCAGATATTCTTTTTCTAATTCCATCTTATTCAGATGGAACTTAAGGTGAGTCTGGTGAATTCTGGCCTCTAAGTGTACAGTGCCAGTCCACTGCTAAGGACTTTCCAGGGAGGATACTGACATTGAAACATGCAGAGCTGGACCCCAGCATCTGAAGAAGCTTCAGGTACACAGGTGAGAGGCATGATAGAAAAGGAGGTAAGAGTATACAGCTCTGTTTAGATTCCTCCTGGCTCTGCCACGTACCATAGGTAGAACCTTGGTCAAGTTATGTAATCTCTGCTTTCTCATCTATGAAATGTGAATAATGATAGTGCCAAGCTTGTAGGGTTCTTCTAAGATTAAATGAGATAATCCATTTAATAAGTGTTAGCTGTTATTACTACAGTCTTACAGAAGTAGTACTTCCACCTTGACATGACCAACATGTTTTAGCATAGTTTAGTGGTTAAAAATTGGGTGTGGCCAGGCTGGTAGTCAAATTCCATCTCAGTCTCTGGTTGGTAAGTCCCACTTCTTTTATCTGTAAATTCAAATGATAGTAGGAATATATCTAAATATCTCAGCAAGGTTTTGAGGAGGATTAAATGAAAGAGTGAACATAATATTAATTATACTGTCTGGAGCTTCACTTGCTGCAGATGGTGTAAGCTGCTTTTCTTTAGGGAAGGTTTGCTTCAGTGCCCAGTGGCAAAGCTTAGATCATCAATTTTTTTGGTTGTGGCACCAAGCATTCCCTAGGTTAACTCATTTTCCCCAGCAAATCCAATCTAGTTCCATATCTTCCATTTCTCCTAAAATGACATTTGAGCCCTTATTTTAACAGAATTTGGAAACACTTTTTCCCAAAAGTCAGATTTTGAAAAGTGCAGACCAGTTTAAATGAATTATAGGAATACTTATCTGTCTGTTGAAAGTCCAGAAGCCAGAAGTAGATGAATTTTAGACGGGGTTAAGGCTATTTTGCCCATTTTCACACCTCTCTTCTCGCATGTGCAGCTCTTTGATGGGCTAACCACGTTATCATTTTATTGCACTTTATTACATCATAAATTTTTACATCTTGCTAATGATCCTACAGGAAACTTAATTGTTTATAGGAATATCTTAATTAACTGGAGTTCACCAGGTTAAGCAGAACACAAATTGAAGGGGTTATAAATGAAACACACTCAACTCCTCGTTTTAGTCAGGATGCACTGTTCAGATAAACTGGGAGATTCTGCTGGATCAGTAGGACCCAGTTTGCCTCAGCAGTACCATATTGATACTGTCAACCATTCTTCCTTCTCCTGTGGTGTCATAAGTGATGACTTCTACCAAACATGTGTGCTCTCCCTCCCCCTTCCTTTATCAGAGTATGAAATCACTGGATGAGATAAATAGGGTGTTTTGGAGAAATTCTGACTTGTATTCTGGGAGGCATAAAATGCTGTTTATACACCCCATTCCTTACTACATTTTGCCTTCTAGGAAGATAGATATTTGTAACTCTTCAAAAGCTTCCTGAATTAACCTGTTCTTTGAGAGTATGTTGGCAAATCATTATATAGAAAGTATTTTAAGGAGTTACTGCTGCAAGTGCATGGAACTCTAAGGAGTATCTGCTAAGGGGCCAGGTAGTAAGAGCCCTTTCTCCTTGATATACAGGGAAACCCTTCCTTTGTCCTCCTAGGCTTCCTGCCTGCTTATACAGTCAAGTGACTCTACAAATGTAAGCAGAACTCCATCTAATGGAAAGGACAATTTTACTGGGCCCTAAATTCAGTTGGCCAAGGAATGCACAGGTAACTCAAGACCTGGCCATCCAATAAGGAAGTCACTGTTGTGGCTTTGAGCACTTGAAATGTGTTAAGAGACAGGTTGTACGGATAAAGTATACACTGGATTTTGGACATGTGATTTAAAAACAAAAAAAAAGAATGTAAAATACCTCATTAACAATTTTCCTCATATTGTCTCATTTTTTGATGTGTTAAATATGTGTTTAAAAGTTAGTTTTTAGAGGAACTACAATGTACATCACAGTTACATATGTGACTTGAATTATATTTCTCTTAGACTTGGCTGATCACCCTCAGTGTGAGATCATGTGTTTGGGGGACTGAAGCTTAGGTTAAGTGGTTTGCTAGTACAGCAGTTAGTGTTGGTATGAGAAGCCTAAAAACCAGCATCCGGGTTCTTGTCCACCTCGCACTCGTCTCTGTAAGCTCTTCCCCAGTCCTTCATGCTTTCACTCCTGCTGCATATTAATTGTGTTGTCTTTCCTCTGCCCTGGTCATCACGAGCAATTAAGTGTTCTCTTTTGTATGCTCTCAGTGCATTTCACTAAGACTAGAAGGGTAGTTTCTGTGTCACACTGATCCCTAGACTGGTTTGGGAGTTCAAGAGGGGCACTTCTTTATCTCTGTGTGCTGTTCCCCACTGAGACACGTCCCATGTGGGAACACATGGAGCAGAAGTTTAGTGAAACTCTTTAAGTGTGTCTCCAACTTTCTATTCCTAATTGCCAGTTTCTTTTCCCGCAGCTTCTTCCCATTTGAAGTGGTAAGTACAGCCTGCAGGTACCGTGCCTTTAGTCCCATTTCTGTATTTATTTTCCAGCCTACTCTGTTTTCGCCTTTGCTGTTTTACTGTCTTGATACAGCAAAACCAATGAAAGGTAGGTGGAAGGTTAGAGTAGCCTGACTAACCAGGAAGTACATTTTTAGAGAACTTTAACGTGTTTGATCATTTAAGGATGTTGGCATTTTTGTTTTATTTGGAAGATAGAATCTTAGAATCTTAAGTGAAGTATCTTCCACTTTTATTTAGTGGTTCTTCAATACTCCTTTGCCTGCAAAAATCTAAGGGTAAGAAATTCTCTCCTCCCCCCTTTTGTCTGTGCATGTTTTCCCCTATCAGTAAGAATTAAAAAACAAATCAACCTCTAACATAAAAGAAAACACCTGTTTGGCTTGGAAAAATTGGCCAGGGAGGTCTTTTTCCTGACAGGCCAAAGCGACCATCACAGGGCCCCTTATAAAAAAAAGAAAGTCTTTTTTTTTCTTCCTTATTTCATGTGAGCATTGGCAGGAACTCTGACAAGCAGTTCTTCATATTTTATTATGTTCTTGTCTGCAGAATCTCTGTCAGGCAAAAACCTTGTCAGCGGAAAACCTGTCGTAGGATCAGAGGAGACAAAAACAGGTGTCACACAGGCAGTCAAAACTGAAGGAAAAAAAAGATTAGGCTAAAGAGAGAGAGGCAGACAATTACATTAATGCCATTGCTTTTATCTTATAGATGTGTGTTATTATCTCGGGGTGCTGAGTGCGCAATTGCCTCAAAGAAAAGTAGACAGGAGACAAGGGGAAACTTGATAGTTATTAACTGAAGAGGCAGTGTGTCAAAGCTGGATGGGGTTCAAAGTTTTGCAAAGGAAAAAAACTGCAGGCAGCAAGCAACGGCTGTGTGGTTCTGCTTTCGGCTACATAAACCTAGTAGCAATCTAATGTTTTCTACTTGGAAACAGATCATAGAAAAAAAATTAATGAAAGATTTCATTTGGAGGTTTTGGGGTAACATTTATCCTGTATTCTTGTGACTGAATCATAATCTTTTCTCCGTTAGAACATCGTGCCACAATGTGAGACATGGTAAGGCATGAAGACAGGCATTTGTCAGTTCAGCTGTGTTGTTTGGATATGTTTAAAACACCTATTATCAACACACTTTTAATTTAAAAAGCTATTAAGAAGCCCCTTTACTAAGTGTGAACATCTGTACGTGCAAGCTGTAAATTAGGAGATCACATATGTGTGCCTCAGTCAGAGACTAAATGAACTTGGCAAGTGTTTTCTATTACTGGTTTTTAAATACAGTAAAAAATCTCAAAGAAAAATTGCTACATTTTAAATTTTAGTTTTCTTCTTTTTATTGTGCCTGTTGGTATTGATTAATACCAACAGAACATTTTTTCTAATTAGAAAGTAGGTTCATTATCATTATCAAATTGGTAACCAACATTCAAAGAACTAACCAGAATCTCCCCCTTCTGTTTCTTTGTTCACATCATTTCAGCAGACTTTATTTCTTTTCAGAAAGTTTGGGCTCCATTAAATGTTTATGATAGTATAAAATAGTTTCATTTTGCCACTGGCCTAAATTCTGAAGGATCTTTAGCCTTATTGATAACTCATACATGTCAAACAGCCACCTAGTAGAGAATGGGATGGTAACTTTAAGATTTCCCTGTCTGCTCAATCATACATTGATCTTATTAGTGGGAAAATAAGCAAGCATTATGCTCTTTAACATTTTCTGCTCGTGCATTTAAAAATTGATTAGTTTAGACATTTACTAAGACTGCCTTCTGAACCCTTTTCTGTGAGCAAATCTTTATATAGGGTCTTTTATTTCTCTAGTTACGGATGCAGATCAGTTTGATATTTGATATATGCATTAAGCAAATCCAGCAATCCAGAAGAAAACACACATCAGTGTCAAAAGTGCATGTGATAGCCCAGAGTTTTAAGGGATTACAGTGGGCAGGGGGTAGGGGGAAAGAAAGATTGATTATAGATTTAGAATGAGATTTCAGGCTGACTTATTGGGAGGAGGAAGGAAAAATACTTGTGACACAAAGGTGATGTTCATTAAAAAAAAAAAAAAAGACTGAATATAATCATTTATTTATTTCAAGTATTTCCTACCAGATGCTGGCTTTTGTATCACTGCTGTCTCTCTAAATTTTGAAATATTTCTCCACTACATGTGATAGAGTTTAAAGCATTATGTTCTTTCAAAATAAATAGGCCTTGAATTTATGATGTTTTCTTAGTGAAACTCATAGATATGTACTACTTTAAGAAAATTAAGTTTAAGTGAATAAATTGGGTTATTTTCTTACAGAACAATTCGTTTTTTGTTTGATTAATAAGAAGACTTAGATGGTCTGTTCAAGTAGTGTATTTCAATAATTAACTTTTAAAATGTGATGTTTTGTAGTCAGTGTATATAGATCTGTAAATTAAAGCATAGTTTGTGTAGTCAACTTTCAGCTGCCTTGGCATCTAAAGTTTGGGTAGAACAGCAGCAGTAGTAATAAAAATTCCCAAAACCTAGTTACAGCAAGTAGATTCAATTACCAAATCTCTTTCTAGGTTTACTGTCAAGTTTACAGATTCAATTTTCTCTTTTTCCCCTACCATTTTCTGATGAAGTTGCTGCAGATGAGGAAGGACATGCCCCCAGTAGTGGGTTGTGTAAGGAAGAGGAAGGAGAAGTAAAACCAAGGACTTGTTTAATGTAGTAGCCATGAGAGTGAACTCGTGGATAACCAAGCGTTGACAATGTACTTCTATGTGTGCCTCAGTCAGACTTTAATGATTTCCAAAGTCTGTTGTGAAGACTTTATTATGCATAAGGCCACAGAGGGAAATGCCAGTCAATTTGAAACATTACTTTATAGTCTCAAGTGAAGCTCAAATTCTACCCTGGACTAATTGTGTGTGTCTGTGTGTGTGCATAAATCCACATACTCTAAAGCTCAGTGTCAGCTAGGTAGGTGATTAGAATCCATAGGACAGTGGGGGCTCTTTGTAACTACTTTTGTCCCCCTTCCCTACCATTTAGAATCACATTTATAATGGACCTTAAGAGTATTCATGTACTTATCCCTCATGTATTAAGGACAAGAAAAAAATCGATGGCTACTCACATGAGGTATATAAGATATAGTAATGTGGTCAGGGTTTATGGAGTCTCAGTAGAGTTTCTTTTAACTTAAAAACACTGACAACCTATTTGTTCAAGAAAAAAAGTAAACCTTTCACACGTAAGAGCTGACAGTTTTTATCACCAAGCTTGGGGATCAACTCAGTTATGTATCATTCCTTTTTTCTTTCCTTGAAATAATTCTGAAAACAAGCCTCCTCTCTCCTTGGTATTAAATATCCTAATTAATTCAACCTTGACAGTTGCAGTGAAAAAGTTGTGACTTAAATGGAACATGAGTTATTTTGTACTTAATTTGATCCCAATTACATAGTTCTTTTCCCCCAAAGCAGTGAATAAAACGTGCAGATCTAAGTATTACTTCAAGCCATAAGGAATCTTTCCCTTACTAACAATCATTGTCCATCTTCATGATCGATTCCCTGATACACTAAAAAGTTTTTAATATGTCATCATTGCCATTTATTAATGTTCTCCCCAAGTGCTGCAGCTTTTATTAGGATCTGGCTTACGATCTTATGGTAGGTTAAGACTTTGTCTTGTGCCCTGATGTTCTTGCCTAGTAAGAGAGCTGAGTCTTATAATGGGAAAGGATTGATGTTATAATAATTCCAAAGGGCCCCTTTATGATGAAATTCTAAATACACAAAATCCCATTAAACCTGTAGAAGTTCATGGGCTAGCTACATTGAAATGACATATCATTATATTGGGTATAGTGTGCATATTATAAAGTGAGGTATAATTAGAAATTATTGGTTGTATGAGCAAGAATGAAGAGCTACCCACCCTCATAAATTCAGGGTATTTGGGTATTTGAAATAAGAAAAGGAACAACATTCTAAGTAACCAAAACTTAAAAATCTGACCCAGAAATTGCCCTAATAAAATCCTGTCACTAACAACTTTATTCTCAATCTCTTAAAGTAATAGTGGAAAGAATCACATAAAACAGTCCCATAAAGACTCCTGTTAAATGTTAATCTTTTAGAAATTAAAATAGCATTCTAGGACCCAGAGCCCTGGAAGCTGACCACTTGGTGCTGTTAATAATTTGAAATCCTACGGGGAGTTGAGGCAGGAGACATGGAGTTGTAGAAACAACTAGCGTTGCAATTTAAGGCTCACTTGGCTTTCTCCCAAAATGAAAGAATAAGGCTTCTTTAATTTTCTTTTTAACTTGTATAATTGCTTCAAATTAGCATTTAAAATTTTTTAAATATCCAGAGCAGGACTGGAAATTAGTGAAATAAAAGCTTTCCTTTTAGACTGTTTTCATACAAATTTTTAATTGTTTTACTCTGCAAAGTTAGATGCCTTTGGAAAATCACTCCACTCTGCACACTTCTTGAGTAGCTGCATGCTTCACACTGCCATGCCTGCACAGCTATTAGGTGGAGTTCACTGAAGGCAGGGCCTGAAATGTTAGAGCATATTCCTGTGAAAACCACCTAAGTCACTTGAATTTGGCTTTTAAAGAAAGTTATGTTTTAAAAAAGTTGTGGAAAACTAAGAACTATAAACTATCACTGAGAGCCAATTTTCTAGGATCAGTGAAAAGCACTTTTATACTCCTACGTTAAGGAAAAAAAGTATCTGAATATGTTCTTATTTCTGTGACCTTCACAGAAAACATTGGAAGTGAAGTCTGTAGAATTACAGGTTTACATTTATTTTAATTTATTTGAAGGCTTGGAGAGTAATTCCTGTTCTTAAGAATTGAAATAAAAAATAGTTACATTTCATTTGATAGATGCAAGTTCTTTTATAACCATCCCTTACCCACCCCTGGCACTATTTTATAAATTTCAAGACTGAATTTTATAAAGGACATTACTTTGTTCTCTAAGTTAGCAATGTAGTTAAAAGTATATATCACTTTACATTTATTGGATATTTTACATTACATTTTATACTTACTTTACATTTATATCATACACTTACATTAATGAACCACAAAAATTCTCGCTGTTGTCCTTAGGGTGATTCTGCTCTTAATAGAAATGAGTTTTCTTCATCCATACTTATGTGTCATTTTGTGTCTTCTGGCTTAGCCACCACTTTCCTTGGAAAACTATAGATCCTATCAAAGTGTTTACTGAAATTATATCCAGGCCTCAATTTCTCCTCTGTTTTATAGACAGAAAATTACCAGTTTAAGCTTCTACTACTGGCATTTTAAAGAAATCTAGGTAAATTATGTATCCTCAGTAACTTAATTCACAGGTTTAGAAGCTTTTAGTGTATGATTTTTCTTTTCTTTCTCTAACTAGTATATCTATACTGTGCAGTTAAGCCTTTTCTTTTTCTAGATAAAATCTGAGGACCAAAAGGAGGTGAATTAGTTTGCTTTTTTCTTTTTTCCCCCAGGTCTTTTATAAAAGAGGAATAATCTTTGTAGATGGTTTTCTTACAGTCTTGTTATGTGACTGTTCTCTGATCCCTTTCTAAAGTCCGTACTATACCTTTTTCTATAGCTTTGATACTGTAAGTGTAGCAGACTGACCACAAATCTAGTGATCTGTACTATGATTTTCATAATGTGTATGCATTGTATGATCCAGTCCATGCAGCCTGGTATTATTCAACCTTGCTTACTTTACCAGTGCTAGACTTCAAACTGTTTTTACCTAGATATCCACTGGATGCCCCCAAATAATGCTTGAAGTGGTAGGAGAGAGAATAAACTATGTGAAGTACAGTCAATTCCTGCACAGCTAGCAGCCCCACCTCACTCCCTAAACTTCTGTAATTACCTACACTCACGGTAGGAGTATAAAGAGCATAGGAGAGGGTTGAAAAGGGACATGGGTGAAATTAAGAATTTGGTGGCATAATAGAATCATATAACTTTTCAGTGTAAATACATTAATGGCCTTTTTCTGTTCTGTGTTGTACACTTACCTGTATTTATCCATTCAGCAGTATGAGGACTGTACACCCCTGAGTGATTATATTTCAGATGTGATTGCTGCTTAATATTAAGCTCTTGTGATAAAATAGACACATAAGTAACCCAATAAATAGGCAACATATGGCTGGGATGTCCATGAGTGGCATACATAAGCGCCATTACTATTTAGACAGTTGCTCTTAGATGAGGGGACCTCTCCAAGTATCATGGAAAAAGAAAAGAATTGAAACAGGAAGGTAAATAAAAAATAGGAAAGACATTTAAGCAACAGCATTGAAAAGGAAAAAATCTGAAAAATGTAGCTTAGCAGATGGAACCCTGATGGTGTCTCTAGACTCATCTTCTACTGTATTCTCCCTTGTTCACATTCTAGCAGAATTGGCTTTGCCTGGAGCACCCCACTTCTACTCCCCACTTAAATTATGTTTTCATGTCACCTACCTGGTTTGTAATTCTGTGTGTTAATGTGATTTTTTTAAGTGTATATTTTAAAAAATTCAAGAGGTCCTGAATCATATCTGTTTTGTTTTTCACTAAATCTCTAAAAACTTAGCATACGACCTGGAAATACTTATTTTGTGACTAAATGCTAACGTGCTAGGTAGGAATGTTTGAAAGGCAGCAAGCAGGTAGCTCACTTTGGTCAAAAGAGAGGGCACATGTCAGAGTTACTAGGCTGGAAAGTAAATCAATCTGTCCAAGGTCTTCTGACCCAGGTTGAGTGTTTTGTGTGTTTGGTGTTGATTGTGGGAGGGGGGAGTGCAGGGGTTGGGGTATTGGGGACACCATGGGAAACCTTTGAGCAGAGAAGAGACATATTCTAAGAAGTATTTTGAGGAGACTGACTTAAGGGTTATATTTAAGCTGTGTTTTAGGCCCAAGAGAACAGATATCAGACCAGGTAGGAGTCACATGCAGTAATCAAGAGACCCTTAAAGCCTATACTAAAATGGTAGATGTTAGGCCAGAGAGGAGGGATTGATCCAGAGACAGCTGCAGTGGAAAAATGTGTGGCTATGAGGTGATCCAAGATAATTGTGTTATTACTCTAGAATGTTCAGTGATAGAACAACACCAACAAGATAGACACTTGTGTCCAGTGTAACCTCTACTGTATAAAATTTCGGATTGAAAAATGCAGATGCACCTACATCAATATGTGAGCAATAGTTGCCTTTGAGTGGTGAAATTATGGATGATAGTCTTTTGCTTGTTTTTCTTGTTTTCAGTTTTACACCATTTTTTCAGTGAGTACCTATTGTAAGATAAATTCTAGCCTAAATAAGCAGGCGACAAGAGGCAACAAAGAACCAGGCAGTTTATTTGAGCGCAATTCCCTGGTGATATTCCCCTGTCTGGCTATCACAGCCCGGGGAAGTCACACTCAGCAGGGCAGGCAGCGAGTTTTTAAAGAAGGTAGGGGGAGGCAGAGCTTAGATTTACAGCGGCGCAAGGATTGGCTAGCCTAAGGCACATTTTTCAGGTTGGGAGGGGGCAGCAGTCTGGGACTTTGGCCCATCATCAGTGTCTGGCATGCTCACCCCTCCCCACAGTGCCTTCAATCTTATACCTATGACATATATAATCAGAGAATAATAACCGCATGGTTTGATATCAAGCATTCTGGCCTAGTTTCTCAGACCTACCTTCCACAGCATTAGGGGTCAGGTACACGTTAGAGTTGAGGGTATGGAGCTTCAGTAGGTTAAATGGGGGTCACCTGCACAGTGGAGGAGTAGTTGGTTTCCTAGAGGCAGATCAGGTGGGCAGCTGGAGGGGCAGATCCTCTGGCATCCTGATGGTTTCCCCTGCACCCCTATTGATTTCACCTCCAGATCCCTCAAACTAGAAAATCTGTCATCCTGTAATGCTGCCTCATCTTGTTAGGCAGAAAGACCGAGATGAGTGGGATGAAAAAGAGAGAGGGGCCCACCAAAAATGACTCAGGCTGTTAATCATATGAGCCACAGGGTCCAAAATTGACTCAGGAAATGTCCAGGGTCTCCCAGATAAAAAACATCAGAAGCACAGGCACAGCTCAGCCCATGTCCTCATTTCACCAATCAGAACAGGCCTGGAGGGCCAAGAGCTGTTAATCAAGGACTTTTCTGCCCCGCTGAAAAGTTGTAAAGAAACCTCACAATGAGCAGCCAGGCCTGTCTTGCCTTAGGCAGCCTGCTCTGGTACACTGTACAGAGCGCAGTAAACTTTGCTTCCTTGACTTTGGTTTCACATCACTTACCTAACCACCCCGTGACACCAAACCAAGTTCCTTCCTTCCTAACAATCTCACTCCAAGCATCTATTTTCTTGTACTTTTTAGCTTGGTCTCGATTCTTTGTTCAAATTATTGGCTTGCCTGCCCTCAAAAGTATTTTTAAAAAAAGAGCAATCAATCCTAACATTTTCATATGCTAAGTAACCTGCCTAGGCCATACAGCAAGTAGCTGGAAAAGTTGGATTTGAGTCCTTGGTGTCTGGCCGTAGAAACTGCCCTTAATCTAGAGAAAAACAAAACACTTCTAAACACTGGGAACTTTTTTTTTTTTTTGAGAGGGCATCTCTCATATTTATTGATCAAATGGTTGTTAACAACAATAAAATTCTGTATAGGGGACTCAATGCACAATCATTAATCAACCCCAAGCCTAATTCTCAACAACACTGGGAACTTTAAATGATTTTTTTAAGTCATGACTTTTTTTCTCTTTAACTTTTGTATCCGGTTCACTGCACCCAAATAATGGAACCATAAATGCAGTCATATGTTCCCTCAAAATCTTTTGTCATTCATCTTATCATATATGTCTGCAATGAAAATTAATAAAATAAAATAACTGTAAGTGGGAATTTTGTTTTAATTTTAATCAAGGGAAATAAGATCAAAACTATAAATATTACAAATTGTCATTTATTGTTGAATAAAGTAGATTTTTGTTAGAAAGACATCTGTCAATAAAATGGATGGAGCTGTAAATTTTTTTCTTCTGTATTAGTTCATGTATCAATGTATGAGTAGTACTTATTGTAAAAAAGAGGAAAGGTATGCTGCTAGTTCTATTCCCATTTTTCATTTTTATACATGTAACTGCTGAGACACCTGTTCATCTGAATAGGTGAGTCTAGGAACTTTTGTAATCCCACTCATTCTGGTTTTAGAAATAATTTCAAATTATATGCCAAAAAATTATACAGTGATGAGTTTTGTTGAAAAAAAATTGAAATCACCCACCTTATTACTTATAAGTTATCATAGTCATTTACTTTCTTAATTTCTGGAAAAAGGTTATATCAAGACATATCAAATGTCTGTTTATAGATTCTTAGTCTTTCATTTAGAGGCATATTATATTGTTTATTCTAGTGTGCACAGAAAAGATTGAGAAAATGAAAATACTAGTTTTTCAAACATTTACAGAGATATCTTTATCACTGCAGTTTTAGCTATCTTAATTAATGAAAATTTCTACTAGTTCATGTCAGGCTGCCAAATCTGACTTAATTTTCATTGGAAAAAATTGAACTTACATTTCAATTCAAATAAATATATTAATATGCATTTTGAGAAAAATTATAAAATCATCAATAAATTATGGTCTTTGTTCTATAGGATAGATTACTAAAACAGTCCAAAGTAAAATGTGGAGCTAATAAAGTTAATTTATTCAGTTTACAATATAAATGTGGTTTCTTATTGCTTAATTAGCAACAGTGTATATAATGTATAACTTAAGTTTGTTATGAAGTGAGAAGTCTGTTAGAAGTCATGATCTTACCTTGATAATGTTCCATATGTGTATCATAATCTGTTGATGGACTTCAGGAACAAATTAGATAACAGTCCTGTATTATAAAAACACTAATTTGGCTAAATCTCCTGGTCAAACTATTTTTATTTATTTACTGAAAGAAGTTATATATACTGCAAAAAAGTTATCCAGATCATAATTTATGTCACTTTTATTATCAGGATGTAGAAAATATTTAAAATTTTATAAGATGAAAGTGATGATTAATCTTGATTGAAATAAATATTTTGATATTATTTGATTAAATGGTTTATAACTGCCTTATTAAATGATAAACATAGTTTCTGAGAGAGGTTATGTAAAATTTCTATCCACAGGTTTTATTCAGTGTAGCTTAGAAATTTTGTAGGTCCAGGAAATTATTCAAACTGAATTTGAAAGAGTAGGCATCACATGTGCTCAGGGGCTTTTCTTCTCAGGTGATGACAACTCCTAGGGATGAATATTAGGCATAACTGAAGAGAATGGCTTCCCTTTGAATATGTCAGGAGGGAAAAGCCATTTTCAGTATTGGACGCTTGCACTTTGCTCTCACATGATGCGTTCTCTAGAGTGACACATTGTTAAAGAGGAATGCCTGAGGGAAATGCTGTGCTGTTCCCTCATTTTACATTGTATCTGAATTTTGAATATTCCAACATAGACCTAAATATCAGGTGCTAGCTTACTTGTACAGGTATAGTCATGTAAAGAGGATCCTTTTCTAGGTTCTTCCTCCTTTTGCTAATCATTAAAGAAGGTTTTCATGAAGCAATTCAAATCGTCATTTATTTTGGCTCCCAGAAGTTTTACACACGGCCCTGCACACTGTGAGAGTTAAGTCAGAGCACACCTTTATTTTGTAAAGAAGGAAGGGTACAATTTTCAAAGGAGAAAGGGTAATGGATAATCAACATGAGCATGCAGGCTTGTTCTCCTATGGACCAGTTTTAGGAAAGAGTAAGTATGGGACGGCAGGATCTGAAAATTGAGTTCCTATTTCTGCATACCGCTTGGAAGGCCTTTGCATACCCCAAGTTTAGGCATATCATAATTCAAAGTCCACCGAGTTTAGGCATCTCCCAGTGGAGTACTGCAAAAATGTCTTACTCTGTTTACTTGGCTCCAGTCCATCCCATTCCCCTAGCTCGATTTCTGTGGTTTTCAGTGTGGCATATGTAGGAGGGTGTATGTTAAGAGTCCCCTGTAGTAATTTTTCGAACTAAACATGACCATCTCCCTCTGGGCTCTTCTTCTTTAGAGGATCATAGCCCTGTGGCTGAGGTTCATTCAGGACCTTAGTGGCTTTTACTGTGGACATGTGCTATGTCCCCCAAACTGACATCTATTGTTTTAATTAAACTTCTGGGTTCTTGTCAGAGTTTTATATCTAAAATTATAAGTCACTTTCATCTAACAAAATGCTTAGTAGTTTCTATAACCTATTAACAAGAGGTTAGAAATTTTCCACAGGTTTTGGCTTAAGGCTCCTTACAGTCTGCCCATCTGACTTTTTTATCCTTATCTCCAACTATTGCCTAATGTGTTACACATTCTTTGGTTAGTCCATTCTTTTGATATACATCCCATTAGTCCAGTGGTTCTCAAAGTATGGTCCCTGGCCAGCAGAATCAGATCTTTTGGAGATTTGTTAGAATGGAAATCTTAGTCCATACCTCAGATCCAGTGAATCAGAAACTCTGAGCGAGGTGACCCAGAAATCTGTGTTTTAACAGTCCCTGTAGCTGATTCTAATGAACACAGTGTTGGAGAACTTCTGCCTTAGTTCCATCTACCTAGATTTCTCCCCTCCTTTTTCACTGGCTGAATTCCTTGCTATCTTATTAGACTATTCCTTCCCAACAGAGTTGCTCTCTTCTGTGTCCCACAGTACTTTATCAAATCTCTTTTATAGCATTTATATTGCTTTCATCCATCTACCTTTGCAAGAGGAGACCACAATATAAATTAATTTTGCATCTGCATGTGGCACCTCCATCAGTGGTAAGTTATAAGTGCTGGTGAATAAATGAATGTATGCATGAATGAAGAAGAAGAGCATTTTAGGAGTCCTGATCAATAAGGTCGGTTGCTGTGGAGAGATCATGGAGAATAATGAAGGAAAAAAGCTATTGGATTTCATAGTAAGTCAGGTGTTAGTGACCTTTGAAATGCTTGCTTCAGCAGAGTGAATGGCAAAAAGCCCAGAAGCCCAGATTACTGGGAGTTAGGGACTTCCAACATGATGAAGATCTGCAAATTGCCAGGGTTCCTTATTGACTGTTTATCTGAATATGTGGTGGAAACAGAATTTTCTTGGGAGATTATATCTAAATGACCTTAGACCAGTTACTTAACCTAATTGAGCCTGTGATCTCCGAATAGGTAATAATAGTAATACTGTGTGCTTTAAATTTTTTTAAAGGATTAAGTAAAATCATTGTAACCCCCTGGAATAATACCTGATATTTTTAGTACTTAAATCATTATTTCCTTTACATCCCCCCCACCATACACAATTATTTTTATTTATTAATATTGAAGGTGTCCATCATTCTTTGTAAACTTGTATAAGACATGAAATTGTTAAGGATATCCTCATTCCAGTCATGGGAGAAACTGAATTGCATTTGGCCTGGAATTAACATGCTGACAGCTACTTTGAAATTACATAATATTCATTTGGACAAGTACCCTCAAAGGGTAGTTGTCTTAGTCAAGGCTCTTTTAGGTACAAATTACAGAATCCTACTTCCAGCAGACATAGAAAGAGAGGGGGAGAGAGAGAGAGAGATTGTGTCACTGAAAATTCTAGGGATAGTACCAGTCTCAAGTACTGTATCCCTATCTTTTGGATCAAATAATATTGTCAATACTTGGTCTTTCTCAGACCACCTTATGGCCTGTCTTCCATGTGATTCTCATTCTCAAGCATCAGCTGTAAACTTTGAGAAAGACAACTTTCCAGTTCTAACTAAAATCCTGATTTCAGTCTCACTGGTCAGATTTAGGTTACTTGCTCATTCTTGAACCAGTTGCTGTGGCCAAAGGAATGGGATATTACTGGTTTTCCATGCCTGGCTTAAGCAATGTTCTGTTCAGTGAAACAGTGGGTACTGGGTGTAGGAGAATATTGGTTCCCCAAAGGGAAATCCAGTTTCTGTTACCAGAATGAAGGGAGCAGGTCAAAGCAGGCAAAACAATTGATACCATCTTATTATAAAGAAAAGTGCTTCAGAAACTGTGCTTCTAGGAACTCTAGGGGTCCCACTAAGATGCTTAAATAAGTTGAAGGGAAGAAGAGAGTAACAAATGAGTGAAAGGTCTCTAACCCATGCTCGTTTAAGCTTCACCAAGAGTTGGTCTACTTCTATAAATTTTTACACCCAATTTCTGGTTAAGATTTCATTTGAAATGGAATTTTGCCAATACTATTGGTATACGATTTAGCAGATGGTTAGGCCCATAAAGAAGAAAGGTGGGTGACCGTCTCTTCTCACTCCATCCTGCTGAACAAGTTCTTGCCCTATCTTTCCTTCATTCCCATTGGCCCAACTAATGTTCCTAATCTTACTAAGATCCAGATTTGAATCCTACACATCAGACATAGGGAGAGCATGGTATTAGGCAAAAGCCCAGTTCTCAGTTTAGTAAGAATTATGATTTTGACACTTAAAAAATTGTCACTTACCCTTTGTCTTCCAAAATGACATTCCCCAAAATGTTGGTATCTTGGCAACTCTGTATGTCCAGCAGTGATGAAGCAGAAAATGTTGATACATTCAAAAAATTTGACAGATCATAATCTTTGATGATATGTTTATGCTGAAATTTGCAGTTAACATCTTCAAGTTGGACAGTTAAATATTTTTCAAGCCTTTGATTATGGCTCATCCCCAAGGTGATTGCTGCTTAAGTTGTACTCCTAGGGCCTTGTCTTTATCTACTATCAACTTTGTGTAAATATCTTGCCCATCCTTTAATCCTCCATATTGGAGCCTATATGTGGTCACAGTGCCTGTTTGTGTAATAAAGTTTAATTGGAACACAGCACGCCCATTAGTTTAAGCCATATCTGTTTTCCCTGTATAACAGCAGAGATGAATAGTTGCGAAACAAAACCTATAGCCCACAAACCTAAAATATTACTGTCTGGCCCTTTACAGAAGAAGTTGTTCATCTCTGCTATGTATTTATTGGCTTATAACAGGATTCCTACTTTTTGACATACGGCATAGTTACAAAGACGAATCAGCTAATGTCCTTATGATACTCTCAGTGCTTATCTAGGAAAATATTTTTGCCTTATCTATTTTACCTTTGCTCTTTTAATTCTCTGAACAACTTTTATTTGTTTCTATACCTGTAACAGTTTAGTCCTCTTCATCTTCTAAAGCTGCCAGCACATTTTAAGGAATGAGAAGGCGAGGGGTAACAGCTTCCCACTTAGCCCTTGAATGCTTGGTACACACACCTGCATATACCTAACATGCAGGTACGAGGCCCCAAGCACAGGGACAAATCCAGGATTTAGTGTCATCTTATTTCCACTCTGCTGAATCGTCTCAACTTTGTATTTCTTGTTGTTTTGGTGTATATGTTGTGAAATGTTTGTTCTGGGCCAAGAGGGTTAATGGAGGGAAATGGAGGAGCAGATTTCCCTTCACCTGGTCACTGGATTCTGTTGGCAGGGCAGCCATTCACCAGAAGGCTGAGTAGTTAAGCTGTATTTGAAGAAGAACAGGGATAATGATACCTCTTCCCTGCACTTTTGCCGTCTAAATGCCCTGTGGAGTGAGAGAAGACTTCAGTCCCTAGGCTGGTGAATCCCTTATCTTTCCCAAACATTAAATTAATTTTTAAAGCTATTTATTCAAAGTTGACTTAACCACTAGAATAGGAAAGATCAGACACATCAGCTGCAAGGAATGAAGTATGAGGAAACCCGAACTCTTTGACAAAGTATTCCTGGGAGTAAATGTGTTGAATGAAGCCAGCGGTAAATGATAAGGGCCTTTACGCTGTGGATGTAAGACAGCAATTTATCAAGAGTACGTGAACTCTCTAGTGGCCACCAGTCAGGAGGAAAGGAGAGTGGAGGAGGAGCCCTGAAAAAATACATTTGAAATACTAAAAAATGCATATGTGTGCATGCACTTTTAAATAACTGAGTTAATATGCAGAAATACTGGTGTATGAAGATAGGAGTTGCAGTGCACAGGTACAGCAGCCTGTTCTGTTACGGGCTGTGGTGATAGGAGGAGTGGTTGAGAAGGACCAGGCAGTGGTTTAGAGTGTGCAGAAACTTTGGGTACCCTCAGGTATGGTGAAGATTTGAGCCTGGTTGTTGTTATCTATTTGCCTGACTCATGAGAGCAGATGGCCATCTTTCAGGCTCACATGCTTACCTTTTTTAATCTCTGGAAGCTCCTACATGTATAATTTCTGACAGTTGATCTAAAGCTTTTGTGTTCCCTTAAGGAGCTCAAAGCACCTCTCATTTGTTATCTCTGTCATCTTTTTCAGCATCTCTTTGAGCCCTGTAGATTACACCATGTTAATTGTTTGCTTTAGAGAAACTGAGGAAAAATGTAATTACGTTGCCTGCAGTAGGGTTCCCAGTAGCTCAGATAAGGATGGCGACTAGAATGTACTATCTTGCTTGGCTTTTAGATCTAGGGGAAAGTTGTAATATCTTAGCATGGAGGAGAAAAAGGCCTTGTTGAAATATTCATTTCATTAAAAGCAGTTGCTCTGAGAATGGTCATCCTCTGTTTTCTGTACTGTGATAACAGAGCTGAAATATACAAATTCTCAAACTTTGATTTCAGTCACTCTTGTCTTATTTTCATCTGAAACTGAAGCCCTTGTGAGACTTATTAATAAAGTGATTAAATAAAACATGAATTTCTTTTTCTTTTTTTTTTTTTTTTTTGGTTTCTCCCGAATAACTTCTAGAGGACATGCCAGCAAATGCTATTATATATGAAACTATATAATGTTGAAACTAAATAACTGTGATAGGTGAACAGCAAGAGGGCACATTGAGAGAACTAAATTTTGGGATAATCTTCCTTAATCTAATTTAACTTGAGTTGAATTACTAGCCCTCAACATAGATGATAGCTTTCCCCATTCCCTCAAATTAGGCCTTTTACTCTAATCTGAAGAACATGCTCCACTTTCTCTTTAAACCATTCAGGTATTATATGGGATGAATCTTTCTCAGATGAATGATGCTGGTTGAGCCTACTCATACGGCCTGAATTGTGAATTGTTTGTTTATTCTTCAGTGGGGAAGAAAAGGGGACATTATGGTAACTTGGACTGAGCCCATAGTTCAATTAGCAAATTAACTAGTCAGGTTTTTAGAGCTAGCCACAGTGATTTAGAAACATCCTCAGTGGCTCTCTTTCTGAAAGTTGAATGTGTTTTGTATTAGCTGTTGTCTGCAATTTATACACACACTGAATTTTTTTAAAAGGTGAAACAGGGGAGGTGGGAAGAAAATTAGGTTGCAAAATCTTGCTTAAACATCTGTGGTTATGATCCATCCATCAGTAGAGATGGAGTCCTGATAACTTCCAGTAACTTGTTTCTACTTTCTTTCTCTCTGTTCTCTCCCTTTATCTCCTTACTCCCACCCACCTGTGGAACTTTGATGGGACCACCACAGCCTTGGATAAGCTCAGTACGCAGCACCTATACCACCCCACCCAGGTGGAGATCGTGCAGTCCAACGTGGTGTTCGACATCAGCAGCCTGATGCTCTATGGAACACAAGCGGTGCCCGTGCGGCTAAAGATTCTGCTGGACCGTCTCTTCAGTGTCCTGAAGCAGGAGGAGGTGCTGCACATCCTGCATGGCCTGGGCTGGACTCTGCGGGACTACGTCCGGGGGTACATCCTGCAGGTAGGGGAGGACGCTGCGGCTAGTGTCCGGGGCCAGTTCTTGGAGGGCCTGGATGAGAGCTGTGGCAAGCCTGGTCTCCTTTCTGCCCCTCACAGGCCCAGGCATGCACATCTGCTTCTGGTTAAAGTGGTCCTTTCAGTAGGCTTGTTGGGGAATTGGAAGAAAAGAGCTGTGTCCTGCAGGCTAGCATTGGGCCTCAGTGTTGTACATGAAAAAGGGAAAAGTGGCCTGTTGCCTAGTGTTGCTTTGTTTGCATCTTTTTGAGTTCCACTCTCTTTCCCTAAAATGTGGGCTTCTTCAGAAAGTCTTAGAGTAGCCGTGCTAAAGGGAGGGCTCCAAGGTGAGTGATGGATGTGTGAAAATCCGATGACACTTCACCTGGGTAGTAGGGTTCACACACGCGTGATTGGTTCGTTTGGCGTTTTCTTGGTTGTCTGTGTACCCTCACTATTTACTGCTTTTCTTTATCCAAATCAAAGGAAGAACTGTAATCTCTGAATTCTCTGCTTTTATAACCAGCAAACCCTCACATTCCAAAACATGCAGACATACTTATCAATTTGGCCTTCACAGCACCTGTTCTTCCAGCTTGAGCCCCTTTGTGTCAGTAGCACTTCTGATCTGGTAAGGGTCTTAGACTTTTCTGGGAGGCCCATAGCCTCCACTCCCACCCCACAAAACCTCCCCAACTTTCCCTGTCATTTTCAGTGATATGTCATTAGTCGTTTTGCACTGTGTACTTTGTCTCTGAAATGTTTTTATGGCCATCTGTCTTCCCGCGACCCTTGAAGGGTAAATGTTGAAAACAGCATCTTGGGAGACCCCAGGACCCAAAAAGACTACACTGGATGATGAAGAAGTGCTCCCTCCTGCCAAAGGAGATCACAGTTGGAGAAGGTAGAATCTGAAGTGATTTTTGCAATTTCTTATGGGGATGATACTGGAAGAGTTGGCCTTTTCAAAGAAAATTAGTTTTTGGCTCTGCCAGCCTTGTTTATTCCCCAAACCACCCTGTGCTGTGTGCAAAGTCTTGGCTGCCAGCATGGTATGTGATAAGTGGTGGGCCTCAAGCCTCCGCCTCGCTTAACCTGGCATAAACACACACACATTCCTGTCATTCTCCTGTGTGATACCTCCAGGTGTCAGCCACGCAGGCGAGCAGAGGCGAGATGGTGAGTGAAAGCCGGGAACGAGGGAGGGTAGAATAACCTGTGTGCTCTTGCAACTGTCTTAGTTAGCATTGAATCATGTCTCAGTTTAGTGAGATGTCAACTTGGAAGGCACAGAAAATTTGGCCCACAGAAGATGAGATGATGATGATAACAGGAATAACTATATATTATGTTTTTAGTGTATAGAAGACTTTCACAAGCATTATCTCATTTGCCTGAGGATGGGGACATTTCAGTGGGGTGAATGGAAAGTTAAGTCCTGGGTGATCAGGGGACTTGAAGGTGCATGAGGTCCAGGAGGGAGAGGCCAGGAAAAATAAGGCATGGGACCAGTTTCCTTATCCCTGCTTGTATTGGCCTCAAGATGCATTCAGTGGTACATCTTTCTATAGTCATTCCCATAATATAATTATTAATGTCCATTTAGGATGCATTTTACAGGAAGAAATCTCTTGCACATTTTTTAATGGAATTGTTAGCTTGGCTAAGCATTCTTTACTTTATTCAAAACTTAAAATATATGCTCCAATCTGGTACCATTTTCACGGCCACCACTCTGACACCTAGTTCTGTCATCAGTGCTGTATTTCAGTTCTACATGTATATTTTGCCTAGGATACCTGCAGCATATGCATGGTCTCTTTCTGTCCAAATAGACGTGTGTGCATGACAATGATTATTTGCCACCAATACAACCTAGGTCACTGTAGCATTTGATGATAGTAATAGAGACCCTGCTGGATGTTTTGGGGTATGGTCCTAATGTTCTGCCTTGACTACTGCCTGCTTTTCATTTTACTTGAAATTACTATTCAGATGTTAATTTTCCCCTAACATTTCACCACAATTCTAAGGCAAGCATAGAAAATATACTCCGTATCTCTTTGTAGGAGGTCCCAGGGTTTAAAGATACAAAATTGCAAGAGAAATTAAGAGGAAAATGCAGCAAAACAATAAACTAAACTTCTCATAATTTGGGATGAAATACTGCATTTGAAGAAGATACTTAAGTTATAATAAATTTTCATTAATTTAATGTAGGTTTTGACAAAACTTCAAATTTAATATAATCTGTTTCTCCAGAGTCTAGAATTGACATTTTAAGAAAATCATAGATGATTTTTACATTAGAGAAACCCTAGGTTTAGTTTCTGTCTTGTTTTATTGATAGGATTGATGTGATATAGATTTTATTTAAATGATGCTTTTTGTCATTCAACATTTATCATCTGTTCCTTATGAAAGTAGTTCTTTGTTTTGGAAAAAAGAGACTGAAGGATATAGAACCTACATGTAGTGAGAAAATGCTCATTTTGTTTTAAAAAAAAACAAGAAAAAACAAGAGCTAGGCTATAGAAATAAACCCTTTTCTTCTAAAGCATTGTGATTTGATTATTGGCCAATATTTTGAAAATTATATGTAGCAATGATAAGGTATACATTAATGCCATTGATATAATTATATATAATATTTTTGTAGAAGGAGCCCATAAAATGTGTGTCCAAAGGTTGTAGGACCCTATAATGCACTATTAGTGTACAAGTCATTTTATCTGTCTAAAACTCAATTGTCTTGTAGCCCTCAAGGCATCAATTTTAGCAATATTGCTCTCAACAACAGTATATTGAATATTATGTCAGTTAAAGGAGAGTAATTATCAAGGCAAGTTAGGGTGGCTGTTAGTGTTACCACATATCGACTTGGTTAGCAGTTGGCTATAGATTGTCTTACTGGGCAAATAAAGATGTACAGTAAGTTGAACTGGTGGAGCCAGGACATTAATTTAATTCTCTCTGGGCCCAAACCTATATCCCTTATATATATACAGCTACTCCTGGTTTCAGAGATACTTTGGAATGTGTAAAATTAGCAGGTGTCTCATCTGATTATGAAATTTTGAATGTGGGGGAAAAGATGTACAGGCTGTTCTAAACTATCATTTATAAGCATATATGAAACATGCTAGCAATATTCAAATATGTATGAAATGATACATGTATGTATCATTTGCAAGCACTATTAATAGGAAAAGGGAGACAGAAGAAGATAGTGAAACCACAGATTCATTTAAAATATTGGCAATATCTTGTACTATTTTGATGAAAACTACTTTTTACTTATGTTATTATCTTTGTAATTCATAACCTAGTCAGTTGGGTGTAAAATGCAGAGCATAACTTGGACTACAATGGTTCCAGAATACAGCTAATATCTTAAAGGTAAAGAACCCAGCGTTCTGCTATGTACCAATTAAAGTGTTCATTCACAAAGTACAGAAAAAGTGAGGTAAATTTTAGGCATAGTTCCACAAAACAAAATGGAAATATGCCATTAGATGCTAAAATCTATGCATGAAGAAACATAGGTGTTTTTTCTACTACTGAAGAGTAGTTCCTACTTCAAGTCAAATATTCATGGTATATTTATTGACAGTTAATAAAAGCAGTATCCTGTTTTTCCCCATATTCCCTGCCTTTGACCTAGGATATAAGAATATAGGTTATTATCACTATTAAATTTAATCATTTAAAAAATCAAGTTGTCATACAGTCTCTTTCCTGTTTGAATGTGTAACTGCCTGGCTTGGGCTCATTCACCAGCCTGTCTATGGAAATCTCATTTGCAAATGAGCCCTGCCAGAATCAGAGAACCATGTCAGACCCTCTGAATAACTAGCTGAGGTGTCAGCAGCCTTGTGAGAGGATGAACAATGATGCACATTTCAAATCACCTGTCTCCCGAAACAATCAGAACTAATAGAACAATCAGCACTTTAGAAGAACATTTCCTGGAGAGTTCTGGGGGCATTAGTCTTCCAGAGGTCCCACTTCAGAACTGGGAGGAATACCCTTCTGGATCCTTCTCTTAGAACCTTAAGATACACATTAGTGTACGAAAGGCTGTCAGTGGTTTGTGAGATTAGGTAAGTGGATTCCACCAGCATTTCCAATTCATAGCCTTTTCCTGTCATGCTCATCAGGAGTCTTCAATTACTGAACACACTCAACTCTTCTTCATTTTGGGGCATTTGCACATGTGGATTCTTCTGCGTGGCCTCCCTGTTCTTCTCTTGGCCTGTGCAATTTCTTGCCCTTTAGTAAAGTATCAGCCAAAGTCCTGTTTTTTCACAGAGACCTTTTCTATCCAGCTTAACCATTGTAGGTCTATCACAGCACTCCCAAGCTCCAATCCAATTTAAAATCAATCAATTAAGTCAACTGTTAAAATGTTTTTTTCTTGGCTTCCTCACTAGGGAATGCCACAGAGGCAAGGTATTCAATAAATATTTGTTAAATGAATGAGTAAAGAAACCTGCTTCATTTGGTATAGCTTGATATTTCACCATAAAAGTCCTGCAATAGCCGATAACTTCAGTTGGTCCAAGGGCCTTTCTGCAGGCTTCGGGGTACTAACAACTCTAACAGCCACTGTGGGCGGTTGAAGACAGTAAGCAGAGAAGCCAAGGCTTCACACCCCCTAGCTAGTGGTCTGTGTAGAATAAGTGTTTTGTGGTAACCATGTGGTAGAAAATATCAATATTAAGCAAACACTTGTACTTAAACAGCCCTTTGCGGAGCAAGTTCACATATGTTAGCTCTTTGAATCCTCTTATTCCATCGTCCTTTTGTAGATATTGCCAATGAATTAACATTTGGAGTACTTGAAACACAAAGAGCTTATGTGACTTGCCCATGATCACAGAAACTGTTAACTGGCACAGCTGATGCACTATATGTTTCATGAGGATAACAGCCATTTACTTCTTGTTCACCAAAGTGATCCACCTCCCAGTACCCAGCCTGGCACATGATAGTGCTTACTAAATATTGGAAGGAGGAAGTTTTGAAATCTGATTCGAGCGTGGGTCTCTGATTCTCTGGGCAGTGTTTTTGTTTGTTTGTTTTGTTTTTTAAAGACTTTCCAGAATATATTTTATGAGAATCTTGTAGCATCAGAGCAGTGTGGTTTGGGGGACATAGAAGGTCTGAGATTCCTAACTGGCAGACTAAGTGCAAATCTCTCTTGTATTCAGTGGCAAATCATCTCCACCTGACCTTAGGCCAAATTAGGAGAAATTGGTTCCTCTTTTGTGTTGCTTTTCATGGCTATTTCCTGATATTCTGTCCTGTTCCAGGTTACCTTTGCTTGCTCATTTCCATGATCTAAGTTTTTTTCTCTAGATTTAATGTTTATTATTAATGCTTCATTCATTACAAATTCTGGTTTGAGTTACCTTTTCAGGGATACATGCCTTTTGTAATTGACTGTAAAAAACCAAAGGTTTAGTCCTAATTACTAAGATCTAAACTATGTCACGTGCAGAGAGGGTGGGCAGAACTGAAGTTGCTTTTTTCTGGGTCCGCATAAGGATATCAAGTTGGATGGTAAAGGGGGCACTGAATATTGGGTAAGAAGATTTGGCTGAAGTCCCAGTACTGCCACTGATTATTTATGGGAGTATGGAAAAACTTGCCCTTCTCAGCCGTAGTTTCTTCATCTTTAATATGGAGATATAACCCCTTGTGCCTCTCTTGCTTTTGAATGGCAAAAAGATGAAATAATGTAGATGAAAGCATGTTGTAAACTCCTACTCAAGTCGGGATTTTTCACTCATATCTATGTATGAGCCTAACTCTGGCCAGTTACAGCAGAGACGCATCACATGACAACGTGTTTCTCTGCAGGTGTCAGATGCTCAGGAAAAGATAAGAAATACATTTTATGCTTTAGTTAATAAAGTAAACACTTGTTTACTGAAATGCTAGTCACCCAATACAATAGGAGTTTGTTTCTCCCTCTTATAGGGAGGAACCAGTCAGTATTCCTAGTTGGTGAAAGTTTTCCTCCCAGAGTTGATTTGATCTCCTCAAGCCTCTCTGGTAATTTAGAGCCACTGTTATTCTCTGGGGCCTCGGCTTCCCATCCAGGTGGCAGACCTGAGAGAGGGTGGAGGATCTGTGTGGGAAGTTTTTATGGACCAGGACCCAAGGTAGAGTGGGTCACTTTTTCCCACACGTCATTTATCAGAGCTTATATCTAAATGGGGCCATGTGATGGAGGGTAGCTAGAACATTAGTCCCAGGCTGAACAGCCACTCTCAGCTGTCCTCTGTACCACAGGTCAGTGCCCCATTCCAGGTGTGCTGGAATAGTAGGAAATCTGCCTGCCTTTTATACATTTGCACCAGGAGAAGCTAGAGCAGCATGGTGATGCGGTTAAGGCAGGTTCATGGCTTTGAATCTGGGCTCCAGTTCTTAGTAGATATCTGAAAATAGGCCCATGAGTTTATCTATCTAAGCCTGGGTTCCCTCACCTTAAAGCATGGATACTAAGAGTGCCTCATGGGCTGATTGTGAAGGTAAAATGAATGATGCATAGAAAGCATTTAGTAGCGCCACTTGCTATGCTTCCACTAAATGCTAACTATTAGCATGATGGAAAAGATGCTGATATAGACTATTATAGACTGTTGCCAACCAGGTCATTTTAGACCTTTGTGTACAAAGTAGCCTTAAATATACTGGATTTTTTATGCTTTACCTGGTCTCTTAGAGTGTCTTCCCAAGCAGTCAGGTAAAGAGTAGCTACTATTCAATTGTAAATAAATAATAAATACTTACACACATAAACCAGCATGTACATATGTACATAGTACATACTTGATTACAAATGAGAGACAGGAGAGTATAGTCACAAAGACTTTGGACCTTGGAGTAGGACAGACTTGGATATGAATCTTGGTTCACCTTTTGATAGCTCTGTTACCGTAGATAGGTCATATAAAATACTTAGCTTATGTTTCTTAGGTTAAAGAAAGATTTATATAAAATGTTAAATGAAATGATACCTATATAGGTTAAATGAAATGATATTTTATACAGTACTTAGTGCAGTAACTAGCCCACAGCACTCTTATTTTTATTAGTACGTTGTGTGTGAGTATACATATGTGATATTTTAAAAAGTAGTTACTTGTTCCATATATGACTATCATTTTATTACCTTTGCATTTCTCTATTGCATCAACTCTTCCACTACCCTTCTAAGCACCTGGCACAGAATGAATGACTAGTTGATAAATTTGTTAAAATGATCAGAGCGTCTAGGTTTTCACCCCATTAGAACAGACAACCTTTTTTTTATGGGAATTACCTGACCTTGCAGATTTTTAGGAAATGTCTGGAGCAGAAAGAAGAATGGATCTAGGTATAGATTCATTAGGTAGTCCTTCAAATAGCAAATTTTATTGATTAATTACTGTGTGCTGAGTATACTAAAGAAGATCTCTCAGGAGGCCCTCACTCTAATGGATGAAGCAACTATAAACAAATCATGCGAGGTGTATGATCACAACTATAGGAATGTATAGATGACCCATAGCACTGACACAGGAGAGGGCTTGTTTGTTTGAGTGCAGCTAAAGATTGGGTCATCACCACCGTGATGTGAGGTGTCTCTGCATCATGTCAACAATATGTGAATGTTTTTTTCAGAAGAGAAGGATCAAAGGTTGAATGGTCAAGATCCCCCTATCTTGGGCAGGGATATACAAAAAGTAGATGGTTCAGGGCACTGTATTAATGGTGTCTATTTTCCAGAGTGCTTGGACCACTGTACAGACACTACCCCAGCAATTCTCTCCTAGCCTTCTTATTAGAGAGTGAGTTTCAGAGACTGCTGTCCCTGGTTTTAAAATTATTGCGGCTGAAGGCCTCAGGCAGGGTCAAAGCTAGAGGTGGAATACAGGGATTTTGGATCCCTTGCCAGAGCTCTATTTGAACAGCAGTGAAAATAAACACCTTCTATCCAAGGACGTAGCTTGATATTTTGTGCTCAGAGTTAGAATAAAAATATTCCTCTTTACCCTTGCAAAGTAGAGATAGATAGCTCAGCAGATTCCAGGATGGAATGTAGAGACTGCTGAAATAGACCTGTGTCTGTGGGGCACAGAGAGAGGGTTTTTGTATTCCGCAGGAGAAGCAAAAATGAGCCCACAGCTCTCTAGCCATTTGCCATTGATAAGAACCAGTTCAGATTTACTTGAAATGGATGTTCTTTGTGATGACACTGATTAAGCCTTATGATCTCCAGAACTCATATATACTCTGTGTTGAATTTGAAGTGGAAAGCTCCTGAGCTTTGAATTTAGACCTAAGTTCTACTACCAATTAGCTCTCTAGCCTTGCAAAAAGTACGTAATTTCCATGAGCTTCCTTTTTCTGATGGGAAATTTTGAATGGGGTTTTGAGGATAAAGGGAAGTAATTTGTTAAATTCATAGTAGAACTCAGTAAATGTTAATTCCTTAAGTAGAGAGATTTCCCAGCCTTCCAGCTCCCGACAACCCTCAAGTTTGTAAAGCCTCAGAAGCTTTATGATTCTACATGTCCACGTATTCTATTTGAGTTACTGTGTGCTTTCTATGTTTTTCCCAGTCTGACGGAAAGGGCAGGTGGAGGATGAGAGGGCCTTGCACAAGAACTGAAATCTGTTACGGTGTATCAAAGAGTCGTGGGAAGGCTCACAAGACCCAGCCCTAGTCTACCATCTGTTTCTTTTGAGTGACCTACATTTCAAATATTCATATGTGGAATCATGTAGAAAGTGAGATGAGGATCCATGTGGAAGCTCTTGCTAAATCTGTGCAGATGGGACAAATATAAATAAAGATAGACTTATTTTGATTCATGTACAATAGCCATTCAGGTAACGCCAGCAGCAATCAGAAAATAGAACATGAGCCAATACATTTGCTAGTAGAATTAAAGTGACCACTGCCAAACTGAATTACTCTAGGAAGACCTGTTGAAAGAGGAGATTCTTAAGGAAGAACAAAGATATTGTTGCATAGTATAAAGGATAGAATGAACATTCTTCCATACAGGAAGAAGGCTATGTTAGGAAGAGCTGTGAACAAGTTTATAGGAGAGAGTTGTATTTCAGTTAGGTGAGCAGCATTGAGCTGTGGTTTAGGGGAGTGTGGTTAGGCTATGCCTGGGCCTATTGCTGAGAAGCTTTTCTTGATTCACCTTATGTTTGCATCACCATCCCTTTCTAAGGGAGTAGCTAATAATTCTTTTGGTTGCTGTAACCCTCAAACTTAAAAAGACAAATCACTGGTTAGTGACTTCATGAACAGCTGTTTCATAAACCAATCATTAAGGTCCTGTTGCTGTCAAGGATGTGTTTTCGCTTATTGGTGGCACTGAATGACCTGTCATGTTCTATCTGTCCATTTCCCTTCCTCTGTCTGAGTCAAGGTAAACTTGGTACGGGGAGACATGGAGAGTAGATTGGACAGTGATAGTTCTGCATTTTGGCAGTGGTGTGTCTTGCACAGCTACATCAGACCATAATACATAAAGCCCCAAAATAAGACAAGATACTGGCTGGTATGCATTTTCTATCCAAAGCTCATTTTCAGTTTACTGTGTGTGTGTCTTACCAGTAGCCCCCAGGAAAGCGTTTTTCAGAGACTTCGAGAACCAAAGGTCCTCTCTGCAAGGACATGCTTTCCCCTGGTTTCCTTGTTCTCATGTAATTTTCCCTCTTTAACGAAGCTATAATAATAGTATCACAGGCAGCTTTCTAGTTAGTATGAGTAATGTGGTTACTGTATTTTCTATTTTTATTTTAATATGCTTTTCCTACTGTGGATTTTTTTTCTTTTTCAATTTTAAAAATAGCAGTTGAGTAAATGTTGTAATTCGAAGACTCTGGGGCATCCTGTTCACCCTCTTTACGATGCAGTTCTGGAGGAGGACTGCCCAGCAGGCCTTTCTTTCAGATTCCTTATGGAATAAACAGGAGAATGTTTGGAACACAGACCACTGAAGATGTTGGCTTATGGTCAGGTTAGGCCAGGCTTTAGAGAATTTGACCTTTAAACAATAGAGTCCTATAGGTTTTAGTCTTTAGAGTACCCATTAATGTTAAGCCTGCTTATTTTATGGTGTGTTGATAAGACACAAAATTAGGTAGCCAGGGACATACCTTAAATTAGTTCATTCATTTGCCTCTTTTTAAGTATGCACCCATGTTTAGAAATTTTAAATTAACAACAAAATACACTTAAATTCTCCTTGAAAGAGTAATTAAGAGCTACTTGTCTCTGTGTCCTGTGATCTCTGTCAGAATTAGAGTTCCTGCTGAGAATATTCCATTGAGTCAGCTGTCACTCTACCAGCAGGGATTGCTTTTCCACATATTGACATGTGAGGGAATGTCTGCCTTGCAGTAGCCATGGACTTGTGCCAGATTTGAGATCCATAGGGGCAGTTCTAGGAGCTTTTCAATTCTGAATCAGAGATCCAATTCATAATAGCTGAGCCAGGGAAACGGTTGAATCTGTGGCCAAAAGCACGGTAAAAAACTTTTTTCCCTTTCCCTTTTGCAGTGCTTTATTGCTTTAAAATATGAGTGCCTCTGTCTATTGATCCTCCGGTGACTTTATGTTGGATTCAAATTGTGGTCTTTTAGGTGAAAAGGTCAGTGTTTTACTTATGCAGCCACACGCCAATGGAGATTAACTGAGAGCAGTACAAGACATTTGGGTCCTGCCAGACCTAGGGCACCTAGCCTTCTCCCTAGCCTTCTCTGTGCCTGCTACTGGAGAGGACGGTCCTGTCTTCTGGGAGTGGGGGAGGGTTTTGATTGACTGTGTGTTAACTGCCTCAAATCCATGGCCACAGGGTGAGTTAAGAACCCCTCAGAATCAAACATGTCATCTATATGGCATCACCTGATTTAGTACTTTTCCTCAAGTCTGAGATGTCTCAAGGGGCCTTTTTTCCCTTGCAGCACTGATCTTTCAATGAGGTGCTAGTGTCTGTCCTGAGGAATAGCAAGGAAAAACCATGAAGTGAACAGCTCTCATTAGGGGGGTAAATGTCATTAATGCCTTTGTAGCTTTCTGTACAATCTGAATGCTCTTGTCAAGAGACTGACTTAGTAAAGCTTCCTTTAAAATCATAGAAATGGAATTTAAGATGGTGAAGTTTAACATGTTAATTAAACAAGACCATTAGAGGCCCTTACTTACACTTTTTTGTAGTCAATTATGCTTGTGTCTGATAGGGACAACCCTCTAATATAAGGCTATTGAAAAGCCAACTATAAAAATCATTTTAAGGATTTGAGAAATACTTGGTTTACACTGACTCAACAATTTTAGATAATTTCAGGTGTTCTAGAGAGCAGATGCTTCTCTCTGTTTTAATTTTATAGGTAGAAAGCCCCATATACTTATGTACCTGACCATAATATGCATATTTTCATATATGGTATGAGAAAACACTAGAATTTCAAGTTAGTGAGCAGGTCAGTCTGGATTAAGGAAAAGTCTAAAACATATGTTTAATTAATTCTATTTTCAATACAAAAACAGAAATCTTTCTCCAGCCATGAATTGCCCTTAGGTGAAAGTCTAGTATACTGAAGCAAAATTTTTAAATGCAAAGATTTGCTTATTTGCAAAGTTCTCTAACTTCCCCAAACTTGAGAATTTCAGATTAATTTCTTGTCGCTGTGGATTGTTTCTGAGTTACAGAAACACCTGTGTTGAATAGTTGTTTGGTAGGAGGGTCAAGTGCAGATTGAAAATTGCCTGTTTTGTTATTCATATTAATTTTTAATGAAGGAAAATAAATTGAGACATCTGATTTGTTTGGGTAAATCCAGAAAACTTATAGGCAAGTTAAAGGTATTGAATGGAAATTAAGTATCTGGTACCCTTTATTACTAATTTAAGAGGTATAATTTCATGTATTCTGTTTATTTAGCATACAGTCTTTGTTTAAAATCCCACTAGGTCACAATTTTCCTTTATGTTGTGTTCTTTTATCCTATTTTGAGGGTTCAGGAAAATGTATTCATTCAAAAAATATTTACTTGAGTGCCTCTTATATTCAAGTTGTGAAAAGATAGACACCATGCTCCTCTATTACAGCTCTCAGTTTAGTGGAGATTGGGGCTCAAATTAAACTAAAGGAGAACAGAGGTCAGTAGTGTACATTTTCTAATGGTCAGTACATAATACTTAGTGCAATAATGAGTTATATGCAAATAGACTCTTTAGCTGTATTTCCAACTTTCATGAAAAGAAATTTTTAATTTCTTTAAAGAATTTTAAATGTTCCATGGCTTTCTTGGTTGTATTAATTCAAACTCCCAATACATGACTGACTAAACAAAATTAATTTTCAGCCCAGCCCCTGCTGTTTGAACTAAAACATTTATTGTAGTTTGAATTAAGAGATTTTGCTGTCTTATGGAAAGCCCACCTATTTATTAGATCTTAGAAATTAAGCCTCGAAGAGGTGTTTCCTTTCAATTCGTTAGTTCATAAATGTTTTGGCACATTAATAAAAACTTATTTTAAAATTTCCTTTTAGTGAGAATCCAAAGATGATCATTTTTAACCTCATCAAGATCATTTTGCAAAACTACCATGAAGTCACTCACTCAAAACAAGAAAATCTCTGTGGAATTGCTATTGCTGATACCACTTGGGGAGTAATTGAGCCAATTAAAATGTGGATATTAATGTTAAATTATGGTGCCTCTTAAAATAACATCAAATTTGGAATTAATTATATTCCCTTTGTTAATTTCCTTCCCTTAGTGCACAGCATTTTAATTTACCTGATTGCTTATTTGACTCATAAGTAAAATATGTGTGTAGTAACTAAGAAGGTGCCAGCAGGTTCTTCTTAAGAAAAGTAGTCTCAGATTTTGGCACCATCTGCTTTGTCCTTTTCTCTCTGTTCCACTTTCCAACTGGACCCAGGCTGTTAATATAAATTATGATTTCTGAGGTTCACATTTTTGGGATAACTTTGACAAAGAGATATCTGGAGTATCAAGATTATCAAAAATGTACAGTAAAACTTCTTCATAAATGTTTTTCAAGACACCAAGTGGAAGCTTTAGTGCATTGTATTTTCCATATGGAAAAGTATCTGGGACCTGAAAGGGGCACACCCTTGCAAGGAGAATACTTCTTAAAAAGGAGCTTTAAAGAATTCTATGCTATAGGGTTTCTATACATGATTTACTCACTTGAGCATATTACTTTAAGGGCCCAAACAGTATCCTGAGTATAAGTTACAGTTGTCTAGACCTGAGAAGTGTCTTATAGTTTTAGGTTTTCCTATGCTACAGGTCAAATATGTTTTGCTATGACATTTATTTTAGTCAGGAGTTGGCTTTTGTCAAAATCATTGGTTTGGGTTTCTTCATGAAAGGTAAATGTACTTTCTCCCTCGTGTTATTTTATATTACTAGAAAGTCAAGATGGTTGAGTATATCTTATTTATTAATTTTTTTGAGGTTTAATCAACATACACTATTATGAGTTTCAGATGTACAACATAATGATTGAACTTTTGTATACAATGCAAAATGATCACCACAGTAAGTCTAGTTACCATCTGTCACCACACGAAATTAATGCAGTATTCCTGGCTATATTCACTATACTGTGTATTGTATCCCCATGACTTATTTGTTTTATAACTGGAAGTTTGTACTTCAACAACAACCAGTGTATTCTCTGTATCTGTGAGTCTGGGTGGTGTTTTGTATTTTTTTGTATTGTTTTTGCTTTTTAGATTCCACATATAAGGGAAACCATACAGTTATTTGTCTTTCTCTGACTTATTCGTGTAAGTGTGATATCCTCAAAATCCATCCATGCTGTCACAAATGGCAGATACTTTTTCTTTTTTATGGCTAAGTACTATTCCGTGTGTGTGTGTCTATACATGTGTGTGAATACACGTGTGTGTGTATGTGTGCATGTGCTTGCATACTACATCTTCTTTATCCATTCATCTTTCAGTGGACACTTAAGTTGTTTTTGTACCTTGGCTATTGTAATTAACAGAGCAATGAACATAAAGGTGCATATATCTTTTCTAATTAATGTTTTCGGTTTCTTTGGCTATATACTTAGTAATGGAAATGCTGGAACATATGGTAGCTCTATTTTTTATTTTTTGAGGAACCTCCTTACTGTTTTCCATAGTGGCTGCTCCATTTTACAATCCCATAAGCACTTGTTATTTACTGTGTTTTTGGTAATAGTCATTCTCACAGGTGTAAGGGGATATCTCATTGTGTTTTTGATGTGCATTTCCCTGATGCTTAGTGATTTTGAGCATCTTTTCATGGGCCTATTACCATACAAATACAGTAGTACTGACTGTATTCTTCATGCTTACTTATTTTATAACTAGAAGTTCATATCTCTTGATCCCATTCACCCATTTTTCCCTTGCTCCCAATCCTTCTCCTCTCTAGCAATCACCAATCTGTTCTCTGTATCTACAAGTCTGGTTTGGCCATCTGTATCTTCTTTGGAAAATGTCTATTCAGATCCTCTGCTCATTTTCCCGCCATACTGTTTTTTTTCCTTGTTACTGAGTTTATGGTTTTTTTACATATTTTATGTATTTACCCTTTATTGGATATATGACTTGCAAATGTCTAATATTTAGAAGGTTGCCTTTTCATTTTGTTGATGGTTTCCTTCACTGTGCAGAAGCTTTTTGGCTTGATATAGTCCTTTTTGCTTGTTTTTGCTTTTGTTTTCCTTGCCTTTGGAGTCACATCCAAAAACGCATCACTAAAGACTGGTGGATGGAGCCTAGCACCTATATTTTCTTCTAGAAGTTTTGTGGTTTTAGGTCTTACATTCAAATCTTTATTTCATTTTGAGGCAATTTTTTAAAAAAGTTTAAGATAGTGGTCTAATTCCTTTGTTTTGCATGTAGTTGTCCAGTTTTCCCAGCATGATTTATTGAAGAGAATGTCCTTTCCCCACTGTAAACTGTTGACTTCTATGTGAAAATTAATTGACCATATTTCTGGGTTGGTTTCTTTGTGGGTTTATTTCTGGGCTCTCTATTCTGTTACATTTATCTATGTTTCTATTTTGGTGCCAGTACCATACTGTTTGGATTAGTATAGATTTGTGGTAAAGTTTGGAATTAGGGAGCATGATACCTCTGGCTTTGTTCTCCTTTGACAAGATTGTTTTGGCTATTCAGGGTCTTTCGTGGTTCCTTATAAATTTTAGAAGTATTTGTTGAAGTTCTGTGGAAAATACCATAGAATTTTTACAGGGATTGCGTTGAATTGTTAGATTGCTTTGGGTGGTATGGACATTTTAACAATACTAATTCCTCCAAACCATGAGCATGGAATATCTTTACATTTATTTGTGTTAGCTTGTTTGTTTCATCAATGTCTTACAGTTTTTGGTGAACAGGTATTTTGCCTCATTAGTTAAATTTATTCCTCACCACTTTATTCTTCATGATGCAGTTATAAATAGGACTGTTTTCTTTATTTCTCTGAGAGCTCATTATTAGTATATAGAAATGCAACAAATTTCCATATAGTGGTTTTGTGTCCTTCAGCTTTACTGAATTCATTTATTATTTCCAACAGGTTTTGTTTTGTTTTGGGTTTTTGGTGGAACCTTTAGGGTACTCTTTGAGTATCACAGTATCTGCAAATAATGACAGTTGTACTTCTTCCTTCCTAATTTGTATGCCTTTTATTTCTTTTCCTGCCTACTTGCTTTGATTAAGAATTCTAATGTTATGGTGAATAAAAGTGAGGAGAGTGGGTGTCCTTTTCTTGTTCCTGATATTAGCAGTAAAGCTTTCATCTTTACACTGTTGAGTATGGTATCATCTGTGAGTTTGTGATATATGGCCTTTATGTTGAGGTCTCATGTTCCCTCTATACCATTGTTGAAAATTTTTATCATGAATTGCTGTTGAATTTTATCAAATGCTTTTTCTGCATCTACTGAGATGTATATATTGTTTTTACCTTTCATTTTGTTAATGTGGTATGTGTGTCATGTTGATTGATTAGAGGATATCAAACTATCCTTGCATCCCTGGAAAAAATCCCACTTGATCATGGCTTATGATTCTTTTAAGGATTTTTGCATCTATGTTCATCAGGTTACTGACCTGTAGTTTTATTTTTCCTGGTGTCCTTACATGGTTTTGGTATCAGTGTAGTGCTGGTCTCATAAAATGAGTTTGGAAAGCATTCCTTCCTCTTCAGTTTTTTGGAAGAGTTTGATAAGAATAGATCTTAAATCTTTGTTTGGTAGAATTCACCTGTGAAGCTATCTGGTATTAGACTTTTGTTTGTTAAGAGGTTTTTGATACTGATTGAGTCTCATTATTAGTAATTGATCTAATTCAGATTTTCTGTTTCTTCATGATTTAGTCTTGGATGATTGTAATTTTCCAGGAATTTCTCCATTTCTTCTAGGCTATCCAATTTGTTGGAATACAGTTGTCATAGTATTCTGTTATGATCCTTTGTATTTCTGTGATATCAGTTGTAACTTTTCCTCTTTCATTTCTTATTCTATTTTGTTAAGTCCTCTCTCTTTTTTCTTGATGAGTCTAGGTAAGTTTTGTGTATTTTATCTTTTCAAAGAATCAGCTCTTAGTTTTATTTATCTTTTCTATTGTGTTTTTACTATTTAATTTATTCTCTGACATTTATTATTTCCTTCTTTCTACTAATGAACTTCTATTGTTCTTTTTCTAGTGCTTGGAGGTGTAAAGTTAAATTGTCTTTTTGAGAATTCTCTTTTTTTTTGAGGTAGACCTGTATTGCTATGAAATTCCCTCTTAGAACCACTTTTTTCTGCATCTTCTAGGTTTGGTATGTTGTATTTCTGTTTTTATTTGCCACTAGGTATTTTTAAAATTTCTCCTTTGATTTCCTGTGTGACCCAGTAGTTGTTTAGTAACAGGTTTTTTAATAACCATGTATTTGTAGTCTTTCCAGTTTTCTTCTTGTAATTGATTTCTTGTTTTATACCACTGTGGTCAAAAAAAGATGCTTTACATGATTTCAGTCTTCTTGAATTCATTGAGACTTGTTTTGTGGCTTAACATGTGTTCTTTCCTGAAAAATGTGTATTCTGCTGCTTTTGGATGGAGTGTTCTGTATGTGGCTCTTAAAACCATCTGGTCTAATATGTCATTTAAGGCTGGTATTCCCTTATTGACTTTCTGTCTGGATGAACTATATATTGATGTAAGTAGGTTGTTAATGTCCCTTACTATTATTGTATTGCTGTCAATTACTCCCTTTAGTTCTGTTACTATTTGTTTTATAAATTTAGGTGCTATTCTGGGTGCATATATATTTATATGTTATATCTTCTTGCTAGATTGACCTCTTTATCATTATATACTATTCCTCTTTGTCTTTTAATACAGCCTTAGTTTTAAAGTCTATTTTGTCTTATATAAGTTTAGCTACACCAGAATTCTTTTTGTTTCTGTTTGTGTGAAATATGTTTTTCCACCCCTTCCCTTTCACTCTGTGTATGTCCTTACTTCTGGAGTGAGTCTCTTGTAGGTAATATAAAGATGTGTCTTTTTTTATTCAAGTACGGTTGACATATGATATTGATGTGTCTTGTTTTTATCCATTCAGCTACCCTATGAGTTTGGAAAGCATTCCTTCCTCTTCAGTTTTTTGGAAGAGTTTGATAAGAATAGATCTTAAATCTTTGTTTGGTAGAATTCACCTGTGAAGCTATCTGGTATTAGACTTTTGTTTGTTAAGAGGTTTTTGATACTGATTGAGTCTCATTATTAGTTTTGACTGGAGAATTCAGTCCATGTGCATTTAAAGTAATTATTGATAGGTGTGTACTTATTGCCATTCTCTTAATTGTTTTCTGGCTGCTTTTGTAGTTCTCTGTTCTTTTCCTCACTTTTCTCTCTTCTTTTGTGGCTTAATGACTTTCTTTAGTGTTTAGATTCCTTTCTTCTTTTCTTTTGTAAATTTACTGCAACTTTTTGCTTTGCAGTTACCATGAGGTCACATATATCATCTTATGTGATATAATAATCTATTTTAAGTTTATAGCAACTTAAATTTGAACACATTCCAAGACTGTTTACTTCCCTCACATTTTATATGTCACATATAAAATGTTCCTAGACATTTTATGTTTTTGATGTCACATTTTACATCGTTTTATATTATGTATCTCTTAGCTAATTATTTTAGTTTTGGTAATGTTATAATTTTTGATTTTCTATCTTCACGTGAGATGGTAGGATTTAAACACTTGTGTTATATGGTGACAACAGTAAGATGTAATTTTTCTACAGTGTTCTGTCATTTATTGAGATAAATATCTGATAATAATTTTGCTTTGTAAATATTATATAAATGCTGAGGAGGGCTTGGAGAATCATGGTTTGGTTTTTTGTTGTTGTTACCCACTTATTTATAGCAAAATTTGTGAAAAAATAATATGCAGATGTTAAATACAAGAATACATTGTAATGCTTTTCTAAATAATACTACAGTGTTTTGAGAGAGAAGCAAGACTGAATGTACTTATGCATTGAGTAACATCAGACTTCCATAGTATATATTGAAAGATAGGCCTTATAGTTTTTGTATGCATAATCTTTTTGCATTGTTATTATAGAATTAAAGCATATTTTCCTACATAATAACTGTATGAATTGTATATATAGCTTCCCTTAGAGTACTTGAAAAAAACCTAATGATGTTAAGTCTGGAACCTCTAGGTCTACTTCAGGAGCATTTTTCTTCTGGATAAAAGAGAGTTTTATGCTAATATGTTAAGTGTCATATTTTAAATATTTAGTTTTCATAATAATGATATACTAAACAGAGGGAATTCCTCCTATATAACTGAACTAACCTTGAGGAGCATACAGTTCAGTATGTAAAACAGATAGGTAATATAAACAGATTAAAAAACTGCTTGTATTAAAGGTTTAGTTTAAAACAAACACCAAAATTTGGCTTAGAAAGTGTTTCAAGATTTTCTCATTTCTTTCCCAAATTTATCTCTGAGGTAGGGTTGGGGGCCGGGGGGATAAACATGTGAAGATTCATGTCTGTTCATTTGAAGTAGAGTATTAGCTTGAGTTAGAATTCTATGAGGTATTTATGGGATATAAACAGCGCTTTATTTAATGTTTTAGTTTCTGTGGACTGGGCTTAAACACAAGACTCTGAGAGAAAAAGGATAATATTTTTTTTCTCTATGTCAAATAGGTTCTGCATTTCATGATAATGAAAAGAAAGGAAAACAAATGAACCCACAGACAAAAGTCCATGTTTTGTGAGTCTTAAATTACAGGTCAGAAAAATGTATTTAGATATAAGAAAGATTCTTATACCTCAGCTTATTAGTGATTTTCTTTTAAGACCTTCTACAGAAAACAATATTCACCACAAGAAAGTTCACACTGGGTATTTTGGATGGATTTTATATAACTTTACCATCTTGTATTTTACACAGTATTGTATGCCCTTAACAAAGTCAGTAAGACTTTGAAATATGGAATAGTCTAAAGGAGTATTGGGAGAATTCTAGAAAGGTGGAATAGAACCAGAGTACCAAGGGCATTGATTAGCAGGTCAGAGTTTTATTTTATTGGAAGTTTGATACTTTTTAAGTAAGTCATGAGTATATCAGTTATTTCCTGCTGCATGACAAACCACCCCCAAATTTGGTGGCTTAAAACAACTATCATTTTATTATTGTTCAGACGTTTGTGGATCAACTGGGAGGTTCTCCAGTGAGCTGGTACATTGATGGCAGGGGGAGGTGGACTGGTTGGTCTAGGGTGGACCTACATATCTGGCTGTACACGTCTGGCTGTTGGGTGAGTACTGGCTGTTGGATAGGACAGTGGATGCAATTGGGTGTGATAGTGCCCATTAAGCATTTTAGCTTGGTCTTGTTCACATCCAAATTGTTTCAGCAGTCTGAGAAACAGCAGAATGAGTGAAGTCCACACAGGCAAGAGCTTTTAAGGTGTCTGCTTGCTTCATATTTACTAATATCCCATTGACCAAAGTGGATCACATTGCAAAGCCCAGGTAGGAGATGATTACTTGAAGACATGCTACAAGGAAGCCTGAGCAACTTGGGGCCAGTACTGCAATAATGGACCTTCAGATGAGTGCCTTAGGCAGCTTCATTCAACAAAGTTATCTGTAGAACTGAGGAGGGAGGAATCCTAAACCAGTATGTCACAATAGTTCAAATAGAATAAGCCTAGCCTTAAGGTAGTGGCAGGGAGAGTAGACAGCAGGGTTAGATAAAACTACTTGCTGACTAGATCTGATAGGTAAGGGATAAGGTACTCATAAATAGAGTCTAGGCTTCAAGGTTGGGTATGTGGGAATCTAGAGACTGGTAAGGTTTGGACCTGATGTTTGTAGTAATCATAGACATCTGTGCAACTTCTTAAACAATTCCTACTCCTCTGTCCAGAAATATTAATATGAAATGAGGCTGTGTCTTTGAAATTCCTATTCTTTAACTTACTGCTTTAAAATTCATAGCCTCTTTCCAGTGCTTTCTTTACCATCAGCCTTGCAAAGATGGTGAAATGACAAGGGTTTCATTTCATATTTTAAAAAAATAAGTGGGCAACTTTGCTGTAAACAGAAAGTCCAAACTTTTTGATTTACTATGTTCACTTTCAGAACTGAATGTCTTTGTAGGATTTTTGAAAACTTAGCATTTATAGGTATTTCTTTATATTTAGAATTATACCAACTTTGATAAAAGTTAAAAATTTGGTGATGCTAGTATTTTTTTCTAAATCATTTTATGCTCCAGGTTTCAAAGCCAGAGTATTAAAGTTTGCTTATTTTTCAGTCATTCACTTCATAATCTGGGGTTTAACTCCTCCACATTGTGACTGGTTTTTGAGGAAATCATGTCTAGATTATTTGTGAAAATATATAAAAGCCATCTTCCTGTTGAGTGAATACAATATCAGTTTTGTCAGTTTCTTTATATGCATGGATGGAGAATCATTTTTTTGTTAAGGACATGTGACTTACCTAAAAAGGAAAATAAAGAGAGGTACTTGGAGAAAAAGCAACTTAGTGCATGGTTTGTTTCTAGAAGAAAAGCATGTGATTTATCATTTAAGTTAATATTAGGGTCTATATATTACTATGTATAATAAATGATAAAATATGTTTCAATTTTATGGGCAGTTAAGGACAAAAGGATAAGGGATGGGAAAATGAAGAAGGAAGACAGAGGCAGATTTTTTAAAATTGTATTTTCATAAATTTTTTTTTATGATTAAAGCAATATAGTTGTGCAACCCTGGGTACAAATCAGATAGAATTAGGTTCCTTAGTTAGATGTTCTATTCTTACATTATTATTGTGTGATGATTCTCTCATCCATCATGAATCTCGGCTACTATAAAACAGAAAGACTTTCGTCATCTTAGATCAAGGAAGAAACATTCCTCTCCTAGCTCAAAGTGGATGGCTCTGTCAGCCACGAGATGGTACCTAGAGTAACAAGAATTTATTAATTGGCTCTTCAGGTCCATAGCACTTGAGGCTTACAAAGGGTTTTCACATGTACTGACTGATTGATTTAATGTGGATACCTATGGAATAGATAAAGTTTTATTAATTTGTTTTATAGGTTATTAAACTAAAACTCACACTTGATGTTGGCGAAAAAGCTTAAGAATACTCAAACTTGGATCCTCGGATATAACATCTAGAGTTCCTTGCATTATTTAATGTTTGTCTCTGAATAATAATTATTCAGTTAGTATAGGGCTATTTTCAAAAGCACTTATTATATGATTACTGATTTGTTTGATGGTTACAATCAAAGTCTATGTTATGTAGATTTCAATGTCTTTAAAGACAAATTTTAGAAGTCAGACATGTTTTTATAGTTATATTGAAATCTACGTTATAAGAATGGCTGTCTTAAAATTTGATTTTTAGACTGTGTTTCTCTAATAAAATTCACTTCTATAAAATTTTGCCAGCTGCTATAGGAAGACCTATAAAACATTCATTTTAACTCTTGTAATATTTATCCTGCTTTTCTTCTTGTTGGCATCTATAAGATTTCCAAATGGTTTACTATTTAGTTTCAATATAGTTTCTTTTAGTAGATAATTTACGAATAGCAGTAATGTTGAAAAATGCAATGTTTGTTTTAGGTTTATAAGCAAGATATTGGAAGAATGAGATTATGGATGTACCATGTAATACAAATAGGCAGATTTTTTATTTCTACCCAGACTTAGTTTTGTATTTGATCCATCCTGATTTTCATCTTAACAGATATTGCTACATGGTTAACCAAACGTAATTTATCTCTAAATTTTTCTTACATCTTAACACCTATAAGCTGTCTTTTTTTCATTGACCTTGATTCAGAATTATTTCAACCTTTTATGTTTTATTTTTTAAGTGTATTTATGTCATAGCTCAATTGACGGGTTTTTTTTAATAACAAAAAGTTGCAGTAGCTAAAATCTTGTGTACTAATTTATTATAAGCAGAATAATCCAAGCATTGAAAAAAAATTTTTTTAATGTGAGTGCCTGAGGCATAAGCTTTTTGTTTGTTTCTAGAGGTTGTGCAGGGTATTTCCTGTCCAAGGCACAGCTGTGTATTTCATTTGTCACATCTCATGTTTTTCATATCCAGAAATCATGCTTCAGGTTACGTTTTACAAGACTTCATAAAATTAAGTGATACAGATAAAATTTATAGTTATTTTTAAAAACCTGTCATAGCAAAATTATCTCTTTCCCTTCTTTTTCTTCTTCCCAAGTGGGTACAGATATGATTATAAAGTTTAAATGAATGCATTTTTTAATTACGTCTAAGTGTATCTCAACTAGATTGTCATCTATTATTCAGAAGAAGGTAGTGGTATGTTGGTAAATACTTTACAACATATCTCTAAAAAAAAAAAAGACCTGAATTGCAGTGTTCGCTGATTTCTATGTTGGAAATACCCCACCATGGCTGGTTTCAGCCTTTCAGGACAAGTCACTGAGCATGGTGTGGGAAAGAGATGAGCAGTACATGCTATTATGTAGCAGTTCCACCATTCTAGAAGGAATGGGAATAAATAACCTCAAGAGCACAAATAATAATAAAATGCAGTCAAATGATTAAAAGTGATGAGTTTTCAGTATCTATTAGCTTTATTTTTAATGTAATTTCTTTTATTAGAAGTGTACACAATTTAATTTTTAATAACATCTGAGTTTGACAACCAGCTTAAAAATGGCCTGAGCCTTTAACAAGTAAGCCGTCATAGGCGACACGCATTGGCTCTAGCACACCACTGCAGGAAGCCATTTCCTGGGCTTGGTGGGACAGGGAAGGTAGGTCGTGGTTTATGCCCTCTGTGGAAGAGGGTGTGTGTGTCTGCATGTCCAGACAGGAAAGGCAGATACTTTCTCTTTTAGCTAAAATTACTAAATACTACCTGGTCTCATAAATACTGGTATTTATATTAATGGAAGGCTTGAATGGGAATAAAGTACTAGAGTCTTTTAGTAAAAGGGCTGGGAAAATTTTAAGATTTTCATTGCAAGAATTATTCTCAATTCTTTTTCTGTTTCTGTGTCTCTTGGCTTTTATGTATCTCTCAGTTAAACATTAAAAGGAAAAAAGTTATGTCTTGACTTCCCACTTGGCAGAGTCTATAATCAGTACCTCCAAAAACCATTCCAAGAGCAAGGATAAGCTGTTATATTGGTTTTTCTCAACAGGATATATCACTAATGAATGTGCAACATGAGGTTGTAGCTGTGTTCTTACAAAAGAAAATAAAGTGGGGTTTTTTAAATGTTTTAATATGCACTGCAAACTGAGGTAATTTAATGAACAATGTACAATTAAATAATCTGATGCAGTTAATGGCAGAGTTTTAAATGCACATTTGTCAAACATGCCTGTTACTTGAATAGAAAGGGAGCTGGGCTTCTTTTTCTATTGCTATTGGCAGCTTATATAGTCTTACTCAAGCATTTTCAGTAAAATAATATGTTAAAACTATAATTGATTTCTTTGGGGGAATAAAGAGATCTCCTGCTAAATTCATTTAGATAGGTTGGCAAAACTGCTGGTGTCCATGGTTAAGAAAAATTGGGCATATTTGTGTGTAACCCTTTGAGTATTGATTCTGACCAGATCACACTGTAAATAATGTTAACTGTCATAAAATAAACACAGCTGGGGTTTGCACCATATGTTTTATAATTATTTTTCGCAGCTTTTTTTGTTTGTTTGTTTTTACTGAAATGGAACCTACTGACAGCTCTGTGAAGTTATGTTTATATAAATTACACTTGTGCTTTAACAAACTTGGCTTCACAAACCAATGTCTCTAGGCAGTTTTTGTCTTTAAAAAATTAAATGAAAGAAAAGCTTTTCTCTTCCTTCTTTTTGCTATTCTTACTATTCCCTAGAAACAGTCTCAAACAGAAACCTGCCATAACGTCCTTGTGCCGGTTTCTTGTTTTTGCATTTGCGAAGGAGATGCTTTGGAATGCCACCCAGAGCAGGGAATCCCGCCTAACCACGGAGCTCACAGGGGGCGTTTGGCTTAAGTAGCCCTGGAGTGGCCTTTCAGACTGAGGCTGCTGTGGTCTCCTAGTTTGTTTGAGTTTTTTACCTTCCTCCTTGTGAACGTTTAACACTGTCATAACTAAAAGCTCAATACTCCCTTAGAACACTTAGGTAATTTTTAAAACTTTTTATTTTCATAATCACCCTCTCTCTTGATCTCAGGGGAGGCTGGGAACTCTTAATTGTCTTTAATAGAGCATATGAAACTGATAATGCTGGTGGGAGGTGGGTGCCACGTTTCATAATATGGCAGCCTCCTCGTGTCCCCCTCCTTCTCATTGCTAAGTACGTTTCTTGGCAAACCTGACACTGTGAGCCCTGACTGCAGATCTGCTCCTGCGTGACACCTGTCCGACTCTTGCTCTTGTGCATCTTCTTGTGCCTTGGCTTGCTGGCTCACCTAGTGGCAGAGCCAACGATATGACGGTACTGAACTCATTTCTCCTCTTGTCAAATTCCCAGACACCAGAAGTTCTGCCCTCACAATTTAACACATACACCTTAGTTTGTGTTGAAATCTTTCACACAGTAGGCATTTCCTAGACCTCTGGGAAGAGTGAGAAAACTTAATGCAGACAGTTCCCTGGTCAGTAAGGTTTCCATTACCCCAATTTAAATAAATGCCTTTGCTACTGTTGACAGATTTGCTTAGCTTTTCTGTAAAAGCTCATCTTGATCATCATTTCCTTTTCAAGATGGGGAAAGGTTGTTCAATTTTTATAGATGCCTGAGAATCTAGAGAGCCCCAGCTGACTTTCATAGTGCTTAGAAGTTCTCATGGAAGAAAGAAACAATTGAGAAATGTACAATAACTTTTGGAACTTTTGTTCTGGAATATTTCAGTAAGGTGAAGATATTGTCACTGAATTTTGTAGGTGGAAGAACACTTGAAGGTGGAGCTATATTCAGTGAGCATACCTGCAAAGCGAAAAGTGTTGTACAAAGAAAGGTGAACAACTAACACCCCTTTAGCAGTTCTTGCCCATGAATCGTCAGCCTTAGAAATGCTTTTAAAAATCTTTGTTTTTGAAGAAGAGGTCACAGAGTTTGGGTTTAGAATTTTTTTATTGGAATAATTGCCAAGTTTTTGTAGAAGGTTAGATTAAATATAAACTTTTCTTTCTTAGAAATTCTGGCAGTCTGTTTTCTAAATATTGTACTTGGAAATTATTGTCTATTATTTATTTATAAATTTTATTTCACTAAACAATTGGTAATTATCTTCTCTTATAAAGGTTCGACTAAACCCTTTTTCCTCAACTGGGACCAAAAAGATTACAGAGTTAGGTAAGATAATTGGGGGAAATGTCAAAACTTCTTTTTAAATATATATTGTTGTTTGCTTATGAAAGTAATACAAGATTGATGGAAAAACTCAAACACAGCACTAATATATAATTCAAAAAAAGAAAGCTATCCCAAGCCTCTTCTCCCAATTTTGACAACCTCAATTTTGATTGATATACAGGTCAAATATTTCTACATATATAGTACTAATGATTGATTTTAATAAAATGGATTTATTCTGTATATATTTCCTTATAGCTTATTTAAACATTTTTTATGATATATCCTCATCTTTCTAACAGACCAATAAATAGTCCCCCTCCTCCCCATATTCATGTCAAATACCTGGAACCTGTGAATGTTACCTTATCTAGAAAAAGGTGCTTTGCATATATGATTAAGGATCCTGAGAAGAGGAGATACTCCTGGATTATCTGAGTGGGCCCTACACACCATCGTATGTAACCTTGTAAGACATACAGAGATAGGTTAGGGAGAGATGAACAAAAGAAAAGGGTATGTGAGAATGGAGGCAGAGATAGGAGTGATGTGCCTATCATCAGAGTACTGCCAGCAGCCACCAGAAGCTAGGAGAAAGGCATCGAACAGTCTCTCCCAGAGCCTCTCAAGGGATTGCAGCCCTGCTAACATCTTAATTTTTGACTTATGGACTCCAGAGATGTGAGAAAATAAATGTTTGTTGTTTTAAGCGGCTAAGGTTTTGGCACCTCTTGGAAATTACCATAGGCCTTTTCCATGTTGGTATATGTGGATCTTATCCATCCTTTTAAATCTCTACATAATTTTCCCATTGTGTGGCTGCACCATAATTTATTTAAGTGATCCTTTATTTAAAGAAATCTGGGGTATTTCTAATGTTTTGACTTCACAAACATTATTTTAGGAAAGGTCTGTATACATGTATATTATTGTATATGTTTGAGTATTTGTAGAATAAATATTTGGAATCCAAATCAGAATTTGGAATCAGGCCAATAGTAGGTACTTATAAAACAGTTATATTTGAATAGGTAATATATACACATAGTTACCCACCTCAGATGCAACCCCTTGTATTAGTTTCTTATATACCATTATAGAAAGTCTATAATTTGTGTGTATATAAATATTATTTTTCTTTCTTTGTACAAAGGAATAGCATACAGTTTAGGTGTTGTATTCCTTGGTTTTTGTTTTGTTTTGTTTTTTTCATCTAACAGCTGTCATAGAAGAAGAGTAACTGTATTTATTGCAGTTATTTACTGGGTGTGTCCTATGTATGTCCAGAAAATTTGTATTAATTTATATTACATTAATAATATCTGACTTAGTTTTCTAAAATAAAACTGGTTCCTGAATATCACTTCTCTTTATTTTTTTTCTTTTCCTTCTCTTGACAGCTCTTTTTTCATAATGGAAGAAAAATACATTTTGTCTTAGAAATCTTCAGACCTTACAGAAATGAAAATACAAAAATGTGTTGAGGATATTTATTCTCGTAGATTTTCAACGTGATGTAATCTATTGAGCTTCCAGACTTTTCAGAACATTGACTTGAGAAGAATGACTTTCAGTATTGAGTTTCTTAATATTCATATATGAGATAGTTTCCATAATATCTACCTAGTTTATGGTCCAGGGTCATGATAAAGTAGCATTAATATTAGTTCATGTCAAAGTGGCAGATGTCATATTTACTCAGTTATGAAATGTCAAAGTTTTCTCAAGAAACAATTATTCAAAAAAATTTTTTTAAACCAAACTTCTATGGTTTCTTTTTCTCATTAAAGTTTTCCTTTTCTAATTTTGCTATTCCAACATGACCCATTCCCAACTCCAGTTTACTTTTGAAAATAAAAGATGCATTTGGCATCTGTTCTATTTTTAAGGCCCTCTGGAAAAAATTATAAAGCTGTTCTTGCTAATTCATTGTTATTATTAAGCACCGTAACTCACCTCACGGTTATCTCAGCCTCTCGCCACCCATTATCTGAGTTCCAGGGTGACACTGCCTTCATAGGCTGGGAAGCATCACAGAGTCTCATCTCTCCCACCTTCATTTGTAGCGACGCATTGCATTTGGGTGACAGGCAGTTGTTTGTGCTTGACTAACCCAGGATTTGAATTCTACAGTTTGTGGCATCCATGTAATGCTTAGCAGTAGGTACAGCTGTTAACTATTCACTTATAAATAATCTTTTTCCCTTCTCAACCTGTCTCCCAGGTAGTGTACCTGTCAACATTAATAACTCTTTGGCAGCTCCCTGGTGATTTGACCCATCAGCTATCTTTCACGGAGGAGTGGTGCTCTGGCCTGCTAGTGACGCTTATGTAGGTTCCTTCAGCTATTCAGTCATCCTGGCAGCAGATTGTTGTGAGTCCCCTGACTGCAGGAAAGTTCTGTTCTTGGGCTTCCAAGGCAGGCAACCACACACCTCATACAATTTGAGAAAAGTAGCATTGCATTTGGGACCACAGATGATGAGAACTCCCACTTTGACCCCACAGCAGGGCAATAGGCATAGATGGGTGCATGGGAGATGGGTGGTGAAGACGATTAATATACAACTGTCCTATCACTTTGATGCTACACCTGCATGTATCTATTATAGTCTCCATGATCCTGTGATATTCACAAATGTGGGGTTGGTGTACTTGATCTGAATAGTGGATCCATCAGGTCTAGCATTCTGCCTTTATCTAAAGCTTAAGAATGAGAGGTTAGTGGCTGTCCTTCAGAGGATGGGAACTGCCCCTGAGAAGTCTTTTGGCAGTTTTTGCCCACTCCATTTGGACATGTGCTCACTTGCCTCCACCATCTCTGCCTGAAATGAGCTGCTTCCAATGGTTCTCCTGGCTAAGTCCTACCTGCTTTACAGGCCTCAGCTTAGCCATCACTTTTTGAGGAAATTGCTGCTCTTGTCCATATTCAGCATTGGCTGTACCACCTCGAGTGCCCACTTTGGCCATTTATATTTACAATAATTACCTGTTTACTTGTCTTTTTTCTACTGAATTATAAGTTCTTAAATGGAAGGTTCTTAGTTTGGGTTACTGTATCCACATTCTGAGTGCATCATAGAACCTCAGTAAGTTAAAGTTAAGAGAATGAAGAAGTTTATTTTTTATGAACTCACTTTCCGCTGACATATCATGGTCATATCAAGGGAGAGTTCAAGTAATAAATTATGGGCATATACTGTCTATTATACACTGCTAATACCATGCATGCAGATAGGAAAACATTTTGACTGCTTATTGACTTCAGTGAGTGACCAATGTCAAACATTTCTTCATCTGAGAAAACATTCTTCATCTCGGCAGTACAGGATTTCTTCAGACACAGCTCAGGAAATGGCAGAGAGTGAGGAATCACAAGGCAAAAAAAAAAGCATTAAACTGTATTTGGGCAGTAATCCCAGTATTTGTGAACACAGACTATAATTTTAAAATAAATCCTCCAAGGAGGTAAATCAATTAGGCATTATATTGGTTAGGTTTTCATTTGGAAATGGATTCACCCTCCAGATATCTTTATTATTGTCATCTCACTGAGTGTAATGAAATAGAAAATGATCAAATTTTTAATGCCCAGAGCAATGATATATATATATATGCATTTATATAATTTGGGTATAGAAATGCATACACCCCTATATACATGTTATTTATGTATTTGTGTATTTATTTATTTATAATTATATGCAATAACAATCTGAAAAGACCAAAAAAGAGTAACAATCTTAAATTTTCAGGGAGATTCAGAAACACACCCCAGAATGAAGTCTTTATGTTCATTTTCATAAGAGTAAAGGCAGCTATGCTTGTAAGAACTTACACTATCTGGTGGACAGAATAACAAACTATTAAGATAAATAAAGAATTATTTATTTATAAGTTCAAGAACAACAGTGCCATGATTCTACTATATAGAATATATTTTTTAAGTAATAACATATTTTTAAAAGAAATAGATGCTTTTGTAAAAAGTAAATTATACAAAGAACTGTTCAGTTGAAATTAAGTCTTTGATATTGGGGTATAGTTCTGAAAAAAGTCTATGCATATAAAGCACACATACGCTTCTGTTTGTTTAATAAAAATGGTGAGAGGAGATACAATGAGCACATTATTCCTCACTTTTCATTTTTCATGTAATAATATATCATGTAAACAATTTCATATCAACACATAAAGAGCTTCCTCATTCTTTTTTTAACAGGTGCATTGTATGGATGTGTCGCAATTTATGTGGGGGAATAATATATTCCCCCAAACACTTAGACTAGGTGATGAAACAAACTTTTTGAACTTTGGCATTCTATAGGTGATGGGGATAAATAGTAATGTAGTGCTTTAATTTGCATTTCTCTTAGGGATGAATAAAGTTTATTATCTTTTTATGATTATCAGTCATTAATTGTTCCTCTTTCCAAAATGTCTTTTCACATTTTTATACATTTTTAATCTCATTAAAAATCCTTTTTCTTATTCATTTTTAGCACTTTTTTTATATCTTAAGGAAACTAGCCCATAGTCTGTGTTGTGTTGTAAATATTTATTCTTAATTGAGCTCCAGCTCTTTGTTTTGCTTTTGTTTTTTGTTTTTGCCTTACAGTTTTTGTTTCACATTTCACATCGTTTTGTTAATCTTGATTGGCTTTGATTTCTGAATCTGATTCAGAAAGCTCTTCCAGTCTTTGAGACAGTTGGAATGGTTAAAGTTAGCTACTAGTATTTTTATGTTATATTTGTATTCCATGAGATTCAGTCTTATTGAATACAGTTTTTCAACCAGGATTTTTTTTATTTCTTGAGGTAGTGTTAGTGTGTTAGATAGGGGTTATCTATTTCCTCCCTCAGGTTATCTACTTTTTCATCCAGTGAGGTATTATTTTAATGACATTGGATTATTTCAAGTATGTGAAACATCTTCAAAGAATTATTACTTGTATAAATAGCTGAGTCCTAATTAGCAAATATGTTATTTAATTTACACTTTTAGTAATTTTTAGTTACATTTTAGACAGTGGTTTTTGTATTTAGAATAAGATATCAACCCCCCAAAACAGAAAATTACTGCAGTTGTGGAGATTTAGACCTTTTTCTTCTGGTACCTCCTTAGGGAATTTATCAGAAATGCTTACATAGAAATCCTTCCTGGTTGCAGCCTGGCTTCTCCTTTCCACCTAGAATGTTCTATGGCTATAGCTCCCTGAAACTGCTGAGGGCCTGGGCTTAAGCCTCACTAGCTCCTTGGTAAAAAGCTGCCTGGGTGTGTGGCCATAGATCATACTCTGTCCTTCATGATGATTTCCTAAGTCATTAGCAGTCCTGGTGATCAGTCCCAAGACTGACAGCCTTGAAGGGGTCACCGTCAACTCTGTCCCTCCTAACTCCTCTGTCATTTCATTTAGTGTTATTGTCTTTATCATGATTGACTTCTCTTACCATGTGCAGTGTTCTTACCTCAGGTGCTCACCAAGGGGTAAAGAGAAGAGGAGGCAGTTGAATGAAGCAACTTAATTAGAGCACAGGCCCAATGAGTGGTGGATTTGTTGTTGTTGTTTTGTTTTTGTTTTTGTTTTTGTTTCTGTTTTTGTTTTTTGGTAAAGCTAAAATCAGAATTCTGAAATAGTGTAGTTGTTGAGCGATCTTTCTTAATCTCTTTTCTATTCTTTTGCTAAAAAATTTATGCATCTCTTACCTTTGTCATATTTTGAAGAGGATTTAATGGGATTTATCCTCACAATTGGTTTCCAAGCCCCTTTATGACCTGACCTCAATCTTTTGTTTTTAAACCCTTTCCATGTTGTATATGGGAGTGGAGTCATTCTCATTGGTATTGCTTTGTAAACATTCAGATAGATGCTGAGCAAAAGAAAAATTGATACCCATGTTCTCTCTTACCACTGCTTCCATGGTTTTTTTTTACTTTTCTCAGTCTTCTGATCAAGTGAGTAATTAAATGATGGCCTGAGAGTGAGGCAGGAATGAATTCCTGGGGCAGCCAGCTCTCTGTATGGGGCTTAGACTCACTTTTATTTTTCCTTATGGTTTTAGGCCTGGTAGGTGACTTTACTTTTCTGGGCAGGTAGGGGTTAAAAGAGAGTTGGAGGTTTCGAGTTTTGGCATTTTTCAACTGTTCCTTAGGAGAGTATAAAGTGCCTGTGGACTGGCTCCAAATCAGTGGATGTTTAAGAGAAAGGCAAAAAAAAAAATACTTGCTAAAGAACACTCTTATGTGACTTAGTTGCCTTCTGTTGTGGATAGAAAGCAGAATAAGTGTTGTGCTTTTATAGTTTTTAACATTAAACTTCTTTTTAAAAAATCCCAAACCCTAAAAAACTTGAAATGACCTTCAGGCCTATTGGCTCCCAGTGTTTAGTTTATCAAGTCTCTGTCACACCCTTCCCCCTCAATGTAAAAAATCCAGAGGGAAGTGTGAAAAGCATCAGAAAGTCTCCTTTATGCCAGTTCAGCCTTTTAGTCCTTTGCCAGCACCTTCATCTCTTCATATGTTTCTAGCTAAGGTCTAACATGGAACAAAAACCCGACAGCAATGGAGACCAGATGCCGGTATTTCTTCTCTGTCACTTGGCTGCTGAGCAGATGGAATTTATATCAATCGGGCATGCTAGGAGGAAGAGGCCGTGGCAGCCAACATGTGGAACTGGGGCTGAGTGACATTTCTGCTAATGTTTTGTCCTTGTAGAACATTATGCTTCCTCTTTGCTTATGAGCTGTGGTTTTCCTGACTCAGATGAGGTTCCAGCTCCAGCTGGAATGGCTGTCGCTCTTCCTCTCTCCCCCTGCCCCCCTTTCAGGGAGTGCTGGGAGTTATGGAGGAGTGGCAGAGCCTGCACAATGGAGCTCTTTATTAAAATACCTGACATCTGCATGCAGTGCACCCAAATCATCTTAGCTCAAGCAGAGGAATGCGCCAGGCATTACTAGTCACTTTTTGTTTAGTGCTGTGTGCTTGTTTGATTTATATAACGAGTGAATGCCTCTGGCAAAAGAGGACATAGAGCATGTTATTGGAGGGAGGGAACTTTTAAATTTTTTCCAAGAAGCATTGTCACACACAGGCCTACAATAGGAGTATTTAAAAGCAGTCGTAACCATCACATGGATTCCTTACTGTGATTTAAAGAAAAAAATGTTTGCTCATTCCCTCTTTCCTCTAACTCCCCATCTAAGGTAAGATCAGAGAACTGAAAAATTCAGGTTAACATGATATGGAGTTTTAATGTTGGTGTCCACTATTGCTAGAAGTGGTACTTTTATGGAATGTCATGTTATAAAGAATTTCTCCAAGAAAGACATAAAATACAAGTTTAAAAAACAAAGGTGCACACATAAATAAAAGAACGGTTGTGAGCTTCCATTTCTTGTCTCCTCCACCAGAAAAGTACATTACCCTGTTCATGTTATTAGAAATATGTATTCATGAACACATCATTGTATTTTCTGCTAATGATGTAAGCCATTTATATTTACCTATTTATGGCGAGTAAATAAGAAAATACTGCCATGTTCATATATTATTTCAGAAGGTACTGGAGTGGTCATGAATTTGCTGCTTGTATTGCAAAATTATCAACTACTTGCCTGTCCCTTATTTCTTGGTGGAAATTTGACTCAAGGTTTTGATTTGGTTGCCAAGGGATTCAGGAAAGAATACCAGGCAAATGAGTTGGAGAAGGAGACGGAGTCTGCACTTAACATATTTTGTCTGTTTTTGTCAAAAAGCAGCTTCTGACAGATCTGTTCCAAATATGTTGGCTGAATATATCATATGTTGAGTCTTGTAGGAAACTCCCAAGGAAGTTGGGCTATTTCTTTCTCTTCAGGAAACCTAAACCTTGTCCCTTTGGCACTTTGTTTTTAATGTTTTTAATTATTCTTTTCCTGGGGAGTTTTTGCTTATGTCTCATGTTTGGTGTGGTGAGAGCGGCCCCCACTCCCCTCCCCCAGCTACCTTGGGATTGAAGTAGACCCATGAGATTGGGTATAGGCTGGGGAAAAATACTAATACTGATATGTCTAAAGAGAGTACCAATTAAGTCTTTCTTGAAAGATTTCTTCAAAATTTCCATAGACCTCTGTTTTCCTTTGCTATTTTCTTAGGTATGCTTGTGCCATACTGAGCACAGGACTCCTTAGCTATCAAGTCATTTAAGTAGCCTGGTGTAAAGAACCTACAGAAGTGTAGCATAGTCCTGTAGCATATGCATGTACCGTGGAATCTGGAATCACGAAATACAGTGATTCCTCAGTATGCAAACTTGATCCACTGTGCTTATCCTGAAAGAAATTCCGATGAATTATTTAGATTGGATGAAAGGAATCTGCATTTACAGTGCTATTAATACCTATGTGCTATTTAGATAATGTCATATTTTTTGCTTTGCAGATTCTTGCCTTCTGAACCATGATAGTCCAAACACAGAACAAGATAGATAGAAATGCCTTCATACCCAACTACTTACTTTATATGCCAGAGGAATGGGATCTCTTGCTCCCAGTTCAGTTTGATCAGTTTTTGAACTTTTTTTTTTACCAGTTCTTTTCTTGATTTTATGTAATCTATAATGCTTCTTGAATCTTCAGCTTCTCACTGTTCACAATGTTTCTTGTTGCTTCTTTCCCCCTCTGTCAGAACCGTGCCATAGAGCACAGACCTTCCATGCTTCTTCCCTGCGATGCCTGTGTTTTCAAACTGGATAAGCCCAGGTGTTTTCTGGAGGTGTTATTCTTGGGGTGTTGCTGAATACTCAGATGATTGTTGCATTCCTGGCTTAAGGTCCCACCAAGATTTCAAGCATGGGAAATGCTTCCTCATGTGCCTCTGGGAACTCATACACATAAGCACGTTTAGGTGGAAAGGAAAGGGACTGACTTCATCCCATAAAAGATTTTGGTAGCCAGTGACTATCCTTTAGATTTCCTCAGGGCAGATTCTTGAAGATAATTTAATTTGGTCCTTGGGTTTTGTTCCCAGAGATTTGTAGCACCAGCCCCCTGCTTCCTCCACCAGTGGTGTCTGCGGAATATCTCATGGGTAAAGTCATCTGTCCTCTTCTGAGAGGAGGGTCCTTTAGCTCTGTCTAAAAGGACACTAGTCACAACCTTTGGTATTATGTGTCAGAGTCTAATTCTGTCTCAACCAGGAGTGTGAATTTGAGTAACTTGCTTAACCTTTATGAACCTCACTTTTCCCTGCTGTAAAATAGAGATGATAATATCTTCCTTACATTGTTTCAAAAAACCACAAAAGAAATGGAAATAGTGGTAGTTGAGTGCCTGGCACAAAGTAATAACTCCACAAGGGGCAGCTGTCTTGTGATTGCTGCTAACAGCCATGGCAGCCTTGCCTATACCTCTGTCTGTGTTAGCTTGGTTGGCAGCATCCCCAGGTCTAGCCAGAAGATGCTGCCTCTTGAGGCCAGCCACTTCCATTAGAGCTGTTAGCCACTAAGAAGCAAGAAACTCTCTCAAACATTGTTTCCTAGTTCTGTCCAAAGAGATACTTCTCTTTGAATCCCTACATCCTAAGAGGGAGTTAACACCTAAGTCTGCTCTCAAGGGTGATTTGCAGCAAAAGCTGGGTCAGTTCTTGTCTTTTGAGACTTGACTTCGGAGTCTTCAGAGTCCTTGTCTCTCACCCTTGATCCCTTCAAGTAGCTGTGCCTCAGAATCACCCCGTTCCTCTCCTCCCTTTTGCTGATCCTTAATGCACTGGAATTTATTATGCAGATGAAGGTCACACCTCTGGGAGACAAAGAGACCCTAGTCACTACTCTCTATTACATTTTAATGACAGTTGAGAGAGGTCTCCCAAAGGGACCATTCATCCCTGTTTAAAAGAAAACCGGACAAAGCTTTTGCTTGTCTCTCTTTAAGATTAATCTGGCGATTCTGGCAAGCACATCTTCTCTTCTCTACATAAGGGCATGCTGTTAAATGCATCTGTATTTTTTCTTCTTTGGCTCATCAAATTATATGATTGAGACATTTGTTTTCCAGGTTTTTTTTTTTCTATTAAGGTATTATTGATATACACCCTTAATGAAGGTTTCACATGAAAAAACAATGTGGTTACTACATTAACCCATACTATCATGTCCCCCGATACCCCATTGTAGTCACTGCCCATCAGTATAGTAAGATGACACAGCATCACTATTTGCCTTCTCTGTGCTACACTGTCTTCCCCATGACTCCCCACACACCATGTTTGCCAATCATAATACCCCTCAATCCCCTTCTCCATCCCTCTCCACCCCTCCTCCCCCACCTCTTCCCTTTGGTAACCGCTAGTCCCTTCTTGGAGTCTGTGAGTCTGTTGCTGTTTTATTCCTTCAGTTTTGCTTCGTTGTTATATTCCACAAATGAGGGAAATCATTTGGTGCTTGTCTTTCTCCACCTGGCTTATTTCACTGAGCATAATACCCTCTAGCTCCATCCATGTTGTTGCAAATGGTAGGATTTGTTTTCTTCTTATGGCTGAATAATATTCCATTGTGTACCACATCTTCTTTATCCATTCATCTACTGATGGACACTTAGGTTGCTTCCATATCTGGCTATTGTAAATAGTGCTTCAATAAACATAGGGGTGCATATGTCTTTTTGAATCTGAGAAGTTGTGTTCTTTGGGTAAATTCCGAGGAGTGGGATTCCTGGGTCAAATGGTATTTCTATTTTTAGTTTTTTGAGGAACCTCCATATTGCTTTCCACAGTGGTTGAACTAGTTTACATTCCCACCAGCAGGGTTGGAGGGTTCCCCTTTCTCTGCATCCTCACCAGCATTTGTTATTCTTAGTCTTTTGGATGGTGGCCATCCTAACTGGTGTGAGATGATACCTCATTGTGGTTTTTATTTGCATTTCCCTGATAATTGGTGATGTGGAGCATCTTTTCATGTGCCTGTTGACCATCTGAATTTCTTCTTTGGAGAAGTGTCTGTTCATATCCTCTGCCCATTTTTTAATTGGGTTACTTGCTTTTTGGGTGTTGAGGCATGTGAGTTCTTTATATATTTTGGATGTTAACCCCTTGTCAGATATGTCATTTACAAATATATTCTCCCATACTGTAGGATGCCTTTTTGTTCTGTTGATGGTGTCCTTTGCTGTACGAAAGCTTTTTAGTTTGATATAGTCCCATGTGTTCATTTTTGCTTTTGTTTCCCTTGCTTGAAGAGATGTGTTCAGGAAGAAGTTGGTCATGCTTATATTCAGGAGATTTTTGCCTATATTTTTTTCTAAGAGTTTTATGGTTTCATGACTTATATTCAGGTCTTTGATCCATTTCGAGTTTACTTTTGTGTATGGGGATAGACAATATTCCAATTTCATTCTCTTGCATGTAGCTGTCCAGTTTTACCAACACCAGTTGTTGAAGAAGCTGTCATTTCCCCATTGTATGTCCATGGCTCCTTTATCACCATTTTCTAGCTTTATTGAAATATGAATTCTGTACTTTCTTATCTCAAATTTCATGTGACAGAGATATTAAGGAGTTAAGTAGTAGTAAAGAGAGGCTTTCCCTTTATGTATAAAAGGTATATTTTCTATTTTGTAATTTTGTTTTCATTTCAGTAGTTCTATAAAGAATTCAAGCTGCACATAACTATATACAGTAGACAATGAATATACTCTTCTGTTGCTTTCCCCCTCCTGAACTGAATGCTCGTGAAGTACCTTGTGGAACCTATTAACCAGTTTGTTGGTGTTCCTTCCAGACAAGTCAGCTTTTTAAAGGATTTTCTAGAAACCCTGATTTGAGATATTTGTGCCAAATGCCACTTTGGGTTGGTCTGCAAATCTCAGGTATGGTTGAAAATTATGCAATTATTTAGAATATTGAAAAGTTAGAATTATTTAGAAAGCTTGAAAAGTTAAGTACTCTATGACTCCTCTTTCCTCTTTTTGAAATCAAAATTTATATTGTCACATCAAACCTACACCTCACTTTGTTAATATAAATAAGTGAACTAGTGTACTTTACTACAAATAAAAATAAAGGCTGCTTTCCATCATAGGACATCACGTCAGGGGTATCCATTTAAGTGTTTTTTTTTATGTCATTAAAATAATTTGTCAGTGTAAATTCCAGCATATAGGATTTTTGTTTTCCTTCTTTCTCCCTTTCTTTCTGGCAAGGAGTACAATTTAAAACACAAACTCAAGATTAGAACTGGACTGAAATTTCTGGCAGAGCTTTACTTACCACAAAAACTTACGTAAAGTAAGTATTGCAGTAAATGCCAGTATTTCAGTGTATATTAGCATATCCTCACCTTTCATTTTGCTCAGATTGATTAGCATTTAATGGCCTTGCCTATGTTAAAAAAGGAAAGAAATGACCTTATAGGGATATGCAAACTCCTGAGGTTCCTCAGCTGTGAGCCCAGCCAAGCTGCCCTCCTCCAACCAGCTACTTCACTCCTTAACACACAGATCCTTATACACGACAGTAAATAACCCCCCATAAATTTGAATCTTATCTCAGTGGAAGGACACTACCAGCATTATGGGGGAATGTTGCTAGTCTGCAAAGCTTCAGTCAGTTTAGAACAACAAAGCAGTATCTAAACTTTTTGGCTTTGTCTGGATATTGTTACTGCCTGTGTCGCTGCTGCATTCCTGGGTGCAATTTATAGGAACGAGTTCTTAAACACTGGTGTGTCACAGTGCGGCTGGCCAGCGCAAAGCAGTTTTTCTGTGTTTCCCCAGAATAAAAACAAAAATTATCATTTACTTCACTTAGTGCTGAGATCATCTGATTTTCTTACTACATTTGAAATAAGTATAAAAGATGCTTTTCACCTGATAGATTTAACATTTTAAAACCATTCAAGTGAATGCATCTTTTTTTTTTAACTTTTTTATTAAGGTGTAATTGCAAAGTCTTAATATGAATGTTTCAAATTACTTTGGATTATAGGATTAAAAAGAAAGCACACTTATTGAACTGATGTTTTATATGTTTTTTTGTGTAGTAAGACTGTGTGCGTAAAAAAACTGGCTGTTGGATATTAATACAAAATCTTTGAGTTCTCACCCTGTATTTTGGGTGCAGGATATAGATATGTAATATAGGCATTGATGCTAAATAATGTGTATCTCAGTTTATGTAAGATCTCATAAGTTATCTTGAGAGCTGCATAATTGTTATCCATTTTAAACTCACTTCTTTATAAGACAAGATTGGTATGTTTAGATTTTTTGTTAAGTTGCTGATAATCATTGGGGCATCTAAGCATTTGACTTGCAGAAGCACCTCACAATACAGATACCGACAACTTCACAAGGACATTGCCCACACCAGCCCTGTCTTGGTAGGATAAAAAAAAACAAAAACAGAAACAATGCAAAGAAAATGGATGTTAATGTGGCTGAATATTCATTAGAACCCTGCGGCCTGGGGCTGGAAGCACAGTGAGGCTGTGTTTACCAGGCCACCCGAAAGGCAAGAGGGCATAAGGCACTTATAAACAGTGGCGCAGTACAAGCAGTGTTGTCTTTGAAAACTTTTCATTTTCCCTTGAATCAGCTACAGTCTCTTACTTAAGGTCACTGCAGTTTGCAGTCCTTGGCAGAAGGCTTCTTCCTTTTTTGGTAGTGGCAGTCTAATTTTTTTTTTCCCCCCGTTTAGAAGTGTTTTCCTCTCAAACTGCCATTATCTTCCAAACCTGTTTCATGTTATCATTGTCAGATGCCTCTTCTCTGAGTTTCTTAGAACAAAATGTGATGATATGTGTGTGTGTGTGTGTACATATATATGAAATTTTTTAAAGCGTGGAATTGAAAGTCATATGGTTATGATTTGGGAATGTCAAGCTTGATTTTTTTTTTTTTTTTTTAGAGTTAAAAAAAGTCCGTACCTTTTTCTCTGGGCAGTGAACTCGCTGCAGAGACATCAAAGAGAATGTGTACTGGATCAAGGTGATTTTTTTTTTTCTCGACCACATCATTGCCAGCTGTGGTGTTTATGATTAGAGGCAGGCTTTCCAGACACCTCTGAGTCCTCACTAAGCGTCAGATCTTTAACAGGATCCATCCCAACCGAGTGACACTAAACAGATAGCCAGAGGGGAGTTGGTGGGATAGAAGAGGGAAGGGGTAGGGGTGAGGGAGGCTTTGGTGCCTGGTGCGTTCACCAGCCGAACTATATAACAAACTCTGCTAATGCCAGGCTATAGGCTGCCCAGAGGCCCCATAGCATGCCTTTCAGCGCAGCTTTCATTAGCCAATGGGATGACTAGAGCCCAGCAAAGAGTCATTTATCCTGTTTCACTCGGCGACGGGACGTGCAATGTTCAGGTCACAGCCCAGTCTGCTTTGAAGCAGCTCCATTCCATACCACTGACAGCCACAGACTACTGGCTTCCAGGAGCTGACACAATTCCCTCTCGTATCTCCATGCCCTGCTCCATGCAGCTAACTATTGAATTCCCTCTGGAGGTTGCCTTCACTTGCAATATTAACACTTGTTTACTGGTCCTGTTGACATAAAAATTCAGCAAATAGCTAAGGCTATTGATAGCAGTGCATGGAAGGGAGTCCTTCTCCTGCCTTCTTTTCCCTTGTGGATCACTGTAACCAGGCAGTTTTGCTCATTTCAAAAACCGGACTATGCTGTTGTAAGCAGGAATCAGTGCGATGGATTTGGAGTTGAGTATTTGGGAATCATTAATCTCTAGGTGATGAGGCTTCTTCTAGTGACTACCATTCAATAACAGTGAAGAAAGAAGTAGTTTGGTTGATAATCCCTTACTTCATTTTCAGTGTAAAATAGTGTCTCTTTTCATTTCCAAAAGTTTCAGGACATGTATTATTTGCTAACAGATTCTTGTGACTATAGAAATTAAGATCCTTTAGAAAAAAATTGTACAATTAGAAAACAAACAAACAAACCTTGTTTGCCTGTTGATGGGAGGACAGTAAGGTTTGCATGTTGATCCAAAACATCCAAAAGATAAACAGAGAGGAAAAGAAATTTATAAATTTGATTTCAAAGAGGATACAGATAATAGATTACTAGTATGAAGCTGTTTTTAAGACCCTTTCCTAGATTGCCAGTGTTTTTTTGTTTTGTTTTTTAAGAATTATCTAAGCACTTAGATGTTAGGGCTGCGTGAAAACCACATGACAAAGGTGTGTAGGATTCTGGCTTTTACTCCTCATTTTGCTCTTTCTCCATGTCCTCCTTTGCTTTGTTATCTTCCCAGCTTACTTACAGCTACTCATAGAATCCCCAGTAGTGTTTTGGCAGCTAGCCTCCTTGCATGGTGGAAGGCATATTGGCTCTTTGCACAGAAGGAACACAAAAGTTAGTCTGAAACCTGGTTATTTTCAGGCTGTGTGGTCTCGGCGCAAGGTACTCATCACTGGCAAACCCGATGGCTCTAGAGGGATCAGATAGCCCTGACTTGTTGGCTGGTGGTACCTTCCTGAAGGCTTGGACAAGAGCATAGAGTGGGACTTCAGTGGTACATGTTTCTGCTGGAAAACTGTGATCTCCTACTATCATCTTACAGAAGAAAGTGGCAGGAGATGTCTGCACATCCAGGTGATTCTTGCATACCTTGCTAAGACTATTCTTGCTAATATTCTTGAAAAGAGTTACTCATTTTGGATCTTCTCAGAGGCTAACCTATCATCTCATATAACACAAACACCAGTGTGAGATGGAACAATAGCCTAACATTTTGAACCCCTTGATTTTGATAATCCTTGGGAAGTTTCCCTTAAGAAACTCATAGGCCTTTGTTCTTAGTATTTTACCTATAGTTCTAATCACTGACCATCATTACGGTCCTTTTTTCTCTTCTGGGTTGCCTAACAGTCTAATATACTCTCCTTTTCAACACCTGACTTTTATACAACTCTGAATAAAATGAGCATCTTTCAAAGAAAATTCTAATTTTCTTCCTGGTCCTACTGCCCTCTCTGTTGCATCAAACTTGAGAAATCTCTTGATTGCTAGGAACCTATTCTCAAGTCTTAGATCTCCCTCTTCGTACAATGTATTTCCTTGAATAATACTCTAGAATTTTAAGGGGAAAACACTAAGAACCACATAATATTCTACACCATTTACTTATACAAATACCTTATTTCTTAACTCAGTTTGTTTGTAAAAAGTTTATCTTATATGAAGAAAGTTAATTGGTCATTCTGTCAATGCTACCCTCCCCTAGGCAAATATACTCACTAATTAATGTTTAGGCTGATTTTTTTCTTTCAGAAAATAATATCATGCTTTTGTATAAAACTTAATTGTTTTTTATAGAAACCCTTAAAACATCAAAGTTTACTTGAAACTATGCAGTTGTCCATGTACTAACATTACAAGTAAATTTATACAGTTGAACAACAAAGTAGTTTTATTTGATGTACTTTTGTCATCATGCAACAAGTTAGTTCAATCAGTTGTTTGTTTAATTACATTGTTGCCCAGGTTCTCTTTTATTGTTTTCTTGACCTTTAATAGTCTTTAGAACTGTTCTGTGTCAGCATTATCCCATTTTACAGGTTTTGTAACAGGTTTGCAAAGAGCCCAAAAAAGGATCTCATTCATTTGATTGTGAGTTTTTGACTGGAGGATTATTATTACTTGGGATGTTTTAGTGTCTTCAGACACAGCAACTTTTTGAATCGGTCAGGATTTTATTTACCCCATGTTGAAGTAACGTGGTTTTTAAAAGGGCTCGGTTCTATTCGAAAGAATGAAGGTTATATCAGCAATCTGACAATTAAGCAACCTTTCAAGTATTTAATTTTCCCACCTTTTCAGGGAAGAAATAAATGTATAAATATTAAGGAGGTTAATGTTTATCAACTTTATTTTAAAAATGTGTGTGTGTTTGTGTGCATGCTGGTGTATTGGTAGATCAATAGATTAATTAATTTAAGCAGAAATAAAGGAGGTCCCATATTAATTTTCTATTCTGTCATGAGTATCTGCATTAGTATTAGTAAGTGTCATCGCAGTGAGATTTTTACAGAGAGCCCTGTTGATGGGATTACTGTGAATTGTTTTAGTTGGCTAGCATAGACACACAAGTACAGAAATGCTCTAGTGTGGTCCCCTTGTGCTTGTGTCAGTGAAATAATATTACTTGTATAACAGAGGAAGAAAAACCTTTGTTTAGTTTAGCAGCCAAAAGATTTGATTTTTCCACTGCTGGAGTTAGATGACTAAATTTAATGATGCCTACTAGCACTTCTGAGAAAGCGTGTATGCTAAATGAAAGCCTGGGTGCTGTTAGCTCCTCATTTTGCTCTCCTCCTCTCTGCCTTTGGTGGAACAAATAGGTGTTTCCTGACAGCCCCCAGGTATAGGTCTGGCAAAGTCTTCTAATGAGACCTTCACACTTGGGGTCATCTAGAAGGAAATGTGGTAGTTTTGCTTATGTAAAAATCCCACAGCCACCACCCATATTGGGACAAAGCGAAGCTGACTAGCTCAGTGAGATTTGCAGTAATCATTTAGCACCAGACACTACCCCTGATAGTGAAGCGCCTGGAGATTTCATCCATTACTCATTGATAAAACTTTGTAACTTAAGCAGGTCTGTTTATTCCCCTGGCATTTTGTCTCCACTTTCCCAAAACTGTAATGGTTTGAAGTGATTCAGAAATCTATGAAGATTTAAACACCTTTTGATTACCAACCAAGGAAAAAGAAATTAACCAAGTTTTAGACCTTTTATTTGAAGAGCTGGTGCAAACATACACAGTACATTTAACTCTGTTCAGGTGCAGTGAATTTCCCTGAGTCAGGGGCACGATCCACCTAACTGAAGGTACATGAAAGGGGAAGGTATGTGAAATGAGGTCAGACAGTCTGGGAAAAGTTGTTCCAGTATCCCGTAGCTGTGCTTTCTGCCCTTTTATTTCCTGATCTCATCACACAGTGGTGGAAGTGGATCTCCCTGCTTTCCTTTCATAACCGAAAGGAGCTGTTCCTTTCAGTCGCTGTTGGGCATCTCTAGGAAAATCACCAGCAAGGCAGAAAAGAAACCAGGTGAAGGCCTAGCAGGAGCTCTCCACCCAATGAGAAAGTTGGGCATTTTCTCTTCTGTAAAGGTGATTGATGACCTGTGAATGAAAAATAGTGGACTCTGAGGCCGGCTTCTCCAGGACAGCTTGAGTCAATGTGTGGCTAGCACTTCCTTGATTAGCAGAGGTCTCCTTGACCTTGGCAGTGTGGTGACTCATAGCCTTGCAGGAATGAATTGTTCCTGAACAGTTCCTCCAACATCTGAGGTACAAATGGGTCTTTTTAGTCATCTGTTAGACATCAGGGGAAAAAATGGTCTAACCCACATAAGGCCTGAAAACAGAACTAAATATTCAAAAATACTGCACAGTCAAATTCACCTTAAATTCAGAACTCCAAATCTAGACTGTAGGGAAACTGTCTGCTGGTCATTACAGGATAATAACTTAGCCAGATCACCTGTCTTTCTTAGAAATGTGTGAGAGACCTCTTCATATTTCTCCTTTAGTTGTGAAGTGATACAGCTTTGAGCTTTGGAGGGTCTTTCAGAATAGCTGGTAATGTTGCTTTCTTTGGGAAGATAAATTTTCTTGCTTTCCTGAATAGAAATTGGACAGATTAGACCTCATGCTTTAGTGTGAAACACAGATGATCTCCAGCGGCCTACAGAATACCTCTTTCTGTACCCAGGTTAGTGTTTTTGACTAATTTTTATGTTAAATTAAGGATCTCATTCAGTTCCTTTTGCTGTGTCACCCTGGTTTTCTATAGCTTTAATGGACGTCCACAAAGGAGTTTGGTTGTTCTGTGTTAGAAAACTTTGTGAGGTGGTATGGATTCCAAATATGTCTCCTGCCAGTGTTGTCATTGGAATTTATTGAGTAACTTAACATGTGCATGGCCTTTGCTACTAAAGATTAGAGACAATGATATGTTTCCTGTCCTCAAGGTCTATAGAGCAGCTCTCCTGGGTAAAGTGACTGTAGTGCATTGACCAAAACTTACACCCCAGTAAGCAGCAATCTGTATGTTAAAATTTGAGTACTTAAGTGTAGAGGTGACACATAGCAAAAGATGCCAGGGACAGGTGGCACTCTCTGAAAGATAACTTCCCAGAGGAGGTGTGACTTGTGCTAGGTATTAAAGGTACTAATAGGGGTGATAGGAGAAGATGAAGTGGATATTCTAGGGGAGGAGACTAAGATTACAAGGAATATAGAGTAAAGAGGTAGACTTTCTGAGCAGAAGGCAGAATACCCTGGATGGGAGATCCTCATTGTTGAGAAATAGAGGGGAGGGGAGATTGTATAGTATAAGAAGAGTTTGTATTTGGCTCCTAGGCAGTATAGAATAAGGTATTGACCTGTAGAATGATATGATGAAAATTTTATGGTGAGAAAATTATTCTGGTAATAATATGTTAAATAAATTTAAGTGTGAAGAAATTGGAGAAATTCAGGAATCCAGGCCAACACATACATGGCAGGAAAAAAAAACAGACTGGATGATGGTTTAAAAGATTTGTCTAGAGAAAAGCTTCAGGAATTGTGTTCTTTCACACTGAGTGTTAGTGGGGAGAAATATAAGACTGTGTCTCATTTTTGCTTTGGATTATTAATTGCAAAACATTGGTGATTTAGTTCACAGTTGCCTGAGTATGTGGTGGGAATCCTACATACTAAAACCTATTTAAGAGTTGAATGATGTATGTTGGAAAAATGTCCATGATGATCAAGTCCAAGATGTCTTTCATCAGAAATAGTGAGGATGTATTGAGTAAAAAGATAAGTAAGCCACCTATTAGGTTTATAGCTGAATTTACAAATTTGTTATTATGCTGAACTGTGGTCAGAGAAGCAGTACAGACTTTTGTTGTAGTAATTAAACATTATATACAGGTGTTACCTGTCTTATGTTTTATCTCTCATTAAACTTCAAATTCCTCAGCAGCAGAGAAAGTTTCTTATTTATTTATGTGGGGTGGCGGTATACAGCAGTATTTTTTTTTATTGAACTATAGTTGATATACAATATTATGTTGGTGTCAAGTATACAACACAGTGATTAAACAGTTACACACATTATTAAATCCTCACCCCAACTTGTGCAGTTACCATCAGTCAACACAGAAAGATGTTTACAGAACCATTGACTATATTATATTCTCCATGCTTTACTTCCATCCCTGTGAGCAGCATATATTATTATTGAGATTTTTGTGAAACCGTTTATTTATGTTGATTTCTTATGTGCTCAGTAAAATGACTGATATGTGATCACTATTCAATGACTAAAACATTTATAGAATTTGCATTCTCATTGGTAGTGAACTGTTACAATAATGACCCACTGACATACGTTACTGGGTAAGTGTAACTCTGCTTTGGAAAGCTTTCACTAATTCAGCCTCTTGGAGCAAATAGGAAGATATCCTCAACTGTCTTTGGAATTGCACTAATGCTACATAATTGAGGCCCATTTATTCATCCACTGGATGTTTACTGTAGGCCTACTATAAGCAAGTTATTGAATAGGAAGGATACAAGAAGGTAACAGATTCCCTGCCCTCAAGAAACTTTTAGACAAGAGGGAGAGATACCTCCATAAATAACCACAACACTAGGTAGACAGTACTAAGTAGAAAATGGGATGTCTGGACCTAAAATGCTGTGGAAATTCTTAAAAGGAGAAAAGGTTCTTTCCACCCCAGCAGGTTGAGAGAGCTTTATTAGAGAAGTGTACTTTAAAAAAATATGGTCGGACAAGGGTAGGATTTCACTTGCCAGAGGCACAGGGGCAGAAAATCATGCATAGGAAACAGCAGGTAGTTGGTTTGACATGAGCATGGGATTAAGAACAGTCACAGGAAAGAAGCTAGGTCTGTCCAGGACTTTCCTGATAAATAATGATTATCCTCCCAAAGGTCTTTTGAGGTCCCTTCCAGGGCCTACTGGGTGGCCTCCATTTACTCTCATGTAAGTTATTTCAGTGACTTTTTCAAAAAGTTTTTATGCATGTAAAGTTTGCGAAATTCAGTATGATTTTTTTTTAATCTACCCTTGACCATTAAAAAGGTAAAAACTTTCCTGCAATTTTTGTCCAAGTTTTAATGGGAAAACTTTGTGATAGGTTTTTAAAGGCTTTCATGGACGAGCTGCTGTGCCAGTTACTTCAACTGGCTTTTCAGAGTCCACTTCTTACTAAGTCTAAGGAATGAAAGTGAAGAGAGCTCCCAGAAAGCTGCAGTTACGCTGTGTGTTTAGAGTAAGTGTTTCTAGCTCTAGGGCTCCAGAATTTTTGAAAGAACTTGTGAATGTGGTTAATGAGACTTTGTGTACCTGTGAGCATCCTACAAATGTGCTAAAATGAGACCTTGGCCTCACAGCTTAAGAGATTGAGTTGTTCTGCTTGGGGTGTTAATACTGTTATGAATGCTGAGATGAAATTCAGATTACTTCATTGAAGTTCTTGGCACTGTTAGAAGGGATGATCTTAGGCAAGGGAAGTGTATAAGATTTTTTTTTTTTTCGTCTGTAATTGAACTGTTAATGGGACTTAGAACCTTCTGATTCTCTTTTTAGAAGTCTTCTCTGGGAACTTAAAAACACTTGTTTTCTTCCAGAACAGCTTAAGAATTTCAAGCTTAAAATCTCTCTTTAAGTCCTGGCTGCATGTTCATCTCCCCTCCCCTGCAAGCATAGTTTTCCCTAGATCTTGGTTGGCTCTGAATCCCATGAGTTAAGACAGCATAGCTTCTATAAATCAGGAGACAGCTTCATTATCAAAGTTAACATGTTTTCACCTTAATAGATAGTCAGTCCTGGTGTTGGTGCCAGGCCCTGCCTTATCATGTAACCATCAGCACTTCATACTGGAATGTTCTTTGTTTGGATTATTTACTCCTTCTGTAAACAAAGATTAGAGTAAAAAATTTCAGCACTGGGGCCCAAGTAGAGCTGAGTATTCCTAGAAAATCTCAGTAGCGACTGTGGGATAGAATTTGCTGTTCATAGGGAGCATAGCACCACCTTGCTATTTGTAATTATATTTGAGTTCTGTGCTGAGGGTTTTACACACTATCTCACTTAATCTTCCCAAAAGCTCTAGAAGATGGATTCTGTTCTTCCCATTTTACAGACAGGAAACAGAGTCAGAAAAGTTAAGAGTATTGTCCCAACTTCTGATATAAGTAGCAAACAACTAGATTTCAAACCCAGGCATTTGACTCCAGTGTCATCTTTTTTTATGGACTATAGTTCCAAAGTTGGTACTTTTTAAAAATAACATTACCTGGAATTTGAGCTGTTTGTGACCATTAGATGGCTCTGTAGTTTTCACTTGTGCTGTTTGATTAGGACGGGAAAATATTTTCAGGATCAAAATTTTATTCTTTATTCTAAGTTTGGTATAAAAGGTCTAGAGATCATTAAATTTGATCAAATCTTTTACGTATCCCCAGTGTTTTGAGGGTTTGCATCTTCCTTCCAAGTTACAGAATCTTTTATTTAAGAATCCACATTTTAATTGGAATATAAGAAAGCAGCAGAATTATCACTGACCAGGCCATTTTGGATGTACATATGTCATGGAAGCTCATTAAGCATCTTGTTTAGTTTGGGTGTAATTATATAAGAGGGAGACTGTTCTTTCAGAATATTTGTACCTGATACATATATAATCTAGAATTAAAGTGGTTATTTCTAGAACTTCCAAGAATTTTGATTCCCAGTAAATCGGACAAATTACTGCTTTTCTTTTGGAGCATGACTTTGTACCATTTAATCTTTTTTTATAGTACTTTTTAATTTTTATTATTTTTATTTTTTATTAAGGTATCATTGATGTACACTCTTATGAAGGCTGTGCCATTTGTCTTTACATGCATTTCCACATACTGGGAGGGCAAAGAATCCTCATTTTGCAGATGAGAAACTATGACTTAGAGAAATGAGCAGTGTTGCCAAGATGACATCTGATACATGGGGGTGGTATGTTATTACCTGCAAATTTTCCTCATGGATTTTGACTTGCTTGTATGTACTAAACATGTTTATAAGATCAGGATATCTTCATTTCTTGACTGCAATAAATTTGCTTTCTGATTCACTACAAGGTTGTTTTTCTTATCGAACTATATTTCCTGGATGAAACCCCTTGAACTTGATAACTATGACCATAAATATGTTTAATGGGCTTATTGGCATGTTAAAAATTGTGTAGTGTTGGCACATGAAGAGGACCACATAATTGCTAAATAATGGTACTTATAATATTTATAAAGGTGCTATTGATTTGTAGTTTGTGTATCCATATATATTTATAACATTCTCGTGACACATAAAAACTTGAATAAATAATGTCATGTCTACAGATATCAATGATAGTAAAAAGTTGCCAGGTATAATTAGAGATGGCTTGTTTAAGTCAACTCTGCCAGATTATCATTAATCAGACTTTTTTATGAGAGGCTTCCTGGCCCCACTTTCCTGTCTCTTAAATTTGTCCTGTCACCATTTGACTGGAACCTGGTTCCAGGTAGCTGTATTGTGTGATGTTGATGGGTACATGATGTTACTTCCCCATTCCTCATTGCCTTTGTACACATACACTTTGGTGTTTTTTGTTAAAAATCAGGTTCCTTAGACAAACAGAAAGGAACAAAAAGTGCTGAGAACAGAAAGTGCACCTGTTAGAGCATACATGAGAGTAGGCACAGGGTCGTTTTTATTCCTCTCCTTGAACATATCAAGGTTTAATATTTGGGGTTGGTCCCTGGGAGGGTTTACTTTGCTTCCTTTGTTGACCCTCAAAGTATCCTCATTTCCTGGTATTTGTTGTAATGTGTTTTGGCCCAAAAATGTAGGAAGTAAGCCATACATATTACACTTTAAGATTTTATAAAATTTCTTGCATTGTTTTCTATTTTTTCTTCCAAAACCTCTGTAGAAAACTGTGCACAATTCCACTATTCATACAAAAAAAATTATCTTGAAGCAAGAAATCATTCATTTAAACTGTCATGGCATTTCTCACCTGTGCTTTTGGGAAGACTTGCTGTGTAACTGAGAAAGTCCCAATTCTGTGAGTGTAGAGTGAATTTGCATATGCTTACTATAGCACTACTTTGGGTTAGTTCATGAGGCTGCATGGAACTACCTCCTGATAGTTATGCACTGTTTTGCCATCTGTGGGATTATTAACCCCAACTATCACCAGCTGAGAACCTGGATACGAATTCACAGTCTTTCCTTTCAGCAGAGTAAATCCTACTGCTGAGAGAAATTGTATGAAATAGAGCAGCAGTATTCTGTGTTTATATGAAGTATGTGTTTCCTGTAATTCTGACTGTGGTTTTGGCCCCACTCTTCCGACCTGTGGAGAGCCTTGGTTTTAAGTCTTAGCTTACAGAGAGTAAAGTGCCAGAATGATATTCTTAAGTGAACTCTTCAGTCCAATGAAGAATAAGAGGACGAGAAAGATAAAAAACAAAAACAGAGAAAATGTGTCTAAATCAGTATTCCCTAGAATGTTCCACAAAGCCTTTATTTTATGGAATGTTAGTAAATGTTATACTTTAAAATATATGATGGTGAGATGAGTTTGAGAAAGCCTGGATAAAAGGCATTAACCCAGTGGGGTTTTTTTTGTTTTTGTTTTTTGTTTTTTTATGGTTATCAGATGGATTTATTATTATTATTATTATTTTTGAGAGGGCATCTCTCATATTTATTGATCAAATGGTTGTTAACAACAATAAAATTCTGTATAGGGGAGTCAGTGCTCAATGCACAATCATTAATCCATCTCAAGCCTAATTCTCGTCAGTCTCCAGTCTTCTGAAGCATAATGAACAAGTTCTTACATGGTGAACGAATTCTTACATAGTGAATAAGTTCTTACATGGTGAACAGTACAAGGGCAGTCATCACAGAAACTTTCGGCTTTGATCACACATTATGAACTATAAACAATCAGGCCAAATATGAATATTCGTTTAATTTTTATACTTGATTTATATGTGGATCCCACATTTCTCCCTTTATTATTATTATTATTTTTATTTTTAATAAAATGCTGAAGTGGTAGGTAGATGCAAGATAAAGGTAGAAAACATAGTTTAGTGTTGTAAGAGAGCAATTGTAGATGATTAGGTGTGTGCCTGTAGACTATGTGTTAATCCGAGCTAGACAAGGGCAATAAAACATCCACGGATGCAGAAGATTTCTCTCAAAACAGGGGGGGTGAGGTTCTAAGCTTCACCACTGTTGATCCCCAATTTCTCACCTGATGGCCCCCCTGGGACTGTGCCTGTCTTAGGTTGTTCCTCCCGTGAGGAATCTTACCCGTCTCTGGCTAACCAGTCATCTTCCGGGGCCATACAGGGAGATGTAAAGTTGGTAAGTGAGAAAGAAGCCGTATTGTTTGAAAAGGTTGGCTTTTTACTTCTTTGCAGATTTATGCCCTGTGGCTTCTATTCCCAGCATTTGTCTTGAGTAACCCAGTGTTTTATTAAAAACTTCTCAGAGCCTTTTAATATGCTGACAAGGGTATTTCCCTGCATCAGCCACCCACCTCTGAAAAAAAAACATAGAATGTGTTTCCTAAACTTACTTATCCAGGGAGATCTTTTTCCTAGGATTGGTAACTTATGAAATATGTGTTAGGAAATGTTGAGTCAAACAATGCCTTTGCAAGTAAGAAGTGCATTTTATATATGCAAGACAATCACAAAATGTCTTCACACTCCTTAGGTTTTCTTTCTTTTTCTTCTATTCTTAAGCAATTCAGCCAGTGTATCAGAGCCTATATTGTTCTGTGGTCATCTACAGCAGTCCCCAAGAGTTTCGGCCACCCTACCAGAGATCAGGGTAGCACAGACCTGAGTGTCCTGACCTTCCTTTAAGTGTTGGTTGCATTCAGCAGAGAGGAAGGGTGATAAACATACTTGGCCTCTCACCTGGCCCCTAATGGATGGGGTCAATGTTTCCATCGAACCACTGTGGAGAGTTTTAGGGCCCTTGTTCATGTGTGTTAGACTTTTGTGAACCAGAGAAGTACCATCAGTTTGTGTAGACGTTGGGATTTAGTTTTAAAAGTAGTTATTGGGCACTGTGAGAGCTAAATTTTACCTGACCCTAATCAAGCCATTTAACTTCTCTGAATGTAAGGTTTTATTTACCTTGTATCCATATGTGTACACCCAACTATCTTCCATACATCTCATTGAGTGATTGTGAGGGTAAATTGTGTGAAAAGTGTTGACAGTTGGACACTTTAAGAGCATTACATGAAAAAGCATGATATCATTGTCATCGGTCAAGGGATGTGATGAAGAATGGTTTTCATCACTGACTCATGAGGTAAGTTATTTCCCTTGTTCCATGAGATCTTTGTTGAAAAGAATAAGCTTTACCCATTCATGTGAATAATAAAGACTCCCTTCAGCTGAATGTTTAGAAAACTAGGTTTCTTTGTCTCACACACACAGAATAAAGAGCATATTATAGAATGATAAAGCAAACATGATAGAACACTACACCATTCTAAGTGTATTTTTGCTCATTCTATCCCCTCAATGACTGTGTGGTAAGTACAATTATGGACTTTATTCCATAGCTGAGGAAATGAAAGCACAGATTTAAGTAACTTGCCCACAGTCACACAACTAGTAGGTGTCAAAGGTGGGATTTGAACTGAGGTGGTTTAGCTCCAGACTCCATGCTGTTAACCGCTGTTCTCTACCGCCTCTACCGCCTGTGTACTGGAAGAGATACATTCTTTCTTTCACATCTTCCACCTGGTGGATGTGGGCTCAACTACTGATGGTCAGTCATTGATTTGGGGCACTGGACAACCCAACAGCTGCATCTATCATTCCTATGAAAGTATTCTCTTAGGTATAAAGGACCAGATATTAAGTATTGGTGTGATCTTAAAACAGAAGTGACATGTGTGCCTTGTTTTGCCTCTAGATATGCTCTTTTCAATATACTGTATTTAAAAATGATTAAATGATGATAATTATTTTTCTCTCTCTTGTGCCTCTGCCCCACCTACCCCACAAAACTAAATCTTTTGACCAGTGTGCAAGCACATGTGAAAAATTAGTCGACATAATACAGACCTGCATTTGAGACCAAATGGGCAAGGAGAGAACAGACTCTGTAATTGGTCAGTCTCACATGAAGCACACAGTTTGAGTGTAAGATATTTTTCATTCCAAATAGTGTTTGAATTATCTACTTTGGGTTTGAACCCTGGAAAATCACAGGAACATAATGCTGCTCTTGCCATCTGTGAGCTTTCATATGCTTTCAGAGACAAGTTATATACATTTAGGAAGTTAAAAGTGTAGCTATTAAATAAGAATGCAAGAGGTGGCAAAAAGTCAAGTGCATTGGATGCTCATTAAATGCCCTGGATTTGGGGACAAACAAGGTTACTGAGGACTACAGGAAGCTTAATGAGGCACATGAGAGTTGAGTTTTAGGGAGTGAGTGGGATTCTGAATGGTGGGAAGAGGGTTCTAGGCGGGGAGAGCAGGAAAAAGAAAGAATGTAGTGAAAACACAGGTGCAGCGTCAGCATGAATGCAGCTAGAGACATGCTTCAACCCGTGGGCTGGTACGGAGGGCTTGTGGAGAGGAAGAGTAGAGGAGGTGGGAGCTGCCAGGCTCAGGGTCTGAATTTGTGAATGCCCCAGTACAAAATACGCACTTCACATTTTAAGTGTTCTGGTCATACTGAAGTTTTAAAGTAGAGTAATGACATCCAGAAAGCTGAGTTATAAGAACCTTGGTATGATAGCACTGAATTCAGAAAGTGGGTTAGAGATTGACAATATTCAGCGGAATGACTAATTAGAAGGCTCTTTAAGATAGTCAAGGAGGAGCTGTATTTGGTGGCAGTGCAAATGGGAGAAGGAATGGGTTTGAGATATGTGAAAGGAACAACTGGGATTTAAGTGTGGTAAAGTTAAAATGTCCAGTTATTTTATAGTAATATAATGCAAAATTAATTAACAATAAATTAGTAAAAGTAATAATCCCTAAACATAAGTTCTGGATTCAGACATCTGGGATTGAGCACTAACATCCATATGACCTCAGTAAAGTTATCTAACCTGTCTGAACCTCAGTTTTCTCATTTGTAAAATGAGAATAGTAATGTCCACTTTCGAAGATTTATGTAAGAATTAAATGTGATAGTGTATAAAAAGCCTGGCATAATGCCCAATAAGTAGTAAGCATACAGTGAATTTTTTTTTTATTAAAGTATCATTGATATACAATTTTACGAAGGTTTCACATGAACAACAATGTGGTTTCAACATTGACCCACATTATCAAATCCTCACTACACCTTTGCAGTCACTGTCTATCAGCGTAGTAAAATGCTATAGAGTCATTACTCATCTTCTCCTGTGACCTACCTGTATTGTGATTGTGAATTATAGCATCCCTTAATCCCCTTCTGCCTCCCCATGCACCTTCCCCAGCCCCTCCCCTTTGGGAACCACTAGTTTCTTCTTGGACTCTGTGGGTCTAAGCATGCAGTGAATTTTGACTGTAATTATTAGTATACATATTTTAAATTTTGAATTGGCCTTCGCTGTGTTTGTTTTTAAAGAGCTGAAGATACCTGTGGTCCTCTTGTGGCAGGTAGAGAAATTTTATTTACTAATAAGACTGTTATTAACTAACAGTTGGGTAAGTGTGTCTGACATTTGCATATTCTGTGTTGTGTTGTATTCACGTTATTTTCCCATTGGATATCCAGTAGCCCAGGGAACACATTGGATAACACAGTTTGTCCCCTTGTACAGAGAAGCTCAGTTCCTCCAAGGAGTAGTGGGGACAGGGCAACAGGACTGGGACTCGGTAGTAGAGCTGGACCTCGAATCCACGTTTCCTCCCTGTCAGTAAAAAGTTCTTCCCCAGTACCTGGCATCATAGTTCAAGATAGGAGACAGACGAAAACAGAGAATTCTTTAAAAGCTCCTTACCTGTCCATAGATGTGACTGGCTAAACTCTGTCTTCCTTTCAATAATGCACACCATGTCCTGTATCACAGCAGGGGTTTGTAGCCCAGACTCTTCCCCTGGCTAATTCTTGTTCGTTTCTCAGCTTAAAATTTCCCCAACCTAAATGACTTTTTTTCCTATTTTTCTCCTTATATAGCTTTCAGGTGTCTCCTTCATGGCACTTTTTTGCCCTTTGTAATCCTCTATTTATTTACCTGTCTGTTTATTTAGTACCCATCCCCCCACCAGATTGTAAACTTGAGAGTTCTGTTTTGTTACTCGGTGTTCTTGGCTTCCAGGACAGTTGTGTGGCATACAACAAGGGGTCAATAAATATGAATTTGAAAGTGAATTAATGAATTAGAGAATATGTAATATTCAGAGATATATGTGAAGGGATACGGTTTCTGCTTTTGCTGATAAAACTGACTTAATGTCATTAAAATTCTCAATCCTGTACTTTCGTCATGTAAAATGGACAGAATAATAACTGCCCACATCTACTTCATGAAGATTTTTTTAGAATAGTTGAAATACTGTCTACTGTTCTTTCCAATACTTAAAAATTAGGCCTAGGCCCTAAACTGGGTGTTTAGGGAGCTCCCTCTGTCATATTTCAGGATGACTGGGAAACCCCTTTCTGACACTGTAGTTCCAAAAGAGGCTGCTCGGAGCCTGTGTGGGGCAATAGCCCCAGAGTGCCCGGGCATGAAATGGCACACTGGCAAGCAGCAAAGCCGCACAGACTCCTTGAGGACCTTGCCTTACCGCCAGGCAATGTCAGTCTTCAGGGAACATCTGGGTCACACGTAATCTGAGCAATTTTTCTACCATCTTCAGAAAGAGAGCAGCATGCACATCATGATACTGGTGGTAGTTCTAAAAAGGCTGCAGCTGTAAGGATGGAAATAAAATCCACAAGGTAGAAGGTACTTGTTTCAAAAGAAAGCACTCTCCAAAATATTAGTGCTGCCAACTGCCATTCAAGGCAGCAGCTTTGCTGGGTATCTGAGAATTTATAGCATCAGTTTGAATTGACGTATTTGAATAAGGTTTTCTCAGAAGTTTCTAGGATTCTGAAGAGCTTAGTGGGATTTTTTGGCTGTTGAGGCAGCCTCCTCCCCACCTTTGGAAAGGATATGGATGGAACTCCTGTTCCTGACAAACAGAAGGGAAAATGCACCTGACTGTGTTGTTGCCATAAATATTTAGATGATGAAAATTCTCTTAAATATTTAAAGAAACTGCTGAGCATAGCTTAATCCTTTTATTGAGAACCCTAGATTTAAAACTTAAAAGTCTGTTCTTAGGAATGAAGCAAGTTAAACTGCCTTAAAAATAAAGTGCCTCACAGTTGTATCATAAAATCTCAGCTGACATTAAGGTAATTGTGCTTAAGTACAATTTAGGACTTTCTGAATGTTTGTTGTAGACACAGTAACAGCACTGTTTTTTTAATAGTCCAATGCTAGTTCCAAAGAAATAAACCTATATTCTGTGTGCATGTATCCTAAACAGAATCATTTGTGGGTGTGTGTGGAATGTAGTCTCTGAGTACTTTATCTTAACAAAAAAGGACAAGTTATGGGCTATGGCATCCTTATATTAAAAAGGGAAAAAAAATGGAATCTTCTGTAGTAGGTGTTTGTATGGCCCAGAGTAGTGTAATCTGCTTTCAATTGTAGATGCTTCCTGCCAGGGCTAGTCTGGCTCCCTTCAGTGTTCTGGGACCCTGTGATTAAAATGTGGATTTCCCAGCCTCTCTTGATCCTTTCTGGAAATTAGAAAAAAGTGCCCTTTTTGGATAGATGCACCCAAAACCAGAGCACACATGGCTTGGTCTCTGTAAGCCAAGCCTGAGCTAAATTCAGGCCCACCTGCCACTTTGGGCACTTTTGTGCAGTAAATATACTGAGCCCCCTGCCCTCCAGGTTTACTAGATTCAAATCTCTAGGTAGGACACATCCACTGTTAACAGGTATCCTGGGAACCACACAATATCAAACTGACATTTGTGTCACTGGGCTGGTGCTTTTGAGTCTGTGGTCTCTTTAAGTCCACAATGGTCTCTTGGCCTTTGAGCCCCAAATCTTCAGAGCTGATGGCATAACTTCCACAATAGGAATGGGCCTACTGTATGGAACAGAAAAGCAACTTCATTTTATCTTGAATTTAAACAATATTTGGGAATGCTTGCTGCTGATTTTTTCCCTCTTGCTGCTCTCTATCATTTTAGACTAGGAAAGCAAAGTAGGTTAAACTACAATCATCCTTTTTTAGTATCTGTTAATAGTTTAGATAAGAGTTGATGTTCTGTCACCACCTTATTTGGACCTAATCATTTTGTTTCCTTTGGGATCTCGGTATCCTTTTAAGTGTTCTTCTAGCCTCTAATCTGTCCTTTTCCCCAATTCATAAATGGTTGTCATTGCTAATGATGCTTCAATGACTTTCTCCTGGAATGAAGAAAAGTTCAAACTCCTCAACAAGGCATGCCAAATCTTGATCAAAAGTCAGAGAAATCCCTCAGTGTAAAAACCTAAGTCCTCTGGGACTTAACAGACCTATATGACCTGCCTCCCTCCCTCCCCTTCCCTCTCTCATCACATCTCCTGCTTCTTTCTCCCGCACCCACTGGACTTTAGCCCCAGTGGTTTCCCTGCTGTTCCCTCTCCCTGAAATGCTCCTTCCTCAGATACCAGATCTTGACTCTGAAGTCTCGGCTACAGTGTCTGAAGTTTCAGCCTCCACGCCCCCACATCCCAAATATCTCAAATCATCCTTCCCTGCTTTTTTATTTTTCCTCCTTAAAAATTAGTATCTAACATACTCCAAAGTTTATTTAGCTGGTTTATTATTTTTGTCTTCCACCAGGATTTAAGTTCCACAAGGGCAAGGAATTTGTGTGTGTTATTTAATATTGTATCCCCAGTGCCTAGAACAGAACTGGACATACAGCATATGGTCAATAAAGATTAGTTCAGTGGAGGACTAAGTGAATACAGCCCCTGCCTGCCTCTCTGCCCTCACATCTCATCAAACTTCATCTCCTACTTGCTCACATCTCTCCAATCTACCGGCTCTCTCTCTAAGCACACTGGACTTCCCCATGTCCTCAGTGCCTTTCTGCTTGTGGCTGCCTCTGCTTGGATGGCTCATCCTCACCCGTGTATCCCCTGGGGCTTGGCTCAGAAGGCACCTCAGTTGGAATGCTTTCCTGGGCACTGCTCTGCCAGCAGAGCACCTCTCCCAACACAGCACCAGCTACATTGCCTTATTGCTACCCTGTTGCTTAGATTTCCATTCACCCAGATAACCTCCTTGAGGGTCTTACATGGCTGTATATTCTCAGGTTAGCACATTGTAGGCATCTCTTACATGTTTATTAAATAAGGAAAAAAGGGAAGGGAGGCCACTGTAGATCTGAAAGATTGTCCCAGCATTTCATTCATCCTTATAGTCTACCTAGAATGTTGCTGTATTCATATTAGGTGCTCAATAAAGCTCCAGAAGAACCAATCATTAGCTCCCTGTTATACATACAATACATAATTAGAAACTTAAAAAAATTTTGTTTTAATATTGAACTTTGAAGAGGTCTTCTGAATTGATAGCTTTTAACTTCGGGTTGTTGACCAAATCTGGATGTGGTCAGACAGAGCAGACAGACTTCGTTCTCTGAGTCTTAAAATCTATCAGGACACACGCATGGGCTGGGCAACGGATATTTCAAGGACTTCAGTCCGTATTTTCTAAGAACACAGACCTGTCGCTTTGCTTACCTGTATAGCACTGCTGGTAATGAGTGCTGTCTCTATGTGCATATGTTGTTTCTTCAAAACAGGACTTAGACAAACAAAAAGAAAGTGACAATTGCTCAATTACAGCCCTCTCTGAAACTTTTGAATAAAAATGAAATAAAGATAGAGCTAGGGAGTTTGAAATCTTTTTAATACTCTGTAGTATAGATGATCCATGGGAAATGTTTTCATAAAAACTATGTTGTGAATGTTATTTATACTATTGATAAAGAATAGCATGTTAGTAATGCCTGTAAAAAAAGCTTACCTACATGTTAAGTTGAATTAAGACACACCATTTCAGATGGCCCTAAATACTTTAGCATCAGTTTGCTGTGACTGATTTGGAATGATGCTTATTACCCACCATACTAATTGAGTCAACTTTATGGATAGTTACAGGGAGAAAAATGGGCAGGACTTTGCCTTTCCCAAAGGGTATAATCATTGCTAGCTTTTGGATGCACATGGATTCCTAAAAGATCAGAAGTACATCAGGTGATTTCCCAATGGACCATAGCATCTCAGCAGGGACACCTTTACAACCTGCGAGATAAACACATACTCAAGTAATTTTCAGTCTTTGCTTTTGTTGCTTTGAGGAAACCATATCCAATAGCAAATCCCTCTTATCTCTTGCAACCATAACCAATCGTTAGCTAGTTAGTCGGTGGAAGTGGAGAAATTTTACCAAAACGAACTACATGTTTTAAGCATTTTATACTTAAAATGTAGGGTAAATGTTCATTAATTCTCCAAACTTTTGAGGTTAGCCCATCTTTTGAGATATGGATGGTCATGCTCATCAGAGTTCTAAGTTGAACTCTTACAGAAATGACATCCATAATGTATCACTACAGTTTTCACCTTTTGATTGCTTTAAAGTGAAACTAGGACCTAGACACGCATAAGTAGTCTTGAGTGCAGAATCCTTCAGTCTTCTGCAGCTGCCTTGCCCACACTAATTTGAGAGCAGGGTTAAGAGACACATCCCTGTCAAGACTTTACGAAGCATTCAACTTAGTTTATGTGGAATGGACTTATTTCTTTTAACAGTCCTATTTCCTTAACTTCTATAATATTTCATTAAATTATGGAACTATTTATAAATGAAACTGTTGCAGCCAGGTCTGAGAATAAACAACTAATTGACTCCGCATAAATCAGTCAGCAAAAACCGAAGTGTAGGGTTATACTAGAGAGTCATTTGCTAGTTTTGTTTATTTTGCATGCTGTGTACATCATTGTATTTTATAGAGAGAATTATGACTTTGATAAACCTGGTAACATAATCACATATGAAGTCATCGTTTTTGTTTGTTCCTGTTTCTGTATAATCTAAAAAGAGATGAAATTTCAACTACACTGAAAATAACTCTAAGAGACCAGTAATATACCCTTCACACTTGCACATGTGTGTGCAACTAGTGAACAAGTTAGAATGCTTCTCTTTAGCTGCTAACTTGACTACCCATCTCTTTCATTTTAATATGGCCCAGATGAAGTTCACTGTCTTCTTTCTAAACTGTCTTGCCAAATCTCAGTCTTTCTTAGAATTATGATCATTTTCCGAACTTGCAAGGTATTCTGCATAGTTGGAAAAAGGTACTTGATTCTTACCTTTGTTCCTCTTATGTCCATTCAGTTACCAGATCTTGTCATTTCTGGAAAAGGTATCTTTATTCCTCTTTGAATGGTACCCCCCCTTGATAAGACCCTTACTACTTGCTGAGTATATTGCTGAAATTGACTTGATTTACCACTTAGCCATGTGCATCCTTGAAGCTGTGGCCAGATCCGTCTTCTGAAAATTACCCTTGGATCATTTCACTTGCTATTCAAAATTCTCAGTAGCTTTCTACTAATTGCAACATAAAATAAAAAATATTTGTCTTAGCTCTCTGTGCTATTCTTAACATGGTCCCATTCTCATTTCAAATGTCAACTTCTTTTTAATGCCCTGCAGGAACCTCCTGCAACCCCGTGACTGCCCATTTCTTGGTAATCCAAACTTGCATTCCATCTCCATGCCTCTGCTCATATTGAGCCATCTGGCCTGTAGGATCTTAGCTCTTATATTCGACTTATTCAGATTCTAAAAGATCCCTCTTGACTTTTTCTTCCAAGGAGTCCTCCACAGGCTATAAGCACCTAGAGGTTAGAGACCGCTAATTCTGACACTATACCAGGTGTACTCTCATTTTGTTAGTACCTACTTGTGTTTATCTCTTCATCTAGAGAATAATCCCCTTGAGGGTTTTTTTTCTCTTTGTGTTTTCTCTTCCTCATAGAGCCCGAAACACTTTTTTTAAAATTAAGGTATCATTGATTACAATCCTATGAAGGTTTCATGTGAGCAACATTGTGATAACAAGATTCACCCATATTATCAAGCCCCCACACACACCCCATTGTAGTCACTGTCCATCCATCAGCATAGGATGCTATAGAGCCCTTACTTGTCTTCTCCATGCTATATTGCCTTCCCTGTGAGCCACCTATATTACATGTGCTAATCATAATGCCCCTTCATCCCCTTCTCCCTCCATCCCCAGCCACCCTCCCCAAACCCTTCTCTTTGGTAACCGCCAGTCTCTTCTTAGAGTCTGTGAATCTGCTGCTGTTTTGTTCCTTCAGTTTTGCTTTGTTGTTATATTCCACAAATGAGTGAAATAATTTGGTACTTGTATTTCTCCACCTGGCTTATTTCACTGGGCATAATACCCTCTAGCTCCATCCATGTTGTTGCAAATGGTAGGATTTGTTTTCTTCTTATGGCTGAATAATATTCCATTGTGTATATGTACCACATCTTCTTTATCCATTCATCTGGATACTTAGGTTGCTTCCATATCTTGGCTATTGTAAATAGTGCTGCAATAAACATAGGGGTGCATCTGTCTTTTTCAAACTGGAGTGCTGCATTCTTAGGTTAAATTCCTAGGAGTGGAATTCCTGGGTCAAATGGTATTTCTATTTTGGGTTTTTTGAGGAACCTCCATATTGCTTTCCACAATGATTGAACTAATTTCCATTCCCACCAGCAGTGTAGGAAGGATCCCCTTTCTCCACATCCTCATCAGCATTTGTTGTTCCTAGTCTTTTGGATGTTGGCCATCCTAACTGGTATGAGGTGATATCTCATTGTGGTTTTGATTTGCATTTCCCTGATAATTAGCGATGTGGAGCATCTTTTCATGTGCCTGTCGGTCATCTGAATTTCTCCTTTGGAGAAGTGTCTGTTCATATCCTCCACCCATATTTTAATTGGGTTATTTGCCTTTTGGGTGTTGAGGCAGAGCCTGAAGTACTTTTGATCTAGCACCTGATTTGGGAGTTGTAAAAATGAGTAGGCTACCCTCCCTGCCCTGTAGTGCCCACAGTATAATAGATAAGAGATACATTCTTACACATACACACACAATGTTAAATAAATAGATGGTAAAATTTGTTCTAAAAGATATTATATTTAGATATGAGTTCAGAGGAAGATGAGATATCATTCTAATAACAGGAAAGAGGCCCTCTGAGTTGGAGAGGGTCAGATATTTGAATTAGATATTAAATTAAGCATTTGAATCTCAGTGTCATCAGAAGAATAGAAAGGTATGCTTATTTATTTTCCTAAAAATTTTTTTCAAGGAAAGGATAAACAATATTGCTAATCAATTAGGCATTAGGAAACTTAATAACTTCATCTAGCTGTAATTCATCAGTGGCAGACACTCAAGGGTACTTAGTCTACCACCAGGCATTTGATCAGCAAGTTCTGCTCTCTTCTCAAGTTTTAACATTCTATAGAGACACCTGAACGTATGGAGGGGTCTGAGTTTTTAGAGGGTAAGAAACTTTCCAGCCCCCCCTTATGTAGCACTCAAATCACTCAAGAATGTTTCCTTTTGAAAGCACTTCAAACCTGCCATGGAGTTAGCCTTTGGGGAGGAGAAAAGCAGGTAACATAAAATATCAGCTAAGAGCCTTTGAAGATGGCTGATGTGTTTGTCTCCTTAGGATACTAAATCACACATTACCACACATGTGCACAGAAAATGAAAAATGTCAGAAACACATTTGTGTAAACCATGGATCATATTTGCATATACATTTCAACTTAGCCCTCTTATCCTCAGAACAGCAACTATTGATGCTTTATATTTTTGCCTTTTATTAAAGATTTTTCTAATCCTAGAATTTTGCTCTATGTTAAAACATATTATCACAATGAAAGTGAATTAGAGTTATTAAACTACAGACTTATGTTGCCTAATACAGTAGCCACTAAGCCACATGTGTATTTCAACTTAAATACAATTTATTTTACTTAGTTGGTGTCTTTAGTTGCATAGCCACACTTCTAGTATTCCATACTGAATTGAGATGTGTAATAAAAGTAAAATGTCATAGATTTTAAGGATTTAGTATAAAAAGCAATTGTAAAATATTAAGAATTCTTATATTGATCATCTGTTGAACTGACTATTTTGGACATACTGGGTTCAGTAAATTTTATTAAAATTAATGCTAATGACTAATAGATTAAAGGGGGCAGCATGAGAGGTAAGACAGAGAACTCCTCCCAAAACCACATATAATAAGAAAATATAGTTAATACAACTAATCCTAAAAGTGCTACAGGAAAGAAGGCTGTGCCGGACTGTATAGACCTGGAGAACAGAGCAGACCCCACAAAACAGGGTAACATACCAAACCTTGATCCAGTGGGACCCAAGCCCTTCCCCCACCCCAGCACACCAGTGGGAGGAAGAGAAACGGAGCGGGGAAGGTGTGGAAGCCTAGGATTGCTGAACACCCAGCCCTGGAGATCTGCTTTGGGAGCACAAACCTACATTGAATGTGCTCTGCAGATTAGTGAGGTTGAAAAGCTAAGACAGGTAGAATACTTGCAGAGACTGAAATTCCAGCCGTTTGTGGAGGACAGGTTTCCACATCCAGCTGCTCTGAGACAAAGGAAAGGCAGATGGTCTGAGAGGGTTCCTAGAAGCAAGAGGGCTGCTAAAGGGGCGGAGATTGCACAGAGCTTGCTGCTCAGGAGAAGGGATAGGTGGACAAAGTTGTCTGGGCATGCTCTGCCCAGCAAGTTGGGAACTTTCAGGAGCTTCAGGTGCACCTTCCCCCTGCTGGCTAATCAGCTCCAAGCCCCCCACCCCCACCCCCCCACCACTGTGATACGCAGCCTGCTGTGCCTTGCTCCTGACCTGCCAGCACCAGCTCACAAACTGACAATCCCTGCCCTGGCATTAGGCCAGCCAGAGGGAGGCCCCGCCAATGTCAGCTACAACCGCAAAGCACAGACGCTTACACCTGTGTACTCAGCCCACTGATTCTGACAGTGGAGACAGACACTGTGGCCAGGAAGCAGGAAATAGCTCTTTCCTCCCACGAGGTACCAGCGCCCACTTCCCTGTGATGCCTGACATCACTCCAGGGGCTGAGCAGCTCCAGAGACTAGAGCTTCTGGGCACTAGAGGGCACCACATACAAATATGAAACATCAAAGGAACCTGGTTTAAACCAAAAATCCCACAAACACCAGAAAAAGGGCCAGGAGAAGCTGAACTCACCAATCTCCCTGAAAGAGATTTGAAAATAAAAATCATAAATATGCTCATGGAGGTACATAAAAATATTCAAGAAATCAGGGATGAATTCAGAACAGATTCAATCATTAAGAAATACCATATCTGAAATGAAACATACAATGGAGAGATTTAAAAGCAGATTAGATGTAGTAGAAGAGATGGTAAATGGAATAGAAATTTGAGAACAGGAATACAAAGAAGCTGAGGCACAGGGAGAAAAAAAGGATCTCTAGGAATTAAAGAATATTGAGAGAACTGTGTGACCAATCCAAATGGAACAATATGCACATAATAGGAGTACCAGAAGAAGAAGAGAGAGAGAAAGGGATAGAAAGTATCTTTGAGGAGGTAATTGCTGAAAACTTCCCCAATCTGGAGAAGGAGATAGTCTCTCAGGCCATAGAGGTATACAGATCTCAAAACATAAGGGACCCAAGGAAGACAACACCAAGACATAATAATTAAAATGGCTAAGATCAAGGATAAGGACAGACTTTTAAAAGCAGCTAGAGAGAGAAAAAAAGATCACCTACAAAGGAAAGCCCTTCAGGCTATCATCAGACTTCTCAACAGAACATTACAGGCCAGAAGGGAGTGGCATGATATATTTAATGCAATGAAGCAGAAGGGCCTCAAAACAAGAATACTCTACCCAACAAGATTTTCCTTTAAATTTGAAGGAGAGATTAAACAATTTTCAGATAAGCAAAAGCTGAGAGAATTTACCTCCCACAAACCACCTCTACAGTGTACTTTGGAGGGACTGCTCTAGATGGAAGTGTTCCTAAGGCTAAATAGCGGTCACCAGGGGCAATAAAACCACAGTAAAGTAGTAGAACAATTAATTATAAGCAGATGCAAAAATCAAATCAACTACCCCCAAAGTCAATCAAGTAATAGACAAAGAATGCAGAATATGATACCTAACATATAAAGAATGGAGGAGGAAGGAAAAGGATGAAAAAAAGAACCTTTAGGTTGTGTTTGTAATAGCATACTAAGTGAGTTAAATTAGAATGTTAGATAGTAAGGGAAGTACCCTTGAACCTTTGGTAACCACAAGTCTAAAGCCTGCAATGGCAATAAGTACATACCTATTGATAATCATTCTAAATGTAAAATGTCTGAATGCACCAATCAAAAGACATAGAGTCACTGAATGAATAAAAAAACAAGACCTATCTATATGCTGCCTACAAGAGACTCACTTTAAACCCAAAGACATACACACACTGAAAGTGAAGGTATGAAAAAAGATATTTCAAGAAAGTAATAGGGAGAAAAAAATCACGAGTTGAAGTACTTATATCAGACAAAATAGACTTCAAAGCAAAGAAAGTCACAAGGAACAAAAAAGGACATTATATAATGATAAAAGGGTCAGTCCAACAAGAGGATATAACTATTATAAATATGTATGCACTCAACACAGGATGACCTACATATGTGAAACAAATACTAAAAGAATTAAAGGGGGAAATAGAATGCAATGCATTCATTTTAGGAGACTTCCAACACACCACTCACTCCAAAGGACAGATCAACCAGACAGAAAATAAGTAAGGAGACAGAGGCACCGAACAACATATTAGAATAGATGGACCTAATGGACATCTACAGAACACTCTATCCAAAAGCAAGAGGGTCACATTCTTCTTAAGTGCACATGGAACATTTTCAAGAATAGATCATATGCTAGGCCACAAAAAGAGCCTCAGTAAGTTCAAAAAGATTGAAATTGTACCAGCCAGCTTCCCAGACTACAAAGGTATGAAACTAGAAATAAATTGCACAAAGAAAACAAAAAGGCCCACAAACACTAGGAGGCTTAATAATATGCTTCTAAATAATCAGTGGATCACTTACCAAATAAAAACAGAGATCAAGCAATATATGGAGCAACAATATATTCAACACCACAACACCTGTGGGATGCAGCAATGTCCATGCTAAGAGGGAAATATATTACAATACAGGCCCGCCTCAGGAAAGAAGAACAATCCCAGATGAACAGTCTAAAGTCACGATTAACGAAACTACAAAAAGAAGAGCAAATGAGACCCAAAGCCAGTAGAAGGAGGGACATAATAAAGATTAGAGCAGAAATAAATAAATTTGAGCAGAATAAAACAATAGAATCAATGAAAGTAGGAACTGGTTCTTTGAGAAAATAAGCAAGATAGATAAACCCCTAGCCAGACTTAACAAAAAAAGAGAGTATACACGCATAAACAAAATCAGAAATGAGAAAGGAAAAATCAGTATGGACACCACAGAAATACAAAGAATCATGAGAGAATACTATGAAAACTTATATGCTAATAAACTGGATAACCTAAAGAAATGGGCAACTTTCCGGAAAAATGCAATCTTCCAAGGCTGACCTAGGAAGAAACAGAAAATCTGAATAAACCAATTACCAGCAACAAAATTGAATTGGTAATCAAAAAACTACCCAAGAACAAAACTCCAGGACCAGATGGTTTCACTGCTGAATTTTATGAAACAGTTAGTGAAGACCTAATACCCATCCTCTTTCAAGTTTTCTAAAAAGTAGTAGAGGAGAGAATATTCCCAAACTCATTCTATGAGGCCAGCATTACTCCAACACCAAAACCAGGCAAAGATACCACAAAAAAAGATAATTACAGACAATATCCCTGATGAACATAGATGCAAAAATACTCAACAAAATATTAGCAAACTGAATTTAAAAATACATCAAAAAGATCATCCATCATAATCAAGTAGGATTTATTCCAGGGATGCCAGGATGGTACAACATTTGAAAATCCATCAATATCATCCACCATATCGACATCCATAGATGCTGAAAAAGCATTCGACAAAATTCAATATCCATTCATTATAAAAACTCAACAAAATGGGTATAGAGGGCAAGTACTGCAACATAATAAAGGCCATATATGACAAACCCACAGCCAACATCATACTTAACAGCGAGAAGCTGAAAACTTTTCCTTTAATATTAGGAGTAAGACATGGATGCCCACTCTCTCCATTTATTCAACATAGTACTGGAGGTCCTAGCCATGGCAATCAGACAACACAAAGAAATAAAAGGCATCCAGATTGGTAAGGAATAAGTTAAACTGTCCCTGTTTGCAGATGACATGATACTGTACATAAAAAACCATAAAGAATTCACTCCAAAACTAGTAGATCTAATATGTGAATTCAGCAAAGTTGCAAGATACAAAACTAATACACAGAAATCTGTTGCATTCCTATACACTAATGATGAACTAGTAGAAAGAGAAATAATGAAAACAATTCCATTCACAATTGCATCAAAAAGAATATAATACCTAGGAATAAACCTAATAAAGGAAGTGAAAGACCTATACTCTGAAAACTACAAGACACTCATGAAAGAAATTAAAGAAGAAACCAATAAATAGAAGCACATTCCATGTTCATGGACAGGAAGAATTAATATTGTCAAAATGTCCATCCTGCCTAAAGGAATCTACAGATTCAATGCAATTGCTATCAAAATACCAAAAGCATTCTTCAGCAAACAGGAACAAATAGTTCCAAAATTCATATGGAACCACAAAAGACCCTGAAAAGCCAAAGCAATCATGAGAAGGAAGAATAAATCATGGGGTATTATGCTCCCCAACTTCAAGCTCTACTACAAAGCCACAGTAATCAAGACAATTTGGTACTGGCACAAGAACAGACCCATAGAACAATGGAACAGACTAGATAGCCCAGATATAAATGCAAGCATATAGGGTCAATTAATATATGATAAAGGAGCCATGGATATACAATGGGGAAATGACAGCCTCTTCAACAACTGGTGTTGGCAAAACTGGGCAGCTACATGCAAGAGAATGAAATTGGAATATTGTCTACCCCATACACAAAAGTAAACTCAAAATGGAGCAAAGACCTGAATGTAAGTCATGAAACCATAAAACTTTTAGAAGAAAACATAGGTCAGAATCTCTTGAATATAAACATAAGCATCTTTTCCCTGAACACATCTAGTCAAGCAAGGGAAACAAAATCCAAAATGAATAAATGGGACTATATCAAGCTAAAAAGCTTCTGTACAGCAAAGGACACCATCAGCAGAACAAAAAGGCATCCTACAGTATGGGAGAATATATTTGTAAATGACATATCCGACAAGGGGTTAACATCCAAAATATATAAGGAACTCACACACCTCAACACCCAAAAAGCAAATAACCCTATTAAAAAATGGGTGGAGGATATGAACAGATACTTCTCCAAAGAAGAAATTCAGATGGCCTACAGGCACATGAAAAGATGCTCCAGTTTGCTAATAATCAGGGAAATTCAAATTAAAACCACAATGAAATATCACCTCACACCAGTTAGGATGGCCAACATCAAAAAGACTAGGGACAACAAATGCTGACAAGGATACCGAGAATGCGGAACCCTCCTGCACTGCTGGTGGGAATGTAAACTAGTTCAACCATTGTGGAAAGCAGTATGGAGGTTCCTCAAAAAGTTAAAAATAGAAATACCATTTGACCCAGGAATTCCACTCCTAGGAATTTACCCAAAGAAAACATCTTCTCAGATTCAAAAAGACATATGCACCCCTATGTTTATCACAGCACTATTTACAATAGCCAAGATATGGAAGCAACCTAAGTGTCCATCAGTAGATGAGTGGATAAAAAAGAGATGGTACATATACACAATACTATTCAGCCATAAGAAACAAATCCTACCATTTGCAACAACATGAATGGAGCTAGAGGATATTATGCTCTGTGTAATAAGTCAGACAAAGTCAAATACCTAAAGATTTCCCTCATTTGTGGAATATAACAACAAAGCAAAACTGAAGGGACAAAATAGCAACAGACTCATAGACTCTAAGAACGGACTAGTGGTTACCAAAGGGGAGGGGTGGTGGAAGGCGGGTGGAGAGGGAATGAGAAGGGGATTGAGGGGTATCATGATTGGTGCACATGGTGTGTGTGGGTTCACAGGGAAGACAGTGTAGCTCAGAGAAGACAAATAGGGACTCTGTGGCATCTTACTACATTGATGGACAGTGACTAAAGTGGGGTATGGGGGGGACTCGATAATAAGGGTGAATGTAATAACCACATTGTTTTTCTTGTGAACCCTTCATAAGAGTGTATATCAATGATACCTTAATAAAATTAAATGAAATTAATGCTAACTTTACCTGTTTTTACTTTTTATTGGTAATTGAAAAATTACAGTTACTTCTGTGTTTCACATATTTCTACTTGGCAACAGCTAGCTTAGAAAATGCATTTTAATTTTTAATCCCCTTCTAATAATAAAGGTTTATACTGATGGGCTTGTTAAACATTTTGGGAAATAAGGTAATTGGTAATAACTAAAATATGATGAAGGTGATTTTTTGATTCCTAAATTTTTTTTTTTTGTAGTTTTGACCAGATCTATTGATCTATATTTTCTTTTCTTGCGAAACAAGAAGGCTTTTATCCCCATTCAGGCTATTACCTTTCAGAATTTTTTTTGGTTTGGAGCTAGTTTGACTTTAATCTTACCTCTTCGATTGGCTAGTGAATAAGGCTAGCTGAAAGATAGGGATTAGGATTCAAATATTTCATAAATGCTTCCACAACAGCATTTTTTTTAAAAAATGGGATCTTTAGAGTCAATACAGTATATGAGGTAGCACATTTAATCTAATGTATTTGCAGGCTAAGCCCTTATTCAGATATTTCCGTGCATGAAAAGATTTCAAGATAGATCCATTAATTTGCTAATTAGAAAAAAATATGTTCACCACTGAAACATTTGACTCAGTAGCTTTCATGTAGAAACACTGTGAATAATTCCACAAAGTTGCTTAATTTATTTATGTGAGTTCAAACTAGGTCTGTGTAATTTTTCAGTTAGTTTAACTGTAGGTGTGTTAGTGTTATACAAATCCTATTTGGCTATTAGTAGTGTTGTCATTTGTTTGATTATTTAAAAAGATGTCACAAACAGAACAGGCTTCTTAACTTATAGTTGGTTAATATTTTTTATTATACTTGGAACATCAATACAGGTTGTAGTTGGGGAAAGCCTTGTGAGTTTGATAGAAAATTAGAAACCTTTCCAAGAAAAGGCCATTGCTCTGGTTTTGGGCTCACTTTACTAGAAGAGTTTTGTAGTGACACACAGTGAAATGTAAGTGTAAGGAGAAAAGGATGCCTTTCTGTACTGTGGGGATAAGTCGTTTGGTAGGGCATATAGCATGGGAAATAGGGCCAGAAATAGTAGTACTGGGGTTTTTGCTAAATTGAATCACACTGATGTCTGCATATTTTCCAGTACTGAACTCTCTCCTTTAACCTTGTATCTTGTCCTGTGTCTCCGTCTATGGTAAAATATCCGTGGAATCAGAGGGGTTTCTTTGTGGTTTGCTCCTGTGTTCCCATTGGTTCCTCACTGATCCTGCATTGGAAAAGAACAAACAGACATGCAAGGAGGAAAAAGAATATTTCACACAGCTGCTTTCCCTACTAAAGAGGACCCAGCGAAATGTTTCTTTCTGAATATGCACCCTCCTTCTAGGTATTCCACTTTGGGACTTACCTGCTGTAGAAATGTTACTGGAGCCTTTATAGTGACAAGTTATTGTTTCTGAAGATAGCTGGTCACTTATTTTCATAGGACTTGGGGTTCAGTGCTCTCTTCGGTCTTACTTGAATGGTATTTTATCAGTCAGACAAAATAATATTCAACTATTAATATCGTTCTGCTAAAACAGTTTAGAATAAAGATTTAATGTTCTCTTTTCAGTGAAAGGCTTGTGCCCACGGTGCAGGACTGTAATAAAAGAGAAACAAATGAAGCAGCTCAAAGTGATGGCTCTCCATGGCTTTTAGGTCTCTCATACATTTTTATAAAACATGTATCAGAACTTCTGAATTGTTAAATTGGGTTATTTTTTAATGCAATTGCATTCAAATACGGACCTGAGAGTAACCTGGTAGGTTTCAGTGTTCAGAACAGGCTCTCTCCTGGCAAATAGACTTACCGCTATTGCTATGTTATTATGTTCTCTGGACTGTAGCCAGGAGATGACAATTTACCCCAAGACTGTGTTGCTTCTTGATCTTCAAGTAAACTGGTGCACCTCCAGCTCAGCCCCGGGCTCACCTTCTTGCCCTTAGGCAGACAGATAACTGAGTCACCCATCTTCTTCCTCCTCTGTAAAAGGGGTAGATAGAAGGTGTCACTCCTGGATTCCACAGTGGATTTAAGAGGTAAAGGTGAAATTTAAAATGTCATGTGAATCTCTCACATTGGTACTTTCTAATAATTCACACTCACCCTAGAAACCTAAAGACAAGCGTTAAAGAACAGAAAGTAAATTTTAACTCAAATATTTGAGAGCATGATGATATCATTAAATGTGCATGGGAATGTACTTTTGCCATTATGCTGATAATTAGGGTTCAATTAAGTGAACATCACTCAAAATAACTTTATGAAGAGACTCCGGCATGTCATATGGTCCATCTGTAGTATTGTGAGGTTAATAAAATGGCTATTAGATGATTTTAGTGTGGGGGAATCAAGATCAAGGGCAGGGTGGGCTTCAGCAGTGATTCTTCCTGCCCCAAGCTAGGAATTTACTCAGCCTCAAATGAAGGAGGAACATGAGTACTACAATGCCAGGGATTATATTATTATTCCTACTCAAGAAGTGTAACTGCTGTCCTAACACATAAAAATGACTGGCATTTAAAAACTAAGGTCTTCATTTTTGCACAAGGCTCTTCCTCTCAGCTGAAATAGGAGGAGTGTAAGAGACCAGTGTCCAAAATAGATGGATTGCCATGGCAGGTTGTTTTGATTTAGCAAAGTTCTTTGCATTAAAACAAACATCCCTAAAACACATTAGCCTCCCAGCACAGGAGTGGGAATGCACAAAGCAGGAAGCCTGCTGGGGTCTTTAGGGAAATCTTGAGTGCTTTGGGGTGATTTATTTTCAGAGGGTTTGAACTAGATCAGCTCGAAAGAAGATGGCAGCATTCAGGATGGTGGGAAAGCAAAGTAACTGACTCCTTTCGCCTCTCAATAAATGGTCTCCCTGGAAAGCCATCACAAGAAAGTGTTTTGTTCTACTGTTTCATAGGAATAAGGGGTGGCATGAATTTGTGGATTGCATGGAACATGCTTTTTTTTAGTAAGCTCCAGCAACATGAGATGAGCCCAGTGGGGTGTAGGATCAGCCCTGACAGACCCTATATGATACCTTCACTAGATTAATGCGAAGTCAGTCTTTGTCAAATTAAGCAGAAACTGTAAAGGGCTTGTAGCTTTGAGATGGATTTGGCCTCTGAATGCAGTATGACCCCCAAACCAGGTTGTTGAGTAACAGATGCTTAATGAACATTCCTGACCCAAATTTACAAACATACAAATTGGGCTAGAAAAGACTTACAAAGCAGGAAGAAAGCCCAGGTGAGTGGAAGATACGTAGTGGTGTTGTGTCCCCAGCAATGGGGGCTTCTTTATCCAGCTCAGAACACATGTATTAGATGTTATTAGGAAGGGTCATCTATACCAATGCTGAGCTCCCTGGAACTCTCTCAGTGAGAATGAAATGGCTCAAGGAAAAAGGGGATCAGAAATACTGTGTGTGTGTGTGTGTGTGTGTGTGTGTGTGTTTGAGGAATTTTTCAGGAAGCTGAGGAGCAAAGAGTTATTTTTTTGGTAAGGGATGTTAGGAAACCACCACAGTCCCCTTTTGTACAGTTGTTGTAATTATAACTGCAGGGATATTGTGTTATCAAACATTCAAGCTCCCTGATAGCAGCTTTCCTGAAGCCAAGTTTCACATATGGGTGCAGGTAGCAATGCCTCTTAGTAATCTCCCCATTGCTTGTCATTGGCCTTCCCCCTCACAGTGGAAATGTCTTTATAGTCTGTGCCTGGCATTTTGCCTCTGTTCATCTTAGGATCATCCAGTATGTTTTAAACAATAATAACATCCAGGTCCTTGAGATATAGCACCTGAAACGGGCTTGATAGGCTGTTCACAGGCAGTAATAGGTGCTTGTTAGGTAATTTCTTCATGATGCAGTTGTATGCCACTGAAAGAGTGGGAAAGAGGAAAATTAGATCCACTTGCACACCAGCCAGCTCTGTTTTTAACACATGATTATTTTATTGGTGTGTACATTAATTAATCCTGAAATAAGATCCTGTGTGACATTCAAAGTTGTGTTGAGTAGCTCAGAGTTTAAATATTTTAGTTTTACAGCTCTGTTATGCTGGCAGCCAACAATGGTGTCTCAGTGAAATCAGCATATGAGCCCTGCTTGTGATGACATCTGGAAAGCTTGTTTTATCTATAAGCACAGTTGTAGACAAATGAAAGCAGACAGATGTAAGGCTGGGGTGGCATCTTCGCCTCAAGCACTCTCTGGCTGTACATTTTCCAGTGTGTCAAAAACAGGGAGCTTTTTTTCAAGGGTGGAATAAAAACATTCTGTCACATCCATATACCAGCTACTGTGTTGCCTTTCTGAGCTCTGAGGTGTGAAATGGCATATATTGTTCAAAATTTAACAAGAGAGAGAGTTAGAGTCAGTAGGAGGTGCATGAGTGTAAAGGGTACTTGACACAAAGGCAAAAGAGGACTTGGTGTCCTTTTAAGCTAATCACAGTTCCTCTCTCCTGGGACAGCCAGGCAGAACAGATTTGTCAGAGGAGATTTGGAGTTCTGGGTGTATCTTTCTTTGCTGTTACCTTTTTCAGTCACTATGTACAGTACCCACTGTGTACAGAGAAGTCTACATAATTCATGTAGGTGGGTCAGAGAGAAGCTTTAGGATAGGGTTGTTCTTCAAGATGAGTACTTTGAAGTCTGAAAGTCAGGAATACTTACTATTTCATGGGTGGTTTTCAAGTCATTTTGCTCAGGGGCCATTCCTTAAGAAATTTTATACAAGGGCAGCTTGCCTTCACCCCACTCTACTTATTTATTGTAGAAATAAGTATCCCTCAAGAAAACATGTATACATGCATAAGTATGGGCTGGGATTTGGGTCGAACCAGATGCTTTTCAGAGTTCTTGACCCTACAGCAGCCATAGAATTTGCTACACCTGATAAGGGCATGAAGTTTATATTTTCGTCTCTGGGATTTATGGCTCCATATTTCATGGTATATATACTGTATATCCCATGTAACTATCACTAATTATTATTAAATATGTTTTACTGAAATTTCAGGAAGCCAGATATGGTCTTATTGAGCACCTGTTTAAGGACTGGATTGCCCACTTGCAGCCAGAAACATATAACTTTATAGTATCAGAATCTTGTATCTGAGGAAACCTGCACAGATACACATAATTTGAGAGCAGTGAAATAACAGAAATGTTGGGAAGGGAATAGTATAGCCTAACCAAGTGAAATGTGTTCAGTCGTTGATGTCAAGACCAAAAATCTCTCAGCTTTAGCAGAGGCTCATGTTGTTGCGAATATCCTCTTTTTTTTCTTTTTAGCAATAAAGTTGCATTATTCTTTTAACAGGGGAAAACACAGATATCCATTTCCTGTCCCATTCGCACCACACCATCCTCAATCCTTTCAAAGTACATGGTGTTGAGAGCCATTGAGCCTTGATAAGTGCTTTTGTGTGTACAAAATGGGACTTTTTTGTTTTACATACTGTTGGGAATGATGGAGAAAGTATACTTGTAACTGAAAATGTACAGAAAATTGCCATTTGTACCTGCAAAGACTAAGTGGTCCAGTCAGATGGAGTGTCGGGGTTTAGTAACACCTGAGAACTGATGGGTGAGCAAAGGGAAACCGCTGGACCTTTGTATGACGTCCTTTAAGGCCATCTGAGGAGTCCAGTGACTCCATCAATGTGCTTTGAGTCTCATTCCAGCCCTGAGTATCCTGGGTTTTTAGTGCTGTTTGGCTGACCCCTCCCTCTGAGTTTATTCACTTAAATTGGAAACCCAGAGGAGAGAGAACCTTTTCTCGATTCTTGGAATCTCAGTTTTGCCTGATAACAATAGAGTTAGAGAAGACGTAACTGGTTCCATCATTTATCTGCAGGCTTTCCAGTTTGGCAATCTCATCATTTTTCTCACAAAACTGAGTGTCTTAGAGTCAAGTTTTTATAGACCCCTTTCTCAGTGCCAGCTTAGAATTTAAAGTATTAAAATAGAGACCATAATTCTTTCTCATGCCATTCAATAAGAAGAGATTTTCCCTCTCTTGGTTACAGTTTCTATACCTGAATATTTAATTTTTAAATGTTTGCCAGTGCTGTTAGGTCAGCATCATAGGATCTAATAGCCAGCAGGGACCTTTGTGCTACTACCAATTTTATTTGTGTATAAATTAAACAGTTCTGCTAAATCTATAGTACTATTTCATCATCTTGAATTAATCAGAAATACTCTTTTTGATGCCATTTTTCTGGAAGGCTGTATTTGGCATATTAAAAGTATTCTTTTGGCAACATACAAACAAAATTATGGATCCCTTTGTGGTGTCATACATATTAATTTTATTGATAAATATCAATCTTATATCATCATCATTATTGAAACACTTTTTGTTGCCTTCAGTGTGCCAAATAGAGTGCTAAGTGTTTTGCATGTGTTTATTGAGTGTTTAGTATATTACTGTATTATAGGTAATTTGGGACTTTGATTATCCTATATAATTCTCATAATGATCCCATGAAATTGATACTACTATTGTATTATTACCCGCATTTTGTTAGTGAGGACACAGGTTTCAGAGAAGTTAATTACCTTGTTCAATATCACACATCATCCTTGCATATTGAACTGTGTGTGTAGGTATGTAGGCATTGACTTCATTTCCAGCATACATATTTATTTTCTATTGCAAATGTATTACAACCACAGTGTACCTTGTACATGCGTTTTTTACTCAGAAACAATCTATTGATTTCAAGAAAGATGCATTAAAATTGAATATTGCTTCAATTTCTCAAATGAAAATAACCAGTCATTTAGTAAGTTTGCAGTAATATCAGTGATGGTTGTGGTGTAATATATTAGATTTCCATGGGGCATGCGTTCTTTCTGTCTCCTAGACAGGCAGTGTAGTGTCTTGGTTGGTTGAAAAGTACATGGTATATATTGCTGGGGTTTGAATCCACCACTGCCACTTACAAGCTGTATGACTCTCTCTGCCTCATGTTTCATAGCTTCAAAATGGTGGTGATAATATTAAAAGTGCCTATTTTATGGAGATATTATATATATTGAAAGCTAAAATACACAAAGCACTTAAATTGATACCTGCCACACAGTAAATAAATAGTGTAAGAGAATTAACTACTATGATTATCTTGTAGTGGTTACTATGATAATAATTCAAGCTGACACACAAGTAATCAGCTTGCAAGCAGTTTTCCATTTTTTAGAAACATTTGGAGACAGGTAACATTTTACTGTCTTTGTGCTGAGCTATTAAAATAAACAGATAAATAACCTAGTGTATATTCTAACCAGAGTGTGTAAAGAAAGAATTTAGAACTCAAATACCAGTAAGATTATATTAGTCTAAATTAAGAATTTGAAATGTTTATATCTATACTTAAAAAATGAGTGCTGACCCAGTGATACCAGGAATTTTCTCCCTTGAACTTGTAAATAATATGACTTCTCTCATGCGGATCAATGATACATAAGATGCTTACAAGCAAATATAATGAAATGGTAATTGTAGAATTTAGATACATAGATGCTCACTGTACAATTTTTTCAACTTTTCTGTATGTTTGAAAATTTTAGTAATAAAATATTGGTGGGAGGAAGACTCATAACATTGCCTTGGATTCACTAAAGGGAAAATAAACCTCGGAAGCTTGAAAACCTTTCCTAACCCCTGTATTCTTTGGCATGATAGAGTGGTATGGCAGCCAGAGTGGTATGGAATATGCACAGGAACACACCCTCTGAAATCCCATTTCTGTCTAACTTAAGATATATTTTCTAACTATGAACTTTTTTTTTTTGAGGCTTTTTTTGTGAATTGAATTCCCATTTGCATTATGGTCATCTGCTTAATGTCAGTGTCATTCTTCTTTTCTTTAGTCAAAGCTAGAAGATCTTTGAGAGAGAATAAGAATGCAGGGATCACAGGCAGTTATTTCAGTTTAATGACGCTCTTGCACAACAGCGTTCCTTTGGGGCCAGAAGAGTTTGCTGGGAGCTTTATGGTTAACGTAAAGCTCTTGTATTTTGAAGCTAACAAGCATCTATCTGTATGTTAGATAATCTATACTTACAACATCCGACAGTCCTTTCATCTTGTAATTTGTGCTAAAAGATGTTTTTAAGATGAATATTCTGTGTTATGCTAACACTGTTCATTGAAGAATAAGATCAGAAATTAGGTTATAGATGCCACCTAAGAAAAAGGCAGCATTTTAGAACTGTACAGAATAAGTATTAAGTTGAAAATGTTTGTGTTCTGTGTCATTTATGTCATGTATCTTTTAAGATAAAGTGCATTTTGCTCATTAAGTATAGAGTTATGGTGACATTGTAAAGTTGCCCCATCTTGTCTCTGCTGCCCAGACCACATCCAGAATCTTGCAGTTAATTCTGGTTATCACATTGTATGAGGAGTATTGAGCAATTGAAGTGTGACAAGGCTGGAGAAGGGTCTGCAGACACACCTTGGGGGATCAGTTGAAGACACTGACAGTGTTTGGTCTGGAGAAATAAAATTAAAAAACTCATATATCTACTTCTTTGTTTTAGAATTCTGACTGCAGATACACTTTTCCTTGAATGCTTCCAAAAGCCAGGCATCCCCAAAGTAGAATGTCATGTGTCAAAGTAGAATCTCCTCCCATCTGTAAGTGCTTCCATGTGGACCAGGAAACAGACTTATTCTGTTCATGCCTCAAGAGGACCAAAATTTATAGGAAGGCAGATTTCAGCTCAGTGGAAGGAAAGAAGTTACAGCCATGAAACAATGCAACAAACTGCTTCATAACATAATGAGCCAGATGCAGCTGGGGATTTTTCTGCCTGACTACTCCTGTCATCTGTTTGCAGGATAGGGAAGGATGCAGGGGCCCACCCAGGCCTTTTTCTAAGGAGAATGATAACTTCCCAAGCACCTACAGAAAGACGTGCTGAGAAGTTGAAATAGGGGGCCAGATACCTCCCTATCCTCTTTGTTCTGGGAGTCGGTTCTAGAGTAGGCGCTCCAGGTGGTTTCTTCTCCAAGTCTGTTCTTAGAGAATATTTCCCTTTTCTCCATACATGTTTTGTAAACTTATAAAGTTATAAGGGAATAGTCTGGATATATGGGATGTCTCCTAATGAAGGCCTTAGTTGTTCAGTATGCTTAACTAACTACAATCAAATCATGCAAAATTTTTGTTTCTTTGTGTTGGAGAGGTAAGCACAAACAACTAAAAATTTAAAGATAAGATGCTTACATAACAGATCAAGAGGAAAAATATTTAAGTTTGACATTTTAAAATAGCTGTCATAGTGAGAGGGCCTTTGCTGCTGCTAATTAGTTTTAAAGTTTTAAGGAGTTTTTTTTTTTTAATATTCTTGTTATACTTTTACCAAGGAATGTTTGTCTTCAGAAGCAAATCTGAGAAACTAAAGGTAACCAGAGTGAGTTCCAAAGATGAATGATGCTTTGACCATTCTTCAAAGAGCAATCTTTCTCTGTCTTATTCCTGCCTTTTCCTTTTCTGTCCCTGTGGAGCAATCTGATGGTTTGGGACACTCTTGTATTTAAGTTCCAGTTGAGTTTCGAGGGCCCTCTTGAGGGCTTCTGTTACTTTATCTTTTTGTATCCTTAAGTTGCCCCCAACAGTTCTCACTCTGTTCTTTTCTGACTGCAGATACATGTAAAACCCACAGTTTGTGAAGTTTTTATGCATTTCATTATACTTATTTAAAACATGATTTCAGGAACAATCACCTTGTAATGTAGGAACTAAAAGAAATGACAAGAATTTGGCATGTTTAGAAAGACTATCAGGAGACAGTGGTAGATTAGTTCAGCATTCAGCCATTTAACAAGTATTTATTGGGTTACTACTGTATGCCAGACATTGCTGCTCAAGTCTAGAAGTTAAAATGGTGAGCAAGACAGATGTGATTCCTGCCCTCGTGGAGTTTACAGGCTAATGGGCGAGATGGTATCAACTAATCACCTAAGCATACACATATAAATTGCCATAAACTCTTTAAACACCTCTCCGCCCCACCACCACCACCACACACACACGGGACTTAACAAAGCAAGTAACCTAAGGGAGTTCCGGAGTTGCTTCTTGACAAAGTGAGTTTTGAGCAGAGATCTGAAGGATGAGTGGCAGTTCTTTGGGGGAATGAGCAGATTTGGGGTGTCCAGGAAGTAGGAAGCATGTCCTGCTGGAAGAACTGGCTCTATAGACCTAACTGGAGCATCCCTGGTATGTAAGGGAGAGACTCAAGGAAAGTATAGGGGCCTACCTGGGAATGAATACACATTGGCCTTTTCTGCTCTGATGCTGTTTTTTATGGTCCTTGCAGAACTTTCCTAGCATTATCACCCACAGGGGAGGATATGCTGTTTTTATTGTAATGAATCATAAAATTCTATTTCGGGTGATGAAGACTTCTAGAAGCAGTACAACTAGCAGTGGTCAGTATCTCAGCTTTTGATGGCAGAACTTTAAGGGAAAGCCCATTCCGTTTTTAATGGTGGATAAAGCAAAATTCCCATTGCTTGTGGGCTTCCCCTCCAGGCTGCCCTGGGTAGGGAGTTGATAGGAGACCTTTTGGACATGGGAATTGCTTCACCATTGACAGAAAGACGTGGTGAATTTGATTACATTAAATTAGGAGCATGTGTATGCTTGACAAAGTGGGCTAATGAAGGAAAATGCATCAAAAGGATTTATGGTGAATTGATTAAAATTTTTCTTTGCAGAAAGCCCTTCTGGCTTACCGCTTGGAAATATAAGGATATCGGTGCTTCTAGGCCCTCCAGGTTTTCCCTTGCTCTTACAGTAAGCAGTTTGGGGACTTCCCCTTCCTTTGAGCAGCCACTCTGTCTGCAGCATACTCTGTTACAGCAAAAGTATTCCCAACCTGCGATCTGAACTGGTATGGAGGAAAGAGGATAAAAGACACTGTTTGATTTATTAATTTCCAGTGGATTAGAACTACAAATGTTTGCTATGTTTTTAATTTGAGAAGTAGAGAGAATCACAGCAGCTTTTAATTATGCATTTTGTGTAATGCAGCTCTGAATAGAGCAGAACAAAATTAAAATTGTGGATCAAATACTAAATCTGAGTGGATGCTAAAGTGAGCTGTAGTGTAATGCTAATGGTTTTGCATCTTCCTGGCATTATGTCAATAATGGCTCTAATCACATTAAGTAGAGAACCCATTAGCTTTTTCTTTGCAGCAGCATGCACCATAGCAACATACTGTGAGTTCTGAAATAACTTTTGACATATTTTTAAAAGCATTGCCATGTTCAAGGTAAGAGGCAAGTATATAATGTACATGCATGAACACAGATGTGATCACAATACTATATGTGCAGTGATGTTCTTGTTATGTAGGCATATTAACCCTACGTAAAGTTGTCTTGCAAAATGCAGCACAATGCCTTGATCTTTATAAATTTAACATATTATCTATTTTCATGGACTACAGCTTTCCTGGAATTCGCCATGGTGTAATATCAGATCTACTTGTAGAGTATTACACCTAGAGGGATGAAAGGCCTTTTAATAGTTCCTTTCTCTGCTTTGTTCTCAAATGGCATGGCATTTTCTGTCTGTCCAGCCCTAGACAGTTCTATTTCTATGTTGAAGCTAGAACAGAGAAGTCTAGTTGAGGTCTTTTGCTTTCATGCCATTTCAGGTCTGTTTTGGTAGTGTATTTGCTCCCAAGATAGCTTTACTCTGTGCTGTTTGTCACGAGTGTTCTTGGTGACTGGGAAACTAGGAATAGTATAGTATGTGAGTATTTCTTCTTTCAGTAGTAACTTGGGGAGAAATACTGAGTATTTTTAAACTTTCAAACGATTTAAAAATTTTCAGTAGAAAACTTCAAGGGTAACTAAAACTTTCCACTTTTCTGTTATTCCACTATATGAAAATAAACTAGAACATTGATATAAGAATTTTCAAAACAGTAGTGTTACAGAGGCACTTTATTCTCTGTGTCTTGATGACTTACCTTACTCTCCAAATCATTATCCAATCAATATATATCTGGACTCCCTGCCAGGCTTAAAATATGGAGGGCCCATCTTTGATGTTTTCTTCTTTCTCACTTTGTCCAATTGCCCTCCATCCCCAAGAAAAGTTGTTCTTCAGCCCTCTAAATAATCCTTGAACTCATCCTTTCCTCTGTATCCCTGGACCTCAGTTCAGACCCTCATTGTCTCTTGTCTGTTTTCATAAAAATGTTCCTAAGTGTTAGTCTTTCATTATGAATGATTTTTAAGAAAGTAGCATATAATGATATGGTGTGTGGAGTTTATTTTTTTCTAAGAGGTGTTCTTTTAAATTAGGATGCATAAGCCTCACTTTTATTCAAGGTTAAATAATCGAGGTTAAGCAACCTTAAGTTTTACTGCTGATCACTGGGCATTGTTAGTGTAGTTACAAAGTACAGTTCTCTTGGAACTTGAAAGCAAATGCTACTCCAGTCAAGAGCTGGGTATCTTGTCTGTTTATCTTTGTTATCAAAGACCCACAGAATTTGGAGAAACATCACACAGCTTTTAAAATTACACAGACAAGATGTAATATCACATGACTGCTCCTCCAAATAGTAAGACATTACTCACTAGATCTTAAGACATTTTAAGTACTTAATCATCATAATACCTTAATGAGATAGTCAGGAATAAAATTTAAATCACTTTAAACTGGGGCAAGGAGAGGTAAAGTGACTGCCCAGGTTGGCTTTGACAGTGATCAAACTGGGTCAACTCTAGAAATAGTTGCCATTTTATTTTTATATGTTACTTCCATGGAGGTTTTTCATTCAGAAGAGATAACTTTAGTTCCTTAAAGGAATCCATAAGTGCTACCTTATGTGCTTATGTGCACACATGTAGCAGTCATACCTTTTCAAAGCACTTTCAGGTTTGTTTCTCATTAGAAGCCCGCAAGGGAAAAAGGTAAGGTCACCTTCTGAAGATGAGGAATATGAAACATGGTCTGCCCAGACAGAATCTAAGTCTGCCAGCTCTTGTTCCAAGACATTCCGTCACACCAGGCCTCCAGAATGGCTTCCCTCTGCAGAGGTGGTGACCAGTGGCCCTCTGACTCGCTGTACCCTGGGAACACCTCCTACGGAGAGAGGGAGGAGCCATCCGACTTGCCCATCTAGTATCTCACCCAGCTTCAGGGTGGTCTTCTAGCATTTTTTGTTGTCTCCTTTCTGTCTAGATCTTCCTTGGAAATCTGCCATGGCTACAGCTGCCACCTTCAGGCAGATGGCATATACCTCATTCCCATGTGCTTCCAGTTACACATTTTCAAATGTCCACTGACTTCTGATGCCTGCTGCCACCTTTAGCAAATCCCTGTCAGCAGAACTAAAACTGAATTATTTATATCTCACCTCCTTTCCTTAGTAGTTCTTTCTCGTAACTTCCCACATTGACCCTTCATTTACTATTCAGTAGCACCTCTGAAGGCTGGGTTCATGGTGTGTTCTAAAATTTGATAAAACAGTCTCTACCTCTATGACTGAAAAGAAGAAATGTGAGACATCATGCTTGTTTTTCAGAAGTTTTACTATGTTTGAAGGCTGGAGACTGGTTTAGGTCTGAAGGAATCAGGGACCAAGTCTGGGAGGTGACTGAATTCAATGACCTTGTCTGAATTTTGTCCTCAAGAAATACACAGTCAAGTAAAGAAGAGTAGGTATATGCAAGAATCTAGTTGAGGGAAAAGCAATCAGGGCATGTTTAGGAAGCTTAGGTCTCAGTTTTTTGAGGTTCCAGTATTATCTCTTTGTCAGACAAATGTAGGGCAGCATCTCTTGCGAGCTGTTACATCTTTTCTATCCACGCACCCTGCCCCAACTCACTCACCCCTCTGCCAATCCTTTCCTCTCTCTTCCAGGCCTTCCTTTTCCCCCCCTCTCCTTCCCTCCTGGAAGTAGGGGAAAAAGAAAGACAGGAAAGGTTGAAATTCTATACCCATATTGTCCTAGAATCCTCTTTCCCTGTGTCAGTGCAGGGCAGTACAGTGTTTGTGGGGCCTTTCGGGTTTATCCTTATGGACCTGGGAGAATCATTGGCACAATTTGAACATCCTTTCTTTCAGAGCTTTCTTTTTCTGTAGGGTGAATGCAAGATTTAGTCCTGGTAAGTTAAATTTTGGTTATGTACACTACCTAGTCTGTTAGCAATGATTAAAATATAAAAATACACACTGGCATAAAATGTAATATTTCATAACACATAGTCTGAATGGTTCATAATTAATTTTAAACATGCAGGATTTTTAACCAGATATATATTCAGTCAGCAAGCATTTTTCATGAGCTTGCCGTGTGCCAGGTGCTTTGAATGTAAAGGTAAAAGATATCAGCTTTGTTGACAAAGATTGTTATCATGCAAACCAACAATTACCTGTGCAATAATGTAATACTTATGTCATCGGAGGTATGGACAAATAGGGATATGAGAATATGCAGTTTGTGTCAGACTTAGGCCTAAATACCTTTCCTACCTTCTGTTAGCTGAGTCACTTGAATAAGATGTTTAAACTTTTCTAAGCCTCAGGTTAGAGATAGTAATAGTATCTACCATGTGGTGATTGCTGAGGAGATTGTTCAGGATAGTACATGGGCAGACCTAACAGAATACTGGGTGGAAAGTGAATGCTCCAAAAATGTTAGCTTTTGTTACTGGAGCAATAAGAGGGAAAGCAGCCTCTCAGAGTGTCTTGACAATCAGAAAAACCTTCACAAGATATGTAACCATTGAGATGACACTAAAAAAGATGAGAACAGGAGTTTCTCAGAACAGAGTATTCCACCAGGTTGACAGTACAACATCCAGAGAAACATAATACAGTGAGGCCTGTTCCATAATTTTGTGAGTCAGTATTACTGGAGCATAAAGAGATTCACAGGGGATAAACCTGCACAGATAGGCTGGAACCAGAACTTGAGGGCCTTGTCCAGAAAAAGGTGTTTTGAGTTTATACTCTGTGCTAGTCACCTTCTAAGTGGAGTGTTTGTGGTTTAGATAGACATTGAGAAACAGCAAGATAATGTTATTTCTATTTACTTTTTTCTTATTTTTTAATTTTGCCTTATAATATTCATAATATGCATATAATACAGTATAAGGCATTGTCTATTTGTACATCTAGATAGTTTGAACATGCTTGTTCAGCTAATATGCAATTATACCTCTAAAATTGTTTTTACAGATGGTTTTTCTGATTGGTTATGGAATCCATTCGTATTGATTATTGCTCAGTCCTACCAGTTATTAAAAAGTTTTAATATCCCTCTTTTAAGTAAGTGTACTGTCCTCAATCTGTGTACTCATGTTTTGTCACGAGTCTGCTGAACACTGCTGTGGAAGACAGGGAACCTTTGGAGGATTGGGGGCAAGGTAGAGAAATGACTAGAATCATGTGTTAGAATATTCACTGGGGTAGCATCTTAAGGGCTGTTAGCATGAAAGGTTACAGGAAGAGATATCAGGTCCAGATTTATTTTAGCCTAAGAACATAGTTCATAGTACAGACACAAATTATTACTGATCATCATAGAAGGCTTATTAATTGGTTTAACTTTTTAAGGATAGGTGAGTAAAAAAGATACTGCTTGAACTTTGAAAAACAACATTGTAGCATTATACCATGTAATGATAGAGTTACAAAAAAACAAACCAAGAGACAAAAATTGAAGATTTCTTTCAAAATATTCAGAGAAGAAAGGAAAAGTGGATACATTGAGGAGAATACTGATATTAATATTTAAATAACTTTAATAACCTGAATGGCATAGGCATTGTACAAAAAGAACACATACCCAAGCATTGGCCCATATTCTAACGAATCTAGTACATATCAACTGAACATTAGCCTGAGGGTGAAATAAGGAGATATATATATCTTAAAGATTTGTTAGGTAAAATTAGTCTCTGCTATATGTTCCCCACCCCCATCACCATTTTTAAGTCATTTGTCTTTGTCCACTTGAGTTAAGAATTCTGTATCATAGGAGGAATCAGGAAATAATCTCCCATCAGTGTTCCTGTGTAACCATTATTTGTGACCACTGGGAATTTAATTCTGATGTTGTCAGTGCAGTGAAATGGCACTGAGAATACCTTCCATTTGGACAGATCAGTTAAGGGTTTTAGTAGATACTTGTGCTGACAATAGCAAAATTTTAGTGTAGCCATTTTTCTCTGTTTTCCACAGTGATCTCAAACATCTTATTCACCCTCATTCAGCCTCCGGAACGGTAGCTTTATTTCACTTCCCATGAGATCATTGACGCTTTTGGCTACCTCACAGTTAGTGCCCTTTAGTGTTTCTCAGTGTGCCTGCAAACCTCTCATAGCAAAACAGAATGAGTGCTGAAGGAAAGGAAATTTGCTTTCAGGAGTGGCAGTGGAAAGAGAGGTCAGTGGAGTAGTAAGAGGAAAGAAACAGATGAGCTCTGATTTCAAGAGAAAAAAAAAGGATGTGTCTAGACATTTGGGGAAAAAAACGGGAAATCAAGAGTGGAAAGAAACGTCAGGTAGGGCCTTTTGGGATCTGAAGCACAAGAGACGGAGAATATTTAATAACTCAAAACAACACGGATGAAAACAGAACCAAGGAGGTGGGATGTGAAGACCAGGAGCTGTGGTGCAAGCCAAACAACCTTCGCTTTGAATCCCCATTACAGACTGATGGTTTGTTCTCTCTCTGCCTTATTTCCATTGTGAAAGAGGCAGGAATGATGTAGTGGAAGACAGATTGATTCTTAACTATCATACGCCTAAAGCCTCTTGTGTGTGAGTTTGCCACTTTGAGGGATTTTATCAGACGTTAAATGTCATCAGTTGGATTTTTTCTTCACTTTTCCAAACTTAGCCTTTTGACTCTCTGTGTTCATCATCATGTCAACATAAGGCATAAGATTTGGTCTTGGTTCCTCCTTAACACCAGTTTGCACTTAAAGGGGAAAATCTAATTCACACTTTTGAGACGGTAGAGAAGCTACAGGTAGAGGTGCCTCTATGTCAATATAAAAGTTGGGGGCAGAAATCTCAGGAGGTTGTTCCCGAGCCATTTTAGGTGGATCACTTTATTAATTCTTACCATAAAGCCAAGTTTAATTTACACTGGCATGTCATGTTTCAGCTGGCATAAATAACTTTTTTCTGTGGCTGTTGAGCGGGTTTTGAGTTATAAAAAAATAAAAATAAAGAAGGCAAGTGAAGAAATCCTGGGTTAGCTCAGAGACAGCAGGAGGATTTCTGAGAGAGTGGGAGTGGAAAAGCAATCCGTAGACTTGCCGATGGACACTCATTAAATGTTAATAGGAACTGCATGTGATGAAAGGCAGGCAGCTCTGAATTTATCTTGTAGCTCTGTGTGTACAACTGGAGGTATGCATATGAAATCAAGGAATGTAGTTAAATCATTTGTTAGGAAGTAGATGCAAAATTCTGTTGACTTAACATACTTGGAGAGAATACTACCAGCATTTGTGAACTGGAAGCACACAAGAAATGAGTGGCCTCCCAGCTCAGTCGCAGGTAGAAGATGTTGGTTAGAAAAGAAATAACTCATATCTGAATGAATTCCCAAAAAGGTTTAGAGCCCCTGACATTGTAGATATGTGAAACCGTGTAGCTGACGTCAAGGCCTGTTACACCTCTGTAGCCTCCTTGAATCACTGGAGCGAATTATCCCTGGTGAGGCTGCATGTCACTGGGTTCTGTGTCTTAACAGGGAGTTGCACCTGTGATACCTGAAACCTTAGACTCCCCCATTTAGTCCTGAGTCACTGGAATGCAGACATTGCATTGAAGCTTCACGCACAGCAGATTAAGAATACAAGTTATTTGTGAGGCCTCACTTAGGAGCTCTTAGAGGATTAATAAAATATTTACAAAATAACCTATGTGCTTGCTTCGTGTTTGAGTTATTTGGCTCTAATCACATCATAAATCCTCATTCAAATACCTTCTCTGTTCTGTGAAGGAAGTTCTGTACTTCTGGAGAAGCAGAAGTGAATTCCTGCCATACTTTTATTAAAAACAAAAAGATCCTGGTTTCCCTGCACACACGTGTTCTCTTTCTTACATACGCGCACAGAGCCAACACCCAACAAACCCATAAACAAAAGGTAAAATGATCATTTTTTGAAAGATATCATTGATTCAGTGAATGTCATTCACATGTAAAGCATTCAGAAAATCCATCCTTTTATTCTAAGACTCTTCTCTCTGCAGGTTTTACATAGCACTCACTTGTAACCAAGAAAATCTTAAGCTGATTCAAGTATAGTTTTCCCAGTAGACTATTGATAAATTTTTTAAAATTTTAACCTTTTGTTTAGAAGTCTGTTGTGTCACTTATTGTTTACTATTTGACAGTGTATAGTCAGATTTCAAGATGCATGGTCGATTTCAGCTAATCCTTGGATTTATGCTAAAGCTGTAACTGTTCATAGCTTTATGTTTATATATTTATATTTACATGAGCAACCACTTACCCAGTGCCTGCCATGAGCCTAGAATTGAGTGAGGCTTTTCATATTTGTACTTCATTTAATTCAATCCTAATAATAACTAATAATCATAAAAATAACCCTTAAAGTCAGATATTACCATCCCTGTTTCATAGCTGGGAAGCTGAAGCTCAGAGTTGTCACACAGTGAGTAAATAAAAAACTTGATGTTAATTTTATTTGATTTGCTTTTCCACCCCATTCTGCTTTTCCTTGCTTTCATGAAGTGGGTATTTGGGGATGGTTAGAGCCATAGCGTATCATTTTCTCCTGATAGTCAATGATCTTTAATGCTGTTTTGCTGAATTTCCCTTCAGTTGTACACTGTTGCTCCCTTTATGTTACCACCTTTTCGCTATGACTTCAGTTGTATAACTTGGAGCTGGCTTCTTGATCCATGTTACCAACATTAATAAAATATTTATTAGATGATTTAAAATTTTGCCAGAAATCCATATTAGTATGTCCTTTAAGGCTAAATAATATTTATCTGGCAACAGTCTGCTATACATATACTGGAAATATTTTTACCCCATTTCCTTTCATTTTCTTCCTCAAAGCCCTTTCAGGAAGGGATAATGGAGCTGGCAGCTGTGGTCATAGGAAGTCTGTGCAGTCTGTGGTTCATATATATGAAAAATATATGCCAAAATGGATGCATTTGCCACCATTTTGTCTTTTTATTTGTTGATAGGTGCAGAAGCCCCAACTTTCTACTTGTCTGACTGGTGATTAATTGGGATGTCTTTGTTCTTTCCAGTGTAAGATCTAAAAACCAGCCTCGGTCTTTGCCGACTGCCAGTGCAGCTGCTGTTTCATGCTGTTTTCTTTGTTGCTGTGTGTGTGGGTGCCTCAGGCCCAAGTCCTGAGTCCCCCTTCTGCAGAGCATCACTGGTGTTTCTGTGGAGAATGGTAATGTTCTGGGATCAGGGACTTTACAAATAGGTGTGTTCTTCCTTGTTGGCTTGGAGTGATCAAAGACCACCATGTTTCATTTTGCCCAGAGCCTCAAATCCTGCCCCCCATCTTCAGTAAAACCCATTGCAGAGCTTTACCCTAAAGCCACAGCAAACAAATCCAACACCTGTGTCCTGAGAGCATTACTTACAAAGGCCTGGAAACTCCCTGAATGTTGTTTGTGAAGCACACCCTCAGTTGGGACTCATAGGCATCACTGGGTCTCTTGTTTCATTTCTAGCTACTTGTGAGTATCAGACCCTTTTGTAGAGAGAGAGGAAGGTCATGTTATAGAACACGATCACACATGTCAGGACAAATGCTAATTCATGACACTGAATTCTGACTAATATCCTGAGGGAAGAAGGAAATACATGCATATGGGTGTATTTTGGCTTCCATTTAACTGTCTAATTGGTTTTTTTTTTAACTTAAATCAGGATTTCTGTCTTGATTAGTGGTGTTACTCACAAGAGACTGTAGGGTTTCTGCACTTGCCTCGCCCATGTTAAGTGGAAGGAATGTGTTTTCTTTTGCCATATTCCTACTCAGTAGGGGCACTCTTACCAAAACCAGTAAACTAAACAGAAGGACAGTGTGTGTATTTGATCGTTGTTTCCCCTCACTTTGAACTTGAACTGAAATGCCATTTCTAGCCTTCATGTGTGCACTGAACGATGGAGTGATGAAGTGAGGTAATGCACATGAAGTGCTTTTCCCTTAGTGCTTGGCACATAGTGAGTGCTCAGTGAACATAGTTGATACTTTTCATTGGCGCCAAAGCTATGAGGTACCCCTCTCTTGAATGCAGATTTATGATAGCCCTTTAGGTAGATCTGAAGGTCAGTTTCTGCCTTGCCACAGAGCTCTAGGAAATGCTGACTTAAAATAAGATTTTTATTTTGTATACTTGTACATATAATTGGTGGATTGGTTTGAACACAAAATGCTACATTGATTTCCTTTTCCTAAACTATTTTATGTTTCTAGCAGATTGCCATAAATAAATTGAATGTCATATTTGTAGACTAAGAACTGGCAAGCCAGTTGCAGACAACAAGGAGGACTTTCTATCCTATTTAAATTTAAAATCAAAACCAAGAGATTTGTAAGTATCCCCATATTGACTTTTGTTATTAGAAATGAATGTTGAAAAGAACTACAAAAGCTGCTTTTCCAGCCTTTACTGGACCAGAGGCCTCTTTTAGGGAACCATTAGTTGCATCTTCTGCTAAATAACATTTGATATATTAAATACTTATTTGAGTAGATGTTCTCTAAAGAAGATGAAGCTAGCAGAGCCCCTTGGCTTCTATGAGCCTCAATCTCATATATCTATTATTGTACAAGTGATAATGAAAGGCTTATTTTTTCCCTTAGGTACAGATTGTTTTCAGTAATGTTTTTTGACTCAACCTAGCTTGACACTATAGAAAGCACTAATAAATCACACCTCCCTATGCTCAAATAAAGACTGACATTTCACTGTCTCCCACCTGTCCACCCATTCTTAAATCAAGTATCAGAGCTGAGCTTGCAGCCACCTAGAACCACTATTACAGAATCCATTTTTGTGTGGGAAGGCAGAGGGGGTACAGATCTGAAACAGTGGTGGTAGGTGTGCAGAAAGCATTAACATAGCAGACCTAAGACTGCTATCCTTAGAAAGGCCCGCTTACAAGGTTGCTCTTGACTGGTGTCTAGGAATTTGCATTTGAGGAGTGTTCCTACTATTCTCCAATTGATGAGTGGCTCACTGTTGAAAACTATTTTTGCAAATAATATGGTTTATACTGAATGCTTGCTTTCCTTCTGGGAGTCTGGAATTGGGGTTTGGGTACATACTAGCAAAGGGTGCCCATGCACTTAACCTGCAATAAAAACCACAGGTGCTGAATTACACTGAGATTCCCTGTAGACCACACTTTCCGTATTGTCACAATTCGATGCTGGAGAAATTATGTGCATCCTGTGTGACTCCTTGGGAAGAGGACTCTTAGAAGTGTGCTCTTGGCTTCTTGTGGACTTTGCCCCATGCCCCTTCTCCCTTTGCTGATTTTTCTTTATATCTTTTCCTTGTCACACATCTTAGCTTAGACTTTAGCTGTGTGCAGAGTCCTGTGAGTCTCACTGGCACTGGGGCTGGTCATGGGGGCCCTCTCCACAACTGTTAAAACCTAATTTGTGTAGGATTCTATTCTATACAAAAAGAAAAAGCAAAGAATCTGAAGGTATGTTTGAACATTTGTTCAACAGATACCCCTTTCTGTACCATTTTCATCCTAAGCACTACTTCATTTTGGCATTGAATTCAGTAAATATGTTCAGAATATAATATAATTAAGCGGGTACTTCTAGCACATTCAGATATCAGTAATAACTCATTCCTTGTTCTCTTAATTTCATTGGAACCAAGGTGTAAAGGAAAGATTAACACAATGTGTTCCCTCTCTGTTTTACACACATCCATACATGAACACATTTCCCCCTTTACCCTCCATTCTAATCATCGCAAAGCAGTAGTAAGTAGAGTTCTCCTCATGGTGGCATACAGTGGCAGTGGACTATCATTTGGAAATGCCTTATGAGTTAAGAAAATAGAATAACAAAAATAACAAAAAGTAGAGTTAAATTTTTTGGTGTTACTACCTTATTCCACTTTTTGGATGTTTATCTGGAGTGTAACTTTCCTCAACTACACTAACAGAGAATTTGCCAGAGATTTTAATATCTGTCTTCATTTGAAAGTACTCTTTACTTGCTTCTTTATTAGGAAAAGATAGAGAAACATTAATGCTGCTGAGAAATATCATCTAAGAGAGCATTTGGGGAGAAAGTACCAGACAGAAACTAGATTCAGTAGTGGCTACTGCTGACCATCATTGACTCTTGTGCCTGCCAGTGAGGGCCTGCTAGTTTGCTCTCTGTCTACAGCGTTTACATGCACTCTGCCTTTTTGGTGTGGTAGGATAATCTTTATACCTTTCAAGACAATTGAACATAGAGAAAACAGAGCATGTAAGTGTAGAGACAGTGTTTATTTTAGACTTCATTAATATAGACACTGAAAGAGAAGACAGGTGAGATGACAAAAATTTTGTCTCCTGCCTTAATAGGTAATTCCATAAAGAGTTAAAAATGAAATTTTATTTACATTCTTTTCATTAGTGAAATTTTGATTTATTTATTAAAAGGACTTGATTCCTTGATAGTTTTTATTTAATAATTGCCTCTCCTTCCTCAAGTAAGTGTAGTAAATTAAGGAAAAAGACATCTTGGTGATACAGAAAAATCAACAAATAGTTGATTTTCTTAAAGGCGGCTTGAACTGTTTTATTGCATGGTGGTTCATTGAGAAAAGCAGTTCACTAATTGAAAAAGTACATTTCTAAGATAAGCAAGTGTCTGACTTGTATTCTTTGGAGCCATTATAGCCACTATTTAGAAGTAACAAATGGTAGTAGGTATGAAAATAAGTAACAACCTTTTATATTTTATAGCTTAGACTATAAAAGGCTGAGAATCCTTTGTAGTATCTCTTTTTCAGTACATTTCATATTCATTTATCAACATCCAGTTTCTGTGCTTTTTTCCTCCCCATTCTGTGCATTTATTTTTGATACTCAATCAGAGCTCCATGTTAAGAATGGAATACAGTCAAAATTGACCACCTTACACCTATGTGTTTATTTTCTCTTTGCCATTTTTGTTTTACCAAACTCTCTACAGAAGAGATTTCTCTGTTATCCCTCCCTCAGCCTACCTGCTGATACTGATACACCTCAAACTCTGGCCAGGACTCAACTAATAATTGTTTTGTTTAAATTATGTTAAGTGTTTTCATATTCAGTTTTAACATTGTATTAATTCAGTGTTGGCCACAAGTGGAAATTGTTTCTAGTGTGTCACATTGTAAATATATATTCATATCCCACATTTCATCTTTGAGTTTCATTTCTAATAATTAGTACCTCTACCCTAAATTTATTTTTTCTTCCTAGCTTGTACTCCTGTGATAGCCACTGTTTCTGTACTGTCATTTACTTTTGCTTTTTAGAAAATTTAAGTGTTTGCCCCTAAACCTGTGAACAGTTATATAATAAAATGAACTTGGAAACAGTAGTCCCAACTAAGCTCTTAAAGTGTTTTGAGAAAAAATGAACTTTTACTTGCAGCAGGAAATACTAGTATTTTTACTTCTTAAGTACATAACATAAAACTTGTGGATATTTGCGTATGTGATAACCTAACCAGACATTGAATAACTTGTGTTTTGGACTCTCACTGGCTAGTTTTAGAAGTCTAATAAGCATCTGTCTAAAGAAGATAGTTGGGTCTATAGAAATGACAACTGGTCACTTGTCAACAGAAATAAATTAGGTATAAAAAGAGCATAATTTGCTAAAAATGTGGCAAAGCATCATCCTAGTTACTATCAGCCCAGGTAAGGGGTACAAAGATGAGTATTCTAGATCCTCTGTTTATAAGGATCTGGTTATTCTGAAAGGGATCATCCCACATTACATGTGACTTATAAAAATGAAATATGGAAAAAAAAATCACATGAAAAGCAGGTGAATAGATCACAGGATTTATGATAAAGAGGTGATATTTCAGAGATGGGCTTTGGACCCTAGTAGGCCCTCCAAAAGGGTATGATGGGATTCTACATGAAAGGGACAGTGTATACAAAAATGTGGCATGATGAGAAAATATAGTGCATTCACTAAAAGTTAACTTGCCCAGTTCAGCTACAATGCCAGATGTGTGTGAAAGAAGTGAGACTTCAAAGCTAGGTAGGGCAGTTCTTGAATGCTAGCATGAAGAATTTTGGTTTAATCATTTAGTGTAAGGGAGCCATTGAAGATTAGTGGGGGTGGTAGTTTATAATGTGATCAGAGGTATACTTTAGAAAAGGCAGCTTGGCATGAGAATGTGGTCAGAATGTGACAGCAGTAAAAGGAGTAGATGGGCAGAAGGAGGAATGGTTAAAATAATACCATCAGGAAGTAATGTGTACCAGCTTGTGAGAATAGGTGTAAGGAGACAGGTGTGTAGCAGACAGCCAGGGAGTAGGCCAAAGGAAAGTTACCTTTTCAGGCCTGGGTTTCATAGAGAACAGTGGGGAAAGAGAAAGAAGAAGAGCCACTGGTGGAGGCCGGGTCGAGGTGGGCAGGCAGACCCAGACTGCTACTTTGAATCCTGGCTCCAAAAATCACTAGCTTTTTGATCTTAAGCAAGTTATACAACTTTAATGTGCCTCAATTTTCCCATCTGTAAAGTGAGCTTGATAATTGAATCTCAAACCTGATTTGAGTGTAGATGAATGTAATATGGATATATTACCTAGAATCTTAACTGGCTCATTGTAAGGGCTCAGCAAAGTATAGGCATTGTTTTCTATAATCCTTAGAGCTCTAGCCTGTCACAGTTTTTACCCCATTTCATATAAGAGAAAACCAAGGCACAGAGGCCATATTTATTTAAAGCAATTCTTTAGCCTGGAAATAGCATTTCAGTAAAAAATAGGCCTCCATGCCCTGTGTGTTTCAGAGTTTGTTTTATGTTTTGTTTTCAAAATTCAGATAATAGTTCCTTTTGAGCAATTGGATAGTAATTTTGGTCACCTGGCAGAATCTCTAATGAAATCTCAGAGTTGAAGTATACCTCATAAAAGAGATGGAGCAGATGCAAGACAGACAGTGGGAAAATCAGATGAGTATTCAGGAATTGATAACTACTATTTAAGTTATTTGCAGAAGATAAAATGAAGGAAGTATGTGCACACAGATATTTATAATTGTAGTGGTCTATTATTTCTGTGTCTAATATTAAACTGATTTAATTCATTTGTTCACTCCTTAGGCATATGAAGGCCAGCCATGTGAGAGGCACTGTTGTATTTTGCTTTCTAGTTCTCTGTACACTAGAATTTAACTCTGATCTAGAAAATGTCCAACACAAATGTAATGTTATTGCCAAAAGCATTTTCTAAGCACAGTAGATAATTTTCTGATGCGTGAAGAGACAAAAAAAACTAAGGACAATATTTTTTAAATACATACTTTTAAAACTGTCATTCTCAACTTCTTCTCACTCTGAGAACACTAGCAAGGAAGCTGTCTCCCTGCACCAGTGGTCTTGGAGAATGACATTACATTTCTGTTGAACGCTTTCTTGATGGTCAGGAGGGGAGTTCAGTTCAGGGGAGAATGTTCTCCAGGTAGGGGCCGAAGAGAGTTCCAACTGGCTGGCATCCACTCAGACCCGGGGCAGGGCAGTAAAAGGGAGCAGATGTTCTCTTTCCTGAGTCAAGAATCAGTATTCAAGGAGAAAAAGATAGTATTGTGGTAAAAGCACTAGACGCAGTCAGGGAAGCTGAACTGCTTGTCTGAGAATCAGCTCCTCACACTTTAGCTTTCTGATCTTGGGCAGGATGCTTATTGTTAATTTTATGTAAAATAAAAAGGTGGCACTAGATGGTCTCAAAACTGCTTCGCAACTCCTACATTGACAGTATTAATGAATTCATTCTGTGCTGATTCATCTCAGCAGTGGGCACATAAAATACGATGATCCTTGATTAGAGACATACGCCTGATGGGAAAATATAAGCAAATTGCTGAAGGGGCAGGTAATTCTTGCTGGGAGTGGAGAGAAGGAAGGAAAAAGGTAGGAAAGGAAACATTTCATAGAGAGGTTAATTTAAGTTGGACCTCGAAAGATGAGAATGACTGTGTCAGGCACAGGATTCAGCCGCAGGTGAGATACCACCGTGGTTGAGATCATTTATGGCAGGTAGCTTTGTGGCTGGAGCTTCACGGTCTTGGCAGGAAATGATGTTGGAAAAGTGGGTTGGGTTTATACTGAGGGGACTTCAAATGCCAGGTAAGGGAATATATTATTTATTCCATGCACAGTAGGAAGCCACTGAAGGTTTGCTTAAGAAGAGGAGTGAAATATTCCTAGTCTTGGGTTTTGGAAATTTGATGAAAGTGTATACAGAGTAGGTGAAAAGTAAGTAGGAGATACTGCTGTTTGTTGTTCTTAATGGCTGTTTTTCTCTGTTAACTTATACCCAGGTACCTTTTGGCATTTACATTCATCCTTCCAGGGTTGTCTCCCTTTTGTAACCAGCACTGACTTCACAAACTCAAGAAAATATTGCCTGTGCTCCTCTTCTTTGAGGTGACAACAAGGGTTTTATCTCCCTTAAATGCTCATTGCTTGCCCCCCCCTCAAAAAAAAAACAGATTGACTCTACCATTTTAGCAAGGTAAAAAAATTTTTAAGGCAAAATCCGATGTTAAAAGAAAAAGAAAGTTAATGAGTAGAAATACACTTTCCTCAGTTCTACATCCATAGGTAGCCTAAATAGTTTTTTAAAACTCACCACAACATTAACCCCTTAGTGGGTGTTGCAATGGTGTCAGTCTTACCTGGGGTTGTAACTTGGGCTTAGGGCACTGACAGAAAGAATGTTGTGTGGTGCTTTCATTTTTCCCTGCAGCACTTGCTCAGTTGAAGCTGTCTCATTGACTGAACTCAGGACAGAAGCTAAGATCAGTCATTGAGGAGCAGAGGGCACCTTGTGGATTCTAAGGCCCCTGAGCTAGGCCAGCCCACTCTGGCTTCCATGTTTTTCCTTTCTTTCTGCTGCAGCTTTTTCTTCCACCCTGTTCAGCAAGGGCACCAGGAGATATACCATATGTGTGAGCAGGCATGCATGCTTCCCCCAAACAGCTGTGTCATCAGTGCTGCAAGTCCCCCTTACAAACTCAAGGCTGTCAGAAGGCAATCTGATGCAAGCACTCGACACGCCCAACTAATTGAGAGTTGAAAGCCATCCTTCAGATTGGTGTGACCTGTTACTGTGGCTTGCCAGTTATCAGCCACCTTGGTGTCATTTAAACGGTGTCATTTTGAACGTGTCACATTTCAAAATGTTTTAAGATACTCATTAAATGGCAGTCATCTTAGGAAGCCAGATATCTCTGCCCTTTTTCATGCAAACAATTTATTTACCTGATAATCTGCAGAATCAGAGATTTCAGGTTAAAAACAAATTCTTCCAGATCATTTACAGTGGACTCAATCTGTCTCTTTTTTTAAAATTGAAAGATGCACCTATTATCCTATTTTCCCTGTAAATTGTATCAGAGTAGATGTAGTCACCCTGATGCAGCAGTGAACTAAACCAATTTCACTGATGTAAACATTGTTAAACAATTTCAAATGCAACTTTGGAAACAGTGTTTCTGAACCTGTTTAATAATGTTTAAAAATGCATCAATGAAATTGGCTTAGCCTGTGGCCTTTATTATATTATCTGTTCTCAATTACATGGATTCTGTTTTATGTCTGTACTAGTTGTCAGTGACCTCCCCACACCCCCAAAATAAAAAGGATCCCAGCTGAAGAGTATGGTTTATCCCTAACACTGAATTTGATTTAGAATTGACAAATCTTGGAAAATACTTCAAGGATGCTATATCAGTTATTAAAATAATAGAAATGCATTCACAGGGTTGGGTTGGCACTACTATTTCAGTTTTCATGCCTCCCCTTTTTTTTTCTTTACCTCGATTGCTCTTCACCTTCCACTCACCCCTAGTACCATTGCTGTGACTCCACCACTAAATGCCAAGCAGTCAGCCTTGAAATACAGTGAAAAACCTTAAATATGTTTTTACTAATTATAATCTGCTAAAATCACAGTTCAAGCTCTGTGCCGAAGCATTTTTTTTTTAATTTCAGAAAGAGTATTTAACTGATGACATGTAGTAATTTGTTCGTTCTTCTGTCAGTATAATTTACAAGGCAGTGGCAGATAAACATAGCAATACAAGATTCATTTATGGTGACACAATGGCAGATACACAGAGCAGAACCCTGCCTATGAGATAAAGTGGACTGAGTGACTTATGCAGTAATTAGGGGATAATTGTCATTAACCTCACAAACAGTAGTTTACCCATATTGTTTAAAAGGCTCCAGGATGCGTAATGACAAGGTAATCTGTCAAAGCGCTAGGGGGAAATATTAATAAGATTTGTGCAAGCCTGGATAGAAAATATGCAGAAAGCGGCCACATTAAGCTAATTGGTGGATGAATATACACTTGTAAAAGTGCTTCTAATGGCACGTTTGCTGCTCTCCAAATGACTACTGTTAATGTGGAGAAGTGGGCTGCTTAGAAAGTCAGGACTGCTGGGACAAGAGGGTATTAAGGCATGCAGACGTTATTATTATTACCTGGTGCTCTATAATGCATGCTTTCTTCCTTATCCTCCTTTATTTTGAATTTCTGAGTTTTCTGTTATAGTAACATATATTGATTATTTACTCTGATTATTCTGTTTTTGATCTATATTTGTTCAGTCAGCCACCAACCCCAAATCACCTCTACTTTGTGGCTAAATAAAATGTATAACATCTACATTGTAGCTGCTTATAAATTTACAGAAACACAAACTGTTAAATGCATATGTGGATTTATAATTATACACACATGTGTGTAGGTGCCTTTTATAGGAACACATTTAATCTGAGCAATCAAAGGAAAGTATATCCATCAACAGCCTGTGTATGTGTTACAAGTAATAACGTGTTGTTCCCTGATGAATGCTAAAGCGGGAAATTAATCTTAGTGTTCTACTGCTATTCTTTTACCCAGAAAAGAACAAAGTTAAATCTCCCAATACATCTTTTTGTTCAATCACACACTCAGTCCTCAGTGTGTTTTATGGAATGCTTAACCCTTGCTGTTTTATGGAATACTGCTTAGTGAGTGTTCAGTCCCTTTCTATGCCTGCTCCCTCACAACCTACTGAATCTGTTAAAGTTCCTTAGGGTTATTCAGTCAGCTTCAGTTGTGGAGTAACTCAGAGTATAATACATGAAATGAAATCAGCTATTCTAACTGTGGAAATGCTGGTAACATACCAGTACTGAGGATCTTGAATGTATAAATAAAATTCCATAGATTGGGGGTTGTGGCCCTGAAACTGTTCCAAGGTTTTTGATTCTTACCTAATGTGTGAAATCACCATCGTGAAAAAAAAATTTTTTTTCACCCATTTTTGCTGTTTATCAGACATGACAAGAAAGCACACCAGGAAATGCCAGGGTGTCTGGCATTTGTATTTAGATACATAGAGACCCAACACAGACCCTTAGATAAACAGAGGCTTTCTACAAACTCAGTGGTAGAATTTTGGTGATGGAAAGAGAGGTAAACTGGAAACTATAGACCTCAAAGCAAAAATATTAGAAAGAGTTCTGGTGTGTTTTGTTTATTACAAAGCAAGCAGATTATAGCTGTCCTAGGACTTGGGCTTTATCTTTATGTTTGAAGGGAGAAGAAAACGAGCATTTGCAGGAACCATCCTTCTCTTTCCTCCTGTTTCTAGTGTTTTCTCACAAGCTGTTCCTTGACTGTCCTAAACCATAAAATGATGGACCCTCTAGCATCTCAGTGGTGATTATCTTCAAGTGAATAACTGGTGTCTATTTAAAGGGTTTAATTGACGGGAGGGTCTTACAACTACTGCTGTTTCTTGGAACTGCAAAGACCACTGGCATACTACGGATGGTTACTTACTTAGCTTTATGGAGGGATAGCGATTTTATTTTGGGATGGTTGATCTTTAAGTTGCAGAAATTTCTTAAACCCTACTGACAGGGTTTTGGAGGGTTTCTGAGGCTTCTGAGGCATTTGTTCAGCAACTTCAAGTGAAGTTTTCATTTGAATTCTTTACTGAATTGACCAGGAGTAAAAAATAATCCAGAATTACTATCTCTAATCACATCACTGATAAGCAGTCCAGACAGAAGAATCAAGGAAAGCATGGAGAATCTAGGATAACTCAGGAACTCTTCAATGAGGGCATACTTTAATCATGAACACATGTGTTCTGAAAATAAGTTGTACAGTGATTGCTTAAAAGGAAAAGTACTAGTGTAAGGTTTAAGACATTTTAATTAAAATGACTTGTGCATCTAGATGCTAGGCATAGATTGTGGAGGAATGGAACTTTACAGTTGAATAATGGAATTTCGGCTTAGTAAAGCTTAGAAAGTTTAGTTAAAGACTCTTATTTACATATGAGAAAATCAAAGCTTGTTATTGGTGATTTGACCATCACACAGCTGGTTATTGGCAAAACCAAGACTAGAATTTAGGTGTTATTCACTTATGTTCTCTATCTTCCCCTAAAGTAGAATATGTATAAGTTATATTAAGCATAATCAAAATTTGGAACTTTTGAGATACAAATTCTATTTAAGCCTACAGGAATAGGGTTTTGTATTCTATACTTAAGTTAATGATTCTAATGTACTATTACTAAATATTAGAATATATTGTGTCTTCAAAAGTTTCTCAAGTTCCATTTTTAATGAAGCTAGGTAATTTGAAAAATACTTCTAAATCTTTGAAGTGCAAATCTAGACACTGCAGAAAGTAATTTATGCCTCTGATATTTTTTTTATATGACAAGCAAGGCAACTGCTTTATTTATTGGCAAATAAATACCCATAGAGGAAAATGTATATGGCTAGTTTTAAGCAAGCTTAAATTCCTGGGTACAGAGAAGAAATCCTGACAGGCCTTTAACAGAGCTTAGCTGGAGCTACTATGATTAATATGGTATAACCCCAGAGTGATCTACCATAATCACAGTTTTTAAGATAAAAATGCTGTACAGACTGTTACTGAGGAAAAAAGTGATAGTCCTCTATGAATTATATATTCTTATCTGGTCCATAATTAAGAACATTCTATAACAAAGTGAATTTTTTATCAAAAGTCAAACAATATGTTTTAAAAATCACAAGAACCACTTAAAACTAGTGCCCTGGCATTTTGATGATGTTATTTTGGTGAGAGAGGTGATTGTTCTGGGAGGGTGCATTGTTCTATTTAGCCATAATTTTTTTTCTTTTAAAAGATAGATCTTTCACTGTGAAAAAATATTTTCAAATGTGGATCAGAAAAAGAAAGGGTAGAAATGTATATATTGAAAAATATATCAAAGCCAGTACCTAAAAGTCAAATAAAATTACCATGTGGCTTTTTTCTTCTCCTGGCAAATGCAGGTAAGGGCCACGGTCCCCTAACTTCCATTTTCATCCAAGGAGAGGCATTCCTTGACTTTGTACTTTTTTTGCAAGTAACTTGATAGGCCTTAACTCAGTATACCACCATTCTCCATGATCTGACTATTTTGAGTGTTGTAATAAGACTTATTTATAATGGTGTTCATTTGCAGTAGGATTGAGCCAAGAATGGCAGTCTCTGTGTACATGTGCATATTTGTTTTTGTATGTGGTAAGTAACTCTTTTAAGTCAATCCTTACATGCAAACAGTATTTATATGAAAGAGACTTAAGTGTTAGCATGTCAGCTAACAAGGACTAACAAGGTTTTCGTCTTGACAGAAAAGTTCTTTAATGCAAAGTTTTCTAAGAGCTCTAGCATTCTAACCAACGGTTGTCATTCCTGTAGCATTCACTTCTCCTTGCAGGGGGAAAGGAGGAATCAGAAAGATATTTCAAATCAAGTTCTTCCCAGTCTCTATGTATTTAATTTAGCACCAGCTTCTGTAATCACAGCAAGGCAGTATATACCTGGCTGTGATGTTTGCACACTCATTTTATGACAGTAACTGTTTTGGGTTGACAAGGAAAGCATATTTGTTTTCCAGAAGGCATGTTCACATGGAAAAATGTTAATAAATAAAGTTCAGCCTTGATTTTTATTTGGAAGTTTTCTTTCTGTGTGTGCCACACCTTGTTGATTCTTTCTTGTAGAATACTTCTGTCTTAGAGAAGGGTGGAGAAATCAAGGATGTGACTGGTCAGCATTGTATTTTGAAGGTAAAATGATGCTCTTGAGAAATTCTGCAAAATACAGATTTCCAAATCATGTAAATTGAGTAGGGTTTTCATTACCCAAAACAAATGTTGATTTTTATTTATCAAGTCTAATTTGAACCATTTGGTGCACTGTGGTGTAAATGAGTATGTTTCATTCTGCCTACAGATATTACAGTTGTTTCAGCTGGCCAGAAATGGTCGCCTGAAATACTGGAAAATACTGGATACCATCACATAAAAGAACTTTGTGTGAATGAAGAATGGTATAGTTTTATTTACTTACAGAATCAGACTTCTCCAATGTATATCATATGTTAGTGGTACATCTTTCTGTCAGTGACCTCTAAGAAATGTGTGTTTAAATTTGCTAAAACAAATAAGCATGCCAAGTTCTTTTGCCATGTAATTTTAAGCGTTTCTCAGAAATTATCACAGCAGTACTTTGAAAATTTCCCTAAGTTCTTCCCAGAATCTTATTATTTTCAGTAAGAATTTTTTTGTTTTACCGGTTTTATTCATCTCCCCTTCTCGCCTGCTTACAGACACACACACACACACGCAGAAACAAAGACACACAGACTTTGACCTATGCACATTTAGGATTGCCAAATCATATAAATTAGAGAGAGAAATATAATCTAACAAAAAGCGGGAAAAAACTGACTCTAACATGAGTGAAGAGCACCCAGACCAGTTAAACTTTTTGGCTGAAGAGTTTAAAAGTGACTGGACTTCCAGAAGTAAATTTATAATTAAAATATCTGCTTGTTATATATGGACCCAACTGAGCTCTAAAACAGGTAACAAGTGGGAGAATGGAAGAGAAGAGGACTTAGAAATTTTACAACCTCTATTTACTTTTTTTCTTTAAAACTGTGTATAGGTGCCAGAAGGCTTCTCTCCGACAGAGTGTCTCCATCAGGCTCCTGCTACTCTCAGCCCTGCAGCCAGCCCTGTCCAACCCAACAATGGTAGCTGTGAAGTCTTCATTTGCAGAGCCCGTCTGTTAAGTTGGTGGAGTGCCCCTGCCCATATCAGCCAAGATAATGGTCGGAGCCTGTCCCTTGCTCCTGAGATGACCCAGCAGTTAGATGATATATTTCCAAATTTCTGAGTCACATCCTGACACACGTCCACCTAACCAAGAAGCCGGCACCAAGGCAGGTGGAAGGTGAATTAAGTTACCCTTCCTAATTAACTTTTCTTCCAAGTGTTTGCGAAGGTGTACACATATAGCACTTGCCTGCCACATACCACTGTTAACTCTGTAGAGAAGCAGTCTCTGAAATCTTATGACTACACACCCCTCTAGTAAAAACAGGTGAGCTGCACCCCAATAAATGTAAAGCTGTTTCTAAATTAGTAATAAATTGCTGTAAATCCACATATAAAAATATTAGCAAAAAATTGTCTTTAGGTTAAAAAAAGATTCTCATGTTTGATCCCCATGTCACAATGGGTTGTAGTGCACACCCTACTGATAGGACAGAATGAAGGGGACGTGTGTGTTGATCTGGTCACACACACAAAAATGCAGGAAACAAGAAATAACATGGCTTTCAAATAGAGAAAGTTGTGAATGTTGAGTTTCTGTGTGTGAGATTTTGTGCAGTTTGCATGAGTTAATGGTTTGAGTCAACTTCAGTGAGGTATATTTTACATGCAGTAAAATTACTGATTTTAAGTGTACAGTCTATATAGTTACATAAACATCAACACAATCACAATATAGAACATGTCCATCACTCCAAAAAGTTCCCTAATGTTCTTTTGTAGTCAGTCCATTTCCCCTACCCTCTGCCCCTGGCAACCACTGATCTCCCTTCTGTTCCTACAGTCTTACTTTTCCAGAATGTCACATGAGTGGAATGGTAGAAGATGTAGTCTTTTGGGTCTGCCTTCTTTTGTTCTTAGCATAATGCGTTTGAGAGTCATCCGTATTTTATTGCACATCAATAGCTTACTCCTTTTTATGGCCTGGTAATATTCCATTGTTCAGCTCTCCCCACTATTTCTTTGCCTTTAATATTTAAACATCTAGAAAACCTGGTAAAATTTATGATTTAAGTTTTGCACAGTATTATTTCATTTGTCACTCTGTGATTACTGACATGTTTTATCCAATAGAGTACCAAGCTACAGAGGCTTGTAATTTGGTAATTTCTATACCTTCTACCAATCCCCATTCCTCTTACCTTTATATTTGAATTCATCCTGAAGGAGGAAGAATAGGAAGTTCAAATGGGAAACTGGTAGTGAAAATATGTTGCCAACAGAGTTATAACAGAATAATTTTCTAGAGTAGCACACTAACAATCCAGACTTGAAACCAAAATATACATCTCATAAACTTCTGATTTTATTCTAGGTGGTCAACATTCCCCATATAGGTCAGTGTCATTTAATTAAAAGATTTAAAATGATATCAAAAGGGAAATATTTTTAGTTTTTAGCTGATCATTTGAGGATTTCCCTTTATGCCTTGAATTTGACAAGAAGTTCATGTTAATAGAACAGAAAATTATTCTGTGCCTGTCTTTTAAATTATTTGCTTATTTTTTTATAATTTGAATACTATTAGAGCAAATATGCCCTAGATCTCCTATGTTGCATGTTCCTCCATCATATCCACACATGGGCAAAACTAAAGGTGTGTTTTTCTTCTGTGCTGTCCCATGATAATGGCCTGCACAAATGGATTCATTCTTGGACTGAGGATTCTGTGGCTTGAAGTCACCTGACAATCTGATTGTCCTGAAACCTCTTCCCTGGTCTTCCTTTTCTTTACATTTCCTTCTCTACTCTCTGTCTCCAAATAGGAAAAACCAGTCAAACTTACTTTACTTTGATATTTAAACTCTAAGTCATATAAGGTGCTTTGGTGTGAAGAAAGAAGACTCAAACAAAACTACTGGAATCATGACCGTTGATTGTACCACGGAAAAGATTTCTAAAAAATCCCTCTGATCACAAAGGGGCACTGTTCTCACAGGAGAACACACGCTGCTCATCTGTGACCCCTGCCAGTGCCCAAGGCTATCTGAAGGGCCACCCTGCCCACAGCAGCTCAGGGAATTAACCAGAGACTGCTCCCAGTGTGTGGGTAACTGGCACAGGCAGCAGAGATGGGCAAGGTGACCAGCAGGCAGGAATGGACTTCGTTCTCCCAGCTGACACACGTACCACATGCCGGCGACCACATGTATCACCATGAAAAGTCAAAAGAACCTGATCAAGTCCAAAATCACTCAAACGCCAGAGAGAGGGCTTGGTGAGACAGATATAACCAATCTTTCTAAAAAAGAATTCAAAATAAAAATCAGAACCATGCTGATGGAGCTACAGAGAAATATGCAAGAGCTAAGGGATGAAGTCCAGAGGGAGACAACAGAAATGAAACAAACAACAGAAGGACTTAAGACCAGAGTAGATGAGGTGCAAGAGACTGTTAATGGAATAGAAATCAGAGAACAGGAATACAGAGAAGCTGAGGAAAAGAGAGATAAAAGGATCTCTAGAAATGAAAGAATATTAAGAGAACTGTGTGACCAATCCAAATGGAACAATATTCGTATAATAGGAGTACCAGAAGAAGAAGAGAAAGAAAAAGGGAAAGTGTCTTCGAAGAAATAATTGCTGAAAACTTCCCCAAGCTGGAGAAGGAAATAGTCTGTCAGACCATGGAAGCCCACAGATCTCCCAACACAAGGGACCCAAGGAGGACAACACCAAGACATATAATAATTAAAATGGCAAAGATCAAAGAAAAGGACAGGGTATTAAAGGCAACCAGTGACTGAAAAAAAAACCACCTACAAAGGAAAACTACGCTATCATCAGACTTCTCAACAGAAACATTACAGGCCAGAAAGGAGTGACATGATATATTTAATGCAATGAAACAGAAGGGCCTCGAAACAAGAATACTCTATCCAGCAAGATTATCATTTAAATTTGGAGGGATTAAACAATTTCCAGATAAACAAAAGTTGAGGGAATTTGCCTCCCACAAACCACCTCTACAGGGTATGTTAAAAGGACTGCTCTAGATGGAAGTACTCCTAAGGCTAAATGGATGTCACCAGAGAAAATAAAATCACAGCAAAGAAAGCAGATGAACCAAATACTAAATAAAGGCAAAAAATAAAATCAGCTATCCACAAAAGCAGTCAAGGGAAACACAAAAGAGTACAGAATAAAACACCTAACACATAGAGTGGAGGAGGAAGAATAAGAAGGGAGAGAAATAAAGAATCATCAGACTATGTTTATAATCATGTAATAAGTGAGTTAAAGTTAGACAGTTAGATAGTAAAGAAGCCACCCTTGAACCTTTGGTAACCACAAATCAAAAGCCAGCAATGGCACTAAGTACATGTCTATCAATAATCACCCTAAATGTAAATGGACAGAATGTACCAATCAAAAGACACAGAGTAATAGAATGGATAAAAAAGCAAGACCCATCTATATGCTGCTTACAAGAGACTCACCTCAAACCCAAAGACATACACAGACTAAAAGTGAAGGTATGGAAAGCATATTTCATGCAAACAGTAAGGAGAAAAAAGCAGGTGTTGCAGTACTTGTATCAGACAAAATAGACTTCAAAACAAAGAAAGTAATGAGATAAAGGGCATTACATAATTATAAATGGGGCAGTCCAAGAGGAGGTAACCATTATAAATATCTATGCACCCAACACAGGAGCAGCAACATAGGTGAAACAAATACTAGCAGAATTAGTGGAGGAAATAGCATGCAATGCATTCATTTTAGAAAACTTCAACACACCACTCACTCCAAAGGACAGATGAACCAGACAGAAAATAAGTAAGGACACAGAGGCACTGAACAACACACTAGAACAGATGGACCTAACAGACATCTGCAGAACTCTACACCCAAAAGCAGTAGGATACACATTCTTCTCAAGTGCATATGGAACATTCTCCAGAATATACCACATACTAGGCCACAAAAAGAGCCTGAGAAAATTCAAAAAGATTGAAATTCTACCAACCAACTTCTCAGATCACAAAGGTATAAAACTAGAAATAAATTGTACAAAGAAAACAAAAAGGCTCGCGAACACATACAGGCTTAAAAACATGGTCCTAAATAATCAATGGACCAATAACCAAATTAAAACAGAGATCAAGCAATATATGGAGAGAAATGACAACAACAGCACAAAGCCCCAACTTCTGTGGGAGGCAGCGAAGGCATTTCTAAGAGGAAAGTATATAGCAATCCAGGCCTACTTAAAGAAGGAAGAACAATCCCAAATGAATAGTCTAAAGTCACAATTATTGAAACTGGAAAAAGAAGAACAAATGAGGCCCTAAGTCAGCAGAAGGAGGGACATAATAAAGATCAGAGAAGAAATAAATAAAGTTGAGAAGAATAAAACAATAGAAAAAAACAATGAAAAAAACAAGAAAAAAATCAATGAAACCAAGAGCTGGTTCTTTGAGAAAACAAACAAAATAGATAAACCCCTAGCTAGACTATTAATAAAAAAAGAGAATCTACACACATAAACAGAATCAGAAATGAGAAAGGAAAACTCACAACAGACACCACAGAAATACAAAGAATTGTTAGAGAATACTATGAAAACCTATATGCTAACAAGCTGGAAAACCTAGAAGAAATGAACAACTTTCTAGAAAAATACAACCTTCCAAGACTGACCAAGGAAGAAACAGAAAATCTAAACAGACCAATTACCAGCGACGAAATTGAAGCAGTAATCAAAAAACTACCCAAGAACAAAACCCCCAGTCCAGATGGATTCACCACTGAATTTTATCAGACATTTAGAAAAGACATAATACCCAGTCTCCTTAAAGCTTTCCAAAAAATAGAAGAGGACAGAATACATACAAACTCATTCTATGAAGCCAGCATCACTCTAATACCAAAACCAGGCAAAGACCCCCCCCCAAAAAAATTAAAGACCAATATCCCTGATGAACATTAATGCAAAAATACTCAACAAAATATTAGCAAACCGAATTCAAAAGTACATCAAGAGGATCATACACCATGATAAGCGGTATTCATCTCAGGGATGCAAGGATGGTATAGCATTAAAAAATCTATCAACATCATCCACCACATCCACAAAAAGGACAAAAACCACATGATCATGTCCATAGATGCTGAAAAAGCATTCAACAAAATTCAACATCCATTCATTTAAAAAACTCAACAAAATGGGTATAGAGGGCAAGTACCTCAACATAATAAAGGCCATATATAACAAACCCACAGCCAGCATCATACTTAACAGTGAGAAGCTGAAAGCTTTTCACCTAAGATCAGGAACAAAACAGAGATGCCCACTCTCCCCACTTTTATTCAACACAGTAACTGGATGTCCTAGCCATGGCAATCAGATAAAACAAAGAAATGAAAGGCATCCAGATTGGTAAGGAAGAAGTCAAACTGTCACTATTTGCAGATGACATGATATTGTACATTAAAAAACCCTAAAGACTCCACTCCAAAACTACTAGAACTAATATCTGAATTCAGCAAAGTTGCAGGATACAAAATTAATACATACAAATCTGTTGCATTCCTGTACACTAACAATGAACTAGCAGAAAGAGAAATCAGGAAAATAATTCCATTCACAATTGCATCAAAAAGAATAAAATACTTAGGAATAAACCTAACCAAGGAATTGAAAGACCTATTCCCTGAAAATTACAAGACACTCCTAAGAGAAATTAAAAAGGTCACTAAGAAATGGAAACTCATCCCATGCTCTTGGCTAGGAAGAATTAATATAGTCAAAATGGCCATCCTACCCAAAGCAATATACAGATTTGATGAAATCCCTATCAAATCACCAACAACATTCATCAATGAACTGGAACAAATAGTTCTAAAATTCATATGGAACTACAAAAGACCCCAAATAGCCAAAGTAATCCTGAGAAGGAAGAAAAAAGCAGGGGGAATCTCTCTTCCCAACTCAGGCTCTACTATAAAGCCACAGTAATCAAGACAATTTGGTACTGGCACAAGAACAGACCCACAGACCACTGGAACAGAATAGAGAGTCCAGATATTAACCCAAACATATATGGTCAATTAATATACAATAAAGGAACCATGGATATACAATGAGGGAATGACAGCCTCTTCAACAGCTGGTGTTGACAAAACTGGACAACTACATGTAAGAGAATGAAACTGGATCACTGTCTAACCCCATACACAAAAGTAAATTCGAAATGGATCAAAGACCTGAATGTAAGTCATGAAACCATAAAACTCTTAGAGAAAAAACATAGGCAAAAATCTCTTTGACATAAACATGAGCAAATTCTTCATGCATATATCTCCCTGGGCAAGGGAAACAAAAGCAAAAATGAACAAGTGTGACTATATCAAGCTGAAAAGCTTCTGTACAGCAAAGGATACCATCAATAGAACAAAAAGGCATCCTACAGTATGGGAAAATATATTCATAAATGACAGATCTGATAAAGGGTTGATATCCAAAATATATAAGAGCTCACGCACCTCAACAAACAAAAAGCAAATAATCCAATTAAAAAATGGGCAGAAGAGCTGAACAGACACTTCTCCAAAGAACAAATTCAGATGGCCAACAGACACATGAAAAAATGCTCCACATCACTAATCATCAGAGAAATGTAAATTAAAACCACGATGAGATACATCACCTCACACCATTAAGGATGGCCACCATCCAAAAGACAGACAACAGCAAATGCCGGTGAGGATGTGGAGAAAGGGAAACCCTCCTACACTGCTGATGGGAATGTAAATTAGTTCAACCATTGTGGAAAGCAGTATGGAGGTTCCTCAAAAAACTCAAAATAGAAATACCATTTGACCCAGGAATTCCACTCCTAGGAATTTACACTAAGAATGCAGGAGCCCAGTTTGAAAAAGACAAGGCACCCCTACATTTATCACAGCACTATTTACAATAGCCAAGAAATGGAAGCAACCTAAGTGTCCATCAGTAGATGAATGGATAAAGAAGATGTGATACATATACACAATGAAATATTATTCAGCCATAAGAAGAAAACAAATCCTACCATTTGCAGCAACATGGATGGAGCTAGAGGGTATTATGCTCGGTGAAATAAGCCAGGTGGAAAAAGACAAGTATCAGATGATTTCACTCATATGTGGAGTATAAGAACAAAGAAAAAACTGAAGGAACCAAACAGCAGCAGCCTCTCAGAACCCAAGAATGTACCAACAGTTTACCAAAGGGAAAGAGACCCGGGAGGATGGGTGGGAAGGGAGGGATAAGGGGAAAAGGGGACATTACGATTAGCACACATAATGTAGGGGGTGAGGCACAGGTAAAGCAGTACAACACAAAGAAAACAAGTGGTCATTCTATAGAATCTTACTACACTGATGGTCAGTGACTGTAATGGGGTATGTGGGGGGTCTTGACAATGGGGGGAGTCTAGTAACCATAATGTTGCTCATACAATTGTACATTAATGATACCAAAATTTTTTAAAAAATCACTCTGTCGAGCCAATGGAGCTGGATGCCAGATTACTACTGAGTGATAATCACCAGTTCCACCAAAATAATAAAAAGGAGTCCTCATTTAAAATACTTGGATGTAAATATTTTAAGTGTTTTAAATTTTCTCTGAACCCAGTAAAACTGGTTTATAATTCTGGATTAGTTGGTGTTACTCATCTTTTAATTGACAGTAGTATATAGCAAGTTATTTTTACAAGAAATCAATACTTAAAATAATGCCTTGCATTTCATGTAACAGGGTAAATCTTACTATCCTCATTTACTATCCTCATTTTATAAATAACAGTTGCCAGCATAAAGGGTTAACGTCTACAAACCTGAACCCTGGTTACAAAGGTTGCAAAGCCTAAAGGAACTGACTCACCAACTAGAAAATCGAATGGTAAGGCTTAAGAATCCAGTTATGTGCTCTGACCTAACTTAGTGTTCATGCTTGGACCAGTGCCCCAGTATGCGTTGGTCAGCAGTCAGGGTCATCCTGGCCTAACAGACTGGATTTTGTTTTATCAATGTTTGTTCTGTGACCATACCTAATTCTTTTTATGACTCTTATTCACTCTGGTAAGTGACAAGTGGTGGTCGGGGGGGGTCCTAGATTTTAGGTCTGTACTGTACAAACTACCTTTGAGGAAGGACCACTTTACCCCCAGTCAGTCTTAAACCAATACTCAAGGTAAATAAAATTTTAAAAAAAGAAATGATCATGCCTTTAGTTGTTGCAGCAGTATCAGATTGTCCCAGAAATTCCCAAACGGTTACTCTCAATTACTGGCAGACTGTTTGGAAAAAAAAAAAAAAAGTAGCCCTCAGATTGACACTGGTCCTTTTTGAATAGCACACAGACCACTCATGGAAATTTTACCTGAAGCAGAAGTCTTAAAATGGTGTTTAAGAATTGCTGCACTGGGCTACTTTGTAACGCTGTCACAAAGGTCATCAGGAAAAAAGGTCCTTGGCCTCCCTTTTTTCTCTATAATGATTTGCTAACTCCCTTCAACGAATTTATCCAAGGATATGCTAAAACTGATAGCCTTCCAAGCATTGAGCTTATGGATTCATTCTGTTGCATTAGAAAGTCATCTTCATTTCTTGCTGCAGTTTGTCTATTATGAACATGATCGTATTAGATAATCTTAATGAAATATGAATGATAGCTTCTTTGGAAAGAACTTCTGTGGCATTTCATCTTGCCTGGATTCAGAGGGTACCCTGTCAGGGGAATTCTGGTTGAGTGTATAATGTAGATATTCATCCTGTTCCCAAGCACATTTGTTTGCAAACATGTTATGTTGTGCTCTTACGTAAGTGGCTACTTCTGTTACCATTATAAAAATGAAGCTTCCCTTTTATGATTCAGGCTATATTCAGCAAAGTACTGAATCTTGCTTATCTGCACCTCTTCACCAGAAGAAAGTGGTTTAACTGAAGTTCCATTTTAGTGGAGACGGCAACTCAGGACTAAAAGAGGTCTGAAGGGTGGTGGTTTTAGAAACAACATCAGGCATTGTGGCAGGCGAGGAGAAGAGAGCAGTCATATGGGACTGCCATGTCCTGTTGGGAGAGGGAAATCAGGAGGGTGATGAACAGGAGAGGCCTCAGTGGGTTTGATCAGTTGCTGTGGTTTCTAAGGCCTGTTTTAATATCAGAGGCTACCATATTAAAGTGCAGGCTACCTGGGAAGAACCTGAGAGAGAAAAGACTACACCACCCAGGCTGGGCTTCAGCCTGCAGGACCACCCACAGCGGGAGCCGCCCTGAAAGAGCCACCGAGGAAGTGGGCTTGACGGAAAGGGGGAAAGAGCATAGAAGAGGGCCTCACAGGGTTCCGGAACTGGATCAGAAGTCCTGCTCCTTGCTGCCACATGCTCAGTGTGCCCATCTGGGAGATGGCAGTCATGGGTGACAGGCACTACGGTCAGTGAGGTTCGAGTCAGAATTTCTGGGTTCAAGTCCTGGACCCCAGGTTAGCACTGTGGTGACCTTAACAAGCCATCTCACCTTTCTTCATTTCTGGTTTCTCATCTGTTTAACATTTGTTGAGCTCTGGAAACTATTTTGATGCACAAATGAAATAATCTGTACAAAACCACAATTAATCTACTTACCTACAACATCAACACTCACTATTCCAAAAAATGGTTGTAAAGGAAAGTAATTGCTGCGACTGATACTTTTTTAAAAAATGGCTATTGCAGTACTCCAACAGATCTAGAGTCACCACGTGTGCACATTATTACAACTGTTCTGAACAGGTAGCTGCATGAGAGTATTTGCTCTGAATGCTAGTATTATCTCCCAAATGAGGGAGGGACATCTGTGTTTGATAGTGTACATAGGAATGGCACCCCATGTACACATCCCTACATATACTTTCTATAAAATGATAGAAATGCTAGGAGTGAGCTCTATAATAGCACATAACTATTAGAGTTTCTTTATTAAGTAATATAAATAAATAACAAGTCTTTCCATATAATTGTCTAGTCGTCATGAATCAGACATTACAACTGTGATGAGAATTTTATATCATGAAGCTGAGTATAGCTATCTATGAGTGAATTTTTCCACTGCAAAAATATTGTTCCCTTTATCCTGCTTCCCCTAATGAAGCACATTATGGAAGCATAGTACAATTATTCAAACTTGGTTCAAATTTTGCCAGTTTTCCCACTCACGTCCTTTTTTCTGGCTCTGATCTATAGACTCTCACATCACACTTATTTGTCCCATCTTCTTAGGCCCCTCAACTCTAACCACTCTTTGGTTGTCTTCTTTTTTCTTTTTCTTTCTTTTTTTTTTTTTTTCTAATCTTTCCCTGACCTTTACATTTGAACAGTACTAGCCATTCTTTTGTAAAATGTGCTAGCCAAACTCTTTTGGTTTATTTAATGTTTTCTCATGATCAGATTGAGGTTATAAATTTTTGACAAGAATGCCACAAAAGGATGTGCCCTTCTCAATATGTACATCAGGAAGTATGTGATGACATGTAATCATTGATGTTAACTTTGATCACTTGGTTAAGGTGGTATCTGCTAGGTATCTCCATTGTGAAGTTTATAATGTTTCTCTTTGTAATTAATAAATATCTTAAGTTTATTTGAGAATATTTTATGCTTTTTTAAATTGATAATCAGGGTTGAGGCAAGGTTTCATTCACAGAGGTCTGCCAAAGTATTGTCTCGGTGGGAAGAAGCTGTGCGCTAGGTAATGATGGAGTTATTATTCAAGTGTTTGAATAGATTGCGCTCAATCCATGCAGAAATGGATTGCCTGACATTACATTGCAGGATTTTTAAGTCCTACCTCCAGGCAAATCTCATAGTCACTAGCAAAAATGAAAGTGTGAAATGCTTTTTAATGTATATTTAACAACACGTAGTCTGGTGATTACTGGTGTGTATTCTCTGTGGATTCCCTTTGCTATCAGAGGAGGATGTTAAGAGACAACATTTTTACACATTTATTCTATCTAAATTCATCACATGTTTACTTTCTAAATATCTGTAACTGTCATTTATAACAAGATAATAAAAAGTCAAATACTTTAATTTAAAATTTGTATCATAGGATTACAATCAGTTTACAGGAAAAGTACAATTACTATTTTTTCCTCACTCTGTTGTATGAAATTGCCTACTACTAAATGACACAGAAATATAGCCATCAAAAAAAAAGAAAATACAGCTTAGTAATGGGTCATAGAAGGCAGTGCTACTTTTTTCATCTTTTTGATTCAGAAATTCACATAGTAGCTCCTGTTTAAAGGCATTTTCATCATTGAATCCAGTGTCACATCTGCTTGTGTTGAGGAAATAAATTTCACAAAATGTACTTAATTCTTTCCTGTGGTGTCACTATTTAATATGGATTAAGGTACCATTTTTTGCACTTGTACTGGGTTGCACAGCAAGAGCTCACGTCTTGTACTAATATATGCTAAATAGTTGCTTAGTATATAGACCATCATTGTTAAAATAGCAGTAGTGAAGGTATTTTAGATCACAGAGCCCCAGTGGTCTACATTTTGTTTGCTTTGACATTATTAAATTCAATCTGTTTCTCTAACTGTGACTCTAAATACTCCATTTGCATGGCAGAAAAGTTTGCTTTGTGGGTCGACTTTTATTAACAGCGTTTGCATGTTTTCTGTTCTCACGCTAGGTGTTTCATGAGCAGACAGAGCACCTTCAGTTGTGTTGAATGATTATGCACAATCAATAAGTTTTTGTGTTTGTGTTTGTTGTTTCTTTGATGTGGCCTCTAGGATGCTGCCGGCAAGGTGCTGGACCGCTGGGCCATCATGTCGCGAGAAGAGGAAATCATCACCCTTCAGCAATTTCTACGCTTTGGAGAAACCAAATCCATTGTGGAGCTGATGGCAATTCAGGAGAAAGAAGGACAGGCTGTAGCTGTACCATCTTCAAAGGCAGACTCAGACATAAGGACTTTCATTGAGAGCAATAACCGCACCAGGAGTCCCAGCCTCCTTGCTCACCTAGAGAACAGCAACCCTTCTAGCATTCATCACTTTGAAAACATCCCCAACAGCCTTGCATTTCTGCTTCCATTCCAGTACATAAACCCGGTCTCAGCCCCACTGCTAGGATTGCCTCCGAATGGGCTATTGTTGGAACAACCTGGACTGAGGCTACGGGAACCAAGCCTTTCAACCCAGAATGAATATAATGAAAGCAGCGAATCCGAAGTATCTCCCACACCTTACAAGAACGATCAGACGCCCAATAGAAATGCTCTGACCAGCATCACTAATGTGGAGCCCAAAACCGAGCCAGCTTGCGTGTCCCCCATTCAGAATTCTGCCCCAGTGAGTGATTTGACCAAAACTGAACACCCAAAAAGCTCATTCCGAATTCACCGGATGAGAAGAATGGGGTCAGCCTCTAGGAAAGGAAGAGTGTTCTGTAATGCATGCGGGAAGACCTTCTATGACAAAGGTACTCTCAAAATTCACTACAATGCTGTCCACCTGAAGATCAAGCATCGGTGCACCATCGAAGGCTGCAACATGGTCTTTAGCTCGCTCCGAAGCCGAAACCGCCACAGTGCAAACCCTAACCCTCGCCTCCACATGCCTATGCTAAGGAATAACAGAGACAAGGATTTAATTCGGGCCACATCAGGAGCTGCTACCCCAGTCATTGCTAGTGCAAAGTCAGGTCTCACTCTCACAAGCCCTGGCCGGCCCCCAATGGGTTTTACCACTCCCCCACTAGACCCTGTCTTACAGAGTCCTCTCCCTAGCCAGCTGGTGTTTTCTGGGCTAAAGACTGTCCAGCCAGTCCCTCCATTTTATAGAAGCTTACTAACTCCTGGGGAAATGGTGAGTCCTCCAACCTCCCTCCCGACCAGCCCCATCATTCCAGGCAGTGGCGCCATGGAGCAGCACCTGCCCCCACCCTCTGAGCCAGCAGCACCAGTGGTGATGATGGCTACTCACGAGCCCAGTGTAGACCTGGCACCCAAGAAGAAGCCCAGGAAGTCCAGCATGCCTGTGAAGATTGAGAAGGAAATCATCGATACCGCTGATGAGTTTGACGATGAAGATGATGACCCCAACGATGGGGGAGCTGTGGTCAACGACATGAGCCGTGACAGTCATTGCCATTCCCCAGAGGAGATGAGTCCAGGCATGTCTGTGAAAGACTTTTCTAAACATAGCAGGACCCGGTGCATTTCAAGGACTGAGATAAGAAGGGCTGACAGCATGACTTCTGAGGACCAAGAACCCGAGCGGGACTATGAGAACGAATCTGAGTCTTCAGAACCCAAACTAGGTGAGGAATCCATGGGAGGGGATGAGCACATTCACAGTGAAGTGAGTGAAAAGGTTCTGATGAACAGCGAGAGGCCTGATGAGAACCACAGTGAGCCCTCTCACCAGGACATCATCAAGGTGAAGGAGGAATTTGCAGATCCCACGTACGACATGTTTTACATGAGCCAGTATGGACTGTACAATGGTGGGGGAGCCAGCATGGCAGCCCTGCATGAAAGTTTTACATCGTCTCTGAATTATGGTAGCCCTCAGAAGTTCTCCCCAGAAGGTGACCTGTGTTCTAGCCCAGACCCCAAAATCTGTTATGTGTGCAAAAAGAGTTTCAAAAGCTCCTACAGCGTGAAGCTTCACTACAGGAACGTTCACTTAAAAGAGATGCATGTCTGCACGGTAGCTGGCTGCAATGCCGCCTTCCCCTCTCGCCGAAGCAGAGACAGGTCAGTAAATCTCCATTGGCTGCTCCTGCTGGGGGTGGAGGGTGCCAGTAGTGTTGGACTTAACATTCAAAGTCCAGCTTAGATGTGTTGGATGCACTGTAAAGATTGTCCCCAATGATCGTGAGATAACCAAGCTGCCATGCTCATGAAGGATTGTTGCAGTTGGTGCTTGTTATGATTAAGCATGCAGAATCATACGCCATCTTACCCATAATGCACGCCATATCTCTCTGTGCTCTGTGTATATGTGTGTGTGTATGTTTTTTCCATGCATCTAGGTTTGAATTAGTTACCTATTTACACAGTTCCCTGCTTCCCTATGAACCTTCACTTAGAAGCCGCAGCTTCTGTTATATATATATATTTCTGCTTTGCCTTGTGGCTTTTTAATTAAATCAATATATTATCTTCATACACACATATTTATCCAATATAGAAACAGAAATTTACGGATGGAAAGAACCATAGGTCCAGGACATCGAGACAGCCTGCATCTCCGTAGGTATAACCAGAAATGTTATCATTCTTACATGAATATTTAGTGTGTCCTTGAATTCTTTTAAGAGTCATGAAAGTGTCAGAAGAAAAATGGGGCCAAAGTAATTGTTAATGTGGAGAAATGTATGGCAGTGTGGGTTTCGGTTTCTTTATTTTAACTTCACAATGTCTTTGAGCACATCTCTAAAATATAATTTATCATGGGAATTATGCACAGAAGGGGAGGTATGCATATACTTTTAGGATCAGTTAGAATATATTATGTCCAGCCATCAGATGACATCACGTTTTAGCTATGTAGCTCTGAAACAGTTGGCCTTAAACAGAAGCAGCTGGTCCTAAACCTACAATGTTCTTTTTTCAATCCTAAGGAAAACGTAATAAAAATGGAATGTGTCAAGGTGGTCACTGGTGGAGTAACACAGTGATTCTCCGCTGGAGGAGATAAGTTTGTGAGCAGATCATTTACATAATACACCAGCCCAACTAGAGTCATGCACCAGTTAATTCTTCCTATTATGTTGGATGTGGTTTTTAGGTTTTATGTTGTCTTTAAAAAATATTTTAAGAGAAAATTTTACTACATGGTAAATGTCACTGTATATAGAAGAAACAAATTAACTAGGTTTCCAAATAGCCACCACCCAAATTCTAGCACTTGTCAGTGGGTAGAGTTCTTCAACAAAGTAATGTATAATGAAAGTACCACTGAAGAGTAGTGGCCTACCCCTAAAATATTGTTTTGTCTTCATATTTAAAAAGTTGATCTTTTCTAAAAGTTACAAGAAAATTTTCACTGTACTGAAACACAAGAAACCCAATTCCTGAAAAGCAAAATTTCTGAGAAAAAATAGGTGGTTTTCTTTTTACAACTCAAAACATGCTTTGAAGAGAAACCTATATTCTTAAAGATTTCCCCTCCCCTCCCCTCTCTCCCATTTGCCGTGTTCTATCAAAATGCTTTCTGGTCACAAAGTTCTTTTCAGTTCCTGTCTGTTATCACTGACAGTCCCAAAACACAGCAGATGAGATTGCTATATTTTGAATAATAAATAATAATAATAATAATAATAATAATACCCTGTCCCACCTCTTCCCACCAAGTTTGTGAGTTATATTCATTCTTTTAAATTTGAAATAGTGCACTTGTGATAATGAGGTTAATGCACTGGATTTTTTTTTTAACAAAAATGAAAGACTCATGAAAACCTGCATAAAATATTTATGGAAATTGAGTGTTTGAAGACAAGCCAAAATTTAAGCTTATTTGCATGAATTCCTATCATAGTTTTAGCTGGTTTACTGAAAATATTGCAAGTCATAACACCAAAATAAATGGCTCTGGGACCAGAAAGCTCTGTCACAATGCTACAAAACACAGTGCTTGTGTTCATACGGAGAGAGTGGTGAAAAGTGGCTTGGCTGCGGAAAAACGTTTATTGATAGCAGGAGAATATTTCGACCTCTATTTTTATTCTAAAGATTGGGAGCTTGGTGGATGAGCAGCCACCAATATGGAAATTTAGACCAGTACCTAGGATAACTAGAATTTTCCAGGGGCAAGAATAGTACAGATACTCTCCCATGTGTGTACAGTCAGAGGGGAGGCTGCAGACCCCAGGAGGCAGGTGATATATTTCTTCTGGGTGAAACACCACATCACTCCTATTCTTCTTAATTCTGGAGTTTTGTCAAGCATGATAAATGAAGAAAAGCAAATTGAGAAGCAGTACTGTACAAAGAAAGGTTTTTGATTCTGACTTGAAATTCTGCTTTTCAGGAATACGCAAATCATTTGATCCTAGGTTAAAAACTTAGTAAGAACCTGGATACACGTTAATTTTAACATTTTTTTCTTAGGAAGAAAACTGTTCATCCTTGTTGAGTCTATGCCTTGAAGTAATAAATGATGGGAGTGTAGCTGCCACCAAATAACTAGAAACATTGATGCCACTGAGGTAGCATCCTTTTCCTACATCTCAGCAGAGTGGACTCACACATAATTGTACCCCTGTTTTAGCCTTTTAGTGTCATTTCATCAATTAATACCAACCTGTAAATTAATCTCCTTATTCACAAAGCTTCTTGGATCACATTTTTTATCTTCCCTTTAGACTTACCTTCCCCTTTGTCTTCACTTTTACTGTATTAGTCATGGGAACTCCAGAAATTTTGTATCCCTGCTTTTTCCCCTCTTCAATTCTTCCCAAACAGAAACCCTCCTTTGCCTTTAATCCTGCTGGCCTGAGCCCATTTCTTTCCTCTTCCAAGTCTTAATTCATCCATCCTTGACTCCACTGTGTCTCCTTGTGCAAATAAAGCATTAGAGCGAATTTTGAGTGGGGGCTGAAGTGTGCAAGGCTACAGGGTTTATAGGATGCCTTTGATAAAACTAACAGAATAACCAACCCTCTTCCTTCTGTTTATAAAAGCAACCCTCTTGTATTTGGGCTTAGAACACCATACAGGAGTGATCCACATGTCTCCTTGAGCCTTTTCCAAAATGGCTGTACGTGAGGGAATTGCATTTTTGGTCTCCAGGTAGGCATATCAGTAAGATGGGAGTAGGAAGATGTTAAATACTGTGTTTTAGATTAGGTAGTTAGTTGGCAGAGATTTCTAGGTCTTTGCTTATGGTCTTTCTAGGTTTTATAAGATCCAGTGGAAGCCTTTTTGAAAAGCAAGAATATTCTTTGTCTAAAGTCACAAAAAAAGGGAGAAGAGAGGCTGAAGATTATCTAAACCCAGTGTTGAAAGTCCTTTTCTATCCAGTTGTGAAAAAGTATGAGTTTAATAAATATAAAAGCAAAGAGACAATTCCACACTAATGACAAAGAACAAGCTAATATACGCAGAGTCCAATTCATGTAGTCACTAGGTAACTGTTAACTTTTTATTCTGGGTTATGGAAGCAAAATATAAATTACTTTCTCTATAAAGAACTATGGCACTATAAGGTGACTGCTAACATGTTTCACTGTATACTGATAATGTGTGTAGGGTTAGACCTGACAGTCTCTAAATACCTTCCCTTCCTTGTTTATCCTTTGATTTTTCTGCTTCTATAATACTCTTCTTTCAGGAATCAGGAAGATGACTCCGTTTTGAAGCATACATACAAAATACCCCCTGGGAAGAAGAAGTCACAGCTGGTCTAGAATCTATAGTCTTCATAAAGGAAATTTTCCTAAAGACAGTGTCATAGTCAGAATTAACCTGGCCTCATTTCCCTTTGGTCATTTCTCATCATCTGTCTTGAATTTTGAACGCCAGCAGGTCTGAGTGGTCACCTGTATGTGAGGGAAGCCCATTTATAAATTACATTTGGTTTTTATTCAGAAAAAAAAGACAAAAATACCCTTCTGTCCTCTTCCTTAAAATTCCTTCTTAACATTTGCTAATATGTTAAAGGCTATTTATATTTGTTTTGTGGTGGGCAGTTTTAAAACTCCCTCAACTAAAATGAAGACTTTGTTCATAAAAACTACATAATCTGCATAGAAAGAAAGAGTCATCCATTCTGTATCTTACATGAGTTTCACTGTCTTCAGGACTCTCTTCCTCTGTGAATAGTGGCCTCTAAACTGCCAAGGTTTGTCTCAAATTTTATCAGAAATGTAAGCATATATGTTTGATCTTCAAGGTTGTAGGTGGTTCAGCCCCATGAATAAATTTAGAAACAATATTTGCTTAGGGTGATTTGTAAATAAATGTGAGGCAACCATTGATGCTAAGTGTGAACCTTCTCTTTGGTTGCTAGTTAAATCAGTCCAGATTTAAACATGTAAACTTCTTGACTTATATGCAGTAAGACATCTGTATTTGGTTTGTTAAAACCTGCTGATGTCTCCAGAACTAAATTTGTTCCCCTATAGGCCTCTGGGTAGCTGTAGCTAAAAAGCAGAGATGTATAGTTTTTGCTTATCTGATTACCTGACTTCCAGCCCTGTACAGGTGTGCAGGAATAAATTAACATGAGCATACCTCTGATGAGTCGCTGCATACATTAACAACAGAGGTGAAGATGTGAAAACATGCTACCTGCCTCCTGTTATCATCACCTGCTCAGCAGCAACATCCATTTTTTCTGCCATTCTCTATGTTTGGAAACTTTCAGAGAACTTTTCTAAAGAGAGATTTTCAATAAATGTACATGATTTCACTAGGCAATATATCCAAGTAATGAGCCGCTTAGCACCAATTCAAGATAACTATTAGTATATTTGCTCTAACATAATTAGCTGTCAAATACAGTGTGTTAATCCCTCCAAGTACAAGAGAATGTTTTAAGGCATCAGCCATTTCATTTCCTGTATTTTTGCCAGTCAAACTGCAGCTTTCCTTCCCTAAAATCCTTTTACAATGTGAAGTTATATGGGTCCTCTGACTTTTAAACATTAAGGAGATTTTTCCCTCTTACTCTGATTTGGTTTCACAATAGAGCCAGCAGGTCAATAGGTCTTTTGTACTTATCTCCAGTACTTCCCATCAAAGGCAAACAAATAGAATACATCCCTCCTCTGAGTAATTGCTAGTTGTGCCCTCCTCAAGCGAAACGTTGGTAGTAAGATAAACTTCGATGTCATCCCTGTCTCTGGGGTCCTTTTATATACTGGGAGGAGAGCAATGAGCAAGACGGTCTCCTTGCAGCATGGGGAGAGGCTCTGACAGGCCTGGAGTGAGCCTCAGGTCTTCCTAATGATCTCCTGCTGGCCCAGCTGGATGTAAGACAAGCTCGTTTAAGCCTCTGCTGACCTTTCACTCCTCCACTCCAAGAACTGCACCAGTCACTTCCACCGTCTTCCAAACTGAGTGCCAAATAGACAACAAAGCTTAATGGTGGACGAATGACTTGCTTTTCCTGATACAGAGATTTGTACAAATTTCTACTGAGGGGAGTTACATTTAATCTCTTCTGGCTACATAACTTCCATTGCACAAACCCCCTTATTCTTACCTTCCCTCAAAAGCTGCACTATTGCCAGCACTACCTTGAAAACTCAGGGAGAAATAACAGAGCAGAATGCACAGGCACAATTTTTCTTGATGGCAGCACTTTGAATGGGTCATCTCCTTGATTTCCACCTTCCTTGGGTCCACCACCATCGCTTTGCCCCTCTGATGGGCTTCATTGGTGTGAGTCTTTCTCATACAAAATTATTCATGCGAGATACTCATTATTGTAGATAATCTTTTCTTTAAAAAAAAAACAACAACAGACCATTTCCCACCAGGAAATGGATTGTAAGACTGCACACATATATATGGTTACTTGATTCTGTCTGTCCGGGTTCTCAGTTCTCTCCATGGTATGAGTGTTTTACCAGCACTCTCTTGCTCTAAGTGATCACTTGTGCTAAGAGGAGGGAGACTTTTCTTTCTCCGTTGAAATTTCGTAGTGAAGGTTGGGCTAGAAAGCATTTCTTCTTTTAAAAGCCTTCTCAGGAATAACTTCGTATTTTTGCTATAAGACTCCTACAAGCTTCAAGTAAATGAATGTGGCAGAATATGAAAGGAGTTTACACTTGCCAAAAAATGACAGTGTCATAAAAAAGGGATTTGCTCATTTTGATTCCTGAGTGTCAAGGTGTGTGTGTGAGTGTGTGTATGCATGTGTGAAAGAGAAGCAGGCTGAGACAGAGGAAGAAAGGATACTTTTTAGGAAAGGACAGGTTTTCTTCAGTTGTTTAACATGAAACTACACTTTTAAGAAATACCTAGATTTTATGTCCTAATGCAAACTGCCTGAATTAAAACAGGAGTTGTAAATTCCTGGTAAAAAGCTGTTATGCCTGAAGTGTTAGTGATCTTAACTCTAGTACTTTATGGAGTTTATTACTTCTTTTATTAACTAGGGGGAAAAATGTTACCCACTGCTAGTTTAATTCTTTTTCTTGCTTCCTCTAATTATTTTGTCTTTCCCTTAAGAAGGAAAAGAAAAAGCCAGGTGTTTCTTACTGCACATATATAAGAGATGCCTCAATTTTGCTATTGTATATATCAATTTGAATTATTAGCAGCTACTGAAAAATTATGCTAACGTTCTAATCTAAATGCACCCATATAATGTATATGTGTGTTTATACATAAACAGGAGCATAAATAAGAATACCAAAAGACAGTTCATCCTTAATTGCCAGAACAGACAGCTTCATCTTGGAAAGTAATGTATGAAGTAACTTTATCACACTGATGAGAAATAACAAGAATTTGTAAATAAAAGGTGACAGATTTGGGCAATGAGAACAACAGACCTTCAGAAGGAAGCCTCCTGGGTGTGATGGCCAGCTGAGGGAGCCACTCCAGCTCTGCTGCCTTTTGAGTCCACTGTGTCACCTCGGGGGCACTGGGGGGTCAGTTCACTCTCTAGTAATTGTGTTTTACAGACTTCTAAAGCAATTGGTTCAGTCAGTCCCAATTCAATAAAAGTGGAGAGCAAGAGAGAGAGCACTTTTGTTCTATTTTTTACTTGAAATTATTTCATTCAGCAGTCTGTCTTTTTTATTACCAGGACTTGACATTAGCACTCCAAGCTATATTAGCATCCATTTCAGCAGTTCAGTAATGGTATTAAAAAAACACTTAACTTCAACGGTGAATGGTTGTATGACAGTACCATAAAAAATCCACATTAAAAAAAAAACTCATGTATTTGTCCCAGCAAATTATTTTTCACTTGTTTAACCACTTCAAAACTATGTTCTCGTGATGGGTATTCATGAGGATCTTGTTCTCAGAAGCAGCCAACAGCAGTGCTCTGTTGATTAGGGAATTGGAGAAAGAAGAAACAGGAGAGCCGGGGAAAGGGTAGGTAAAGACGCTGTTTACCCTGTAGTTAGATTACCTTCCATTCATCAGCAGAGATAGAATTGGCAACCTCAGAGCACCCAAGGTGGAATTCTTGGATCCTCATGCTTGGCTGGGATTTGATTTTGAACCCAACACTCTCCAAACTTGGGAGCAAAGCCTAACTACTTTGGCACTGCAGCGTGCTCATAAATGACTACATTAGGTTCTAAATTTTGATTAAACATTCTGTAATTAATCAATGGTAGACACAAAACAGTTGGCAAGGTCCAGAGCTGCAAAATGTTTAAGACATAAAACATTACGAAGTAATTAGAATATGCTCCTTCAAGAGAAGGATTGCCTTCAATAAAGAGGTAAATGATAGCATCTTGTTTATTGTGGATGTAGGCAGCCAGAGCAATATGATAAACTGCTGGAGATACACATATCAGTAATCATCCACATTATTAGTGCCATTAATCATAATTCCAAAACTATGACAGCCGCAGCCAACTTTTTGACCAATTTTGCTTCTGCCTGTTGGCCATTATAACTTCACTAATAGACTACAGAGCTCCTGTGCATGGCAGTTTGCATTGAGAATAGGTTAATTATATTTGAGCTGCTGATTTCTTCTCTCCTTGGAAAAGGCTTAGCACTTTGACAATCCCAGGAGCTCACTGTTGTTAAACCAGTAAAAGTACTGTATTGAAATTTCCTTTGTTGGTCAGGAATGAGGAGATGTTTCAAATGAAATACACCTGCCAGGCTGGGATAGCCACTAATGGTTCTTGGTCCAGAGTGAGCTTTGGACAGCAGATGAGCTCAGTGGTTTCTTTAGATCACTTTGTACTCTTATTTCTCTTTTGCAGACAGGTAAAAACTTCAGCGCTATCTGGTGGAACACCAGAAATCCCACAGATTAGTGGCATCTCAATATGTGTATGTAGGACTGAGAGAAATTGGGGGAAGTGGTTCAGAATATCAGGGGGAAATAAGCACCTCTCTAATACAGAGTTCTGCTTCTTTGCCTATGCTTGTGTGAATAAAAGTAAAAAGAATTTCACAAAACATCATCTGAATGTTTCTAAAACTTGAAATGGGTAGTAGCATATGTACATTGCTGATTAGTTAACTGAAGTTTCATTAAGCTGGTAATTTTGACATCATTTAATCAAACACATAAATTAGGTTTTAAAGTTCATGTATCTTAAGTAGTTTTATTTTCAACATGGAATTCTAGATAAGGCCACAGCTAAATAATAATATTGTCTACAAAATTTTTTCCTTTCTTTGAGGATCTCTTCCATACCTAATGTTACCTTTTTTAAAAAATCATAAATTAACCATTTTAGTGATGTAAAATATTTTGAATATGTAGTCAAAGGAAGTACTTCCTTTGAAAAAGATCTCAGAAATTGATATTCAGTGTTACACACATTCAAAAAGAAAACTTTTAAAATGGCAGAAAAATTTTACTATCAACAGCATTCCTGTTATTTTGGAAATACGCCTTTTAAACTATATACATCAGACTATAAAACGTGGGATTGAAGACTTGAGGATTAGTCCATCCAGGGTCAATATAAAACCCAAAATTAGAACTCAGATTGATTAAATCCTTAAAAGATGCCAGGGTTCATGGCTTGGCTTTTTCTTACCCAGCAATAGTAGTAAACTGAGCACCATCTGAGCTGCCTGACTGAGAAAATTTCCAAACACTGCAAATACATAATCACAGCATAACACTCACCTCACATTACAGCGCAACAGGTACCCGTGGAATAATCGGCACCCTTGAGAAGCCTTGATGTGTCAGATACAACTCAGAGTGAAATGGTTAGGGAACAGGGCTGTTGGACATCAATTTTACACTTAACCTGAGCATTCAGCATACACACTTTCCGCCTACCAATCTGCCTTCACAAATGCCACTGCTACATTAACATTTTTTATGCATTCCACAGCAATGACAAATTGTTTTCTAACTGTGGTGCCAGATTTAGTATGCAAAAGACATGTTTGCCTCTGCCAACAAACCAATAATTCTCACTAACGTCTTCAGAGTTACAACATTTATAAAGTTGCAAAGTGGAGTAAACAAACCATCTGTTTGGCTTTTCCATATATGTCATCCTTTCTTATTAGCATATTACGATTCATTTAGTAAACAAATTTGGTGATTTCGTTCACGTCAAAGTTAGGTCGGAGGCTTGAAGATGATTAACATTCCTGGGACACACACATTAATACATTGCTTCTTCAGCAAAGTTAAGTGGCTTCTCAGGAGAATCGCCCCTTGTTGACAAGATGAGACTGTCAATTTTGTTTGCCTGCCACATTACGGGTGTAAGGGGATGGCAGGCTTTGAGAGAGGGGAGTCATGTAGGCAGCATAATTCACTGTGTATTGAGAAAAGAAGTCTAATTCTGATAAATGGTCGACCCCAATACATCCTACCTGTTATTACAACGGACGTGCTGTATCTATGCAGTAAATTAGCTAAACCCCTAAAGAGTTTGGTGAGAGCTTATCTTCAAGTGAATAATTTGAGTAGGGAACTGTCTGCGTGACCAGTATGGATGATTTGTTTTATATTGAAAGGGATTGAAGAGACTGAATTTCATACTTTTAATTTGCAAGAAGTTGCTTAGCTTTTATTTCTTACATTTAATATGTACTTCCTTATTTGGGGTTTTTTTTTAGCATTGTTCACTAGAATTTTACGCTGAAATTTTTCCTGAGCTAGACATGGTTTTCAGATCTTTTGTAGACAATCTTTAAGTAATAGCCCTATTGAACAGTGACAAGTTTTACAGAAATGTATATTATTAAAAATGTCACTTTATTCATAAGGTTTTAAGCATCCTACCATTAATACAAAAATTTTGAGGGTTAAGTACAACAAATAATGTCGTAACAATCAAGATAAGAGAATGAGGGACAGGGGTTTTAATGTTTCATTTCTGTGGACTTGATAGCAGATTGACATTTCTCTTCAGGAATATTGTTGACTGATTATCCTACAATACACTCAGATATGACAGCTAGATTTTTCCAGACTGGATAGAAATTTATCTTTCTATCCCCATATACATATACCTGTATGCATATATACATATTGACACATCATGTATATGTGTATATGCACACAAACATATAATACATACGTGTATAATATCTGCTGTATATACATCACTGTTGTCATTCTGGACAACACAATTTGACAAGAGCATGTGTATGTGTGTATTGAGTGGCTGAGGTGACCAAGAAAATAAAGGCAAAATGTAATCTAAGATGGAGCCTCAATTCCATTTCACCTGTGGCATTATAATTAATTACCAAGTATTTTGTTTCACTAAGTTCAGAATGACTCAAAACTGATTTAAGAACTAGAGAGGATAGATGTTGGACTTCTCATGTAACCTATGGCTTGATTCCCTATTCAGTTTTGAATGCTATATTTGGATTCTCTAATTTGGGCATGAGACTTTTTCATTTTAAAAAAGATGTTCCTTCCCTGTATCTCAAAACCAAAGTTAAAACTTCAAAAGACTTTGTCTTTTAAATATTTTTAATTTTAATTTTTAGGGTTAAACATAATATTAAGTTGAAGTGAGCATATGAACACATTTGGAAAGAGACATGAGGTAAGATAGGACATACTTTCTCAAGAGAGCGCTTGAATATACTTGACTATGTTTGATGAATTTGATGTCTTCTGTGGCTCCATGGTTTTCTTCTTTTTTTTAAAGTGAGATATAATTGACATGAAGTTTTCACTAAAGAAATGGAAAAAGACTGGTAGTCCCCTTAAGCCAGTTAGAGTGCTTCAGCTCAGCAACTTATTTCAGAGAATAAGTTTGATTCCATGGCCTGCCTTGTACAAGGCTTGATTACTTTTTGCTCTTAAGAGTCATCTTGGTCTTCAAAAGCCTTTTAGTAAACTCCCAATATGGCAGGAATAGGAAAGGGTACAGGGGTTCAGAGGAAACATTTGTAATTCTAAGCATAGCCCGATTTGTAGGACTGTTTCATGCCCTAGTTATGTAGCATTTCCTTGCACCACACTGAGGTATTAATAGGGTCAGAATTACCCTTTGCTGTATTACCACTGTCTTGTCTTAAATGTTCTGTTACATGCATCCTATCTTGGGATCATTGTTTCCCCTTCTGCCTGTGTATTTTGGGAAAAGCTTGTTTAAGATTCATGCATATTATTGATTATATCAGAAGGCAAATAAATATAAATATCTCCCTTGTGCAAAATAGTCTGTGTTACTGCAGGACACTGGAGTTTGAGTTAGATTTAGTTTGTATTCTTCTTAAAGGTGACCGTCTTGGGACTAAATTATGGACTTCTCTCATCATCTCATTTTTTTTTTCCTGTTAGAGGAATTTGCCTCTGCATATCAGTATTGCCTGCCTAATCAAAGCAAGTAGAAAAGCTTTCATACTCTTTATGTTCCTGTAAAATAATAATACTATACGTAATAAAAATCTAATAGAATCTAGATTTTTATTAATGATTGTTTTTCCCTCTTTTTGGAGATAAAATATTCCAAACACCAAGTCTGTTTTGTAGGAAAAGTGTCTCTGTCTCTGGAGAACTCAAAATTGGTTCCTTCATGAATTCCCTCTTCCATGGATTATCTGCAACTGTATATTGCTTCCTCTACTAAGCAGTCCTCCTATTTCCCATACTGTCTCGTCTTCCTCCCGTTCTAGGACCCTCTTCTCTATACATTTGATAGTCAGCAGGTGTGAGTTCTTTCTGTGTCTCTTCCATCTTCCCTTTCATTTATCTCTTCAGTTTTGCTGATCCAAATAAACTTTTAAATTGCTATTAACCCTAGGTCTTTGCGTCTGCTCATGAGGACAGTATTTTATGACAGTTAATGCTTTGGACTGACTGATTCCAGTCTGATGATAGGTCTTTGTTAAAATCAAGAGCTGCCTTTGCATTCTGTGGAGGCTAAACCTAACCTCTTAAGGGACAGGGTCAGTACTCTCCACAGAATTTCAGTCTGCTTTCCCTTCTGCTCTTGCTTTTCCTCTTTCCAACCCAGTAATGTGTACGTTTAAGAGAAAATCTCCAAGCCCACTGGCATGAGAGTGAACCAGCAGACTTTCCAGAGTCCATTCTTCCCATATGCCCTCTAAGTGTTTTGCATATAGTATGTAGGAGGATTATTAAACAAAAATGAAATAGATTAAGAAATGAACATAAAAGAATCAATTCTGTTGAACTGTGGTTGCATAATGGAAATCGACTACCATGAATGAACCCGTGTACTGAAGTTATGAACAGCAGAGCTAATGCACTGCCATGAGTTCATCTTTATTATTGCATTACACCTGAATCAATTGATAAAGTAGCCTTTTTTTTTTTTAAGCGAGGGATGGCACTTAATTGAATAAAAGTCAATGTAATTATATTAGCAGAGGCCAACAGTACTGCTGACAGCGGAAAAGGGACACTGTTGAACAGAGTGCCAGAGCTGGTCTGCACATTTCTGCACATCGTTTAGTTGACAGATATTGAGGGCTGGTACATCATCTAATTAGATTACAGATTTCTATAGCTGTAAGTGAGAAATGAAGAGAAACATCTCTTCCTGGTAACATATCGGTGAAGAAGTGTAATTTCACAAGTCATCTTAGGAAAGATGAGTGCATCTCAGTGATCAGTGTGTCCTTTTGTCAATGTTAATTTATTCTTGTTTGTTGTGTCTTGATGTGACTGCTGTGTATCTGGCTGCTGTTTTCTCAGCAGTGAATTGAAGTGGTTACTGCAGATGTGAGAAGCAGCACAACACAGAGTTCTAGATTACAGCCATCACAGATTGTGCGCTTGTGAAATTAAGGGGGAGAGGATGTTAAAAAATCATACAAAGAGGGATAGGATTTTGTGAGTTGCTTACGGCTGGCAAATTGTTTTTTCAGGAGTAGTAGCACATAGTGTAATTCTATTTCCACATTCTTGTAATAACTCTGATGGTGTCATACCCACATGTCAGGGTAAAGACTTCACAGTAGGCCTTTCCTGCACTCCTCTTAGCAGCCTGCACTTGGAGTCATCTGCCATCTGACACCGAGGAATGGGGAGCGGTAGTGTCAGCACAGGGACCAGGGGGACAGCATCTGTTTATCACTCACGTATCTGCACTGCATGCATCTGTGTAGAACTCATTTATGGATGATGCTGTGAATTTGGTTTATCTTAATTTGGCTTATGATTTTTGGATTATGCAGCTGATCTGAAAATCATCAAAACAGCATATGAGATCATCGCGTATGACAAAATGATTTTGTGATCAGAACATTTAAAATCCCTATTTATTGTTTAAGTTTTTTTTAATCAGATGTCTAGAATGTGAATTTGTTTTCTCTCTCTCTCTTTCTCTCTCTTTTTCTCTCTCTGTCTATCATTCTTGCTTTCTTTTGTGATCGATTTAGCAAAAGATTAGAAAGCTGATCTTATTATCACAAGGTAAGCTCAGCCTTCCTAAGTGCAGTGCGGAGAGGGCTATTGCCTCTTCGCCCCTTCCAACCCAGAGTGCTGTATATTGTCTTGTGTGGAAAGGTGGAGAAGTCTTTCCCATCTTTCTTGTCTCTGAGGCACATACCTCTCAACCATCTACAAGAAATAGTAGCCATGTTTGTCACCAAGCAGAGTGACTCATTTTGGTCTTCCATACTTTTTAATTATAATCGGGAGATCTCGCGAACTTTTTACTGGCCATTTCTATAATCATAATTACCTCTCCAAGATGTACAGCTTCTGCCATTACAGAGAAGCTTTTATGCATCTGCCTATTTGTTTATTGGTGTACTTTTTGGAAGGGTAGCCTCCAGTTTAGGTCTTTGCCGAACCCGTGAGCCTGTGCAGTGGAGAGAGGTATATGCCGAAGGGCACTTTAACAATGAATGGGGGCGGTGGGGGCGGTAAATGGAAAGGCAATGTTTTCAGATACATAAAGTCACATCAGGCTTTGTAAACCACGACATCCCTTTGGATGCTTGGGCACAAATCCTATCTTTTTTTGCACAAGCAAAGCACTCAGTGAGTAAAAGTTTTGCTTGTCTAAGAAGTGCGGATTCCAGTTGTTAAAACAGAGGGACTGTATGTTATTATTACAGAGCTTGATTTTTTTTTTTTGTATTTATTGTGTGGTATTTTTTGTTTGTTTGTTTTGTTGTTGTATTTTTTTGTCCCTTTTGGGGTTTTTTTCTGTTAAGTGTGACTTTTTTTAAGGGTGGGTGAGATTTACTTATAAAAGCAATTTGTTTTTCAGCTTTCATTTTAAAGAATTAGATTTTAAAAGTTGAATTATTGGATGAAAACATTTTCAGCTCTTAAATGTAGCAGCTTCTGAAAATAAATGTAATTTACTATTGTAGTTAGCTGAGATCCCAAATTATTTGATGAAAGGGGATTTATATTAAAGACAGTGTGTATTTTTTAATTGCCGATCTATTAGGCTAAAATTTTTCTGCCGCAAACTTCATGTGCAGGAACATGAGGGGGAAGATTTCATTATGTTTTGAAGTTAAACCTGAATTATCTAGACCATTTACTTTTTTACAAATGTACCCTTTCTATACCCCTTAAGTGTTTGCTATAGAAGAAAAGGGGGCTTTTGGGGTTACGTTTTTAGGTAAATTCAAATTACTCAGTTTTAGATGAGCAGAAAGTTTCCTTTCTTTTATCCTATTTAATGTGTATTCTACAATCTCTGCTGTGAGATTCCCTGCAGCAGCTGCTGCTGCACAGTAAAGCTAAGAGAACAGTCACTGAGAAAAAGGTGCATGGGTTTGCATTCATCCCGCCATTGAAGAAATTTGCTCTTATAAAAATTATGTTAATTAAAAGCTCCCCTTATTGCACTCCCTACCACCACTTATTCCCAAATCCTGATATAGGGAAATGTTTGCTTTTATAGTGGTATAATTAGCAGTGAATGTGCTTATTTGAAGCCTAGTGAAAGCTGAATCAATTTTAAAATGCTCTCCTTTTTCTCACCCCTCCCCACTCCCTGTATACCTACCCCCCTTCCCTCTTGTTTTCCTAGACACAGTGCCAACATAAATCTGCACCGTAAACTGTTGACCAAAGAACTTGATGACATAGGCCTGGACTCCTCGCAGCCCTCCCTTAGCAAGGACCTCCGGGATGAATTTTTGATGAAGATCTATGGTGCCCAGCACCCCATGGGGCTCGACGTCAGGGAAGACGCCTCCTCTCCTGCAGGGACAGAAGACTCCCACCTGAATGGGTATGGGAGAGGCATGGTGGAGGACTACATGGTCCTTGACCTGAGCACCACCTCTAGCCTCCAGTCCAGCAGCAGCATCCATTCCTCCCGGGAATCCGACGCAGGCAGCGATGAGGGGATTCTTCTCGACGACATTGATGGGGCGAGTGACAGTGGAGAGTCGGCACACAAGGCCGAGGCTCCTGTCCTCCCTGGAGGCCTAGGGGCTGATGTTTCAGGAGCCCTGATGTTCAACAGCTTGTCTGGGAGCCATGGTGGGATCATGTGCAACATTTGCCACAAAATGTACAGCAACAAGGGGACCCTGAGAGTGCACTACAAAACTGTGCATTTGCGAGAAATGCACAAGTGCAAAGTCCCCGGTTGCAACATGATGTTCTCCTCTGTGCGAAGCCGAAATCGGCACAGTCAGAACCCTAATCTCCACAAAAACATGCCCTTCACTTCAGTAGATTAGTCTCAGAATGGACGCCACAAATGCCAGCTCTCACCAGATGGCCTACATATTTGAACTGCCATAGTCAGTGTGTGCTTGTGTACCTGGAGGTGTGTGTGTGTGCGTGCGTGCGTGTGTGTATACATGTATGCCCCTGGGTCTACGTATATATACACACACATGCACATTTTCTTTTCTTTAGATATAAAAAGATAAACACTAGGTGCTTTTGAAGTTGTTTTTTTTCCTTTATAGTTTTGGGAAAGGGGTGGGATCTTTAGTTTGGAGGTAAAAACAAAATACCCTTTAAACACACATACACACACATACATAAAGTATGCAACTAGCCCAAATTTTGACAGAAAAATAATTCTTGGTCCACTCCAAAGAGACAATTTGTTGCACCCATGACTGTTGCCTGCAAAAAAAAAATAATAAAAGGGAAAAAAAAGAGAGAAAAGAAAAAAGGAACTTCTTATAGTTGTCTTTTGTGAACTTTAAAGGTTTTGAGAGAGTCTTCAATTAAAGCATGGCAGATTCACCTGTAAATATTTAGCCTTGAGAGGCCAATGATGTAAAACAGTTGTATTGATGGTTGTTTAACTCTTGTTTAATTTTTACAGTTACATCCAGCTGTTAGATATGCAGGAAAAAATTAGTTTGCTGGCTAGCTCTGTTCATTTATGTTAGCATTAATGCACATTTTTTTTAAAAACATGGTCTTGTTTTTACTACCTGCTAGATATAGTGATAAAGAGGTGCTGGCATGCTTTACAGCACAGATCTGATTTTTTAAATGTCCTGTACTAGTACATAAATCCAGTCATGCACTTTTTTTCATACACTACAAGGGGATGTGTAATATCCATGCTTCTTTTTTATCCTTAAACTATTGCCATACTTCTGTAAGGGTCTTTTTTAAAAAAATTCACTTGTATAAAATGGTCTGGTCAGTATAGGGCGCAAATGCCAAACAAAAGTATTAGTGTTAACACAAAACTGCCAACTTTGCACAAGTTTCCAGAAAAGAAAATACAATTAGTCACTCAACATAACCACAGGCCAATTTGTCGGCCACCAGAAAACCGCTTAAAAAAAAAAACACTTGGTGATTCTTTCAAGTGCCGAATGTTATTAGAATCAACATTGCATCCTCCTTGCTTATATGTTAAGCTACATAAAAGGAAAACAAAATTATGTGGTGTGAAACAGTCAAGGTATTTATGCTATAGAGGCAGGATAATATTTCAGGATACAAAAAGCCCAAATTCTTCAGCTTTGGGACAAAGCTGAGTACAGTAAACGTGTTGACCATTCATTTCCAAGGACCTAACCCAGACTTTAAAAAGGAAGAAAAGGTCTGAACTGGGTTGGTCTGTTGTGCGGCTGTCTGATTTGTGGCAAGTTCTGCAGAAGTTCTATGATTCAGGCCTTTCCGATAGACAAAATCAAAGGGCATTTAACAGCAGCAGGACTTGGAAGCTCTGAAGACATATGCTGAACTTTAATTGAGCTATAGTCTGTTCTGAAAAGCCAGAAGAAGGGGGGTTGAAAATAGGATCTCTCACTCTGCGGTGTTTTGTGTTTCCCCACACAGTTTGTCAGAGAGAAAGTAAAGTAAGCCTGAAACCAAGCAATTGAGAGTGAGAAAGGGTGGGGGGTAGACGATGCTCCAAACCTTTTTTGTTTTGTTTTGTTTCCGATGTTTACACATGTTGCCTGAGCTGGTTAACCACATCGGCAGCCTCAGCTACCACAACATACTGACTAAATGATGATATTTACTCAAGTTCAGTCTGCAGCCAAAACTATTAGGCTGTGCGTCGCAGACTGTGTTTTGTTGTCCTTTTTTTTTTCTTTTTCTTTTTTTTTTTTAAGTAGAGTGGAAAAAAAGATAAACAAGGAATACTTTGTCAAACAGTACACAAGAATTTAAAGAGCATGTATTTCTTTTCTGTAGTTAATGGCCTCAAACATTTCTCTCAGCAGTCTGAAAGTTAGAAATGCCCCCTGTGTTTTAACCTTTCATGTCATTTCCATTTCTCATGATGTTTTGTAATTATTTTTTCTGTGTTCACATCAGCATTCACTTCCGTTAAATTTGCCAAAGGAAACTGTTAATATGTTTCTGTTGTTATTATTCCTGTAGGATTTATTGTACCTCACAGTATTTATTGTTTCCAAAAGTAAGCATCAGTAAGTTGAGGATTCAGTATTTTTATTTGTGAAAATATCAGAAACAATAGATTCTTAAAGATAAGCTAGATGTGTCTAGGAGCTTTACCATTTCATCTCCTTCAGAAGATGCTATGGGGTTCATTTAATTCCTTGTTCTACAGTGAGGAAAGACCAAAAGTATTTGCAGTACAAAAGAAACCATATCAAACACTATGTCTGTTAAATGACAAATGTTTACGGTAAAAAGCTGAGGAATTAGTAATAACCATTTTTGTTTTCTTGTTACCTTTGAATTCCCCAAAGTCTTAATTGCTTTATTTTGGTGTTGTTAAGTGGAATAGACAAAGATGTTTTCTTTGTTTTATACCATATAAGACTCTGTACAGTATGTTTGTGAAAGATTGAACTAGAATAATGAAAGTTTGTTTGCAAACATTTTGGTCCTCTTAGCGTTCTCTGTGTTTGCGCTGTTGCCCTCTTAACCAATTCAATGCAAAGAGGGTGGGAAACATATTTTTAGTAGCCCAATAAGAATATAGAAACACTAGCTTTTGGAGTGTGGGTAGACTGAATAACACCTAGTTTTATGAAAGTAACACATTTTTATTTCAGCAAGTTTTTAACATTACACTCTTAGTTGAGATATTAGAACTCCTCTTGTACAGAATCAGTGTTTAGTTTGTTTAATTAACGTCAACTAAAAGGTCAAATAGCCTAAGTGAGTGAATTGCATAGCTGTCAGCAGGTCACAGCAGATGAACCAGGCTTACAACAAATGTTTGGTACTTGCAACAGACCAGGCTAATGTGGATAGCCAGTTCAAACAAGTCCAGAAGTAATGAGATTCTCAAGTAGAATTTTCCTTGCTTGGAAACCTGAACGTGTCCCACCTGCGTTTTGTCAGAGAAATGGCAATGAATCCCAGACAACGCACCCTCTGAAGTATCTCCCATATTTGTTACTACTGCTCAAGAGCCCCGATGGTATGGTGGTCGGCCTTCTAAATAGGTGAACGATGTTTTCCAATATAAAGCCTGTTCTCTTAAAAGGGACAGGTTGTGGATGGAAGTGGTACATACGATGTAAAATCATGAAATGTACAATGCTTCTGTCCCAAAGTGGTGCTTGTTCTTGGGTGTGTGTCTGCGTGCAGTGTTTTGATCTAACTATAAATCTAGTTAAGATGGTGATCCCAAGGCTTACTTGCAAACAGGAAGGATAAAGAGATCATCATTTTAATCATTGAACCCTTCACCTTTGCCCATTTCTACTCATTTATTCTTTTCATAGGAGCTTCCTATTGTGAAACGTTTCTCTCTAGCTGCATCCATTCCATGCTGGCTGAAAATTAGTAGTGTTGTAGGTTTCCCAACTAGCTTTTACCCACTGATTTTAACCAGTTTTGTCACAGGTACAAAATTAGGCAGTTGTATTAATGTGCTTTTTCATTAGCTGATCCCGGAACTTAACTGTTTTGATCATTTTTACCTATGTCTTTGTAAATATCAGAGAGGCATAGTCCACTTTAGGGAATATCTGCATGCTGTGGAGGGGACAACGGAGCAAGAGAAAGGATAGGCAATAAGTAACTTGGTTTTTAAAATGTGATAAAAAGCTTGGTCTTCTTTGTTCTGCTGTTAATTGTGTTGAAATAAGCCGCCCCAAGGTAGCACAGTCCAGATGTCTGTCCAGCTGCCCAGTTCAGCCTGATGCCTTTCAGGTTTTAAAAGTATTGATGTTTTCCTTCTCAATATGACAAACATCTTTTCTGAACATGTTTCTAGCCCTGGTACCACTGTCCTTGTAGTGTGGTTTCTTTGGTCATGCATTTCCAGGCCCTTCCAGGAAGAGGAGAAAGGCACTAAACTGGTTAACAGCCTTATTAGTGTATACATTTTTTTTTTCTTTAAAAAGTTTTGACTACATCAGGAGGGGACAGTTCCAGAGGCATTTTGCTCATTTTACTTGGGAGAAACCATGCACTAGGTTTCTACCAAATAAAAAATGATCTTTTGTTCCCCTTACCTATATTCATGCCCCAGATGTGCACCAAGCAAAAGAGAACCGGGGGGCCCTTGGTGACTGAAGCATAAAGAAGCCAGTAACCAGATCGAGATGGACGTGCTGCTGACTGCTAACAGTTGACCTGAGCAGCCCTAAACTTGTACTTGTTCTGTTACTGTTGGCTTAGATTGACTGACAGGATAAATAAAATTCAACTGTAATGAGACACCCTACATCTGCTATCATAAAGAAACAAATCATCCAGAAGAAACTTTCATCCTATGGACACACTCCTTTTCTTAAGAACTTCCTTTTAAAATTAACATTTCATTTTTTTAAAAGTCACTTATACTTCCCTAAATAACAGGATCTTGCTTTTTCCCTCTCATTCTGTTTCTTAAGGGAGGTGTCTAAATGACTAAGGAGGTCAATAAAAGGCAGGTGCCAGAAAGACTAGAGGGAATCACAGTCTTAACAAAAGCAAACTAAGGGATACTGAGTAGAGTGTTGGTGAGTTTGGGGTAACTAGAAGAGAAAATAGGGAATGCACTGAAAGTGCGTTTTCAAAAGAACCGTTGGTCTGGTGCAGTTGTGCCTGGCAGTGGGTGGGCATATCAGGCAAAGCACCCTGCAGAGCTCCCCCAAGCCGGCTCGGCCCTGGCCCCCAGTGGAGGCCAGGGGGAGATGCAGGGACAGCCGCATGGAGCGGCGAGGCTCCATGTGGGTGAGCAGAGCTGGCAAGGGGAGCTGGTGTTTTTTGGGTTTTTTTCCCCCTTTTTTTTGAGTGGGAAGTGATGCTGGCTGGCTTCCCTTCAGGAACAGAAGAAGTGATGGGTTACCTAGGCAGTGGAAAAGGCTGGTGGCCAACCGAGCTCTAACTGTGCCGAGTGGAATAGAAGTGAACGGCAGTCAGCGTGCGTCTGTGCTTTCTCCATCATTGCTTCTGCCTGGCCCTGTCTCCGTGATTATGATGCTACTTGCCTAAGTCCTCGATGGAAGTGTGAGCTCACTGACCTTCCCATGAAGCATGGAAGTTACTTTTCTGCTGTCATATCTATCCTCAAAGCTAAACCATGTGTGGTAATCTTTCTTGCTCATGTTATTAGTATTAAGGCCATAACTGCTAAGCCCCAGATTCATTTCCATCATGTCCTATAGATGGAGAGTTGCTCACCCTACATAGTAACTTCCAATTCACATTATGAAAATCCAGCTGTAAAACTGAGCAGTGAATCAATACGCCATCACTCTTGCCCAAAAACCATCCTTCCTGGGTCCCTCCATTCCATCATTTCCCCACATCTTGCATATGTTTATGGTCATTTGGCAAGAACTGGATATCAAATACTGTCTTTCTGGCAGTTGTTGAACAATTCAAATGCCTAATAACAGGGTCAGAAAAACTAGGGATTTTTACAAGTACATTACATTGAAACAGCATTATTTGTTCATTACAATGCTATGTATATTTTTGAAGCAACATACTATTGTCATAAAACTATCTTTATTCTCCTCTAAAGTGTTGTAAATTCATCTGACCTTTAGTGGCAAAGAAAAAAAATCTTTTTTTATATGGAGTATCAAGACAAGGCTCAGTTTGTAACAAATAGTGGACCATGACAAAAGAGGGAAGGGGAAAGCAGAGCTGAGCAGCGAGAAGCTTCAGTTCAATTTCACCTCATATCTTTCTAATAACTTCCTTGTCACTTTATTACCTTCCAGTAATGTGAATGCCACTGACAAGACTGTCACACTAACAGCAGACAACACCCTCTCCTCCTCAGCCCCAGCTCTCCTGGCTACTTATTGCCCTGGCCCTGAAGGGACACAAACTAATAGTGTGCTTTCCAGTTCAGCACTTGGCCATCACATATAAAAGGATGCGTAATTGCCTGTTTATCCCTTGTGAAGGGGAAATTGAGTACAAGGGCTCTGCTTTCCCACCGAGTTGCCTGATGTACACACACATTCACCATCAGTCTCTCTCTCTCCGTACCCACCCTGCCACTGTTCCCCCTCTCCTTCCCCTCCCAGCACACAACACAGCCACTCACCTACTAACCCAGGCCTTCTGTAAGCCCAGAGCTGCCTCCAGGCACCCTTTCCAGCTGTTAAGTGGACAGTAACAAGATGACTTCCTAAAGGGTCAGTAGAGAGACCCTGGCTGTAACAGCATTCTTTGTGTCTTTGGAAACTTAAGCACTGCAGTTCCAGGCCCATCCATTTTAACAGTACTGGGTGTGGCCCTAGAATCAGAGCAAAATTTCTCACAAGTCAGTGGCCTAAGCAGAATAGATCGCCCCATATTCTGTAAGGAAAGCATTAAAATATGTTTCCTCCCCTTCAAACAGCGCACGTTACGAATTGGTTGTGCATGGTGGTCAGAAAGGTGTGTGTGTTTTTAACCCTTGGCATCCAATTATTAGTCTAAATGTACACAGGTATCTCAAAATGACAACCTTCAAATCCACAGTGAGACATGACAGATTAACTTTCATTTTGTTAAACTGAACTGACAATCTGAAAGAAAAGAAGGCCTGAGGCTTTTTACTTTAATCACTAAAACAGGGACTATCCTATATGTAAAAGATCCATTCTCCACTTTGGGAGAATTTGACTAAGTACAAATACAGTAAGCTTTACAAAATCAAGTGATAAGGGGACAAAAGGTACAAAGGATGAAAACATGAAAACGTTATATTCCAAGATACCTTGAGCCCAAATAACATGTAGGTATTGGCTGCTATGTTTATATATTGAATTATTTAAATAATGGTTGAAAAGTGACTGGCTAGTGACTAAATGAAGTGCAGGGTCTGTTTGTACATGTTACTTAGGAAACTTCCAACCTCCGACGGCAGATCTGACAGGTGTTACCCCTGCTATGAACAGTCACATTTCAAAATACTCATCAACCAAATCATACATGCAAATGTCATTTTTGATGTGAACTTTGAGAAAGAAAAGCAGCAGTTTTAGAGATAGACAATTTATCAGGTCTATGTTGACAAACCTGTGCTAAGAAATTTCATTAAGCAGTCTGAAGACTGGAAAGAACAACACTTAGAGCAAAAGGATTCTTGGGGTCAGAGAAAAAGCAGTTGGTTTTTAAAAAAAGCCTTAGGTTTTATAAGTTCCCCCAGTACATATATATTATAATCATTTATCAAACATCTTAGGATCTCCTTTAAAACTGTTGCCAAAATTGCACAGATTCTGCTAATTAACATTACGTTTTCCCTCCTTGAAATAACAGGGATGTTTAAGGACATTTCTAATTTTCTTAATGCTTTTTTAAACTTCATTTTTTTAAAAAAGAAGAATCTTTCGAAGGGAAGGAAGAGCAGAAAACAGTATTTTAACAAAAAAGGAGAGAAGTAGATAGTATTAAAATATATTTCTTGATGACAGAGAGTATCTAAGTGTTATTCTGAGACTTTATAAGGCTTTGTGTTGCCAAATGTGATGTCAAAATAATGCACAATGAAGATGGCAAATCTATCCATTATTAACCGGCTCTGCCCACTTCTGTTCTGGAATGCAAGGACTGAGAGGTGGCTCTGGGGAGCCCCTGGGTGTGTGAGAGTTCTGCTCACCTGGTCCTGCACATGTTTTCCAAACGAGGGGAAGAACACCCCAGCCCTCCCGGTGGTGGCCCTGCAAGGTGACTGGCCCTGGCCCAGGGTCAGCAGGAGCCCTGCTGCCTGCCTTTTGGGCCGGAGACCAGCAGCCTGCCCCACCTGTGAATCTGGGCCGTGAAAGCATTGGTTCATGAGGTGTGATGCTCCTGTACTTCCAGACAATGTGCTGAGTCAATAGGTTCACTTGAGATGTATAAACCAAGGTTGATTGTTTATCTTTTTTCATCTAATACTCAATTTGGAGCGTTTTTGCATGTCTTTGTACAGAGTAATGCATTGCTCTCATTGCCTATCTTAATCTCCCCGACTTCTCCATTATCTTTCCACTCCTGCTCTTTACTCTTCTGATCTCACCTGCCCCCCGCCCCTTAAAAAAATGTATTTTCCGAAGTGGAAGATAGAACACTCCTCCCTCCTTCATCCTGATTCTGATCACTTTGGAAACATTTCTGTGTTCTACCCTGACCAGGGTTTACATAAGGTGAATTAAGTGAATGAGATGTTCCAGTATTATATATTAACCTGATCCAACTATCTAAGATTTATAACATATGACACACTCACTTGCCTGTGCAAACTTTGGTTCCGCTGCCTTGCAGAGAAATCTTACCATTTCCCTACCAGTGTCAGTATGAAAAGTGCAGGATCGCTAAATCTGAGTACATGAGGGAGGCTGAGAAACCAGGAGAAGACATTGGTCTGAAGCCACCTGGGCCTTCCTTCAAAGGTGGAGGTAAGCTGGAGCTCTGGGGGAGAAAGCTCTCTGTTCTCCATGCCTGATCACAGACTAGTCCTTTTAGAACTAGCGAGATCCCTCCCGTAGCTGGGAGAGCACATAATTTTCTTATCCACCCCAAACCACTGGTGTGTCTTAGTATCAAAAACATTTGACTCAACCTGCATATTTGACAGCAAAAGTGGCCAAAGGGAAATGAAATATCTTGAGGAAAAGGAATTTTTCACCAAGATATGTCCTCTCCCTGCCCCCAAGTTTAGGGGTTTATGCTTTTTGTCATTTAGTTTGTTTCCATCTGCATCAAACCAGTCTCCTCCACCGAGCCAGTCACAGAACCAAAGTCTGTACTACAAACGGGAGCTGCACCAAGGGACAGGGACAGCTTGCATCATCCTGAGCTAATAATCGTGATGTTGGTGGCTTCATAAATACTGTATGTACCTTGAACAAGGGTTTGGGTTTTGTTTTGTTTTGTTTTGTTTTGCCTTCTGGTTTGTTTTTACTAGTAGCCTAAGGGAATTAACATGTTTTATTTGCTATTTCCTTTTGTTGTATTTTCTGTACTATAACTGTCTACAATATGTCTTTTGCATAAAATGCGTAAGGGTTTGGGGGATGTAAATGGAATTTTATTCATATTTTGTCCAAATACCTCTTGTAATTTGTATCAAAATTCTTGTACAATTTTTATATTAAAGATTTATCAGTCACTGATCTCTTCCTGCTTTCTTGATTTGAAGAAACCTCAGCAAACTCCGAGACCTTTACAAAATACACCTAGTAGCACTTTAGCTCACATTGTCACTCATCCTGTTTAAAAGCACACTGGCTGGATAACTCAGAGTCGAGCTGCTGTTTAGACTGAATCCGGATCTTATTTAACACACTTCTTAGGAAGATCAAACTTCTCTCAGACAGCACAGCTGAGACAGAGCTACAAAGATCCTAGCCGGTCCCGATGGGGAACCCAGCAAACCATGACCTGAGTCTTTCCTCACCAAAGCTGGCCCTTTGGGGATTACTTTTCTGTGTCTCTCCAGAATTCCTTTTCCCCAAAGCCCTTTGCCCAAGCTCTTTTGAGGAAAAGAAGACCTCAGGTACCTTCCCAACTTAGCTTTCTACAAATATATTTTCTGCCTCCCCGCCCTCTGAAATTTGTGGACAGCAGCCAACAGGATGATGACTATACATTTTTTCAGTCTAAATGCTTGTGTTTCTCTGTATATTCCCTTAGCAGTGGTTTTCTGCAGATTGTGCTTGTTACAATCTAGACATAAAACTAGCAGATGGAAAGATATCATAGCCAGTGACATTTCCCCTTGTCGTACTGCTTGAGGGACAATGAGAAGAAGCATATAAAGAATGCTTTTGACTTGCACTGTTTGATAGTGCCTCCCCACCTTACACCAATCGCAGCCAAAAATTAAGCTAACCAAAACTGTAACTTTCACTGGAGTCTCCAATTTAGTATTTTCTCTCTTCCACCCCTCAATTAGCCTCCCTGGCTTGTCCCACCAATACTACTAATTTCCCTCAGCCTGTCACCAGGGGAATGAGCTCCCACACGCTCCACCAGCCCCCTGACCCTCGGATCTCTGGCCCGCAAGGGGCTGGATAGACTGCATGCCCATCTGGCTGTTGTCAGGCCCACAGTGAAGAGCTGGGGCCACCCGGTTTTAGAGACCACTGACTGAGCATCCCTCCTGAGGCAGCAGGGGGGCCAGCCATGAGCCATCATGGGGTCTCCCTCCCGGGATTTCCTTTGAGCACCCATATGTGGGTTTTGGGGTGAGGGTGAAGAAATGAAAGGTTAAACAACTTTGGAGAAGCCAACCTCCATTGAGGCACATGTGGTTATTAAATGTCACGGATATGTTAACGCACTCCTGCAGGGAATCCAAGCATAATTATGATCTTTTCATCTGTCATAACACGTCTGTAATTGGCAAGAATTCTCCTTCAAACAGCTCCTTCTTCTTAAAAAAAAAAAAGTTGCTTTAAATGTTATTAAATGGTGGAAGCACTCCTGTTTAGCAAAGAGGCGCCCACGAAGACAGCTCTGGCACAAGGCTCAGCCCCGCCGGGGCCGCGGCCAGTTGCTGTCTGAAGCCCACTGGAAGGCTTGCTGGCTGCTGGTTTGCCCTGTATCAGTTGACAACATGACACTAGATTAAGTGTCACTAATTTAATAAAGCTCTCTGAGAATAAAGCTGATCTATCAATGAAAACGGGAGAGAATCTTGCTGGGGGCTCGGGAGGGGTGGCTAAGAATATTGGATTGCCTGAAGTAACACTGGGGGAGAACCTATCGATCCTCAGAAGACGCAGTTATTTTTAGTCACCTGACTCTCGAGCACCCAATCATTACCCATATTCATCAGAGACATATAATGAACAGAGGTATTGATTGACAGGGCTAGCTGAAGAGATTTCCCAACAGTGCTAGTTCACATTGATAGGTCTCCAATGGGAATAGAGGCCACGCAGCCCTGGAACATAACTTACTGTTCTAGGTCCTTACGTTGATTTTATGTTGTGGTGGGGGGAGAGAGGAGGGATAGCCATACACACAGAGGAGCTCCCTTGACCTTTCTCTACAACCTTCCTCACTAAGAAAGAAGAAAACCGACAGTCAACAAGTATACAACCCTGCTCTACAGGTTCTGCTTCTCTCCAGGCTGGCCAGCCTACCTCCTCTTGGACTGCTGGGTGTATTACCTTGATTTATAGAAATTTGCTCAAATCTGGGACATGCCAGTCAGACCTCAGAGCCATCAGGCATATGAAGCCTTTCCTCCCCTAAAGATCAACATATGGCTTAGAGAAATTATCATGTTCGACTAATTGCACCAAGTTGGCATGGTAGGAACATAATGAGTCGGGTTTCAGCATGCTGACCCCAAACCCAGTGATGCCAGCGCATAGTAACTTTCCAAGCATTTTGCCGCATGGCAGGAATCCTCATTGAGCTGCTGTTCACAAAAGGCGCTTGGTTAGATCTCTAGCGTGTGCCCTGAACCTGTGCTGCTGTGTTCCATCGTCTGCAGTAGTTCACTGTGCTGTTCCCACGAGCATTCGTCCTTCCAGAGAACTAGTGGTGACCCAAATGCCATCACCATCAGAAGCCATGTGCTGCCTGATGGGTGACATGCTGCTTAATATGCTGATCTGTAACTAGAAACCATTCCACCCCGGGGAGAAAAAAAGCAAAGGATTAAGACAAGGACAGCTGTAAAAAATAAGGCTCCAATGCATCATTAGAAACCAGAACTTCACATATAAAATATAACTGTCTGTCATCCACACTTGGTATTAGCAACACTTGACTTGTATATGAATAAACTGCTGTAGGAACTCTAAGTCACCCCTTAACCACTGACGCTAGAGAGGAGACTCTCTACTTTAGACTCTCCTCATCTGAGCCTGGGATCTTAATGATGCTTCATTTAATTTGCCTCGGATCATCCTCACTAACCTGCGTCACTTGACTTACCTTGGTCAGCAGACTTTTTCTTCTGCAGGAGCTGCCTCTCCTTCGGCTTTGAGGCTTTTACACACGCCACCTTCAGCCTTTTCTTTGCCCTTCTTTCTCTCATCATAAGGTTCAGTTCAGTTTCTGTTTTCTTGGCTGATACCATTAAAAAAAAAAAAGTTCAATATATTTTGATCCTCTGAGGTTAGACTGTACCTTGACTTCATTCCAAATGTAAGAGCTTATAGGGGGAAAAAAAATCAAAGTCTTCAATAATTTTAAACCAGAGTTCTGTGCATCGTGTAGCAACTTTAAGTTTTTGGAATGCTCCGAAAAATGGTCAGGAGCTATTGAATTTGGAGGTTATCTGGGTTTGGGGCATGTGCCATGTGAGGTGATTTTAAATTATTAGGCCTCTTCCAGGTTTTTAGAGAGATTCGTTTTTATAAATATAAATGCTATTAACAATTCAAAGCACTCCCGTAATTCCCCATCTTTGCTCTTCCCTGTGATCTCGATTTCAATTTTTCTAATTTTTTTAAGTGAAGAATTTCCTTCCAAAGTTTCATAAAGTCATTTGCAGACTAAAAACAAGACACTTATTTGATTATTTTCAGATGTTGTATCAATTGGTCTGCAGCAGAAAGTAATCTTGCAAGATGTTGTACTTTATGCTCTCCATTCTTTCCAAAACCACAAACCTGTGTTTGAAAATACAATTCTTGAAGCCCTGAGCCTCACCCACAGAGCTCATGTGTGACGATGTTTCAGCCTCACATGAAGGCTACCTTTCCAAGGAGGAAACAAAGCCCACTCACTTTTCATACATCTATGTGAACAGAGCTGGGGGGTAAGCCGGGACAGTGGTGAAATCCAGGAAGCTGCATCTCAGGTGGGAACGGTGTTCTACACTAAACTACACCTTGAAGATGGGCTGATTCTGGAGCCCTCCTAGCTTGTAGTACTTAGTAGGTGACTAGTGCACATTAACAGAATAAATGGGTGTGAGGCTAAGGAATGGGTGTGGGTGGGTGGATGGAGCCCTTTGTTAAATGCAGAAGTCCGAGTTGGCCTCAGGAGGAGGTGGCAGACATGTCTGGAGAGAAGGCCTGGATCAGCTCTTTCAGGGCTCTGAAAAGCAAATAGTAAACAAAGCTTTGAGAAAGAAAGTACCACCAAAATGGGCTTACTTTGCCATTTGTTTACCTGCAGGATGTCCTGGCTGGCCTGAACTTACTGAAATCCAAAACCCATGAGTGGGCCTCAGGGCTAGACAGAGGTCTCCAGGGCCTTCTAGTCAAGGAGGGGGGAAGAAAACAGCAAATGCTTGGCAAGAGTGGGAGAAATTCCCTAATCTTTCTTCTCCTGCATTTTCTCAGGCCTGTCTCAAACCCAACCAATCTGTGGCTAGAGGAGCAGCAGCTGCAATGGGACGCAGGAGCCCATACGCTGTGGACAGGAAGCCATCCAACCCGCTGGGAGGAGCTGCTGTCCTGAGGGTGAGGAAACCTCTTTGCCTTTTGCATCCATCTCTCCTTCCACTGCTTGGTCCTGGAGGTGAACTGTAGAGCCCAGGATTTCTGGCCAGAGACTGAAGAGGTGATGCTGGGAAGTTCCAGAGAGGATATGGAGAAGGAGGTCCCTGGGAAAATGATGAATTCCTGACTTACCCCTGAAGTGCGTGTGCATGAATTTGACCTTACACAGCATAGACTAGGTACTGGGTGGTGCACACGTTGGACTAATCCAAATAGTGCTTCAAGGGTTTTGAAAACTAACTGACATGGGAACAAAGACCCACACAGAAGGCTGGTTGGAACTTGCAGCCCGTACTCACTTAGGTTGAATGCCCGTTAAAGGTATATTGCATTCTCCATAGGATTTAAACAAGATCCAGAATCTCATAACATGCATGGTAGGCAGACCTTTTGTTGTTTTATGGTAAAGTATACAAAACAAAAATGTACCATTTTGATCATTTTTAAGTGTACAGTTCTGTGATATTAAGTACACTCACATTATCGTGCAACCATCACCACCATCCATCTCCAGAACTTTTCATCTTCCTCAATGGAAATTCTGTCCCCACTATACATTAATTCTCCACACCCCACTTTCACTGCATTCTACTTTTCTACTTTGTCTCTATGAACAACACTACTTAGGTAACTCATCTAAGCAGAATCATATAATATTTGTCCTCTTCTGACTGGCTTATTTCCCACAGTCACACAGCACAGTGTTCTCAAGGTTCATCCATGTTGCAGCATGTGTCAGAATTTCCTTCCTTTTTAAGACTGAATAAGATTCTATTGCGTATTTGTGTGTGTATGGCACATTTTGTATATCCATTTATCTGTGGATGGGCACTTGGGTTCCTTCCACCAGAAGGCAATAGGCAGACTTCTAAATGGTCCCCAATGATCCTTATGTACCAGTTTTCATGTCCTGGTGCATACCATGTCCTTGAGTGTGACATGGACTTACTTTCAACAAACTATAGCAAAAGAGGTAAGATATGGTCAGGATACAATCCCAACTTTTTCACCCTATGAAGAACCATGAAAATCTTTCACATGGGAGAAGACAATCAATAGATACCATTATCAAGATGATAAAGTCTTGTAACCCAAAAATGACCAAAGAACAAGCATTATTTAAATGCTCCAGCAATAAGGGAAAATATTCCTGAAAGGAATGGAAAGCTAGAAGGTGTCATGTAGGAAACAGAGGATATAAAAAACCAAATGGTACTTTTAGGACTGAAAAATAACTTAAAATGAAAAATTCACTGGACCAGTTCAACAGCAGAATGAGGATGATAGAGAAAAGTTGGTGAACTTGAAGACAGGTCAACAGAAATTACCCAATCTGAACAACAGAAAGAAAGAAATTAAACAGAGCCTCAGGGATCTGTGGGATTAACAGAACATCTAATGTGTGTTACTGGAGGCCCAGAACTAGAGGAGAAAGAGTTCTGTGCAGAAAACGTATTTGAAAAACTAATGGCTAAAAATTTCCTACATTTGACAAAAGACACAAACCTATAGATTCAAGAGGTTCAGTAAAACAAACAGGATAAAACCAAAGAAATGCACACACCCAGGCACAGAGGATCAACTTGTTGGGTTCTACAGATAAGGAAGAAAAATCTCTAAAAGAAAATCCCTGAGAAAAATGATGCATTATGTAGAGAACAATTGGAGTAGCTGTGTTTTTTCATCAGAAGCCAAGAAAGCCAAAGGAAGTGGAACTGTGGTAAAAGTGCTGAAAGAAAGGAACTGCCAGCTCCAAGTTCTAAAACAGGAGTTTTATTCTTAAGGAATAAATATTCTTTTTTCCTAGGAAAAATATTCTTAAGGAATGAAGTAAATTAAAGACATTCTCAGATGAAGGAATTCTCTTTTTGTCCCCAGCATACATGTTCCAAGAGCAGCTAAAGGAAATTCTTTAGAAAGAAGGGAAATGATACCAAGAAGAAAGTTGGAACCTTGAGAAATGATAAGTGACTACATGGGCAAATATAACACATTATTTTTCTCCTGTTAATTTTTCGATGGTTTGAAAGCAACAAAACATAACATTGTCTGATGGTGTTTTCAATGTATGCAGATGACAGACGTAAGACAACTGTGCAGGAGGTTACACCCTGTATGATTCTATTCATATGGAATTCTCCAGAAGGTAAAAAGGCGGCGGCCAACACATAATTGGTTGCTAGGGTTTGGGTTGGGGGTGGGGTATGGCGACCAAGGGAGACCAGAAGGGAGGCCCTGTCGAACTGGGCTTCGGTCCCTGAGAAAGAGGCGCCACTCCTGGAACCTCAGGAGCGCAGGCTGCCGCCCACGGAGCTGAGGCTCAGTAGGGCCTCTTCTCTCGGGAGCCTGAGGGAGGGGCCGGAAGCCCCGGGATCCCCATCTCTGTGGAGACGGCATTGCCCCGCCACTGTGCTGCCTCTGAGATGGTTCCATAAAGCTGGTTCTGGGGAAGGGAAAAAGTCAGAGGTCAGAACCAACCTCCACTGCCTGGGGCGACTTTGACAGTAATAGCAGGGATGCAGGAAGGAGCAAGTCCTTTCTCTCTACCTCGTGCCTTCTAATCTCTCTGGAATTAATCACTTTTGGCAACAAGCCCCAGGGAGCCAATTGGCAAGAAGTGGTGTTGGCAGAGTTCTAGCCTCGGTGTCCCAGAGCAGAATCGAAAAAGGTCAGTTTAGAGCTGGAAGACAATTGTGTGCAAAGAAGTATACACTGACTGCGAAAGAGGTGTGGAAGCTCACATGAAGGGCGGAAGTCACCTCGGAGGGCTGCAGAGGCGGAGGGAAGGTGCACGGGAGAGCTGGGACTTGGGCTGAACTCTAAGGATGGCCCAGAGTGGACTAGGGACCCAGGGGCTGAGTCAGAGCGAACAGGGACGCTCAAGATGTGTGGGGGACAGATTAGAGGCAGGAAAGCAAGTGGGTTGTTTTTTTAAATAAATAAGTAAATCTCAGCATCACTTTGTGAAACTTGTTAACTGACAGAATGAGGAGTTTGGCATTTGTCACTTTAAAATGAAGGAAAGAGTGGAGATGTGAAGAACCTCCCCCTTAATGAATGACACCCTGTCTTTCGTGACCAACTCATGCTCCAGGATATGGAAGTTACAGCAGTAGAGCGTTTTAGGAATCTTGCTTCCTGTGTCTGAGGATTATCCAGGCCAATTATTTTTCGTGTGTGTGTGTGTGTGTGTGTGTGTGTGTGTGTGTTTATTTCTTATCATAAGAACACTTTTTCCAAACAGAATGTCAGGTGCAACCCCATGGCATGAAATAAACAGAAGCAGAGGCTCTGGGAGTGGCAGAGCGTCCCCCATTTGGTATCCTCCTTCCTGCCCTGCTGTGGACTTTGGAATCCTGTCATGAAAACTAGAACACAGTTTGCCAACCACTGACCTGAATGAAATCGCTGACATTCCAGATGAGGCTGCCGAGGTGCAGAAAGGTTCCCGACCACCCCGCACATTAGTGCTGGTCTATGACCAAAATGCACATCTTGTGACTCTGGTCCAGGACCATTTCTGTCAGAGCCTGAGTGGCCATGTAACGTATTATCTGAGCTAGGACATATTTTAGAGTATTTTAGAGTGAATGAGGTCACTAAAAATAACTGATAGGCATTAACAGATCTATGGGAATAGTAGCCTGGGACTGTCCTGAGCAAATTAGAACATCTGGTTACCTGATGAAACCTCGCTGCTTTTTTTCATACTTCCTCATATTACCCAGGGCCCCACCTGCTAACAGTCTTTCCCACATTAATTTATTTGATATCTAGTGCCTCTCAATCTAATGAGAACACAGAACCCTGGACTGAACGGATTCCCTTTAGGATTTACTATCTAACATCTTTTGGTGTGAATTGCCCGATACTTTCCCAGACTTTTATCTGTGTACGGGTAACAGGGCCCTGGCACAACAATCACCTGGTGATCAGAAATCAAATTGAGGAGATGTTTGGGTCAGCTGAAAGTATTAGTATATAAATCAGGTTCTTAATTGAAAGCAACAGAGAATGACTTTGACTTGTTTATATAGAAAAATTATATTGGTCACTACTGGATAGCTCGCGAAATTGCTAGGAAGACTGGATCACTAAGTCCAAGAAGCAGACAGGAAAGCGACAGGCTAAAATAATAGGCAAATACCGAGATCGTATCACAGAACTAGTCCAGCGAGGACCTGGGTGATGTTGCCGGTCCCGCGGACTGCAGCGGACACTGCTGCTCACTGTAAACCCAGAGTGCTGTGCTCTCTCCATTGCCCTGTTGCACAGCCTGCTTTCAGTTCAGTGAGTCCAAGTGGGTGAACCTGACTGGCCAGTCTCAGGTCGACCCTGGTAATGTCGTATTTTCTTTACAGTGGAAAGGAAGGTTCTGCCTACAATAACTATACTTTTGCCCCCAAATAGTTGCTGCCCCTCCCTGAGGGAAGGATTATACTTCCCTCTTTGACAGCAGACTTGATTTGTGTTGTTTGTTTTGGCCAGTGAAATATGAGCAGAAATGGTGTGGATCACTTCCAAGTAGAAGGCTTCAGAGCCAGCGTGTGCTTTGCTGTACTTTCCCTTGGGGCTGCTGCGGCAGCCTGGGTATAGGAAGTGAAGGGGATGTGGGGCAGAGCCACAGCCAGCCCATGACGGACATGCAGCATCAGCAGGAATTAACCTTCGTAAACCACTAAGATTGGGCAGGCGAGGACGGAGTGTCCTTTGTTACCAGGGCATTGCTTAACTTCATCTGACTGATGCACGCTCCCACCAAGATTCAAGATTCCCATGGTGGAGAATTCACAAACAAAGGAAAAAAAAAAAGACACTGACTTATAAAAATCATTTTCCATATACAATTCACCCAGGTAGATCGTTTCCAAAGAGTCATCTCCCTTCTTCAAGGTCTGCCTTGCCGCCCTCCTAAGCACTGCCCCCGGGTCCCCACAGCAGTACAAGGGTAGAAAGTTTGTGTGGGTAGAACCCTTGGGACCAAATCAGCAAACTCTTCACAATCTCTGTTGTGTGTATGTTAGAGAGATTATTTGTATTGATCTTACCTTTAAAAAAAAATCACTGAATGTTAAAATTGATCAGGGAAGACTTCCACTGGGAGAGAACAGGTTTTGAAAAACACTCAGGCCGATTTAGACAAAAAGGAGTTGTAAGGCAAGCGTGTGTATGTGTGTGTATCTGTGGATGTGGGTGTATGCATCACATTTGTTTATAGGTGGTTTTATTTCTAAAAATTAGATACATATTTTATTTTAATGAAAATGAGGAATCCATTGTTTTCTAGCTATATAATCAAGATGGTTGTGGCTTTTGCTATAGAATAATTTTTCTTCTCCTGAGGAATTAAGTTCAGCACAATTTCCTGGCATTCCCCCAAAGTTTTAAAGTTTATTCACTACTTTATTTCTATCTGTTTATGCCATTCCAGTCCTTAGGACTCAGTTCACAGATGGAAACAAAATCTTACCTTAAAAAGAAGGTCAGCCAACAAATTCCAAAGAGCATTTACCTTGCAGGCTTTTCAGAGGAGGCTGGGCAGGACTTGGTGGTGGTCCCGGTATCGGCTGACCCAAGGCACGGAGGTAATTTTTGGGTCCAGCCTCTTGTTACCTTAGGATGAGAGAAGTAGTTCATGTTCTAAGAAGTCATCTAAAACGAACTGTTTTTTCTTAAAAAAATTATTTCAGGATGGGATGTACCTATGGAATTCCACCCACCCCCTTTCCCTTACTCCCAAATCAAACTGTCAGTCTCGTCTCTCAATGAGCAGTCTTTGGAGAACCTACAGTGTGAACTGGGGTGTGCGCCACTTCATATCAAGGAAGAATTAAGACAACAGCTATCTATTTAAGGAGTGAAAAATATTACCTTAATCACTGGCATCAGAGCTCCTCTTAAGGATAGGAAAGTTCTTGTTTTGTAAATAATTTCCCAAGACTTTTCTTTGGTAAGAGAGTACAAAGGGCATCTTCCCTACAGAACAGACAGAAACAATGAAATGGATCAACTGCTCAGCATTAGAAGGTAAAAGGAGAGGAAGTGGTGGAAAGGGAGAGAGTACTGAGTAACTGACTGGAGATTGGTGGCCATTGAAAAATTCCAGGGACAAAGGTAGTCAAGGATGCCCACCACCAACCGGTACTAAGACCTAAGATATTGTTAGAATGGGTTTACCTTGAAATCTGTTTTGCCAGGAGCGCCTGTGTGAATAGCCCAGTAGGGAAAAGGGACAGCACCCTCCCAGTGGTGAGCTGATCCACAGAAAGAGCCAATGCAGTAGAGGCAGGGGCTTGAGTCAGAGGTTCCTCGTGAACAGAAGCTTCCCAAGACTCCCTAGAGACACTGAGAGGTAGGCTTGGACAACCACTCACCTATAAGGGGATCACATCATTTTCATTGAAATCTCAAAGGGGACAATGACCCACCTACCATCCTGGTTACAGGTCTGAGAAGTGGTACCTTCTTCCTTACTTGCTTCTGAACATGCTACTCACTAAACGATACATACCTAACACCCTCCTCCCAACCCTCCCCCTCTCCCTTACTCCTCTCTGCACTCAAAAAAATAGAATAAAATTGTGGCATATACAATGTCTTTGAACCATTGACTGAGATGGAAGGAGGGGAACCTTTCCAACAGCAGGGTAGCATTCTAAGTGGGTACTAGGAGGAGGACCAAAGTGCGGTGTTTGGTATTTTGATAACAGTATAAAATGAGGGACAACCTTCATTCCCATCATTAGAGGGGTGGTTAAATAAACCATGATCCATTCAGACAGTACAATGTGCTCTGCATCATTTCAAAATAATTTTGGTAGATTTGCATATACTGATATGGAAAGATGTCTAAGATCTGTAGTTAAGTTTAAAAAGCAAGGTGAATAGAAGTAGCTGCAATTTTTAAAGAAAAAAATCCCACAAAATATAATTGCATATTTGAAAATGTAAGGATATTCCCCCCTGAGTAAGGAAAGGACTGGATAAGGACCTGGAGATGAAACCTATTTTGTTTGAAAAATTTTAACCATGGGAATGTATTCATGAAGTATTTATATAGTTAGGACAAAAAAATTAAAGTACATAAACATTTAAAGGAGCAGTGGAAGGTCAGAGTTTCTGGAGGCCCTCAGAATCCACAAAACGAAGACAATTCTGCCAACATAAATCTAGATAAAAGAGCCCACCATTCAAAGGTGACCTGGCAGCACTGTCTTCCCTCACATCAGAAAGCCAGACACTGGCTGGGAAAAGTGAGTTCATCATATGTACGCTCAGCATATGACTTTTAACCTCCTGGGAAATCTAGAATGTTGGGCCTTAGCCCAGGTACAATCTGAGTGTCTGCCACAATCATACCCGCTTTCAGGTGTGTTGTGAAGAAGCAGTCACCTGTTTCCACTCTTTTATTTTTTAAGTATAGTTGATATACAATATTATATTGGTTTCAAGTATACAACATAGTGATTCTACATTATTAGAAGCTTACCCCTACTAGTGTAGTTACTACATGTCAACAAAGATGTTACAGAACTGCTGACTGTATTCTCTATGCTGTACTTTCATCCCCATGACTGATTTATACTATGATTGAGATTCTGTGCTTCTTTTTCCCTTTCACCTCTTTCATCCACCCACCCCAAACCCTCCTGCATGGTAACCACCAGTCACTTCTTAGTGTTTATGAGTCTATTGCTATTTTGTTTGTTCTGTTTTGTTTCAACATTCCACTTATAAGGGAAATCATATGCATTTGTCGTTCTCTGCCTGACATATTTCACTTAGCATAATATCCTCTAGGTCCAACCATGTTGTTGCAAATGGCAGGATTTCTTTCTTTTTTATGGCTGAATAATATTCCACTGTGTATATATAGCACCTCTTCTTTATCCATCCATCTATTGATGGACACTTTGGTTGCTTCCACATCTCAGCTATTGTAAATAATGCAGCGATAAATATAGGGGTGCATATATTTTTCAGATAAGAGATTTTGTGTTCTTTGGGTAGATTCCTAAAAGTGGACTTACTGGGTCATATGGCATTTCTACTTTTAGTTTTCTTAGGAAACTCCATACTGCTTCTCATAGTTGTATGCCCCAATTTGTACTCCTAGCAACAGTACAGGAGGGTTCCCTTATCTCCACATCCTCACCAACACTTGTTATTTCTTTTCATTCTTATTTTTGAGACAACAGAGTGTTTTGAAACAGCCTGGGGTAGGCCCCACAACCCACACCATCGGAGTAAAATTCTTCACAAGCGGAAGCTGAAAGTAAGTGGAGCCCTTCATCAGCCCTGCGGTCGGCTGTGAGGATAGTGCAGCTGTGGCCACAGTTCCTGCAGCTCACTGCTTAGTGCCCCCGCTGGCCAGCGCCTGACCTCGGTGACGTTTTCCCTTGTCTCCTTGTCCTGTGTGAGTCCCTCGGCCCCATCCACTCGTGCTGTGTGGTTCTCTCTCTCATCTCGGGCTCACCCTTTCCCCTGGCTCCTTGCCCTGTACCTATGAAATGCCCACTCTGAAAGAAAACTTCCTGCTCACACCAAACCACCCTGTCTTAGCCGTTCAGGCTACTGGAACAAAATATCACAAACTGGGAAGCTTATAAACAACAGAAATGCATTTCTCACAGAAATTTATATTCTGGAGGCTGGAATCCCAAGTTTGGGGGGCCGACGTGGCCAGGTTCTGGTGACCTCCCTCAGGTCACAGACTTCTCCTTGTGTCCTCACTTGGCCCAAGGGGCAAGGGGTCCCTCCGGGGCCTCTGTTACCACGGCCCTAATCCCGTCCATGAGGAGCTGATCACCTCCTAACACCATCACCTCGGGGCTCAGGTTTCAGCACATGAATCTGGGGGAGACACAGACATGGAGAGGACAGCTCAGCCCCTCAGCTGCCTCTCCTCTCTTGCCCGTCATCTAGGATGCTGGCCTCCCCTGGCTCTCCCTGCTCAGTACTTCATCCGTGTGCCCCTTCAGTCTCAGTTCTTGGCTTCCCAGCTTGTGGCCCTGAAGAGATCCCCAGTGTCCCATCACCCACACCTGACGGCCCTCTCTCCATCCCCCTAGAGAGCTGCAGTTGCTGGCATGCTGACCCCAACCATGAAATTTTCCCCTCTTCTCTTCTTTGAGATTTATCTTCTTGGTCCCCTTCCTCTGATCCTTATTTCTCTTTGGCCTTGAGGGACATCTCCTTGGCCCTGCTCTTCCAGCACTTTATACCTTAGAGATTTTTTCTAACGCCATACTTCCAGCTCTGACTTGTACGAAGCTACACCCAGACCTGCCTTCCCACCATCAGCCTCTCTTCCTGCTCTGGCACACCTTTCCAACTGCCTGCTCGGCGTCTCCCCCATATGAACAACCACCTTTCACTCTAGGCCTGGTGTGTGTAAGTCTAGACAGCTAGGCCTGCTTCCCTGCCTTCCAGGTTTCCTAATTCCATCAGCTCCTCAGCATCAAAGCCAAATTCTCCTTCTCCCCAAATTGCACTAGTAACAGTGCTCATTCATACCCCTTCACCTGGCAAACACCTCTCCTTCCCCCCAGCCTCCTGGCTCCCACTTGGGCCGTCACTGCAGGCCCGTAACCGACCTTCTAGACTGCCATCCACCAGTGTGAACCCCTGCAGTACCACACCCAGGTCTTCAAACCTCATCTCCTCAAGACTCAAGTTTAACCCCCCTTAGAGTGGCACTGAAGGCCCTTCACAATTTGCTCCAACCCATCTCTCAAGCGTTATTTATGACTAACCCTTTGTTTGCATCTTAAGGGACTTCTCACCAATCCCTGTATATTTAAGAACATTAATGCCTCCCTAAAGAATCTCTAGAGAGAGTGGGAGTTTCTGCAGAATTCCTAGAATCTAGGAGATCAAGGAGTGTCTGGAGCCTGGGCTTTGCCTGACCCCAGGGGCAGGCCCTCAGGGAAGGGTGACTCCCCCGACTTGCTTCTGGCCCTCTGCTCACACCGAGGGGCTCCCAGCAAGCCTTCCTCCACATCACTTCCTCTCACCTGAATCTTCCTCTCTGAAAGGCACCCCTTGGCCTTCTCTGAGTCTTCCAGCTGCAGTTCTCTCAATCTCAAAAGTCCTCCCAGTGATCAAACCCCTCTGACTTGACTTTCTTAATATCAGCCATGCCTTCACACAGAGCACTACAGTGCTGGGCACACTGCACATACTTTCTTATTTAATCCTCCCAGCAACAATGCACTGTAGGTATTATTATCTTAGTTATGCTGAGGAGAAGACCGAGGCTCAGAGAGGTTCAGTAACTCACTCAAGGTCGGTTAAATACTAAGGGGAAGAGTTGGGATTTGAACTTAGATCTAATGCCTAAATGTAGGCTTCTTCCATTTTGCTAAGCTGGCTACCTGTCTGTGCTTATCTGATCAGCCTTAAAGTGTTAGTAATGCTTGGGACATTTTTCTGTAAGATTCTTTTGGGGAAGAACTTTGTGTCAGTTGTTATTTTTGCTCAGCCTCCATAGTACTGAGCACTAGGGACACAGCAGGTCCTCGGGAGAAGCCTGGTGGAGTGCACTGCACTTTCCTCTCTCCTCCAGTTTTTTCAGCCATGTGCTGTAGTTCTTCATCTCTCTTGAAGAGTTGGTGTTTTCTTTCAGCACTCCTGTGCCTCCACGGGGCAGTACCTCTGGGTGGTGGGCAGGCGCCTGGACCCCCAGCCCCCCAAGGGCCTTGGTAAGAGCGCTGTGCTGGTCTCAGGTGTGGCACCTGTTCAGGGTGCGGCTCCTTAGCCCTTGGCCATCTCCAAGTCAGGCCCTGTCTTGCTCACCCATGATTTGTGTTTCCCAATGTCCAGCAGGTCTCCTCTTCCATAGCATGGATACTTCTAATTAGCTGTGGTTTCTGAGGAGGAGGAGGAGGAAGAGGAAGCAGGTTTAATTTGGAACAATGAGCAAAAATGCTTAAAGAGGCAGAAAAGTTTGCAGAAGTACACCGTGATGCTCCCAGTCGGCCCGACCGCAGGGCTCCTCCATATTCTGTTTCACCAGATATGGCTCCTTTAGCAGCTATTCTCCTGTAAATCAACAGAAGCAGAGCATTTTGAAGAGGTTACATTTATAAGTTTTTATACCTTCTGGAGTAGTGTCTTCTGTTATGACCTTCCCCTGAATTAGGCTGTGCTGTGCCTTACCTCTTGCAGCCCTCCTTTCTTAGACCTTTTCTGCCAGGCACATCCTTCCCCTTTCATCTCCCTCGCTCTTGCAGTTGGTGACCCCAGGTTACTTAAATGCCCGGAGCCTCTGTGTCCTTCACATGAGGTGAGAACCATTCCTCACACCATGTGAGGATTTGCTGACTTATAACTGAAGTTCCTTACCACGATGCCTGGCGTGCAATAAGCGCTCGGAAATTATGGGGGGTTTTCCTCTGTTCCCTGACCAAGCAGGGTTGCTTTTTTAACCAGTGAAACATTGTCCCCAGATGTTATCTTTCTCATATTCACTCACTATTTAGTCATTCAATATTTACTGGTAACCTGCACATGCCAGGCACCTTTCTCGGCTCTGGGGCCACCGGAGGGAGCCACACAGATGGGGCCTGCCACTCCACTGGGGGTCTTGGTCCGCACCAAGTTGGAGCCAGGCCATCCAGCTTCCTCTGAATGAGTCTTCCACCAGTGAGCTCCCAGCCAGCAGAGCGTCATTTCATTTCTCTGTTTCCTTTTACTTTGATTTCTGGTGCTTTCCTCCAGTCCTCATGGCTTATGGCAGTATATGATTTGGAAGAAAAGAACTTGGAAAAACAGACAAAATGCTTAAAGATACATAAAGGGCTGCAGAAGTACCCCATGGTGTTTGAAAATTACCAAAACTCATAAAGAAACAAGGTTAAGAAATATTCATGTTTAACTAAATAAAGCTTTCCTCATCAGCAGATGTTATGCAGCTCAGATAGCAAGAGAGACCTATAGGTGTTTGGCTCAAACGGCCATATTGACGAACTTGCTTTCTTCCATATTGCTCCCAGCCAAATTATAGTCATTCAAATTGCTCTCAGATAGACTAGTTTTGACCAGATCTCCCGAATGCCCAAGCTGAGGTCATGCTCTTCCTCTGTCTCTAGCATGGATCTCAGTGCCTGGGACTAGGTAGTCACTCAGCAAAGTCTGGCAACTATGGGTTCTGCTCTGCTTCCTCCTGTGATGCTCTGAGCTCCTGATGGGCTGAGTCACTGTCATTTTTGCATTCTTTGATGGAGTGCAGGGCTTGGCACACAGTTGGCGCTCAGTAAATGTTTGTTAAATGAACAAAGGGAGGGAAGGGTGTGGGGGGAGAGATGTTTGGCAGCTCCTTCTCGGCACACAAGCTCTGAGGGAGCAGGAGGGCAGAGGCTGGGCTGAGTGGGGGGCATGACTGTACTCGGCAGGCTGTGGCTCTGGGACAATGAGGACCCAGTGCCCTGCCCTCATGGTGGCCCAGGGTCACGTCTGTGCAAGGCTGCTCCCCTCCCCTACCACATAACAGGAGGCCTCCTCTGATCAGCCTGCTTTGGAAAACTGCTTGCACCTGGCCTGGAAGAACACAATTAAAAGACGCCATAAAAATTGACAGATCCCAGTGTGGAGGGCTGAAAATACATTACAATTCCAATCGAACTATAAATAAAGCCCCTAAATTAAATAAATCTCACACAATTATGGATTAAAACATGTTCAGTGTTAATGGCCTTGCACATGGACCCTGACTCCCGAAATTGTTGCTGAGGCTGCATGGCTGGGGCATTGCATCATAATTAACAGCAGGCCACCCTGGGAGGGGCCAGCCTGAGGTTCAGCTGTGGGCCTTCAGGAGGCGAGGAGGGGTCCCCTGCTTCAGCATGGTGACCCAGCCCCCTGTTGACCCTGACTCTTTCCTCGGGACAGCATGGCCTGCAGATGGCTGTCACTGCCTGGGGCCTGAGTGTGGGCCCAGAGGCGTATCTGGAGTTAGCATTCTGCTTCTCCTGCGTGCTTTGCCTCTCCTGCATGCCTTGTCCCTCAAACGTCCATGTACAGCAAACAACCCAACTCCAAGAAGGGACTGTTGGAGAACTATCTGCATAGTTCAATTATTTGTTCACTCCTACCCTGTTGCTTTGAAGTCCACAAATTGTAATACAACTAACCAGCAATAGCATCGTACATTAGTATGTCCAACATGCCCTCCACCTTAAATGACCAGAACCCAGGAGGTGGTAACCTCATGAAGAACAATAAACTGTTCAAGAGTTCTAGCTACCCCAGGCCAAGCGTGAGTCCGAACACTTAGGAAATCTTTTGGGAGAAAAGTCTAGAGTATGGAGTTTTCATTCAAGGCAGATTCTTAACTCTAGTTGAGGCCCTACAGACCCTGTCTACAGGCCGCCCAGAGCAGGGCAGGGCAGGGCTGAGAGCCTGGGCTCTGGGGTCCGCAGTGGCTCTGCTACTGACTGAGTGCACACTTGTCTCCAGTTCATGTTCAGGTCTCCCAACTGGGGCTAGTAATAGTGCCTGCTGGCAACAAGGGTCTGACACATGCTGAGCACCTGTGGGCATTCAGGGCTGTGGCGGTCATGCGAGCTGGGTCCTTGCTCAGAACTCCTGTGGTAGAGGACACATACCTGGTCCCCCCAGTGATGTGCCAGGAGAGGCAGCAGACTTGGCTGGAATGGGGGTGGGAGTGGCAACACCATGGTTTAGGGCAGACATACCACGAGGTGACCAGTTTGCCACCTTGAGCAGCTGCCTGTGCCTGGAGAGGGGCTAACAGATGTTCCTGAGTTCCCGGGAGGATGGAAGGAAGTGAAGACACAGGAAGGACTCCCTGAGAGGGCCCAGCACAGAGCATCTGCGCTCAGTGTATGGTGACCCCCTCCTCTCCCTGCCCTCCAGGCATCTTTCAGTTGCCTCAACAAAACCCAGAGAGGTTCTTGAATATCGGGCCACCCTGGGGAGGACAGATGCTCTGGAAGGGCTGGGAGAAAGGCGCCCAGCCATCCCGGTGCTCAGCAGCCCCAGACACGCAGGGGCCCTCTTTCTCAGTCCTAATTCAGCTTTTCTGATCATATTGTCATCAGACTGACATTTTAAAAATGCAGATCTTACCGTGCCACTCTCTTGCTTTAAAAAAGGACGTTTCACTGGGTTCTACTTAGGATAAAGTGTAAAATTCCTTCATCACCTTTATGAAAGGAGATAATTGATCTTTTCCAACTCTGTACTGTGCCCTCTGCGTTTCAGTCATGTTGACCTTTGTTAGGCTCTTGGGCTATCTCGGCTCATTTTTCCTCACCGCTAGTCTGCACGCCTGCTTTTCCTGTGCTTAGACTTTGTCCTGCTCCCCTGGCAAGCCTCAGGCGGCTGACTTCCATCCAGGCTTAGAGACCATGTGCCGCACGCAGCCTCCTGATCCCTCTTGCTTGAGTTAGGTGCCCCTCCAGGTGCCTCCTTAGCAGCCTGCCCAGGCTGCCTCCACGCCCCTGCGTATTCTAGGGTAATTACCAGGCTAGCTGTTTCTACACTCGGCTAGCCACAAGCTCCAAGGGAACCCCATTCCTTCGTTCACCACTGCGCCTGCTCTAACCCAGGGCCAGGCTCACAGTGCTGACACAGGGAGTAGGAATGGGTGAGAGGAAGGAGGGAGGGATGGAGGGAAGAAGGAAGGAAGGAAGGAGGGAGGGAGGGAGGGGGAATTGCTCATTCTTGTGCCCCCTGCTCATCTGCCTGTTGCTTCCTGGCCTCACTGCCGAGCTGATGATGGAGGCAGTTCAAGGACAGCAGAGTATGCCTCTCCTCGAGGGGAGCAAAAGCCACAGCCAGCATCAGTGAACCTTGACCTGGAAGATTCTTTGGCTCACCCAACATTTTACACATATTAGATACAGATACAGATTTATTGCAAAGAACTGGCTTAAGTGAGTGAGCAGGCTGGCAAGACCAGTCTGCAGTCCATAGGGCCGGCCGTGGGGAAGGGTGGCTGGAACTCTCCAGCTTGAGCTGAAGTTGCAGGCCACAGGCTACATTTCTTCCTCTTGAGGGAAGCCTCTGCTCTGTGCTTAAGGTTCTTAGACAGACTGAATCAGGCCCACGCAGATGATCTAGGATAATCTTTCTTACTTGAAGTAAACTGATTATAGACTTTAATCACATCTACCAAGTAACTAAACAGAGACACCTACATCAGTATTTGAGTAAGTGAGGACTGGAGCCTCCCCAAGCTGACACATAAAGAGGACCCATCACACCTGGGGTCAGAGGTGCTGGAGCTGCAGTGAGAATCCAGGCGTCCAGCCTCCCACCTCCCACGCCAGGCTTATCTCTCTGTGCCCCAGGCACTCTCTCCTTTGCTGAGCTTTCCAACTGTCTGAGGCCAAGAAGACTGCATGTGCTGCTTTGGGCCTCATCCGAATGTGACCACAGAATAGTTCCAGATAAGATAATCTCCTGGATGGCTTTTCTCTTGTAATGAACTTTGAAGAATGTTTAAAATAGTGGTTCTGTAATGTGGAGAACCATATTCACCCTCCAAAAAGAGGGAAGAAGGAAGCTCTTTCCCTGGGTCTAGGCCCTAAGGTAGATGGGGCAGAGCTCACCTTCAGCTCAGAGGCACCAGGGTGGCTGTTTGATTGTTTGCAGCTGGCTTCCCTTCTGATCAGTCAGGGCCCGGCCCTGTTGCTTGTTCAATACTCTGCCTATCAACGCTGGGCAGAGATTTGACTCCCCTGGGCCAGTTTAAGGTGGCTAGACTGGCCATTTAAAATATCCCCAACAGCTTAGTCAAAAAGGGCCATTGATATTTGAGAGTCCCTAAGACACAGTTCCCTTCTGTCCATTCCAGTGTAGAGAGGAGGGTAAATGGTCACACCCTGGGGTGGCAAAGGCTGTGCCATTCAGTTAATGCTGCAGAAATCCTTCCAGAAGGATGCCTGACAGCAGTCTCCTCATTACTGATCAGAGCTACAGAAAGACTGTCAAAGTACCAAACTGTTGCTTGCAGAAGTTGGAACTGGAATCAGAAACATGATAGAAAAGTCTGAGCATTAGAGCTGAACAAGGACACCCAAATTCCTGAGCCCAGGCTCCTCAGGACAGGTATCAAAGTAACCCCAGGTATTTCCCAAAATGTGATGTGCTCCCCAAACTGGTAATCCCTTTGTTTCACACAAACACATACACATACACGTATATTTTATTCATTCAGTTAGATATTCAAGAAATACTTTGAATATTTACTGAGAAGGTACTGTGTTAGATATTGTCCTAGCTGCTGGGAATAACATTGACTTATTGTTTGTGTCCATGCCTCCCCACCCAGGCCCAACAGGAAATAAGCTTCATGAGGACAGAGCTTAGGTCTGTCCTGTTCAGTTAACAGGACCTTGATTTTGTCCACGATGGCAATGTGCCAAGCCTCAGGTGATGAGGCATGATTGTCTGAGTCAGGGTTGGCAATATTTTTGTTGTCAAATGTTCTGACAGAAAACACATTATGGCCATTCAGTATTTATTACAACTACTCATTTCTGCCATTATAATGCTGAAGTAGTTATAAATAATGCATTAATGAATGGGCATAACAATGCTAAAAAAAAAAACAAACCAACAACCCTAAACTTTGTTTACAAAAAAAAGCAGTAGGACAGCTTTGTCCCAAGGGCTGTAGTTTGCTGAGCCCTGATTTTAAGCAAACATTTTGATTTCAGGACCTCTTTACACTCTTAAAATTTATTGAGTCTGAGGAGCTTTTGGTTTATGTGGGTTACAACCATCAGTGTTTTACATATAAAAATTGTAACTGAGAATTTTAAAAAGTGATTATTTCATTTGAAAATAACAGTAAAAAACCATGACATGTTAGTATAAAATAACTGTTTTACAAAATGAAATAACAATCAGATATCATTTTACATTTTTGCGAGCCTCTTTAACATCTGGCTTACTAGATGACAGCTGGCTTCTTACATCTACCTCTGTGTTCAGTCTGCTATAATATGCTGTTTAGTTAAAAACTGAATCTCACACAGAGATATAGTCAGAAAAGGAGACCCCTTAGAACCCTGGAAAAGCAGCCTCTCAGGACACTTTGAGAACCACTGGCCTGTGTTGATCATGGGGGTTTTATTCTCCTTTGCTAGATACTCAGTTTCCCTTACAGTTGTTGTGACCATATGACCCTGTTGCAGCTGGCTGTGCACTAGCCATGGAACTTGGGCACTTTGGTTAGCCTCTTTGTGCTTCATCCGTACAATGGGAATAAAAATAATGCCTGATTAATCTAAATGATTTAATAAATTATACCTGTAAACCACCTATTTTAGTGCCTGGCACATAGCAAGTGACTGATAGATGTCAGTGATCTTTATGATGGTGATGGTGATGACAGTCAATTAGATCTCAGGAATGTCTGCTTGGCGAAGCCCTGGGTAGTATCCCAAAGTGTGGACATAGCCCCTACTTGGTTCCCCAATGCAGCACTTTATACCAGACTGTGAACAATGGGGAATAACAGAGGAATCACTGAAAAGAGCAGGAAACAGGGCAAAATGAGATATCTGACATCACTACCCTTGAAATCTGTTGGTCAAAGGCAGTCTCTGAGATGAACGTATGGTCATCTCTTTATCCTTAGGCTCTGGATACCTGCCATGTTGCTGGTGCCCACTTCATCTAACAAAGTCTCTGTGATAAGCAGAATTTTAAAGATGTTGCTCAAGATGCCTGTCGCCTAGTTATTTAATCAAACACTAAGCTAGGTACTACTGGGAAGGGGCTTTAAGGATCTAAGTAAGTTTACTAATCAGCTGCCCTTAACACAGAGAATGTAGCCTGGATTATCCGGGTATTAGATTGGCCCAATCTAATCATTTGAGCCTGTAAAAATAGAAAAATTTCTCCAGCTGGAGTCAGAGAGATGTGGTGGAAGGGGAAAGCAGAGGTGAGATAAGGAAGGAGAGAGATCAGAGAGATTTGATGCATGAGTAAAGCTTAGCCATTGCTGGCTTTGAAGATGGAATAAGCAGGGCAAAAGCCATGAAATAAGTGTGTCCTCTGAAAGCTAAGAATAAGCCCTGCATGAAAGCTAGCAAAGAAATGGGGCCTTCATTTCTACAACCTCATGGACCTGCATTCTACCAGCAACCCAAACGAGCCTGAAGGCTGACTTTAACCCAGAGCTTCTGGTGAGCAATACAGACCTGCCGCCTCCTTAACTGTAGCCCAGTGAGATCCTATCAGACTTCTGACCTTTAGAATCTTCAGATAATACATCTGTGTTGTTTTCAGCCACCAAGATTGTGCTAACTTGTTACAGTAGCAATAGAAAACTGATATATCTTCCCTTCCCACTTCAGTTTTGGTCTATACTGGTTGCATCACCAGATCACCTCCAGGAAGAACAATTTGTCTTCCTAAGCTGGACACCTTTTGTTTATTATGCTGTCCTCCCTGCATCAGCTAAACCCGAACAGAACCCATAAGAAACTCAAATATTGCCTTATCGTGGCCTCCCAACAAATATCACATTCATGATGAATTCTCCCGCCCCTTAAAAGGCAGACATGGTTGCATTAAATATACTGATCTTCTCCCCCCATATGTTTTCCTCTCCAAATTACAATGGAATTGGAGATGGGTAAATACCCTTTCCTTTATCATCCAGGTAGAAGAGATTCAAAAGCCGCATAAAGATGCTGGAGTTACGCCTTCTTTGGGGCAAGATGCCATTCCTTCTGTCGATTATGAGGGAAAGCTGGAGGTGACAGAACTGAATCAGTGCTGAGTGGGTCTGATACCTCTGCTGAGTTAGGTACATATAAACAGAAACAGCTGGGTAACCTGTTCAGCACTTGCATGTCTGTGTTATTTTCTTCGCACCACAGAAAAGCAAGCAACTGTGACTTTCTCTCCCATTTCAATTTAGTTGACTGTAATCAACAATTAGCAAGGAGCTTTCTTGTTTTTCTCACTTGGGTCACTGAATCTTGTATGTGGATGTTGACCTTAAAAACCCAAACAAAAGCAGACTGCTGGGTTCAGTTTGGAAAGTCAAACTAGAAGGGAGAAGATTTATTAGACCAACCCCTTGGCTCTCCAGAGTTTGGTTTTAATTTTAAGCTTGTTTCAACAGAGTCTAACAAGAGGTGTGTTTTTTAATGCCTGTGTAGCCTTAGAGAGCTTTGTCCTGGTCTTGTAGCTTCTGTCATGGGACAGAGCTTCCCAGCAGGGTGGCAGACCCCTGCGTTCAGGAGGGGTTAAGTGGGAAGGTCATACGGTTTCTCTTTCTCTCCAGCCCAGCTTCCTTCTCTCACATGAAGGCAAAACCATGGGATGGCGAGAGCAGGAAGAGAAGTAAAACTCCTGGACCAGACAATGTGGTGTGGGTTTTTTGAAAACTGCCACAGGGCTCAGGGATGACCCTCTCTGAAATAATGGAAGCACTTGTGAGCTGAACCGCATATTAGCTTGAATTGTTATTTCTCTTTCTATGAGTACAACTCATCTTCACAGCAAAACTGTAATCCCCTTGCAGACACAGAGCACATCTTTAAAAAGAAATGCATAGAAAATTTTTTACTTGTTTTTGTCTGGATTGCACAAAACTCCATAATATGTTTGTGCCAAAATACAGTTAGCAATTCCTCTACTGAACATTTAAGTTATAGTTGTTTCTTTGCTATTATATAACATGCTATGTTGAAGACCCTTGTACACGAGATTTTGCTGTCTTTAATGTATTTCCATAGGAAAGATTTCTGGACTAAGAGTAAGAGGGGTAAACACCCGAAATAAGTTATACATTTCTACATTGCCTCTCCAAAATAGGAACATTTGATCCTCTACCAGCCTTACACAGAGAATGCCAGGCTCATATTCTCTAGTGTTCAGTATAACTACATTGAAATATTTGCTGATACAATGTAAGGAAAGCAACAGAAAGGTTTCTGTGTGTTTTGCTTTTTTAAATTACTGATGAGGTGGATTTTTAAAAATATATTTATTCACTGTATCACATCTTTTATAATTAGCTTATGGCTTTTGTCCATTAAAAAACTAAGTTCATATTATTTCTCTTAACATTTTCAGTGAGCTCATCATGCACTGGTTGTAGTGATCATTATCTATCATTGTTGTTTACCCCAGTCCTTTTGATGATCTTTGATGTACAGCAGACAGATTTAAAAATTTTATTCAGTTAAAGATATCTTTTCCTTTGTAATTTCTCACATTGCTTAAGTGTTTAGAACATTCTTTGCCCTCTCCAGCAATTCCACTATTTTTACCCTTTTTCTGTTTTTTATTGACTGTTTTTATTCCTAGCTCTAATCCAGCTAGATTTTTTTTGGTTAATGTTAAACTAACTTTTATTTTCCTCCCCTCAAACCTTTCTGATTTATGAAGTTAACTTATTTTTTAAATGTAGCATTATGTTTATTTTTTTCTGATTATCAAATCAATATTTGCCTAGTGTAAAATTCAAATAATAAGCAGATAAAGTAGGAAGGGAAGGTCACTATAATTACCTTAACATTTCCATTAATATCCATTTTCAACAGTTTAGTATGTATCCTTCCAGATTTTCTTCTATGTATAAACTTAAAACAGACACTGTACTGTCCATACTTTCTTATAATCTGTGATTTACTTTTATTTAACCAGATTTTGATATTGTCTTCCATACTGATGTAGAGATATAACTCATTTTTTAAAAGCTGTGATGTATTTCCTTGCATATTGTATAATTTATTTAATCAGTCCTCTATAAAATTAGATACTTCTGATTTTCCTTGTTAATATCTACAGTCAGCAATGAATAGTGTTGTGTGTGAATATTAGCACACCTCTAATTGTTTCCTTAGAATCAGTTCTTAGGTAGTAATTGATGGGTCCATGGACATACAGGCTTAAAGTTTAAACAGATATTTATAAGTTGCTCTCTGTAAAGCTTATACTTATCTTGCCTTCCCACCAGTAATCAACATTGGATACTACCAATCTTTTTTATCTTCATAAATCTGATCAGTACAATTATGTCTTGTCTTTAATTTATTTGTTTATTGTGGGATTAGTGTGCGATGCTTCATTTGTCATATGTTAACAACTTCTGTGCACTAGGTCTGTTTAAAGACCAACTGTTCCATTGGCCTGTTCACTGTCTTGTACAAGTTCCACACTTCAGATAAGTTTTGCTATATGACAGCAAAACCCCACCAACACTTAAAGAATATTAGCTATTCTTACTTATTCATTCTTCCAGATGAATTCTGGAATTCTGCCTGTGTTTTGGTTGAAATTACAATCAGCCTAGCTGCTAACATGGCAACATTAACTCTTGTACAGAATTTGGTCTAACCCACCTTCCATCCAGAAACAAGATGTCCTGTATTTAAAAGTCTTCCATTATAAATTGTAATAAATTTCTGTTGTTTTCTTTGTATGAATGCTTCATATTTAGTGCTAGAGATTTTCTTAGTTAATTTTTGCTTAGGTTGCTATTAGATGAATAGAATCTTCTCTTGCCTTATAGTGTACATATTCAAATGTATTTTTTTGTTATGTCAAATGTTATTTTTAAAAATATAGTCATTTACTTTCCTTTGTTAATTCTAGAAGATTTTCAATAGATTTTCTGAAGTTGTCTCATTTTCCAACTTTGACATCTAGGAATAATAAGAATTGTATCTCTTTGTTTCTAATAATTATACTTCTTATTCTGTTCTATACTTTTCTCATTGGTTGAGATTTCTACAACAATATTAAACAATAATTGTGGGAACCAAGATGTATTTTTTAGCATTGCTCACACTAGGGAAGAATTGATAGCTTAGAAAAGTTTCCTTCAGATTCAAAACTCATTTAAGATCATGTTCATTTTTAGAATTGTTGTCAGATTGAGGAAGTGTCATATTAAGTCTATTTCCTATGTTTGCTGTAAGGTTTGGAAGATTTTCCACATGCTGGCTTCAGACTCTATACATTTAAAACCTTGCTTCGCCTCCTAGCCACACATTCCTGTTACTTGGCATTCTGGGACACATTCATATTTTCATATGACCTCTGGTCCTGCCTTTTTGCCTCTGGACACCAGCTGAGAGGGCACAGTAGGAGTATTCCAGGAAGCCATTCCTATCCCAGAACAGCCAGTGGTAACCTAACTATACGCAGAAGTGATTGAGAACCACATACATATGTCATGCTATGAAGGCCAAACTAAATATGCGTCCAACTCAACTTCCTGTTAGCCCAATCCCAAAATGCCTCTGTCTATTCCAGTACTACCCAACAAGCAAGAAAGAGTGAAGGAGGGTAAGTCAGGGCAGACAAAGAGATTAGCTTAACTTTTAATAGTTAAAATATCTTACTTTTTCACAATTTTGCCAGATTTCAAAGACTGTACTCTGCATGAGGGTGCTCTATCTAAGAGGTGCCATTCACATCATCGCATCCTGAGGTATAATTTATTACCACAGTTTGCTGGCACATGGCAATAAAGTGTCTCATGCTAACTGAATTAGAGTTGTCAGAAGACTTTCTGACCAATGGCAATAGTTTCAGAGGGATGAGTGTTTCTATTTCCCACAAAGGCTTTGGATGGTCAGTGACAGTCCTGGTTTTTTTGCATGTTTTCAGTCCCCTGAAGTTCTGCCTTGGGTTTTTATGTAGCCTCTGCTCCATAACACAATGGGGAGAGTGGCCCTGATTCCATCTTGTGGTTTGACCGGGTGTGGTGTCCAAGGCCCTCCAGAGATCCTTCCAAATTGTCTGTACCTTCCTTGCATTCCTGTGTCCTCTCGCTCCAGCCAGGTCTTCTTCTGTGGGAAGCTGGAGAGTAAAAGATCCAGGCTTTGCAGGGGAAGCCTGCCTTGCCCCTTCTTACAGCTACTTCTATGGACAAGAGCCTAGCCTTCCTGTTACACTTTCCTCCAAAATGAAGGTAAACAGTATTTACTTTACAGAGTAGTTCAGGGGCTTAAATTTCATCATTTCCTGCCACATGCAGAATGAAATCCAGTCCTTCTTGCCTACAAGACCCTGCGCTCTGGCCCCTGCTCTGGTCCTGATGCCATGTCCTGCCAGTCTCTCCTCCCAGGGCACAGGCTCTTCTTGAACACACCAAGAACACGTCTGCTCGAGACTTCTGCACTTTGTTGTCTCTGTCCAGTGTCCTGAGTCTGATCCAATCTGCCTCCTGGGCGAGGCCTTTGCTGACCATCCCTGTTCAAAGCAGCAGCTCGCCTTTCACCTCCATCACTGCCTCTTCTCCTTCCTGGCATTTTTCTGAACCCATGTGTTCATTTGCTTAATTGGCCATTGTTTGCTGCCCCCATGACAACGTAAGCTCCCTGAGGGCAGGGGCTTTGTCTGTCTCAGTCACTGCTCTAGTCCCACACCTTACATAGTGTGAGGCAAGCTGTGGGCTCTCAGTACATTTGTTGCAGATCTGAATGTGTGAATGAGCCTGTACCTCCATCTGCCTGATAAAATAGCCTTTTTGTATTAGCCTGGTCCTTCCTTTCTGTGTACCAGCAGTCTGGGGAAAAGAGGCATATCTTCTTCCCCTGAATTGTCCACACTACTCATGTAGCCCTTGATCCGCGCTTGTGGACCCGAGGGGGGAAGGCTTGTCTGAGCTCGTGAGAGGCAAGGTGAACTAGGCGAGTGATCTCCTGTGCCTACTCCCATTCTCTTGATGGCTTTGTACCACTGGGCTGTCCCGCTAAGAGGAAGACGTCAAATCTGTGGAGGAACCTGGCTCTGGTATGTTGTCTCAAACATGGCTGTGCCTATGCAAAGGCTCGTGGTGATGCTTCACCTCACACGATGAACAGGGCTTCCCTCTGATAACCAGACCAGTGAGAAAAGATGAGCTGCTGATTTCATAAAAGTGAGATGTCTGCCACATCTTTCCTTCTGCTCCAGGGCTGGGAGACCCTTGGTGCAAGGAGAAGAGGAGGGGACCTCAGTAAAGCCACTCTAAGCAGACCCTCAAAGGAGGAGTTGCCAGCCATAGTCAGCAAGCCTGTCTGCCCTTGGAGATGGGACAGCTGTGGCCAGGGTGAGGCGTGGCCGGCTCATGCAGAATAGTGTCCCACGAGGGCTCTCCCTGCCACATGCCGCCCTGGCTGTGAACTGGCCCAAGTCCCCAATTCATTCTTTAGTTAACCCCAGTTACCACATCACTTTTCCAGACCAACCTGGCCATACCAACTAAACACAAGGCTATAAATCTTAGTCAGGACGCCTGGGTGTGTGGCACCTAAGCATCCCTGATGCTGATTCCTTAAGAAAACTCATTTCTCGTAATGTGAGCCCTGCTGAGGATGGCCATGTCAACTTATTAGACTTTTTACTTGGCCGTATTGATTCTGCTCTACCCCGATGCGGCCCGTAATGCTGGCTAATGTTATTGATGAGCCATCAGTCTTGTGGAGAAGCGTGGGGCTTGCAGCTCTTTCCGAACCACAGAAACCACTTGGTGGACAGTGATGGAGAGAAGGAGCAGGGCGTGAGTGGAGCTCTTGGGCCAGCTCTGTGCAGGCTGGGTACTTTAATGAAAGACATGCACTCCGGGGCGGGAGACAGATGCGGCTCTCCAGAAGCCATTTATTTATGAAATAATTATGAACGCACAGTTGAATCATGGATTTTCATTACCATGGGTGTCCAGCACTCTTTCTTGATTCATATTTTGCTGGAAATGAAGTGCTGTTGGTTACTGGGTGGGGATGGTGAGGGGAGGAAGGGCAAGGGGCACCGTCAGGCAGGGGCCCTAAGATACTTCCTCTCGCTCTTCTGCCCTCCCTCACAGCACCGTCTGTCCCCGCTGGACCCAGCTCTATCTCCTAAGGGAGTTCGATTTTGATCTCTTCTCAGAAGGGCCCAGGTTTTTAACATCCTAAGCCTGTAAACTAAGGCTTCACTCCAGGAGCTCAGGTGCCGAGAGCCGGCAGAGTCAGGGCCTCTGGACTCTGGGGTGCCCGTGTGGGAAGGAAATGGGTGACAGGTATTGGGAACAGGCGAGAGGAACTGGAGTGCAGAAGATGCATCCACGCTCCTTACATATGAGGTCCTAACTGTAATCTGGAGGACATTTTCTACCCTTCCCACAGGCTTCTGTAACAAAGTACATACACTGGGTGGCTGAAACCACAGACATTTATTTTTCATGGTTCTGGTGGCTGGGAAGTGCCCGCTCAGGGTGCCAACAGATTCAGGGGTTGGCAAGGCCCTTGCACCCTCCTGCAGGGGTAGCCTCCTCGAGGAGTCCTCACTTAGCCCAGAGACAGGGAGCTCTGGTCTCTTCCACCCACTAGGGCGCTGATCCCACCACAGGGAGGCCGCCTTAAGAATTCCCCACCCCACCTACCGCTAGCCCCTTCCCAGTGAGAGACCACCTTTGACTCCTGGGCTCACGGTACCCCCACCCTCAGGTCTGCTCCGGCCAGAGGGGAATGTCAATGACTATCAGGGGACCTCATGCTGTGCATGTCTGTCTGTAGCAATGAATCCAGGACCAGTCCCAATACATTGAAGGGGAAGAATGTAAAGTAAGGGCTGATATCAAGCTTCCACTCTTTGCGCTCATATGAGGGAGGCAGAGTAACAGATTGGCTCAATCCTGTGAAAGCTTAAGTGGAGAATTTGCAGGGGCTTAGGGTGAGTGCACTCAGGTGTGGGATTATTTCTAGCAAGGCTGGGAGAAGTAAATGATCAAACCTGGTGTTCTAGCAGTTTTGGTGCTGCCTTAATGGGCCTGAGGCACCTGTTGCCCTCCTTTTGGTCTTGTGGGCACCCGCCCCCCTGCCCTGCACTGTGGCTCCCCAAGTGCCTGTCTTCCTCCTACATGGTCAGCCCCGGGGAAGGTGGTTGGCATGAGGGCAACTCTGAATCTCAGTGCACAAGAGGCAGTTTAGAAATGTTTCCAAGATGAATGAAGACATGCATTTTATTACTAAGTTTAGGTCTTTCCCAGAGACTGTAACCTACAACTATTTGCTGTCCAATAATTCTTAGAAATCTGGATCCTTATGTAGAGAATATGTGTCCACTGATGAATTTGAAAGTTTTTATAAAGCAGTGGAACTCTTTCCTCTTGAACACGACCTAACCTGAACCCCCAAAGTATAAAACAGATCAAATGGGATGGTAGCAAGAAGAGGAAATCAGGGGTGAAGCAAACATTTTCCTAAGGCTCTCGTTGCATGCATATTGAGGGGCAAGGGACAGTGAATGTGGAGAGACCAGAGATGTGTGGAGGCAGTCACCCCATCCCTGAGTTGCCTCCTTCTACACACACACACACACACACACACACACACATGCACACACAATCACATTAAAAGAGAAAAAAATCTGATTTTGACACATGAGGGTGGGTGTCTTTGCCTGATTGTGTGCTCTTTCCAGAGATGGTGGGAGTGTCATAGATGTCATTCCTTTGTCATCTCCTCCAAGTTCATCTCCTCTTCTGATTTGAACCTTTTGAAGCAGCTACTCCCCTGCGCTAGTGGCTTTGTGGATTGGATATCAGTTATTAGCTGGGTGACCTTGGGCAAATTGCTCACCCTTTTGTTTTTCCATTTCCTTCCAGTGAAGAATGGGTAATGCTTGTTTCAGAGCTTTGTTGGGAGGATTAAGTGATTTAATGGATGTAGACCCTTGGAATTGTGCCTGACACAAAATAAACACTGAAATCCTATTTGATTTTATTTCATCCCTATAGCAACCCAGCAAGGTGGATGTTTTTTAGATGAGGAAACTGAGACTTGGGGACAAATAATTTACCCAAAGCTCCTTAGCTACCAGTATCAGAGCAGGAATGGCTTCTGGCCATTGACACTTATGAGTCTTCTGACTCATCTCAAGCAAATCATGCCTGCTGGGCCCTTTGCCTGGCATCTGTGGTCCCCTTTGAAGTCATTGACACCTGTGTTTTCACACTCTGGGAACGTGTGGTCCCTACAGACTGCACGTCTCACAGTTTACCACTGCGAGGTCAAGTACAAGCCTGGCATCAGGCTTTCTGGGTAGTCCACAGGTCGTGACCTTAATCACTGAGGTTGGGTAGGCCCTGCAGAGCTTGGTGGCTTTGGGGGACATGCCACATCCTAAGGGAAGGGATTTTGAGAACAGATATAGTCAATATATACCATTAGTAGGAACTGCGGAGACTGCTGCCGCATTCTTCAAGGTAATGACCTCCCTGAGGGCGAGGAGCGTGACTGTTTAATCACCTCCTGTGGACTCATGGGCGCATTTTTCTTTAATTGGTCGCTTTTTCAGCTAATGGCAGCAAAACTAAGATCTTTCCAACTTTGATTTTTTTTTCCTTTTGAAAGAAATTTTTTCCTATTGCAAAAAAATAAAAAGAGGAACATTCAGAAAAATGTATATTTTTATTCTGCATTGAGAACTTCTGGATAACTGGAGCAATAATCAGAGCACAAATAGTTGGTGTGTTGGCCCTGGACACAGTCACCTGGCTTAACACACACACTTCTCCATTGAGTAGTGGCAAAATCAGTGTAGTTCCTGCCTTTAAAAGTTCCTGCAACTAAATAAAGGACCACAGTCTCCACCAGAGGATGGTAACAGTCATTGGCAAGATAGTGCGAAGAGAAATCTGGGGACATAAGGATGATGCAAAGGTCATCAGTGGTGGTTGGACTAGGTCTGGAGGTTGACTGGAAGTGGTAGAAACATTGCTACCAGGGTATAGATCAGTCATAATTACTGCCCTGGAAACAACTACTGTAAAGGGCATGTCTTGGACCCCAGCTAATGATGCTTCATTCACGCAGGCATTTCCAAAATACTTGCTGAGTTGTCTGTTGTAGGCATGGAGCCATGCTGACACTACAGAAGGAATATGATTCTGTCCCTGTCCCTCAAGTGTTTATGATCTTGCTGTAGAGGAAATGGAACTTCCATGGCCAGGACTCTCACAAGACGCTGGTCTGTTAGCCCACCATGCACATGCAATGCTCGCAGGCACAGGCTTGCACATGTGTGGGCAATAAGTTATTACTGACTCTATATAAAAAGCTCTGCCCAGTGTTCTCAGGCTGTAGAGACTGGTTTGTTACAGGCAGCCTTGCTCTGAGGCAGATGGGATTGTAGTGCCTGACCTGCCACCACAAGAATCAAGCTGGGTAAAAACTCTTTTACCCACGATATTCTGGTGTCATTTTTGGTTTCACTGAATCCAGAGTGAACTTGCCGGGGTCTGAAACCCTTAGGCGAGGCACGTGGGAAATGAGACCTGAATGCCTGAAATCACTCAGTAGTGACCCAAGGCGGAGGTTATGTCTTGGGGCACATGTGGGACAACCTGAGAAGGGAGAGGTCAGTGTGTGATCATCCAGGGATATAAAGGAGAGCCCTGGATGGATGGTTGTGGCGACAGAAGGAAAGAGACAGAAACCCTTAGGGGATGACCCCATAAATTTTAGAGACCTGGGAATTAGAGGGCCCAGGGTGTGGGTAAATCCAGACCGCAAGCCTGAGTTTCTAAAAAAACCATATTACCACTGAGAGAAATACTGATGGTAAGAGGGAAGGTAGATGGGGCTGGTGCCAAATCATTAGGTTAGAAACTCCTTGGTTCGATCCGGTAGTTAGAAGCCAAGTGGAAATGCCTGGAGGGGCAGCCGCAGATGGAGCTGCTTGCGTGTGATCACCGAAGGGTGTGCCAACGTAGGAATAAGCCCTCAAAGAGCACAGACACGGAGCCTTTGGGGAGGAAGGGGAACCCGGGAGCTAAACAGAGAATAGCTTTTCCAAGGAGGGGTGTGAGTTCATCGGGGACACATTCGTCTGAATGGTCTGGATGGTGAAGAATTAGGAAATTGCCATTTGGTTTGGAGGTTTGGGTTTTTCTGAGGACTTTTGAGAAAACATTTCTAGTAGAGCCACAAAGAGGAAACCAGTTGGAGAGGAGGGTGTGGGGAAGGAATGGGAGAGGAGGAGGTTCTCTCTGCAGGAGACAACCACTTCCCATCCAAAGATTTGAAACTGAAAGGGAAATAATGAACCAGGATGCAGGCTGAAGAGGTCAGTGGGGTCCAGGTAAGCCTCTTTACCTGGGCATGGAAGCTGTGCTGCGTGTTGGTATCAGACAGAAGAACCAGAGGAGTAGAGAGAGGGAATACCGGCAGTGGGCAAAGGTGAGCCAGGGAAGACCTGCTTTCCGGAGTTAGGATGGTGTTGGCAGCCGCGCTCAGAAAATAGCGCCCAATGCAGGGCAGCCGGAAGGCCCCGAACTTCCTAATGACAAATCATCCCACACCACTAAACTACATGCTAATTGTGCCTTGGCATAAGGACCAATGAGACCCACCAAATGGTTATGCTAATAAGACATATGGAGCCGCACCAACCAGGTCAGAGCATGAGAACTATATAAGCAAGCCTCTCCTTCCCCTCTGGGTCCTGCCCAACTCATTTGTTTCACAAAGAGCTGAAGAATAAAGCTTTCTGCAGAAGAATCCTGCTGTTGTTGCATGCTGTTCTTGCTGGCGAGGACAGGGCACGCGACAAGTGGTGCCGAAACCCGGGAATCAGAACATCACCGGCACAGGGAGGACCCTTCAGACATCTGGAGAGGATTCAGAACTGCAGGTCAGAAGAAAGCCCGGAGGGGTAAGTTCCGAGAGGCCCCTGCTTTTTAGGATGATGGTTGATGGTTCTCTGTAAATAAGGAGGCACCATGGGGAATGCACCGTCATTAGTCACGGCGCTGCAGACAGCTCTCAAAGAGCGAAACTTGAAGGTCTCCAGCAAAGTCTTAGGATCTTTTGTGAAGGAGATAGACCGTGTGGCCCCCTGGTTCATTTGTTCAGGGTCCCTCTCAATCCCGAGCTGGGACAAACTGGGGAAAGATCTTGATAGAGAGGAGGAGGAGGGTAGCCTGAGGGGAGGCACCAGGCCCCTCTGGAAACTGATTAGAGCTTGTCTGCAAGATGAGAGATGTGAAAAGGTAATAAAAGAAGGTCAGAGAGCATTGACAGATATCCAAGAGAGCATGTCAGAAACGGAACGGGAAACAGAGAGCGCGCGCGGCCGAAAAAAGGCCACAAAAACGAAGGTAAAGAAACCTCAGAGTGAGGGAGAAAGCCCGCCTAGGGCAAAAGCGAAAGAGCCCCGAGAAGCGAGTGACAATCGCCTCGGAGAAAATAGTAAATACCCCTGGAAAGAGTTGAGGGACCTCCAACTCTCCAATAGGGAATCTGAGGAGGAATTAACGTCCGCAGAGGAAGGGGAAGAAAATAAAACCGCAGAGTGTAGAAGTAAGGGAACCAGCAAAGTTGAAAAGCGGACCAAGGAAAAAATGAAAGCAGGGTGTCCCCCGACGCCCTTTGCCCCGCCACCTTACGTGAGTGGCGCACTCTCCTTTTGCCACCCAGATACTCTTCAGGCAATTAGACAAATGTTTCCTGTATTTGAGGATAACGGTGTACGCTCTCACCAGCCCCTGAGCCATAAACAAGTTAAGGAGTTAGCAGAATCCGTTCGGGCTTATGGAGTCAGTGCTAACTATACCATAGCACAAGTTGAGAGATTAACAGAGACAGCCATGACACCCGCAGACTGGCAATATGTAACTAAGGCATGCCTTTCTAGTATGGGGCAATACATAGAATGGAAGGCATTGTGGCATGATATCAGCATGACCCAGGCACGCGCAAACGCGGCCGAAGGACAGCCTGCATGGTCATATGATATGCTGACGGGCCAAGGACAGTGGGTAGCCGACCAGACCGCCTTCCCCTTACAGGTATATGCACAAATAAACACGTGCGCCGCCAAGGCATGGAAAGCCCTCACCAACAAAGGAGAAGTATCAGGCAATTTGACAAAAATTATTCAGGGGCTGAGCGAGCCATTTTCTGACTTTGTCGCTCGTATGATAGAGGCCGCAGGCAGAATATTTGGAGATCAGGAACAAGCAATGCCCCTAGTGGAGCAATTAGTGTTTGAACAATGTACCAAGGAATGCAGACAGGCGATAACACCCTGGAAACAAAAAGGGATACATGCCTGGTTGAAAGCCTGTAGAGAAATAGGAGGGCCACTCACCAATGCGGGCCTAGCCGCGGCCATATTACAGAGCCACAAACAAGCCAGGATCACTAACAGAAGTATCAAATGCTTTCAATGCGGGAAATTAGGACATATAAAGAGAGAGTGTAGGAGCCCAGCTTCAGAACAAACAACCCAAAAGACCCCTGAGTTGTGCCCTAAGTGTAAGAAAGGCAGGCATTGGGCTAATGAGTGCCGGTCTATTAAAGATATAGAAGGGAAACCCTTAGAGTTGCCAAAAAACGCCCAGAGGGGCCCCCGTCACCAGGGCCCGCAAATATATGGGGCAACCAGCACGCAAGTGTCATTCGGGAACAACCAGGCCCCCCAAGGAGAGCCACTTCAGGTTCCGCGGGATTGGACATCCGTGCCACCACCAGAATAGTGTTGACTCCACAGATGGGAGTTCAGCCTATCCCTTCAGACTTTAAAGGCCCCCTACCACCAAATACCATTGGGTTACTCCTAGGGCGCTCTTCTGCTGCATTGAAAGGCCTGGTAGTTCATCCCGGAGTCATAGATCAAGATTATGAAGGACAGGTAAAAATCATGTGTTCGGCTCCCAGAGGAATCTATCCTATATCCCCGGGAGACCGCATAGCCCAGCTCTTAGTTTTACCTAGTCTCCACGCCAATTATCCTGCTACCAACACGGAGAGGGGAGAAAGGGGCTTCGGCTCCTCTGACTGGGATTCAGCCTTCATAGTATTAGATTTAGCAGACAGACCAAAATTAACTCTTCAAATAGAGGGAAAGAGCTTTGAGGGAATCCTAGACACTGGAGCAGATAAAAGTATTATCTCTGCAACCTGGTGGCCCTCCAAGTGGCCTGTGACCCAATCCTCACATTCATTACAAGGTTTAGGATATGAGTCAAGCCCTTCAATTAGTGCCAAACCATTGAAATGGCGAGCCCCTGAAGGACAAGAGGGTACAGTCACCCCTTATGTACTCCCTCTACCGGTCAATTTATGGGGGAGGGATGTCATGAGAGACTTAGGCCTCAAACTCATTAATGAATACTCCACTCCCGCCCAAGGCATGATGATGGACATGGGATACATCCCTGGCAAGGGGCTGGGGAAACACCAACAGGGACACATAGAGCCCATCCTGCCCAAAGTAAAGAATGACCGTCACGGCCTGGGTTTTTCATAGGGGCCATTGAAGATGCCATGCCCATACCTTGGCTCACAGAGGAGGCCGTATGGGTTCCTCAGTGGCCCCTATCCTCTGAAAAATTAGAAGCAGCTCATTGCTTAGTGCAAGAGCAGCTCCAAGTGGGACACCTAGAACCCTCTGTGTCCCCATGGAACACACCCATATTTGTAATCAGGAAAAAGTCAGGATCATGGAGGTTGCTTCATGATCTGAGAGCAGTAAATGCTCAAATGAGAATGCTTGGACCCGTACAACGGGGACTGCCACTCCTCTCTGCCTTACCCAAAGAATGGAAAGTGCTCATAATAGATATTAAAGATTGTTTCTTTTCTATACCTCTAAGCTCCAAGGACAGGGAAAGATTTGCTTTTACTTTGCCAGCTATTAACCATGAACAACCCGATGCCAGATTTCAGTGGAAGGTCCTCCCTCAAGGAATGGCAAATAGCCCCACCATATGTCAACTGTACGTTCAGCGAGCGCTAGACCCAATTCGTAAGACCTATCCCACGCTAAAGATCATCCATTACATGGATGACATCCTTCTTTGCTCCCCACAACCAGCAGAAATAGAAGAAGCATATATAGATCTCACTAGATCCCTAGAAAATTGGAGACTGAATATAGCAAGCGAGAAGGTCCAAAAATCTAGTGTTAGCAAATTCCTAGGAGCAACCATTTACACAGATGTAATTTGCCCCCAAAAGCTTGAGATAAGACATAATCAATTGCGAAATTTGAATGACTTCCAAAAACTCCTAGGGGATATTAATTGGTTGCGCCCATACTTAAAGATACCCACCACTGAATTGACTCCACTATTTAAAACCCTAGAAGGAGACCCACAACTAACGTCACCGCGCTCCCTCACACCTGAGGCATTACAAGCCATTCGCAAATTAGAACAGGCTTTGATGACAGCACAATTAAATAGAGTGCAATCGAATGAACCCTTTGAGTTGTGTGTGCTTCCCACCCCGGAGCTGCCAACAGCAGTCTTATGGCAGCACGGCCCACTGATCTGGATCCATCCCCAAGCCTCTCAGGCTAGGACAATAGAGTACTATCCAGCAGCCGTGGCCAAACTTGCTTTGAGAGGAGTAAAAACCTCCATGACACATTTCGGAGAGGCTCCAGCTAAAATTATAACCCCTTACAGCGTAGAACAGATACAAGTATTATGTGCTATGAACGATGATTGGGCCATACTTGCTTACAGTTTCTCAGGAACCTTTGATAATCATTTCCCTAAACATCCCCTCATCAACTTTGCCAAAAATCATCTCCTAGTATTCCCTCGAGTCACTAGCCTAACCCCGCTGCCTCATGGAAAAACAGTTTACACGGACGGGTCTAAGACAGGCACAGGTGCCTATGTCCATGATGGCAAAGTTGTGACAAAAGGCTACACGCCTGACACTCCACAAATAGTAGAATGTCGCATAGTCTTAGAGGTCCTACAAATCTTTCCTCAACCTTTAAATATTGTGTCTGACTCCTGTTATGTAGTTAATGCAGTCAAATCTCTAGAAGTGGCCGGGCTAATTAAAGCGTCCAGCCCAGTAGCCACTTTGTTCAAACAGATACAATCAGCACTACTTCATAGGCAATCTCCTTTGTATATAACTCATATCAGAGCACATTCAGGCCTTCCCGGGCCTATGACCCAAGGCAACCACCTGGCAGACCTTGCAACCAGAAGCATAGCCTTTCCCCTGCTAGACCCTGTCACCACAGCTTCAAAATTCCACACACAGTTTCATGTCACTGCCGAAACGCTGTGCAGGCGGTTTAGCATAACCAGAGCCGAAGCTAGAAACATTGTCCTTAGCTGCCAACACTGCTGCAGCTTCCTTCCCGCACCTCATGTGGGGATCAACCCCAGAGGTATTAGGCCTTTACAAGTTTGGCAAATGGATGTGACGCATATTTCGTCTTTTGGGAAACTGAAATATGTACATGTATCCATGGATACTTGTTCAGGAGTCATCTTTGCCTCCCCATTGTCAGGAGAGAAAGCTTCCCATGTCATCCAGCACTGCCTTGAGGCTTGGAGCGCATGGGGGTTACCACAGATTCTGAAAACAGACAATGGCCCAGCCTATACCTCTACAAAATTTGCTCAATTTTGTCATCACATGGAGATAAAACATATCACTGGCCTTCCCTACAACCCACAGGGTCAAGAGATTGTGGAACGCGCGAACCGCACGCTCAAATCCTATTTACTTAAACAAAAAGGGGGAATTGAAGATATACCCCCCACACCAAAAACTGCCATAGCCCTAGCACTTTTCACTATAAATTTTTTGAATCTGGATGCTCAAGGCCATACAGCAGCGGATCGCCATAATCAGTGGCCAAAAGACCCACAAGAACTAGTAAAATGGAAGGACGTGTTATCTAACCAATGGAAGGGCCCGGATCCAATCATAATCAGATCCAGGGGAGCTGTGTGTGTTTTCCCCCAGGGTGAAGAAAATCCCTTCTGGATCCCGGAGCGCCTAACGAGGAAAGTCCTAAACAAAGGAGATGACTTCGCTGTACCTCCTGACCCTGCTCCTGACACTGGAGACCCCGACTCAGGGAGTATTGAGATGGGGAATCCTGTCTGCCTTTCCTAAGCCTATGCCTGTCCATTTCAATGCAGCCGTTTTTCCGCGCTTTTTCACTACCAATACTAGTATGAACTTGCCCTACTTAGTTAAAGACACCCTAGTAGCTCCCCTGGGAGAAAACCGATCCTTCGTAACTAATGGGTCATTATGCTTCACCACTCAGAATCTAGCTGGCTGTATCTCCCTGAAACGGAGGAAATACGGATGGTTCAGTGACATAATTCTAGAGGCCAGTAGCCTCCCCGTTATGTCAGCTAAATTTGAAGGGCCTAATAAGGAAGGGAGCCCGTCCTATAAGAACATGACTATCCACCAGATGGTTCTCTGGATCAATGGCACATTTGTACACTCTCCCAAGAACAATTCCACCGACAGGCCTCGTCAACCCAAATATGCCTCCCATTGTGTGGGCGACTATGAGGGAGAGCTGTGGCCCTGGACTGACTGTCAGTCAACTGTAGTAACGTGGGCAACTGAGAGGCAGGAGTTTACCATCTCCCCAGATATGGAGGGACGGCCAGCCAATGAGGCTTGGTGGCCAGTAAAGGTGCTCGAAGGCGAGTTTCGTCAGCAGCTGAGCATGAACCCCTTCCATAAATGGATGCTGTGTGGAGTCAATGGCTCGTGTACCGACCTCTCCCCCTTTTCCGCCCTCCAGGGTGGGGGAATCGGTGTAAAAAATATCACCTTTTGGTGCGAGAATAACCACATGCGCGCACACTGGAACATGATCATGACCCATAACAACGAGAACTACACGTGTTCAGCAAAATCAGGTCCAGAGTCACCTAATTCCCTTTTTCCACCTTCTCCAGTATGCGTATACCCCCCATTTCTGTTTATCTTATCCAATAGTAGCTTTGACTCCTGCTCCAATGAAACCTGCTTTCTGTCTCAGTGTTGGGATGCGCGTAACTTTACCAATGCTTTGGTAGTCCGCATCCCCCGTTGGGTCCCTGTTCCCGTAGACGCCCCTAACACCATGACTCTGTTTCGAGAAAGGCGCGATTTCGGTGTTACAGCCGCCATAGTGCTCCTGATCTCCGCGACCGCGGTCGCAGCCACCGCCGCTGGTATAGCTTTAGACACCTCCATCAAATCGGCTACAGAGCTCAATAACCTTGCAGCCTCAGTAGCTTCTGCCCTGGACCAACAGTCCACACTTGATGGCAAACTGAAAGGAGGAATAATGATCCTCAATCAACGCATAGATCTCGTGGAGGAACAAATGGAGGTGCTCTGGCAAATGGCCCAATTGGGATGTGAGCGGAAATATCGTGCCCTCTGCATCACTAGCATTCAATATAAAAATTTTACACGGGCAGCTAATCTGTCACGAGACCTGTCCCAGTATCTTTCAGGAAACTGGTCCCAAGACTTCGATGGGACACTAGAAGAGCTGCGGCGAGAAATTATCCACATCAACTCCACCCGTCTAGATATCTCCGTAGCGGAAGGACTCTCTTCCTGGTTCCTCAGAGCTCTCTCCCACGTCAAGGAGTGGGCGGGCATGGCTGGGATGGGCGTGTTCCTGCTTGGAGGTCTCATGCTCTTACTCTGGTTGTTATGCAGACTCCGCAACCAACATAAGCAGGACAAGGTGATCCTTGCTCAAGCCCTAATGGCGATAGACGTTGGCGCCTCTCCCCAAGTGTGGCTCAACATGCTTAAGAAGGAAGCTCGGCTTTAGCTTGAGGTAGCTCTTGCACCCTGAGCCCATGTGGCACTGCACCAGGCCCGAGTACCTCAATGCTTAATCACAGCTTTCTTTAAGAAGCTCATGGTGCAAGAGGGTTGAGAAAAAGGGTCCAAACCCTTTGTACCAAGCGGTCCCAACGCCAGCCAGAGGATGCGAGGCAAAGCACTGCAAGAGGTCTTGGACCCCTCTGAGAGGCATGCCTGACTGCATAGGGGTAGATGCCCAGAACCCCTCTCCAAAAAGGGGGCATCAGGAAGTGCGATGGAGGTCAGGCCTCTGTCTCCGCCTCTGCTGGCAAGTTCCGCCTTGAGCTTCTGTTAGACAAAAAAGGGGGAGATGTTGGCAGCCGCGCTCAGAAAATAGCGCCCAATGCAGGGCAGCCGGAAGGCCCCGAACTTCCTAATGACAAATCATCCCACACCACTAAACTACATGCTAATTGTGCCTTGGCATAAGGACCAATGAGACCCACCAAATGGTTATGCTAATAAGGCATATGGAGCCGCACCAACCAGGTCAGAGCATGAGAACTATATAAGCAAGCCTCTCCTTCCCCTCTGGGTCCTGCCCAACTCATTTGTTTCACAAAGAGCTGAAGAATAAAGCTTTCTGCAGAAGAATCCTGCTGTTGTTGCATGCTGTTCTTGCCGGCGAGGACAGGGCACGCGACAGGATGGAGGGCCTGAAGGGTGATGGTGGCAAAGAGGAAGGAGACAGCTTGGACGCAGGGACAGCGTGAGGATGACAAAGCGTGGAGAGGCAGGAGGCTGGAGCATAGACTTTTTGTACCAGGTGACTATGGCTTTCTCCAAAGTGGGAAGTGAAATAACTGCCGGCAGACAACTCAAAGGGGAAGGTTTGACTACATGTGTTTCCAGGGTCCCCCAAAAGTGTCAGAGCTACCACCCCACTTCCTCTCTCGCCTGCCCAGGAGTCTGAGCACTTTCCTGAAGTGCTGATGGCCCCCCTTAGCAGGAGTGGTCAGAAGCAGAAGTAGCATTTCTCAACATAGCTGAGGCATCAAAGCAGGGGTCAGTGAGGGTCCCCAGGGGCACAGGATGTGCCCTGCAGAAATGGAGACATTCTCAGAGGCGTGGGCTCTGGACTAGGCACAGTCTAGGCACAGAGCTGAACAGCATTATAGGAGGGCATGCCACAGAAAGTATGAGGAAAGCAGGTACAGAGAATTCTGAGCTTCTTCAGATCAATGAGCTTAAGTTTTTGTCTAACAAAGCCCTGTGCCTAATAACCCGTGTGTCTCTGTCAGCCTGTGTCTGAGACAAGGTAGTTGATATTAATGGGAACCAGGTGCTTTAATAATAATGACAAATATTAGCTAACATGTTTGGAGTGCCCTGCTTTAAGTCCTTTACATGAAACTCAATGAACTTACCAATGACACACAGGTTAGGTCCCATTGCTATCCCTGAAATGGAGGCATGAAGACATTAAATGACTTGCTCAAGGATCTATAACCCATTCGTGGGTCTAAAGTCTGGACCCAGGCAGTCTGATGTCTCCTGGGTGACATTGTCAACATCATTATCTCAGAGCTCATGCTGAATGTCCACTGTGTGCAGGGCATTATGCTAAGTGGTGGAAACCAAAAGAGGTAGATGACTTAGGCTCAGCCTCCAGTGGTTAATAGGTTATAGCAGACCTGACTATTACTATGAAATAGTAACTAATTTTATGTTCCCCTTTTCTGCCAAGCCATCCTGTCCTTGATTTCTTATATAAAAGAACACAAAAATGAAGAGATGGATTTACATAAGTGTGTACTTACTCTTCATTCCTGGCATATGAAATGTGTAGGATTCATCAGTTTTCTCAGACAAAAGAGAACCACAAAGTTACCACCAGTAAAACTGGATGGAATTATGCTTCTCCTAGTCTGTCTCCTCCTTGGAGCAGCCACCTTCCAGCATTGTTTCTGGACACATGGGTTCAGCCAGCTCAATGCCTGTGGTGAGTGGTTCAGATGAGAGGGACTCAGAGATGCCTCCACTCAGTTGGCTCCAACTTCAGGCCTGGCAGCCTTCTGGAGTCCTCCTGATGCAAGTCTTCTGTCCCACTGTTTTCTTTACTGTATTCACCTCCATGCCCTACTTCTGGCCTTGCTGATCTCTTATCTACAGGCTACTGTAATGACAGACATGGGAGCTTTGGAGTCAGACAGCTCTGCTTTTGATCTTGACTCTACTACTTATTTGCAGTTTAACCCCCGAGCAAATGTCTGGCTCTTTGAGTTCAGGTTCCTTATCTGCACAGTTTGGACAACAATCCTTGCCTGTTGCAGGCATGTGAGGCTGGAATGAGAGCGACCACATCAAGTGCCTAGTAGAGGATCACTCTCAATGCTGTTATAATTCATGATTGTTACTATTCTCCCACCTCCAAACCAGCCTAATACATTGCTTCCATATGAGTCTTCCCCAAATAAAATTTTGATCATGTCCCTTCCTGTCCTCTCAGAAAAGTTGCAGTTTTCAATAGAGAAAGTCTGTTCGAAGGGGAGTTACCTCCATTTTTCCTATCTGGATGCCAGAATCTTGACTACAAGAGTCAGGTAGCTCCTACTCAGCCCACTCTCTCTATAAAAATACCTGGAGAGGTTCTTGAGTTTATGAAGACAATATAAGGGTTTGTTAGTTATGGCAGAACCCATCCAAAGGGCTGAGACCAGTGTGTTTCAGTGGGTGGTTAGGTTATACATATTTATGTGATGGGATAAGAAGTTCTGGAAATATCAACAGAATTTTCTCCCCAGTATAATTTCTCTGGCCCTTTGCCCCCATCAGTTATGCTGGTCATTCTGTATTCATTCCCTTGGGAAAGAATGTTATAGGAAAAAGCAGAGAAAAGGAAACCTCTCCTTGCCTTTGAGGTTCAAAAGCTCCATCTCTGTGGGGAAAGAAAGAACTAGTTGATAAAACAGGAGAAATTCAGGACTAAGAGCAAGATTTCCCGCCTCTACACCAGTAGAAGAATACCTGGGATAAGGGAAACAGGAAGGGAGATGACAGAGGAGAATGCATGTGGGGTCCTGCACCAGACCCCCACCCTCACCCCGTGCAGCCTGGGCCGCACACCAGGGCTCGGCTAGCTCCTCCTGCTGCCTACTGCCGACTTCACGGCAGCCAGAGTGCCCTTGACCAGCCCACTGGAGGCAGGATGCTCTTCAGTACCTGAGACTTTGCTCCAACCCATTTGACTAACTCTCTGTAAGCTACCCCCAAGATCTCTTCTAGGCCAACAGTGGTTCAGACAGACCCTATTACAGTTGTATATTATAACCCAAATCACACACCATGGGGTTCTGATTCATGTTAACTGAAGATGTCTCTATTCCAGTCAGGCATGATTTTATCCCCTTCCAAAGAACGCAGCTATAATGGACAGGTGGCAGGCAGTGGGGTAGTTTTTGAGATGAGGACCCTGCTTGGTGCCAATTGATGGCACATAGGTGATAATACAAAGGTAAATTTCTGATATCATGGAAGGAAGTTTTTGCCCCTTCCCTTCTGGTGTGGGGCCCTCTCTCCAGTGACACCCTTTGGGCTGGAACTTCTAGAGGGAGTGTGGGTACTGGGAACACAGAAAGATCCAGTTACCTGGGAGAGGCTGTTGGTGGACTCAGACGTCGGCGAAGCCTGCTGTGGCAGACTGTCCCGTGGGAGGCCCCCATGGACCCTGCTTCCCTGTGTGGTCCTCTCCGCTGTGGACTCTGGCTCTGGCCAATGAGACCTCGGCAAGCATGATACAAGCAGAGACTGTAAGTGCTTGAACAACGGGGCTTGTCCTCAGGCCCGCCTTTGGGAAAACTGGTTACTTTTTGGTAAGGAAGCCCGTGTAGACATTTGGAGGAAGAGAGACCATGTCAAGGAAAATCCAGGCACAGCAGCTCTTGGCCAGCACCAGTTACTGGACATGAGGGTGACACCTTTATGGATGTTTCCCCAGCTGAGTGCAGCAGCCTGGGAGACCCCAGTAGATACACATGGAGCAAAATTGAGCCACCTCCTCTGACTGAGCCCTCTCCAAATTGCAGTAACATGAGCAAATAATGGCAGTTGTCATCTTAAGCAACTAAGTTCGGGGTAGTTTGTTGTGCAGCAAAAGGAAAGAGAATCCCTTCTTAAAAGAGGATGCTTCTTTTCAATTGCAGGGACTTCCCATGGGTCAGGTACTGTCTCCATTTTGATCACTATATCCTCAGCCCCTAACCCATAACAGATGTCCAATAAATATTTGTGGAATTCATGACAGAAAACCAAGCACACAGCAACTATTCTGCACTATAATGCTCTTTTTCCTGGCTATTTCTCTCCCTTTTAAACCATGAACTTCATACCCTGAAGTTCCCATTTATTGTAAAGGAATGGTTGGCAAATTTCTAAGAGATCTATATGTGTAACAGTTTCTTAAGTAGGACTTTGACTATTGTCTGTGGAATTTTGCTTGACTGAAAGCTGAGAACAGTGAGGAATAAACACCCTTATGTTCCAAAATTTGGTGCTAGACACGTTTGCTGCACAAGCTGAGATGACTAAAATCTTTTCTGACACCTTATTCCAGACATCCTGATCTCCCTGAGCCTCTGTGGGAGCAGAAGCAGTGGGAGGGTCCTTTAGGGAACAGCCTGCATGCCTTGGCTGGGGGCGGCACAGAGAGTTGAAAAGTCCAAAGGAGAAAGGCAGGCAGAGTGAGGCGGAAGGGCTGAGGTGGGCCTGGGGCATTCTTCCAGGGTCTGAGGGATGAGAATGGTCAGTTTCCCACCGGCTAAGTGCATACTGTGGACTCCTATGAGTGCACCATGCACCACTTGATCAGGCTATGCCTAAGGGGACACCTCTGCAGGGTGATGCCAGCCTGCAGAGAGGTGGAGGAGCGGAGGTGCACCCCTGGAAGTGGCGCTGACACCAGCCCAAGCCCATGGGCCAGGCTGAGCCAGAGGTCTCAGAGGGCTTCTGGAAGAAGGCGGTGAAGTGCCCATGGCAGACACGCTGGGGTGTGCGCAGCTGCTGTGGAGATCTCAGCAACACCAGCTCTTTAGCCCTTTACTCTCCCTCCCTCCTTCCTGCCGCTGCCTGGAGGGCTCAGAGTGAGTGGAGGAGGGCCTCTGAGAGTGAAGATAAGACCATTTCTCAGCTGCAGGACACTGAGCCTGGCTTAGGCCTGTGCTGGGATAGGAGAGGGGCTTTGAGTTGGATGAGAAATTGAAGGGTTAAAATTAAAGTATCTGCACTTTATCAATTTTTGAGAATGAGATTTTGCTAATGCCTATGGTGACTGGCACTGCTCTGGCCTCAGCGTGAGATACTGTCCCAGACGGAGGGGTGCATAATGAGAGGGCAGAGGGGTTGTGGGTGAGAAAAATCAGGCTGTCACCGCAGCATACGCAGTTACACTGACACCGTCTCATTTTATCCTCCTAGCACCTCTGAGAGGTAAATTGCCGTGTTCCCACTTCACAGAGGCTTAGCAAAGTCGACTAACTTGCCTAAGATGCCACATATGGCAGGTGGCAGAGCCAGCATCCAGCCCTGACTTCTCTGACTGTGAGGCAGAAGCTCTTGAACTCTCTGAAGCTGAGGCCACCTTGCACCTTGGCATCCCTAATACTTGGCACCCCCCCAACACTCAGGGAATGTTCTCAACTGACTTGTGAATGAATACATTTTTCCATCAGCAGCCCACCTATGCCCTCCCCACAGCCACAGCCCCGCATGGGTAGGTGAAACAGGGTGCTTCAGAGCCAGACAAACTGGGCTCCTGCCCTACCCAGAGCTCACGGCTCTGGAGGACCGGGACAGAGCAGCTGTATTTCACTGGCTGGTCCTTTTGACACTCTTCCAGGCACAAGAATAAGCCCTGGAGAAGAGGAGCTAGCAGCCCCTGTCAGGCTGAGGGCTCAGGCTACAGGAAGAACCCAGCCTCAGCCTTCCCTGAAGGTCTCACTGGGGCCAAATTGTTAGGTATCAGGAAATGTCCCCAGGGGTCTAAAAGACTGGTAAGTGTGCCTGTGTCTTTTCTCTTCCTTTTCTTCTCCATCAGAGCACTGAGAGAGGTGAACTAGGACGCCAGGTTGTTACTTCACGGGCTGGTGATGTGGCGTTTGTAACTGCCACCCCACGCAGCAGCTGGCCGTGGCTAGGGAAGAAGGCAGGCCCGGGCTGAGGAACCCTGAGCAGAGAGGCTGGGATTCTCAGCACCCTTGGCTGGGGTGTGTTCTGTACTTACATTTGACCGTGGGTGTGTCTGATGTTCTGGGAATTCATATCATTTCAAACAAGAGCTCAAAGCCACACACTGAGAAGATTGTCTCTGGAGGTTTAGAAAAACTGTTCTATTTCCCCAAGATTCACATAGAGCAACCCCTCCCTAATTTCATTTGCTGTTTGCAAAACATTTCCACAGACATCCTTTCATAACAACCTCCCAAAGGTGATGGAAAAGTATCAAAATCTTTATTTTACAGAGTTCTTGGAACTTTCTTATGATTAAAACCCTTGCCTGGAGTCACATAGCCACAGGTGAGGGCTCCTCGCCTACTCTGGCCCTGCACCCCACGCCCCTCTCCAGGCCAGCCCTGGGCTCTCTGCAGGTCACCTCATTCTCTATCTTCCTTTTGGGCCTGGACCTGGGGCCTCATTTGCTGGGGAGGGAACGTGTGTGTGAGGTTTGTTCACATGATGTCCTTATTTTTCTCTCTCTTTCCGGTAGGCCTTAGACTTTCCCATTGCCTTTGACCCAGCAATTCCACTTCTAGGGATTTATGTTTAGGTAGTATTCAAATTCAGTCAGGAGGATAGATGTCTAAGGTGTTCATTGTAGTGTTACTCGTAAAAGGAACACATTGCAAATAGCCTGAATATCCAAGAAAAAGCCCAGGTAAATAAATTAAGGCTTATTGAGTCCCTGGACTATTATTCAGCTCTTAAAACTTACAAGGACATTAAATAATATGGAAAAATATCTATCATCTATTTTTAAATAAGCATAACAGATTATACAGAAAGTGTGTCAGGATGGCCCCATTTTGCTTTAATAAATACTTAAGACCTCTGCAGATGAGTTGACAAGTATTCAGAAGGCTATATACCAAAGTGATACTGGTAACTGTTTCTAGTTGGCAAAATTATGGGTGATTTTTATTTATTCTCTTTGATTATCTTGGTTTTCTAAGTACTCTACATTCAACATGAATTAACTTTATAATATGAAAAAAATTACTTTAAAAAAGCAGCAAAGGGTTGGCTCGATTGTTTTAGTCCTTTACCAATTCAGTCACTCAGTGGAATTTTCATTTAATATATTAAGTGTTGGAGATTCAGAAACGAATTCAGGACCCAGGCTGCAGTCCGCACGTTGCTGTCCCGCTCAGGCTCGCAGGGCCACCGCAGCAAAGGGAAGGCGGCCCTTTCAGAGCATCTACCCCATGCCTGGCATTCTTTCACATGCTGTAGCTTGCTTAACTTTCTATGCCATTCTGCAAGTGAGGCATTATGATTTCTGTTGTAAAAATGGAGACTGAGGTTTAGAGAGGTTAAATAAGTTGGTTAAGTATGTGCAGCTAATTAGTGGTGGAGATGAAGGCTAGACCACAAGTCTGCCTACATTCCCCATGCCAGCTTCAAGCCCTCATTGCTTTCACCATGACTTTAAGTGCCTCTGTTTCACAGGGATTGATCTGGAATCCTAGGGTTTGAATGGCTTCCAGTGCTGGCCCTGGTTGGAATTTAAGTGTGGTGTCTGTGGGACTCAATGAGGTGGCTGGACTGCAGGAGCAAAGCTGAAGACCTGATTTCTTGAGCTCTCCATCACCGAGGGGAGTCCAAGCCAATGGAAAGGCACAGTGACTTACACCTGTACCTACAATCCGCACAACACCCGCAATACACAGTCCTCTTTCTTCACCTTCTTGCCATGTGCAATGTACCTGTATCATGTACTGCTGTGTGTTAAGACTAATGATTCCAGGGAATCCTGCTGGAGTGGAGTAGAGAGCTTTTGCTGAAAAAGGAATTTTCAAGATGGCATTTAAAAATCTGAAATCCAAACGAAAGCATAAAGGAAACAAAAACCAAAAACCAAATAAGAATCCACCAGAGGGCTGAGCTCTGGTGCTCCAATATTCCCTTTGTATTGTGCAGAGAGAGGCACTGTGTAGCTGGGGCTGGAGTTTTCAGGTGGCCATGCAGAAAATGCTCCTGGGCACTCCCTTTAAAAACTAAATCAACATTATTTTAATTTGTGTTCCCTGCTCCTTCATTCACAATGGAGGGGAAAGTACGAGGCTGAGCAGGGAGCATATTTCTCTTACAAGTTAACTTAACATGCAATATGCAGGGGATTACTCTGGGCTCACTCAATACCACTGCCCAGAGCTTTATAGAATTCTATTGATCTTAGCTAAAGCTGTTTAATTTTTTTTGCTTTAATTTTCTTTCCTTATTTGCTCATTAAGTTGAGGTGAGGAAGACGCAGGGGCCTAGTGGCAGGTGACGCTTCTTGGATTTAAGGCTGCTTTGAGGGACCAGTAAGCTAGTCTGGTAGCAGGTATTGGCAGCTTTTTAACCCACTGGTTTGGGGTGGGGAGGCTGCAGGGAAAGGGGGAGACAGAGTTGTCTGGACCCCCCTGGATATTCTCTGCTGCAGATACTCACAGAATAAGGACTCTTTGTGCACAACCCAGAGGGAAAACTGGAGAGTGAGTCTGATACAGATATGAGCCACAAGGGGCTTGCCTTCTGGTAGCAGAGAAGCACATTAATCCAAAATGGGATACAGATGTGCCCAGACAATTGAATGGGATACTCATTTTTGCTATTAGAAGAGGTACTAAAGAATGAACAAAGAATTTCTCCCACCCACCCCAAACCTTTGATGATGGTGTAACTGCCACATAGGGTCACCACAGCCTTGGGAGGGACTTGCACGATAGGGACAATCATGTCTGGAGCCTGGACAGAAGGCGTGGGAGGTGGGAATGGGATAACTAAGGCTGACGGTCGAGGGCCAGAAACTTTGTCCCCCTCCTTGCCATCCTTCCTGGGCCAGGTAACAGGACTTCTGAGAGGGCAGCCATGGGTGTCTGGATTGGTTATTAAGTGTCCATGCCTTGGAAGCCTGGGCCGGGGGCTGGGCTGGGGCTGCTCTGAGCCCTGCAGGGGTCCCTCTGGAGCCTGCCCACTGCAGCAGGGCCCCACCAGTGGCAAAGGACTGCTGCTCACCTGTGGCATCCTAGAGAGGCAAGAAGCATGGTGATGGTGACAGTCACCAAATATGAAGAGCCCGGGCCACCTCTTATTTCCTTGAGTCCTAAAATTATTATAGGACCCAACACAGAGCAGGAGGGAAGCCTAATAATAATAACAATAATAATAACAACAATTACATCCATTGAGCTTTGCTATGTGCCAAGCAATGTGCTAAGTTCTTCACCTGTATTATTTTAATGAATCCCCACAGAGTGCATCTGAGATAGGTACCAGTATCATCCCCTGTTTATGGGATCCCCTGAGGTGGAGAGAAGTCCAGTCTCTTTTCTAAGGTCCTATAAGTGGTAAGTAGCGGAGTGGAGATGTGAGCCTTGTCATGCTGGCTCCTGGACTCGGTGCCCTCTTACAGGCCTAATGCCCACTCTCACAGGGCCTGCCGGTCCAGACGCACATCCCTTAGTGGTCATTAGCATAGTTTTATTTGGAGGAAAAAAAGAAACATGATGTGATTTGCTCCCCAATATTGTGGAATACGTTCACATCTGGCACAAAGGTCATAGAAGATAGAAGGCTATGGGAGTTTAGAGCTCACGAACTTCTGGTGAAGAAGAGGCGTTTGGGGTAGAGCTGCGAATGGACCAGTGAACATGCAAAAGTGAAGCACGGAGTTTTTTGGGGACAGGGTGATGGAAGGTTCAACATATACCTGGAGACATGAGCAATTCCACTTGACGATAGCACAGAAGAGGGGAGTGGTATGAGATTAGTTGAGAAAAGGAGGTTGTGTCCGGATCATAAAGGGTTAAGGGGATTGGACTCAGTGCTGAAAGTCAAGGGTAACAAAAAGGGTTCCATCTCCTGGGCTGTACGTGGCTGTACGTGGCTATCTGGACTGTTCCTCGTGAAGGAGGTGCAGAATCAGTGGGGTAGAGAGCTGTGTAGCAGTGTCCAGCACGGGCTGGGACTCACTGACATCAGTTCTTGTCCTGGGGTCAACAAAACACTGAACGATGACAGAGAGGTCGGGCCCTGGTTGGGCACACATGCCCCAAATTCTTACTGAATATGTGGTCATTCTGAGTTAGAGACTGATGCCTTAATGTTGTTAATTATTCCTTCTCTCCACCCCCTCCACCACCAATTTTATTAGAAGTGCCTGGAAACAGTGAAACCAAATATATTCGTGGGTAACCAGAGAGCTCTGGTTGCTGATGCTTCTTATTTGGAACTGAGTCCGATCACTGTGCAGAAGCCTTCAGAGGATGCCAGAGCCGCGCTCTAAGCCGGCGCTGCCAGTAACAGCTGGGGTCTGGAGGCCCACACCTGGACCTCACCAAAGTCATCCCGCATCACAGAGTCTTTGTGAGGACAAATGGAAGTAACCCATTTGAAAATACCATGAAAAAGAAAATGTGCCAGCTTAAATACAGTATTTTATCCAATAAAAAATAATGTCATTAGTCATGAGATATCCTATCATTTTATGTATCATTAAGAAAGAAAAAAAATGCTGCCAAGTACTTCATCCAGTGTTCATCACATTCTGTTATCAGGGATGTTAAAATGATGGAAAAATAGCATTTTAGAATTGATGAAATATGGTGCTTTATGACACACATCCAGCTCCTTGTTACTAACCCCCACTTAAACAAGTTGAAAATGCATTTTCTTGGATTACAGATCAAGCTCTTCATACGTGAATTTCATGTTCAAATCAACTCACTTTATTTAACACAAAAATCCAGTCTCCCATTCTTACCTTGTAACTGAAAGTTGAAGAGATATGGCCCTTAAAGGGAGACCATCCCAGTTTACAACTATGAAAACACCCGTTTGACTGTTGGTTCAGATATAACCGGCTTTAGATCATATAAGCTGCCAAATAGCCTTGATTAAATACTTGCCAGACATATTTCAAGGTTCAGGGAGTCTCGTGATTCTGTGTGTGACATGGTAAAGCTGTGTTAGATGTCAGTCTGGAGCTGGAAATGGTAGAATGTGAGGCCCAGGCTGATACAGGTCTAGAATTCACTCTCTTCTCTATTTTGTTATTTGTACAATCCTTGAGAATAAGATATGTGAACACAATCTCCTAACCAAACAGGCCTTCTCGGGGGAATGTATTTGAAACATTCCCAGGGGAACTTTAGGATAATCTGCCATCTTGAGTTTACAAAAACCTGGGGAAAGATTTCTGAAGAAAGCTGGAACCGTTCACTAGTCAAGACTTCTGTTTCAAGCAGTGGAAGCTCAGCTTGACCTGGCAATGGAGGCACAATGAAAGGTCAAGAGAGATGCTCAGACACCTGGACACACAGTGCTGCCAGGACTCTTACTCTGTCCCTTGTCTTTGCCTCCATACGGTGCCGTCTGTCCACTTGCATTTGTACTTTGCAAAGGAGTAAGTATAAGCTATGCTTGGAAGGACTAGGTCTGATGCCTACAGATCTTGAAACCTTCTTTGGGAGTCCAGTTACTTGTGTGTCCTGGACCAAAGACTTGGCCTCCTCGTCTCATAAGAGACATACTATGACTTACTTCTGTAATCAAGGATGCTGCAGAAGATGGAGCTTATTACTTTACAAATCCCTCAGGAGAGCTATTTGATTGGTCTCAGTACCAGCAATGGCTATGTTGCTTCCCTGAATAACTGGTTTATTTTTACTTTACAGACATAAAATCCAAAAAATTTAAAAATATTTTATGACCTCCTGATGATGGCTACTGTTTCCTTCTTCGTGGTGGCTATAGGAAGCTCAGAACCAAATTTCTGACCTGCTTGGAATCCAACCTTGAATCCTAATGGCAGGCATTTTGTGTATGAAATTAACTCTCAATGCCATCCTACTTCCTTGACCTTATATTCACTTCAACTCAAATTTTAAAGCATACATAAGAGTTTTGTAATCTTGGAATACCATTTCCACCTTTGTAAGCAACCTTAAAATTTTTTTTAAGATTAAGGTGGGGGTGTAGTTATTTGATGTCGGGCTCAAAAGGTTTTGAACTCTTTCAGGCAGCAACCTTGTTCCTGGGATGTGCCATTGAGTATAGGTGCCATTCTTCCTGGAGCCAGCTGGCTTAGGGACACCCTCAATATGTTGTCCCTTTGCAGGGCTTTCTAAACTAACCTGCCCACCTTTTGGTTACAAATTACATTGTGGATTTATTGAGTTTACTTCCTAACATGGAAACAGAATATATGAGGTTATTTTGTGTTCCTTTCCAAGACATGGGAGGTAAATTCACTTCCTTATGGTAATGAAGTCCAAAAGAGAATTCATTTTTATCCTCTACAATACTCTGTGTCAAACATATCTTCAAGCTTCCACACATCTGTAACTGCTGAGAGATTTGCAGTTAAAAACAAACCTCAAATATTTAGCCGTAGGCATTTAAAATTCCAACAATAAGGATAACAAAGATAAAACAATTATTGTCTGCAATAAACGATCCATAGCACTGACTTTCAGAAGAATACTTGATGAGTGACTTTCATTTCCATGATTAGGGGGTAGGCTGAGAGCCTGAAGAACTCATCCAGATGCAAGGGTGGAAAAGCAGATAATCTAAATGAGGCACTCATTTCTCAACTCAGAAGCACAGGAAACACTCCTCTGGGAGACTGGCTGCTCTTCCCAGTCATTTGCTGCAGGATTCTTAATTTCTCAGCTGGGAGCATTTCTAAACTCATATACAAGGTGCACATCCGCACAGGCCCTATTTTTGTGAAGTTTCTCCAAAGGCACAGTATGCGAGGCAAACATTTTCAACAAGATCTGCATCATGTTCTTCTTCGTGCAAGTTCATATTTTGGTTGAAATGATAACCATAAATATTTAACATTCTAAAAGCTGTGGCTTTCTAGCCCCCACCATCTGATGGGAGACAATGTTGCATGCATTAATTTACAACCCACTTTCGTTTCAAGCTGGTCGATAGTATTTCATAAGGTAGGAAACCACAGCATGATTTCGGTGGAGAGAGGAAAAGAGCAGAGAGTAGCTTAAAGACCTAAACACCGGATTCTGAGAGGGAGAACAGACATTGTCTTGTATTTAGGACTCATTTTTTGTTTTTTCTTAATTTTGATAAAATTTTCTTTTTCACAAATTGAAGGAATTAACAGGGTCACTTTAAGAAGAAGTGAAAGATCTATCTTACCTCTTGTGTTGACTCTCTCCCTCTACTCCCCCACCCATACACACACACACACACACACACAGAGCAGAGGATGTCGGGAGAGAGGTGTTGCTGCTCAAGAATCAACAGAGAATAAAAGAAGAGGCTCTGTCGCCAAAGCTGGACACTGTGGCTGTGCAATTCACCCAGTGAACAAAGGTGGCCTTTTGAAAAATGACCCCCACTTGACATTTACATGATACCAAATGATCTATTTGAATGTCATTATTTAAGCGATTGCTTTTGGAGCCTGCAGTCTAATTCTCATCAATTTCACCTTTAATTTAGAAGAGAAATGATAACCAATGGAGGGAAGAGGAGAAAAAAAAAAACAACCCACAGCAGAAGCCTGTGTCCTTGTGTTCCAGAGTGGTTTTTCATTCATAGTGTTTTCTGTAAATGTGATCTTGAATAAACCCCAAACTGACAAGTAAAAGGTTGAGTAGAAATAAATTCTTCCTTTTTAGCTGGGACTGTTGAAGAATGAGTGACTAATAAAATATTCTAATTATGAAAGCCCTACAATAGGACCTGTTAAAATACATAAATAGACATTCAATCATATGAAACCAATTGTTGTATATCTGTATGCTGATATGTGAACCAACCACTTTCACTCCAGATAATTCAGTGGCTATTGATTTTTAATTTTATATGTGTAATAACATGCTCCTAAGTTCAAAAGAGTCAAAATAGCGATGTTCAGCAATTTTCACCTTCAAAGACCTTTTCCAGTATAACTAATTAAAGCCCAGGCATCACTGCCCAGTGCTCCCAGTGAGGCCCAGGGAGTGAGCTGAGAGTGGAGCTCAGGGCTGGCAGCCCAGAACAGACCACCGTGTCCCACCAACGCCTTCCTCTCTGCTTCCTTTCCTCCCAAAACAAAAGGCTCTCGCACCAGAGGAACAAAGTCATCATGTGGCACCATTAGGGCACATGCGGACTCCAGGCTGGGCCACTGTTATTTCTGCAGACACTGGAGCAGCTGTCCCTGAACCTCCACTGTCCCTTCGAAGAACTGATAGGTAGTTTTTGTTTGATGGCAAAGCACCAAGAAAACTAGTCAGACAAAGAAGAAAATGTATTGTTTACTGTAACTGTAACTGAAGAGTTTTGTGGTAAGACTGACACGAGGTCAGCCTTGATCCAGTGGCCCAGATTATGACAGCCAGAACCTGGCTCCTCTCCTTACTGCTGGTTTGCCTTTGGGGCTGTTGGCTTCTCCAGGTGGTTCCAAGTGGCCCCCTTAGTAGCTTCAGTTTCTTGTCTTGTGGTAGCAAAATTACTCCAGCTGTTTCCAACTCTGCACCCTCCTACCTCTGCCTTAGGAGAAGGGAGAGGGTATCCCTCTAAGTACCACAAGCCCTGGAACCTCTCTATTTTTGTCTTTGGGGAGGCAGGATATGCTGCTTTTTGACCTAAGCCTGCCCGAGCCTACCCTGGAGCAGGGAGTGTGGACATTCCCACCCACATGGAACAGGAACAGAAATGAATGCAAGAGGGGTACACTCCTGAAAGGGAATCAAGGTAACATTGAATGGGGGGCAGTGGAGACTGTGGGGGTGAGCAAATTTCAGTACGACTTTACAGCTTCTCATTTAGTTATGCCTTTCACTAAACATCTTGAATTTATTTTCTTTTGCCACAAAGTCACCTGAGGAAGTCAAGAGGTGACGTCAGTTCTGGTTGCAGCCTGAATTAAGACTCGGAGATCCTTTGATCTCCATCTCCGAGTCTTGGTTCCGTGTCTCCAAGCTGATGGCAGTCTCCGGTGATGGCAGACACCTGGCACACAGGCTGCCACATTCCCCCTCGGTCCTCCAGCAGACATCATCCATCAATCACAGGACTTTTTCCTGTGTAGTCCAGATGTGGCCCCTGAGACCTCCTTAAACAGTCCAACGGACAGCCCCTACAAATGTATTGGTGTTGACAAGTGAGATGAAACGTGCTTGCCATCCCTGGAAAGGATTGCACACCACCAACCCCAACCACCAATGCATCTCACTCCTATACAAAGAGCAGCACAGACAGAAGTGCACACATTTGCACACCTCGGTGTTCCTGCAAATATGGTTTGCAGACCTCTTGCATCAGAATATCTCTGTGTTCTTATTAATATATGGATTCCAGAGACCCACTCTAGAGCTATGGAAGCAGACTATTCTCAAAATAACAGTTTTAAATACTCAGTAGGCTAGTGGACACAATAGAATAAGATTCTTCATTCCTACTAGGTCTCTGAGATACTGGCTCATTCTTTGTGTATTCTTTCATCAGCTTATTTATCAATCGTGTGTAGGCACTGGGCTACTTTCAGTGAATTTGATGAGAATGGTGCAAATAAAGAGATCCTAGATTTCCTCAGTGAGACACAAGTGATGTTCTGTGGAAGGGGTTAATGGCCACAAGAAAGGATCCAGAGCCTGGGGGTTCAGAGATGAGCAAGATCACTACTACACGAGGGGGCTAAATAGAAGGTGTCATGGAGGACTTGGCCCTGGAACCTGTGCTGGGTAGGGAAAATTGGGGCATGAGGTGAGTAAAGACGAGCCTTCTGGGAGGAAGACATGGCAATGAATGGAGGTGAGAATGTACAGCAGGGGATCATGAACAGAGAGTTGTTTTAACTCAGTTGGAGCTGAGAACAGGATCTGAGAATAGAAGTTGGAAAGAGAGGATTAAGTTTTTATTACAGAGGGTTTTGTGGGTCTGGCCTCAGTGTTTAGACTTTCTTTTATAGGCATCAGGGAGCTATTTTAAGCAAGGGAGTGACATGACATTAAGCTGTGTTTGAGGATGTAGAATCTGGAAATGAGGGAAGAGGAAGAAGCAGAGTGGGAAAGGCTGGAGGCGTGGAGGTGATGGAATGCTTCTGTAGCTGTTCAGGTGAGAGGCTGGGGTCTGAACTGGAATGCTGGCAGGGGAAATGGAGGGGAACAGACGTGAGAGACCATGGGGAAGGAGAGTCACAGGGCTTGCTGGTTTGATAGCTTGGCCAGACTATTGAAAGTGTATTAGTCAGGATGTGCTGGCCCATGCAACAATAACAAATTAATCCTGAAATCTCAGGATTTAATATAATAAAATTTTACTTATTAGTGTTTTACATGTACGACTGGTTGGCAGGGAACTTGACTACACTCAGTCATTCATGGACCCTGGTTGAAAGAAGCTCTGTTACCTTTTAGCTGTGTGGTAAAACATGTGGTCTCTCGAATGTTATGCAAGAGGAAAGGGATGGGAGAGGCACAGAGACTTTCAACTGAATTAATCACATGGTCCTAATGTAACTATAAAGGTGGCTGGACCCTCTACTTTTTCAGTTCCACAAGAGTAATTACAGCATTTAAGTTTTTAAGAAGTCATGTACCTGAATTGTCATATACTGAAGAACATGGAGTTAAACCGGAGGAAGGCAGAGACTGGAGAATAACTTTGGTTGAGTCGACCAGTCACTTGCAGAGGTCGTATTTTGATTTCAGGTGCATGGGTGGTGGTATGTCTTGATCCTGACTGCTTCTGCCTTACAGTTTTTAAAAGTTAGTCAAAGAAGTCCCTGACTGTGATTGTCTGTATCAGTGAACCCACCTCATGTAAGACAAAAATCAGTTCATGTGTGTATATATGCACACACACATCCCTGGCTTTTAATGAATACATTTTTGTATAAAACAAAAACAACCCCCCCAAATCCAAATTTACTGATCTTTCTCAATAACCTCAGAGGTTTTTAGATATACAAACATTTTCATGGAGTAAGAAGTCTTGTGAGAACCACCCATAACTCTTCTCTGGAAACACACTAAGATGAAAGGCCTTCCTGAGTCTAGAAGCCCTTCCCTCTAAAACAGTTGTGGCTGTGGTGGAAGACACATTCATGCAGGCAACAGTTACTATGTGTGCATCAAGTCCCAGGTATTCTTCTAGGTCCTGAGAGTTGCCACTTTCTGTACCTTACATTCAACTGAGGAGAGACATACTAGTCTGTACACAGCTGGGACTCTAACTGGGACTTCATACTCCAAATCATTTGCACTGACATGTCATGCTAAAGACTAGCTTCTTCTCCAAATGAAACCTCCAGCTTTCTATTATTGCTACCTCCTAAAGCACTAGCTCTTTTCCAGTCTTCCTTGAAAAACACTGATCAGCCCAGATTTACTGAGTAGCTTGCCGGCAGTGGTGCTCTGGGGGAGATAATGAGGAATAAGCTTTCTTCTTGCTTTCGAGGGGGCTTCTGGCCTATTTCTTGGGTACCAGGTTACCTTTTTCTGATGTGCCCCCTGAATTCCCATTACTGGTCTTCGTTTTAACAAAATTTCAGGGCAATGCAAGAGCAGCTAAGCGACCAGGGCTGCACCATGACCTGAACGAGAGCACTTCTTGTTGCCCACCTTTATGGAGGGTAGGAAGATGTTCAGGAACAGGATGGGGGCACTTTTTACCCCTGCACTCCTGATAGAATTGTTCTTTTCATTTAAAAAATGTGTTTCCACGGCAAATCCAAAGCCATCTTCTTTTTGCTCCTGGAGATAATGGCTGTACCAGAAAAATACTTGGAATTGTTGGGACAGAAAAATAGAAGGCTTTCTAGGAACAGAGAGTTTGTGATCCCACTCCTTTTATGCCCCAGGAAAAGAAAAGAGGCCCACGTGAAAACCCCTCTGGGGCTTCCCAACCAGTTAAACATGAGGGAGAGAGAGAAAAGGGGAAAAAAATTCTAAATAAAAGCAAAGTCTTTGAAAAACTTCAAAGAAACAATTCTCCTGTTCAGAAGTCAAGAGCACATCTGGCTGGCGGTGAAAAGAGAAGTGGTGTCATCTGGGTAAAAATGTTCTTTTCAAATATGTCCTTAAAGAAAAGCAAGAAAGGAGCATGCGAGGGATTGAGAGGAGAGGAATAATGCAAAGAGGGAAGAGAAGTTAAAGGGGAAAAGAAAAAAGGAAAAATCCTCCTAAATCTTGTAATGTTTTAGGAGGGCTTATTAGAGTGAAAATTAAGTGTCATACAGAGCTCTGCTCTGGTATTGATGGCCTTTATTCAAAGAGCCATCACCCTGTAAACTCACTTTAACAACTCCCTTCAGATGAAATATAAAAATTAAAGACATTTACAACACAGCTTAGTAGCAGATGTAGTTGTCCTGTTGGGGCTTAGATCAAATAGTGATATAAACCCCAGCAGGATAACAGGTCTTATGAAAAAGTCCTTAACAACAGCCCCCAAAAATCTTGGAAATCTTACAAAACATGTTTCCCATTCTCTCCCAACCTCAAGAGTCCCCCTTCCTTCCCCCAACCCCTCCCCTGATCTATTAGACTCCTTTTCCATTGTCATCCTTGTCTGGAGTTCTTATGAGTCACTCTACACTTAGCAACTGGACCAAAGAAAAAAAAAACCTGGTTGGGATTCTGGTTATCTTCTTCATCTAGTCATTTGCCCCTACTGTTATCTGGGAGAGAGCCAGGGTGAGGGGGATGTGCTGAGCAGGCTGGGAAAAAGCTGAAACGTACATTTAGCTCCAATGGGGATGGAGGTCTTACCTGCACCATGACCAGGTGCTGGCCTCCTAAAGTTCATGCAGTTCTTCCCATATGCCTCTCCTCCACCTCCAGTTCTCACCGATGCCCCCCAGAGGAGTCCGAAAGGCCTCCGATTTGATTTGAAGTCTGGGTCCCTCAAGAAAGTGGGAAGCATTTATATCTATTATAATAGAACAAATGCAGGTGGGGGACTTCTCCCTTTCTACCCTTTCCAAAGAAGATTTCCTTGAAGAGTTATTCCAGGAACCATCTTCTCCTACCCACCCACTCCATGCACCCACCACTCCCTTGTTCTCTATTGCAAACATGTGTGTGTGCCTGTGGCCTGACCTGCCAGGCATGGGAAGAGTGCTGGAGGCACACGCATGGTCACCTGTTAGCTGCGGCTCACTTTGGCCTTGAGTTGACGTGTCCATCGACTGGCTTTGGAAAGAGATAAAGCTTAGAGAATGGAAGGGGAGATGGAGGCAAGTAAGCTCCATCTGACTTTCTGGTTGTTGGGTCTAGTTTTTCTGCACCCCAACTGCTACAAACAAAGCCAGTGACCTCTCTTGCCTCCACCTCAGTAAACAGAAAGAGTCAAGTCCCTGGGCTTCTCTTTTCTGGCGGATGATATTTAGCCAACGATTTGGGAGTGGCAGTGTTAGATGTTTGGCCATAGTTTGGCCCTTGGATCAGACAGAGGCCAAGAGGCTGGACAATAAGAAAGACTCTAAAGGGCCTTCATGAACAAGGCACAAGTCCTGGCCCTGTAACGAGCATTACTCTGAGGGTAGGTCAAGGCCCTGTTTCACTGGGAGCAACTTGATAAGAAAATTGAAATAAAATGTATCATCTCAGCTAGCTAAACCAAGGCCAGAGAGAAAGTTTTCCTCAGAAGCCCTGAAAGCAGTAAGTGAGCAGCTAGCTTGGTTGTCAGATGGAGCTTAAAGAGGTTGGAGACGTTCCAAGGCTAAGTGCTGGCCTCCTAAGGTCATGCAGTCTAGCATTTTCCAACACCCGAGCCAACAGTGCAGCTTAAACTCATGCCCTCCCTGCCCTCTTCTCCTCTGCTTTACCCAAGAGATCTGCAATGTGACTGGGCTGCGAATTTTGTCTGGTCCATCCCCATACCTCCCGGCAGGCTTGGCTGGATTTTGTCTCACACATGGTCTGATCTGAAAACAAACACTGGAAATCAGCTGCTCGGGTGGGAGGCCATGTTGATATGACCAATGAGCAAGGACCGTCCTCTCGCTGGATCCTACAAAAAATGACTTCCAAGGTAATTTCCTCACTCACACTCACATACCTATCCTCCCCACTCACACACACACACACACGTACCCGCACACATGGACACAGATCCAGGTGGCCACAACCCCAGTGGATACTTCTCTATGCTCTCGACCATTTGGCCAAAGAGGAGGCAGCATTTACATCCACTAACACAAGGTCTAATCTGTGAGGAAAATGTGTGCTTATGTAAAGAATCAAAGAAGATAATAGTTACAGCCTATGTCACAGGCGTGGACTAATCTTCGATTAAATAATGATATTCAGATGACATTTCTTGGCAACTGGCAGACCAGCTGGAAAAATAAGTAAAAATTTCCACAGAGAATAGACTGTTTTGCCATCTAAAGCTGGCCAAGTGCAAACAGCAAAGGTTCTAAATACATGTGAATAAAAGGTCCCAACAGTCTGATTGCCAAAGGAGCTTCATTTACTCACAGAATTGCACACACAGGTTTGAAGATATGTGTAAAGTGCACAAGTAAATTTAGTATCTACTGTACACACTTGTCTGTCCTCTTCCTCCTGGTATTCTGACCTTTGACACTTTCTAGTTCAATTCCTCATTTTTTCAGATGAGGAAACTGAAGTTGAGAGAGCTGGAGAATTGGAGGGATTTACCCAAGGTCACACAGCAAGCCAGACATCTTGGTTCTCATTCCAGTGCCCGTTTGAATCCATTCAGACCATCACAGAGCTAATCGGTGGAATGTGTGTGTGCCCTTCATGGAATGCATGCATGTGCATGGGTGCCAGGGTGGCAGGGGGTGGTGTGTGCAAGGTACATGTGTGTACCTTTCCAACATGACATGATGGGAAAATGTGCATTTTGTTTCTGGACAGACCTGGTCTGTTGTCAGTATCCCAACAGGAAAGAGATGAAGGTCCTAACATGAGGACTATTTACAAAGAAGTAGGTGGAGTCAAGGGAGGTAGTAGGTATGAGATGGTGCAGGACTCTGTGTTAGCAATAGCAGAGAGCTCTTCTGGTCCCCAGAAGCTCCCCAGCCCAGAGAGAGTGAATTTGATCTCTGGTGGGAGGACTCTGTTACCTGCGTGGAGGAGGCAACTGCACACAGAATTGCACACACAGGTTTGAAGATATGTGTAAAGTGCACATGTAAATTGAATATTTACTGTACACACTTGTCTGTCCTCTTCACATAAATCAGTACTGCAACCTGACCTTCTCCATTCTCCTAACTCCTGCTTGGGCCTCTCACTGGGTGAAGCCGAGAGCTTAAGGACAGGGAAGCCAGGATGCTGGCCATACACTGGGTCTCCCAGGGGATTAGAGTGGTCATTGGATCTGAGGAGCAAATAGAATATCCTGCATATCTGGGTTCAAATCTCAAGTAGCTTTGCTATTTACCAGTGCTGTGACTTGGGACACGTTACACCATTCTCCACCTTTGGGTTCCTCATCTGTGAGATGGTTTTAATACCAGCCACGTTGAGAGGTAGAGGAGTATGCTCCTCTTAGAGCTGCTGTATGCAAAACTCCAGCTTGAATCCTTGCCCATTTGGTCCAGTTCCTTCTTGTCTCTGCGACACCAGAGGCCCCTGGACACTTTGGCCCTGGAAACCCGAAGCCTTGTGCTTTTGCAGACCTTTTAATCCAGTAATTCTGCTTCTAGGAATTTGTTTCAAAGAACTAATCCAGGGAATACATGAAATTATAATGTTTTTCACCACACCACTCCTTAAAACATGAAATTTGGGGGCAGCTTTCCTGTCCGTATCCATCAGGATTCTGAGATGCCAACAACAGAAACTGATTCTGGCTGAGTTAAGCAGAGAAGGAATTCACTGAAGGAAGAGCAGATGACTCACATTTGCCAGAGAGGCCCCGCTGCCTTGGTGGGTGAAAACAACTGGCCGCCTCCTCCTGCACACTTGAGTGTGTGGCTGAGGTTCTGTGGGTGGCAGTGTACAAGCCATGCCCCCAGACACTCAGGGTGTTCATATCAAATTGTGTGAAGCAAACCAGCCCGTCTCTACCACCCAAAGTCATGTTTTGCAGGCATGCTCTGGATGCACAAACAGGATGAGAGAGACATGCTCGACAGCAGCATTTGTGGAAAAGACTTGAGGGAGATGGTCACCAGCAAGCTCCACACTGAGCACAGACTGACGCTCTTAAGGGAACCTGTTGTCTCAGTCTGGTTCATGACATTTATCCTTTAAGAGGTTGCAAACTGAAGTGCTCTTGGGGGGAAATAGACCTGATGTTGGTATTGTCAACCTTGCCTGTCCCTGGCCCTGTGGATGCCCCACCTAGATCCCCTTTACTGGGCCAGTGTGCCCAGCCAGATGCTGGGACTTTTGACAGCTCCTAGCTGCCTGTCTTTCTGGCTGAGCTGACTTAGGGAGATGCCTGCTTGGGCAGCATTTCTTCTCTGACCTTGAGGATCAGCCAAAAGCTAGACTTTATGTGAAACTACATCCTTGCACTGGTCTTTCTCCTTCTCTGATTTCCCTCCATCCTTCCCTTATCAGTTTTCCCTGAGGAGCACTGCATTGATACATGAGCTGCACTTAATCCTTATCTCAAGCTCTGCTTCTAGGGAAATGGGCCTATACCACAATCTGACTTAGATTTGTACCTGACCTTGCATTCCTTCTTGCATGTGTGCCTAGGCCCTGGCCTCTGCCCAGGTCTGGCTCCAAGCCTTTGTTGTCACCAGGCCCAGTGTGACAGTGAAAGAGAAAAAGCATGTAGGGTTGGGGGCTGGTCTGTCATTCATTCAAAGGTGCTCGCAGAAGGAGATGGATCTCAAGTGATCAGATGGGTACCTTTCTCTCCTCTGAGCTCTCCAGCACCCTCTGTCTACCTCTGTTGTCACATCTATCAACCACACTGTATTACAACCTTCTGTTTTCTTGTCTTTTTCTCTGACAAGACTTGAGCTCTAGAATGAGGAGGAGTCTAGTCTTACTCAAACTCAGCTCAGAGCCTGGCCTCAGGAATAGAAGTGCCTGTCACTACTGAAGGGCACTTTTGCAGGTAATCTTTGTTGAGTGAATGAAAGAATTTTCAGAGGGTAGGTCTCTCCCTGCTCAGTACCACCCTTTGGGGAGAGTGGCTTTACCCAAAAGCCAGGCTTGGTTATCGTAGTAGCCCATAGCTGAGCTTAATCTGAGAAAAGAATGAACACAGGTTCTCATTACCTGCAAATCATTAAGCTGAGATCAGAAAAAAGGGAAGAGGGGTCAGAATGAACATTTGTAAAGGGATACAACATTTATATTCATCTGTGCACAGATACCACAGTGGCCCAGTGGGCCACCTTTAGTGAAAACATATATGATGGTTTCTGTGGACCACATTGTATACCTGCTTTGTACAAAGTTTTACACAGCACAAAGATGATTTCAGTTGACATTCCTATCTCCAAGGACCTCACAGTTTCAACTAAACAGGCACTTATAATAATGGATAATATTTATTGAGTGTTCACTAGGTACCAGGCATGGTTTTAGATACTGCGCATATATTGTTTCTTTTAATCCTCACTGCCACTGAGTTAGTTAATCTTACAAATTTAAAAACTGGGGCACAGAGAGGTTTATTAACTTGCCGAAGGTACCCAGCTCCTAAGTGGAAGAGGCAGGATTTGAATCCACACCTTTTTAGCTCCAGAGCCCATCAGCATCCCAAGAGCAGTAAGTGCTGCAAAAAGATGGGAATTAAGTGCCAATGAAAGCCCATTCTTCTTACTGAAAATCTTGAACTATGTCTCAGCAGCACATCAAAATCACATCCAAAGTGGGAAGCATGCATCCTTCTTTTATTACCTCCACTTTCTCCTCCTCCTAGCACCCCTGTCTCTATCAAGGTACCACTGCTCCATCTTGTCAGTGTAGGACCTCAGATTTGTCCTTGATCCTTCCTTCACCCATGTTACCTGTAAAGTCTATCTGGTTGCTAAGTCTGCTGAATTCTAGATCAAACTCTGCAATGCAGCCCCGCCTCTTCCTGTTCTTTGCCCCTGGCCTCATTCAGGCCCTTCACCTCCTGTCTGGATCCCTGCAGCAGGGGCTCTGATGGTTTCCTGATTGCTCACTCCCCATTCCCATATGCCCTGCACACTACTGCCTTCCTCACCTCATACACCCTGGCCACAGTGTAAGCCTTCTGGAAGGGACTTGGACTCTGGTCCAATCTATCACTGCAGGCTTGGGCTCTGCATTTTTATGAACAATTCTGGCTGTGACTAGAAATGACTTATCTCCCTAGGGGCAGAGCAAGAGAGGCCAGCTGTGTGCACTAGAAATCACACTGCATCTTAAATGCTAATTCCCTGGGATTTAATCTGGGAATGAATATGAATCACCTGGGAATCTTGTTCAAGTGCACACTCTGATTTAGTAGGTCTGGGGTGGGGCCTGAGATCCAGCATTTCTAATAAGTCCCCAGACCATAGTTTACATAGTAGGATCCTAGCAGGCAGCTCCAAGGATGAAGCCAGGGGTTTCTCCAGCCAGTTTTAGGCCGGAACAAATGGAGCTATAGAAAATATTAGCAACAAAATAGTGGGCATCTGCTATAGGCTAGATGCCGAGCTAAGTGCTTGTTTTGTATAATCTCACTTCACCCTCCCAACAGCCCCTTAAACTGATACCATTATCATTCCCATTTCTATATGAGAAAACTGAGGCACTGCAAGATGAAGGGACTGATTCAGGCTTACCCAGCTAGGAAACAGTGGAACTGCAGCTTAAACCTGAGCCTCCCTGTTCCAAATTAGTTCTCCTAAACCACCTGCCACTCAGAGGCCTGGTGGACGGGCAGTGGGGCACTGAAGGTGCAGCGATGTCCGAGTACGAAGGCCCTGTTCTACAGTGGTGCCCACCACAAACCTGGTAGGAGCTGATGCTGTTGGGTCCTGATACACATTTTCTCTAACCTTTGTGATATTGCAAAAAATAGGTACTATTATCAGAAATGCTCCAAGAGGATATGTGGCAGAAATGGTGGAACTGGGACTCCTGCGTGGTTGCCTGCAATCTCCCTGTTGCCCGAAGCTGCAGGGCCTGTCACACACCAGGTCCCACCTGGGCTGCTGCAGCCACACGGTGCCAGCAGGGGCCTGCCTGGGACAGACAAGGCCCAGAGCATAGGTCCCCGGGAGTGAGGAGGCCAGAGCTGGGAGCTCTTGCCCCCAGCAGACTATCATGAGTGCTGGGAAGCGCTGGACTTGGAGTTCTGTCTTGCTTCTACACCAGATGAGCAGAGTGACCCTGAGCAGCCAAGCAGCCATTTGCCCTTTCTGGGCTCCTTCATTCGTCAGGAACACCACGGGCAGGACTGGCTACATAATCTGTGTGCCCAGGGAAATAAAAATGTGGGCCTCTTGTTTAAAAAATTATTATGAATTTCAAGATGGCCAAGACAGAGCATTAAACCAGGCCCAGGACCCTTCTAAGTGTGGCTGCATGGGTCACACACCCATGAAGCCAGTCCTGGAGATAGTGTGGGCTCTGTGATGTCTAATGCTTCTTCAGGCTCTATGGTTCAGCAAAGTTGGTTTTCTGCTACTATGCTTACTTTATTTGTAATTGATATGTCACCCTGAGACTCTCTGTGGCAGCCTCTTTCCCTGGCTGTGACTCTCTCCTGTCCTGTAAGAATATTTCCCTTCCCCTCCCATGTGCTGCATCACCTGGGGACCTTGTAAGGACTGCTGTGTCTTGAATGTGAGAAAGTTGTCCCAGATTGGTTGCCATCTTGGAAGAGATGAGGGGTAGCATGGGTGGGAGGAGTGAATACGCCCCTCTTTGTCCTGGATCGCATCCTTTGCAGGCAGCTCCTTCATTTCCCTGGTCTTCCCCCGACTCCTCAAGAATCAGAATGGAGAGACAGTGAGAAAGAGTGAGTCAGCAGTTCAAGCCCTGTCCTGGCCTCCTCCCTCCCCTCTGGGGACTGAATACCTCAGTTCCCAAACTCTCTGAGTCAGGGAGGTCGCCCTGAGGACATCTGCCTGTTTATCTGAACCGTGTGGAGCAAGCAACAGCTGCTGGAGTGAGCCAGGGAGGCATCACTTCCTGTGGCCGGGACAGCAGACCAGGTGGGCGCCTCGCCCTCCTCCTGGATGACTGCAAACGTGCCCAGGTGGCCCTAGTGCAGGGAGGGCACTGGCTGTCTGGTTCCACTCCAGAGACTGAGCCCAACCCAGGAGAGGCCCTACCAGCATCTTCTCCTGGGGTGCTGGCTGTCAGGGTTATCAAAGGGCGGGAGGCAGCCCACTGTCCAGGCCAATCTCTGGAGAGACAAATGAAACCCTGGCCTGACTGTCTGGCGTCCTGGGGTCTCTCTTGAGGTTTGCCACTAATCTTAGGCACAGGCAAGCAAACATACACCATTTCACCTTGATACCCTCTGGGCTTCAGTTTCCTCATCTGCAAAATGGGAAATCTTTGCCCCACGCACCACACAGAATGAATCAGTCCTTTTCTGGAAGCCCAAAGCATGTGATGATGCATAAGTTAATCAGGGTGCTTAGCATGTTGTGACCTGGTAGTTAATGAGGTATCTGACACTCCTTCTAGGTAATCAGCTCCTTAAGGGCAGGAAACATATTTAGTCTTTTCCTGATGCCTCTTTTAGCCCTAACTCCATCCTTCTGTGCCTTAGATGCTTAGACTGCCCTGGGGAAGCTAGTGTGCAGGAAACAACTGCATGTCACACATTTGTTAAGGTGACAACATTGTATATCGACTCCAGGCAATGTCTGGGGAGAGTGTTAAGCCAAGAACCCCAGGCTCTCTGCCCCCCAGAGAGCAAAGAACAGTAGCTGGAAATCTCCCCCACGCCATCCCGTCTCTCTGTCCCTGCCTTCCTTCAGCTGCAGTGGGACTTTGACCTCTATCATCTGACTACCATGGCCCACCGTCCTGTTGACACATGAGTGTGGGTAAAGCCCAAAAGGTGAGTCCTGCCTGGAATGATGAGGTCATTCCTAGTAATGGTCACTGGGGCAGAGCCGTGAACTTCAGAGCAGACCATGGGAGGTGTCTGAGGAGTAAAAGGAGGTGAAGCAATTCCAGAAGCTCTGTCTGCTTTCCTGATGGGACTGCAAAAAGGCTCTCGAGCCCTGGGGAAAGCACAGAGCCCCCCTCACAAGGCTGCTCTAGATGCTCCTCTAGGGGCCTGTTCGGTTGCCCTTGCCTGGTGGGCGAGGGAAGTTGTGGGGAATGACAGCCATGGGAACCAAGAGAGGCTTGGTATTACGGACTGAAGAGTGTCCCTCCTCAAATTCATATGTTGAAGCTCTAGCCCTCAGTGGAATGTATTTGGAAATAGTCAAGGTAAATGAGGTCACAAGTTGGGGTCTAATCTGATAGACTGGTGCCCTAACAAGAAGAGACACCGATGATCTGCCTCTCCACACAGGCACAGGGAAGGACCTCGGGAGGACACACTGCAAAGGGCCATCTGCAAGCCAGGGATGGAGCGCTCACTAACCAGTGCCGCCAGCACCCTCATCTCAGACACGTAGCCTCCAGGACTGTGAGGAAATAAATTTGTGTTGTGTAAGCACCCAGCCTCAGCACCTGTTATGACAGCCCCAGCTGAGTAATACAGTGGGCCTGCTGGTGGCCACCAGGGTGGGCACAGATGTCACAGTGCACAGGCTAAGGACGGGGCTTCAGGGGAATGGGGGTGACGCAGAGTCAGCCAGCAAAGCCCGGGTCTCCATTCTCCCTCTGGGCCTGTAGGGAGTGTTCTGGTGAGCATTTTTGCTGCCACGTAGGGATTCTGTCCCTTCTGAGGATCTCCTTTCTTATAGGACAAGCAGGAGAGGAACCTTGTCACTGGAGACAGCAATCAGACCACTTAGCACCAGGCAGATCTGGCCCTGGAGGCCAGCATCTACCAGAGTCATCTGTGGACACTAGCTCCCAGCACCTGTAGCCCTTGAGAGCATGTGCCAGGGCGGCTGAGCTTGACCACACGTCCTCCCCCAGGGAGATTTGGGGCCCCTGGTGCCAGCAAGATCACTGTCAAGCAACCTGGAGTGAGCACTGGGGTCATTCCAGATAGCCCAGGAATATTTGTTCAGGCCAGAAGCAGAGCTGTCAGGGGGCAATATTCCCCCGGGCAGGCAGGCTGGTGGACATGGGAATCAAAGGGAGTGAGCCTGAGGAAAGGTCAGCCCCAGAAACAGTGCAGGTCACTCAGTCAGCTGCCCTTCCCCGTCAGGAGACTCTCCTTCCTACAACTGACTTTGAAGATTCTAGATTTTGTTCTTATTAAGGGAGTGACACTCCTTCCATAGGGTGGACAGAAAAGGGGACCAGGCAGGACGCTTGGGGACCCATGTAGCCACGGGCAGCTGAGCACCTCCAGTCCAGTGAAGCTCAATGACTCCAAATGTTGATGGCCATGGCCTCCACTGCAGGCGTAAGACAGAGCTGAGCAGGCAAGAAGTCATGGTACTCACAGGGTCAAGGACAGGGCCAGAGGCAAGACTCGCCAGCCATCTGTGCCCAAGCCTTCCATGTGGGTGGATGTGCCCAGGCTATTTCCTCCCCATCACTGGCTGCCATTATCAGAATGGATGTGCCTGACCTGTGGGGGCCTAGGATGCAAAACACATTTGCCTGTGCTTGGCTTTGCTTCTTTATAAGACCTTGGTAGCTGAAACGAATACTTCCTGTAGTGTGTGTGCACATGTGATTATGCATATGCATGTGTGTGTGTGTGTGTGTGTGTGTGTGTGTGTGTTTGTGTGTGTGTGTGTGTGTCAGCATGGGCTGGCTCTGAAGCCAAGAATGGAGACAGAATGGACCTGGCAAGGCAGGCTGCTAGGCGTGTCGCAGACCTCCACCTGCAGCTCAGCTCTGGGACCACCTTGGAGCAGGAGCCCACTGACTGCAGCCAGGCTCCTGCCTGGGGCTCCAGGAGGTGCAGATGCCTCTTCGCTGGTACCCGGGGCCAGGCCTCTGGGATCTCTGCAAGAGGGCTGGGCCTGCAGGGCTGTGGGGGCAATGCCAGGGCTCAGCACACCTGCCTTCCTCCTCCCTGCACTTTGTATCCGCCCTCAGCCTCCAATCCCACCAAGCTCTTGAAGCCTCCCTGAACAACCACCTCAGCCAAAGGCGAACCCTCACTTCAGAATTCCTAGAGACAGGTGTGCCACACTGGTGGCACATGCCACAGAGAGCCCCCCGGACTCAGGGTTGCTTCCCCTGCTAAACAGGGGGAGGCTGGTGGCAGGGGCGCGGTGAGAAGCAGTCCTCGCCTGTGTGGTGCAGTCAGTATTGGTGCCCTGTGGTGCCCGTCCCTCTGCGGCACCATCACTGTCCTCTAGAGCTGACCACTCATCCTGCTGCTTCAGCTGATGGCACTCACAGGGGTCTGTCACCACCAGTGCTCTCTCTGGAAGCCTGACCTCAAGCGTGGAAGATGCCATCTCTAGCTGACAACCTACGACCTGCCCCTCTCAACTTTTGCATTCTCTGGGCCACTTCCAACCTCCTTCTGCTCAGGAGGCCCTGGCCCTGGCCCTGGCAGGAAGCGGGCTTGGCTAGAGACCTTTCACAGCAAAGTCAAACCTACCACCGCCCACCAGCCCACTTGGCCCACAGAGAATCGCTGGTGTCCTCTCTTTGCCTTGGGCAGACACGCAGCTTGTTCCTGCTGTCACCTTCTCTGTCTCCTACCTCAGGCTGTCGTTATTCAGTCGATCACCCTCAGACTTCTTCAGACAAGCTCCAGGCATCCGTCCATGCCTCGCCCCAGCCAGTGTTTCACATCAGGCTCTCCCGAGGGCTCCCTTCCTGGGACTCCCTCACAGTTGGTGTTACCACGACCCAGATTGCTGCCGCTCAGTAAGCATCTGACCAGAGGGGTGATGTCACTCTCTCCTCACGGGAAACACACCTGTTCTGGTACGTGGTCCTCCGGTAGCACCCCTTGTCTGCCCGGAGCTGGGGGTGGCCTGGGGTCCCCACCCGAAAGCCAGGTCAGAGCCTGCTCACTGATCACATGTGCCCTGAGGAGATCCTCCCCGGGAATCTGCCAGTCCACCCTCTTCGCGCCTCAGAGAAGGTGTGTGAGTGTGTGTGGAGGGGGGTGGGGGGCACTCAGGGAACAATCTTCAAACTTTTTTGACTACCTCCTAAAAGGATTTTGAAGAACTGTGTAGCTCTGGAAGCTTCATAAGCATCTTAAAGCACTTTAAATGCTTTTGCTTTAAAACATTTAAGATTAACATCTAAATTTCTTCACCACAAGTATAAATAGTTACAAAGGACAAGATTTCTGGTATATTGAATATGACATATATGTTTTGAATATTTTTCATCAAAACCTTGAAGTTGGAGATCTGGGTCATTCAATTTATTAAAAACAGACACTATATAGCATAATTTTGCAAAACTAAACAGTTAAATCATAACTTTTTATGAAAGAGGAAAATTCTGATTTCACTTTTTACTTGGAATATGCAAGTTCCTATGCCCTGGAAACATCTGCTTTCTTATCCCAAGATAGACAGGTAGGTGAGGGAGGCACCGAGTTGTGTGGTGATGTGTCACTTGTAGGAAATATTCCTGGCTTGGATTTTTTTTGCAGTCTTGTGTTTGGTGCCCTGAGGATTTACAACCCCAGGAAGGTGCACCACGGCCAAGCTCAGGATGGGCAGGGCCTTTCTTTGTTTTGTGGGAAAACTGGAAACCACCGGTGTATGCTCAGATGCACTGGTTTTAGGAAAGAATGCCTGAGCAGAGAGGCTAGGCAGATGTCTGCAAAGCTTTCTGTGCCCGGGTATTCTTGGGAATGCCTCCCTGTGTCTCCAGGGGAGTCTAGCTGGAAGGCAGCTGGGCTAACAGTTACTGTGTCTTTTATGGTCACCCCTTAGCAAGTTCTGCACTGATGGTCCGACACCCCTAGTTAGCATGCAGGTGCATTAACACCCTCTGTCAGAATCTGAGGTCTCATCTGAGATGAAAATGACTGGCAAGTCCCATGTGAACACCTTGCTCAGCTCACTTGGGGCTTGGCCTATGGTGAGTGCCCAGGGACGGTCTGTGACTGTGTCTGATGCAGTGGTGAGTCAGCTGCCCTAAGTCCCTGCTGCCACTGCCCCTGCCTCCTGCCCCTCCCTGTGTGGGAAGGGGTGTGATGGGGAATTCTGGGCTGAGCAGCCACTTCCTTGTGGCCAGGGCTTTGGTGTGGGTGGTGGTGGGAGACACAGCTGGCCAGCAGGCACTGGGGGATGCCTCTGGGGGATGAGGCCTGGCCCAGGGCTGAGTGTCAGCCAAGTGGAATCCCTGTGGCCCCATTTTCAAAGCCATTTGCAAGGCTGAGCTGTTCCTTTGTCTGCGTCTGAGGACCCCCCACTTGCGGCCGCAGCCTGGGAAAATGTGTGCAGCCAGGGCCACTGCGGCCTCTAGGAGCAGCGGCAGAGGAGCAGGCAGCTGTTCTGCATTGAGCCTCTGAGGAATCAGCCTGTCTGGCCCATCACCAGCCTTATGCTAGAGTTGGCCTCTGCCTGGGTGGTGAGATTGGAGGACACAAAGATGTACTTGATCCAAGTATTTTCCACACCAGCCTCTCATTGTCTCATGGCCCCCATTAGAGACAGAGCAACAGAGAGAAACACAGAAATACACAGACACAGAAGTGAGGGCAGGCTGCCCTGGGGCAGGCACTCCCCTCTTCCATTCTTCAAATATTTGCCATATGACCCTGCATAAGCCCACTAGCCTCTCCAAGCCTCAACTTTCTCTCTGTAAAATGGGGAAGGATGTCAGGGCTGAGGGAATCAGATGAGATTTTGGCTGAAGAGAACAGAGGCAGAGGGCTCAGGGAGCCCACTGTGGGAGCCGTGGAGAGCTGGAGGGGTGGCCTGAGACCGCTGATGTGCAAGCCCAGGCTCCAGGTCCCCCGGCAGGTGCAAGTCCACTCTTGGCCTTACAAATTGTTACGCTCCAGTGGAGGGCTTATTACAACGCGGATTCCTGGGCCCCACCCTGAATAGCAGATGCAGGGGCCTGTGTGGGCCTGGGACGGGGAGGTGGTCTAGGTCACCTTGAAGCAGATCCCTTCCTCAAACCCCTCGCCCCCAGGCTCCTAATGGAGGCCAGGGAAGGGCAGGTTAAACACATTCAAGGCTGTCTTCTGAAAATTCCACTCCCTGGATGAGAGCATTTTATATGGGCCCCACCCTTGAAGTGGGATCAGGGTTCTGGGGAAGAAAGACAGTGACAGGAAGAAGTGAGGGAAACACTGGGGATTAAATGCTGGGGGTGGAGCAAGAGAAGCAGGTTCCAGACAGTTCCTGTGTCACAGGAATATCCAGGGCTCACCTGAGGTTGGCTTCAGTGTCTCGCCCTCCTGGAAGATGGGGAGCTGGCTGGTCTCTTTTGGGTGGGGATGTGATCACTGTCTGCAGCCCTGGCCCAGGCCCAGGCCCACCTTTTGACCACACAGAGCTCCCTGTGTCGCTTGACACAGGGAGAGGCACCTGAAAGATTATTGCCACAGACGTGGCCTCATTGACTCCCACTTAGGGCCTGAGGCTCAGAGTGCCTGGCCAAGAGCACCTGAGCAAGGGCATCAGCACAGTCCAGGGCCCCATTTCTCTTCTCTTCCTCCAGGGTGAGATCAAATACCTCCTCCAGGGAGCCTTCTGGAGTGACCTCTTCCTCTCATGCTGCCCTGTGCCTCAGTTTGCCTGTCAGGTCATTGTGTCTTGTGTCATGGTTCTGTCTCCCTGGAGGCACCTCTGCATCTCCAGGGACTGCAGGCTCCCTGTCTCATGCTAGGATGGAGCCACCTGTCTGGTCCTGGAAGGCCAGGTAATGATGTGACTGTGAAGAGCCCGGCTTTTTAGGATCTGAGAGAACTGGATTCAAATGTAATCCTGCTGATGTGTAGCCCTGGGAAATCATTTAACCTCATTGAGCCTCTTTTCCCATCTGAACAAATGGAGGTAATGGTGGTTCTTACCACATGTGGTTTGTTGTGAGGACTCAAAGATACAGCGATGTGGCCAGTGATGTATTGGGGATTTACAATTAGAACACTTAGAACATACTTGGAAACTCGATAAATGTGACCTATTATTATCATTATTAATGATTCACTCTACCCCCTCCTCCAAGGTTACACATCTGTCGTCTGTCAGGTGCTAAACTGGGTCCTGGGACAGGAGAAGAGACCTCCCTGCCACAGGATGACTTATGTGACAAGAGTTTTTGTGGAGATTCAGCCAAAGACATGGGAAGCCCTTGGAGGGCGCTCCTCAGGGGTGAGCTGGGGCGCTGGGCAGGGGTGACTTCTGGTAGGAGCGGTGAAGGGCAGTGACTCTGAACAGGGTGCCCAGTTTTCTGCCATGCCAGGGAAGAGGGAGGATAGCATTCCCTGCCGAGAAGAGAACGCAAAGAGAAACTCTCCTCTCTTGGGAGGGAGCGGCCAGTCATACCAGGGGAGGGGAGGGGAGGGGCTGGAAGGAGGGGTTGAAGAAGCTCAAGAGAGCCTTTCTCTACCTCCCCAGTTGGAACATAGAGGTCCAGTCCCTCAAGTGTGAATTCAAAGTGGCGTGCCTGGGCCAGGAAGGCTTCCCCACAAAGTATCAGGTGAGACTCAGGGAACCTGGGGCAGCCTCAAGAGGCACCTACATAGGGTGAGTGTCTCTCAGCTGCCATGTGTACCTCTGAAAGTCCCCCACACACAAGGAACCAGGTTCTCGGCACAATGGCCCCATGGAGCTCTAGCCAATTAGACAGACAGAAGACCAATCTGGATCTAAGAAGAATGGCAGTGATGGGACATGCGGAGGCTCAGGTCGCCCTTAGGGAATTGGGTCTTGCTCCCACATGACACCTCTGGTCCTATAGGCTGAGAAAGGCTCTGTGAGAAGCAGGCTGCAACCCCAGACATGCCAGGCAGCAGGAAGAGCTGGTGCCCTCTCCATCTCCATCTCCAAAGTGTGTCTTATTATTAAAACTCATACATCACACACTGAAGCAAATACCAGCATAGGGGAATTGGAATCCTTCAGCGTGGACTAGATCCATCACCTTCTAAATCAGGTACATCAGCCCGTGAATCAAACACATCACCTCTGGATTCGATGGGCTCCCAGTCGGATTAGATGCATCACCTATTGAATCAAATGCAACTCTGATTGAATCAGAAACTGCACCTCACCTAGTAAATCATCTAAATATTACCCACATTACAAGTTTGGAATGGCTGCCTCACCAATACGTTTTAACAGACGACATGTTAAAGCCGCTATAACATTTAAACAATTACCTGCAGAAACAAACTCAATATATCACTTGCTGGCTGATCAACGTGTGGAGCAGGAGAGACCTGTTTTCCCTGTCCCTCTGACCACCCTCCTTCCCCACGGGAGCCCCTTCTCCCAGAACATGTTGAGGTGAGGCAGGCAGGGGCAGAGGGGGCTCCAGATCAGAGCCCGGGGAGAGCCGTCAGGAGACCTAAGGCAGCAGACCAGTCGGGGCCCATCCGATGACAGAAGTATTTTGCTTAACCTGCACAGCAGTTAAAAAACCAGATAATTCATGTTAGAATCCAGGGTTTTTGGCTTCTTTTAACAAGGTTAGATTTGGCAATAATGGGCCTCCATGCCCACTGATAGCTAAATCTAGTAATAAGTTTATTACTATATCTATTGCTACCTATGGTGCCATGCACTATTCCGTATTATGTCATTTGATGCTCACAATAAGCCTAATATAATATACAATAATAGACTATTATTATTCCCAGGTGAGGAAACCCAGGGCATAGAGAGATGAAGCAATGTGTCCAAATCGCACAGTGGGGCAGTAATAGAGGCAGGCATGCAGCAGTCCAGGCACCCTGAACAGTGGGGGAACATTCCTGAGGGGGTGGGACAGGGAAGCTGACCCTGCCAGCGTCCTCCCTCACTGTACCCACATGCCATTGAGCCTCCCGGTCAGCCAGTGTCCTCTCCCCACGGAGGGCCTATCAGGAAGGCCTCAGCTCCAGACCTGGATATTATCATCTACACAATGGCTTGTGCTACCATGGAGTTGTACTAGCAGAAGTGTTAGAGATGTTTATTATACTTTAAAGTTGAATAGCATTTACTAAAGTAGGCTGAATATAGTGCCCTATCAATTGATCTGTAATTTTAAAATCAAATCCTGTAATTGCATCACAAATTACACAATAACACTGTGTTGTATTTGTGCAAGTGTCAGAAGTGTTAATTTCTTAAAAGTAAATCCTAAACCTTAGCAGTTTTTGAAACTCTGCTTTGGTCTTTCTTGCAATACATCAGAAGCTTAGGAAAGCAAGTGGCCCAGGCCCTCTCCTTCTTGAGGGGCTTTGCCCTGAGCTGTGTAGTCAAAGCTGCCCCCCAGGGCTCCAAAATCTGGTCGCCTCTGGGACTAACCAGGCCAGTTGCTTCTGTCAGGAGAGTCTGTGCTCCCACCCGCCATCCTTCCTCAACCTTTGGGCTACAAACGAACCAAGCAAAATAAAGGTGACAGCTTTGCCTTGCATGATCTTTGCAAGTCACCTGGTTCATGGAAAGCTTAGTAAAGATGACAGGTGTGTTTCAAAGGAGGGCCTGGGAAAGGGCAGCTCAGCATCCACATAAGCCCAGCAGCATCCAGAAGCTCCACGAACATCACCCTTGCAGGCAGCCGGGCCTTTGGTAGCCTGAGCTGCAAACAGGGAGGCCACAAGTCAGCACAGACCAGGATGCAGCACCGGGACCATGAGCCTAGCCCGAGACCACACTTGACCCACCAAGAAGTGAAGGAAAAGGCTCCTGAATTCTCTGGAATGCCACTTAGAGCATCCTCACTGGGTGCCACACAGCCCCTGCCCTTCTTCCCTCCTCATTCTGACTGTCCCCTGCCCTGCAGCCAGCAGCCTCACCAGCCCTGACCCTTTTCTGCCCATAGTAGCCTTCGATGGTCTGTAAACTCTGGTGGCAATTACCCTGCATTTGGGCCCGAGAGCTGGACTTCTAGATGGTGCCAGGATCCCCTCCCCTTTCCTTGCAGGTTCTCCAGACAATCCTTGCAGGAAGGTCAGCACTGGGCTTGCAGGCCTGTTTGGGAGGGCGAGTCACATTCCCTTGGAAATACACCCATCTCCAGGCCTCACCCTATCTCACTTCCCTGTGTGCGCTCTGCAGATGGATTCCTGAAAAACTGGAGCCCCTCTGCTTTGGACCCTCCCATTCCCTTCCACAGAGTGGGCTTTTCATGGAAGGGGCGATGAACACCTCAATGCTTCATTAAGTGGATCCTTTTTAAGCTTCAAAACTCCGTATTAGGCACCAGGCGCACCTCCCCGCTTAGTCATACCCTGATACAGTATGAGCTATACTTTAAATGCTTGTGACTAAGAGAAAGCAAAGTGGCCCCAAAACTGCCATGGTGAGAAAGTTTACAGCCATGAAAATGACACATCTATGTCCTTGCAAAGGTGACCCTACAAAGATGAGCAGGACACACATCGCCCTGGTGAGCGTAGGGCACACGGCAGCCCCTTAGTGGTTAGTTGGAGTCTCTGAGTCTAGGAACTTCCTTGAGTTAGAGGCAGTTCTTTGGAATGTTTATTTGCTTTATTTCCCACCTGGAATCCTTCCTGGTCAAAGTAAATTGAGAAACTCTAACAATCTCATCCTTCTAAACCTGTCTATCTCCCCCTCCGACCACTTTGTCTCAATGTTTTGGGGGGTTTGGAAAAGCAGTAAAGAGCTGTATACATCCTCTTCTACAGTTTTCATCGATGATAGATGGGTGTGACAGGGTGAGTCTGTGAAGGCTGAGTGGTCATGTCTCGTTGCCCAGATGGGGCTAGAGGCAGGGCCCGCAGAGATGACTCTGGAGGATCCCCCACGGGTGCAGCTGTCAGGATGGGGGACTCCCAAATGTGGGCCTCTTGCATGCAGAGGCCTGAGGCACTGTGGAGGTCTCGCCTGTCCCTGTATGCTGCCTTGGGAGGTGGTCTGGCTCCTGCCAGGCGGTCGTTCAAACTTGACATTGGGTTTGCACTGGGGTCTTGTCCTTAGCCCAGGGCTGCTCCAACCCTAGGCACCCCAAGGAGGCCTTTGGAGCGGGCTGCTCCAGGAAGCCTGCAAATGCATGCAGGGGGACATCCCAGACCTGGCTGTAGGTGGATGGCAGGCAGGTAACAGGGACAGAGGGGAGGACAGAGAGGATGGACAGCTTGAAAGTGTCCCAGCACTGGGCTGAACACTGAGGGTTGACGGGAGAAGTAAGTGCTATGCCACTGGCCACCATTAGTGAGGGAGAAAGAGACTGGGGGGTGGGGGGCAACCAGATCATCACCCTAGTAATGTAAGGTACTGGGCATGCCCCAAGGGCTTTCTGTGCATGCATTATCTTCTTCAGTCCTTACAACCCAAGGATTGGTATTGTGTTACTTCAACTTTTATGTATATGAGCAAACTAAAGAACAGTTTAAATAAATTACCCCCATTTTACAACGTAAAAAAATTGAAGCTCAAAGGCTTCACTTGCCTAACAACAACAGTTCCAGAATAGCAGTGCAGAGTTAGGGCTTGACTCCTCCCTAGCCTGTGCCCTTTAAGACCCAGGAAATGAGTGTGAGGGTGTATGGCGGGTCCCAGGGGTGCAGCAGACAGAGCCTGGAGGGTAAGGCTGTGGCTGGTGCCCAGGAGCTGGAGCCCCTTCCAGGGAGAGGCTGTGTTGCTCCTTCTGTCCCTGACTCCTCCCTGAGCACACCCATTAGTGCCTGGAACAGAGGGCTTGGGCCTGTGAGTGCCTGGAAGTAACTCTGCTTGGGTTTGGGGTAAAGGGGGTGATTCTGGTGTCTCATTCTGACCTGCCCTGGTGAGGCTGCAGCTCAGGCAGCAGGAGGTGGAATGCAGTCTGGCTGAGGTCCTCTTAGTGCCACACCGTCCCTGCCCTTCCTCCTTGCTTGCCTGCCCGCTCTCTGCAGTTAGCAGCCCTACCAGCCCAGACCCTCAGCTGACAGCCTGAACTTTTCTGCCCAAAGTAACTTTCAATGCCTGAGGTCCCCCAAGATTCTCAAAGGTCACAGGAAGATAGAAGCTTCTGTGAGCTCCTACTTATTGGATTGAAAGATGCTTGGCTTCACATTACCCTGCTTATAGTCAAGCAGCCTTATTCTTTGAGGCCACGAGTGTGTAATTGGAGGGACATTAAAAGACACCCTAGTTCTATCTGAAATGCCCCCATTTGGGACTGCTGAAGTTATGAAGTTTTCTTAGCTTTCATTAGCTACAACATCTTCTGTTCAGATAATATCTTATGTAGAAGCTCAATTGACTAAATAAATAAATGGAGAATATCTCTGATTGAAGAAGGATATGTGTTGGGGATCTGAGCCTTATCCACCAAACCCTGTCTTACCCAAATAGCAGGACCCAGCCCCTCATCTGGGCTTCCCAGTACCATTTGAAAACCACTGATCCCATTCAAACCCTTTGATTTACCAAAAAGGAAATTGAAGTCCGGAGAGGTTATGTGACTTATCTGCTGTTTCAACAGAAACTTTGGAGCTGGCTAGATTCTGTCAGGTTTGTTTATCCAAGTTCATTTTATAGGGGATGGTAGTCTAGTTGGAATCCATTTTACTCTTTTTCCCCATTGCTAATTACCAGGCCTTGAAAATGTAACCAGAATTAGATTGTGCAGTTGACTGAAGTTTAATAAACAGTTACTCAGTGCTTTGTGACATGTAGGAGGCACCATGCGCTGGCCGCAGTGGGAGGAAAACCCAGTGGCCGCCCTCCAGAATGGAGGTACAGATCAGCTCAGTACCTGTGGGGTGCTGGGACAGCATGCAGAGAGTGCCACGGGAGCCCAGGATGGCCACTAAATCCAGACCGAGGGTTTGTAAGGCCACCGAGCTTCTAGGAGCGCTGAGGCAAGGTGGGGTGGGGATGGGTAAGGTGTGCTGTGGGTGGGAGGGGTGCAGAGTGGGGGGTCGGGAAAGGGTATCCACGGCTTGGACGCCATATTGAGTCCCAGACACTAAGGATGAAAGGCTTTCAGAAGGAGAGTAAGTTCATGGTGGGCATTCTGGTGGCCGTGTGCTGATGGATTTGAGGAGGAAGGGGGTGCATGGAAGCCCCCTCAGGACATCATTACCACGGTCTGTGTGAGCTGTCCGAGTAGAGATCCAGAAATGTTTTCATTAGTGGGTGACAATTGGATTTAGGGAGGGAGTGCTGTTGAGGGAGGGAGAAGGGCTGGCACCCTGACAAGTCAGGAGCTGTATGCTGAGGCCAGGTGCAGCCAGCAGGTTCATCAGGCAACAGAAAGCTCCCCCTGCCCGCTCCCCAGCACACCAGTGGCGGCCTGGCCTCCACAGTGGAAACCAATGGGAAAGTCCTGGAACTGTGGGCAGGCAAGCAGGAGTGAGGCCTGTGCTCTGTATTCACCATCTCAGTGTCTCCAGAGATGCTCTTTGTAGTCCCCAGATGGTGCCAGCCTGTGTGTCTCCTGGAGCAAGCTGAGCAAAAGCAAGCCCAGGCCCTCAATGCCAGCTGCAGTGCAGAAGGCGGCACAAGCTGCCCAGAAGAGAAACTGCCAACTCAGGTTGTGTTGCCCCCGATCACCTCTCTAAGCCAGGGGTTAAACATTTCCTTAAAAACCCTACAGTGCCTTGGAAATCAGCTGAATGGCCTTTCTGTACAGCTCCTGATGTCCCAGGCGCACTACCTGGCTTTCTGATGAGATATAAACAGCGGATTTTATGGGCAGCGGCATGGGCCAGTGGGCTAAGGACAGGCCGGGGAGCCAGCCAGGAGGCAGCCTGGGTGCCTCGTGACCGCTTGACTCGAGGTGTGACCTTGGACTGGTTGCTTAACCTGTTTATACCTTAGTTTCCTTGGCTGAAAAATGGGAGTCCTGATACCACTGGGCCTCACAAGGGGGCTGTGAGCAGGAGCTAATTGATGGCTGAAGTGCACCCCAGGTGTCTCTGACGCTAGTAAACTGCTAAGTAATTATGAGGTGCCTCGGAGTGCTGGCAGCCAACATGCAGGGCACTTTTCCCAGGCCAAGGGGGCCGGGTAGTGAGGCCGAGAGTGCTTGGCTCAGCTAAATGCCACGTGCACCTCATGAGCGCCTCCCCGGTGAGCCCCTCTGCAAGGTCATTCCTCCCCTCCTCGAGAGCTTTCTCCTCGGAGCTCTGCTGTCTCTTCTCTCTCACACCTGCTTTTAACCTTATTTTCTGCAAGACGTGGCTTTTTCTTTAATTGACAGTCTGGTGAGCAATAAGTTTGTTGAGCGGCTGCTCTGCTGGGGGCTTTCTGTGTCTTCTCTCAGGGACGCCCTCTCCCCCTACCTTAGGCACAATTTAAGGGGACTCTATTATTCCCATTTCACAGGTGTGGAAACAGGCTCAGGGAACTTAGGCACTCTGAAATCCTCCCAGGGAAGCCTCTCCATCACTGTGCCCTCTGAATGGCTAAGCTTGCATGGTCCTGAAGAGTCAGGAGAAGGACTCAACCCCAGAATCATCTGGCTTTAAAGGGCAGGCCTCTCCATTACTCCGAGCTGCCTTCCCTGTTAGCTCTTCATTTCACGTAGGGCTGTGGGTGAGTGATGGGGTAGAAACCATCACCAGGTGGGGTGCAGGAAGCCTGGGTAATTTTTTCTGTTTCTTCTACAAAACTACTATGAGGCTTGGGGCAAGTTACTTGACCTTCCTGAATCCATCTTTACTACTGGTGTCCCTTTGCCTCTACTAGGCTATGACTCTATGTTGGCTGGGTTACAGTGACAGATACTTACTTTCTCTATGTTCTAATAAAAAACAGATATTAGTGTATCTGCTATACTTGGTGCAATGTACTGAATATATTCCCCCCAAATGCACATGCTGGAATCCTAACACCCAATGTGATCACATTAAGAGGTGGGGCATTTGGGAGGTCAGTAGGTCATGAGGGTAGAGCCCTCATGAATGGAATTAGTGCCCTGATAAAAGGGACCCCAGAGAGCTCTCTCAGGCCCCTTCCACCATGGGAGGACACAGTGAGAGGACAGCCATCGAAGAAGAACCAGGAGACTCTATCAGACACCAAATCTGCTGGTGCTTTTATCTTGGACCACCCAGTCTCCATCTGCAAGAAATAAGTTTCTATTGTTTACGTCATCTAGTCCATGGTATTCTGCTGAATGTTCAGCAGCTGGAATGCACCAAGACACCCAGCTAAGTTACATGATCCTTGTGGTCAGGGGGTGTGCTATGTATCTAATTCTCTGAAAAAATGTGGAATGTGGCATGTGGAGTGAGGCAGCCCCTGGGTTAGAAGCTAGCATTTGTCCCTGCCCCAGGGAGCAGGGTCCAGTGGACAAAACAGACAGATGCCTGAGCTGAAGATTCCATTATAATGTGCAAGGTCCATGTCCTGACAAAAGTCCATGTAGATCCACTTGGCCTGACTTGTCAGTGGGCAAGAGTTGCTGAACTGGGCCCCAGGCAGCTGTTCCTGGAGAAACCAATGATTCCCACCAGCTTCTGTGGGGAGGGGGCAGTGGGTGGAGAGCTGGCCCTGAACTATGCCCTGGCACCCATCTGGTAGGGAGGTCTGGCTGCATGAGCAGTGACCTCCTTCAACAGATGCCTCTGAATCCTAGGGTAGGCCAGTAGTCCCTCCCTCCGGGGACTGAACAATGACACCAAGTGTCTGAGCTGCCCCAGAGAGGCCTTGATGGGTCACAAGAAATAAGGAACAACACCCTCATCAGCTTGAGCCAGCAATGTGAGGGTAGCATGGTTTAATTTTGTACTCCCCAAACTGTTGATCAAGTTGTGGAGCATTTCAGTGGTCCAGGCATCAAACTGCCAAAGTTCATGACAGCTGAACACCCCTTGCCTGTTTGGGCATCCCTGGAGCAGCAGTTGCGGAGACCCCGTGCGTCTGCTCTCCCCACTCTCTGCCGCTCTGTCATTGGCCGGAGAGCAGTTTTCAGCCTTCTCCCACCCCATCCTTCCCCCTTCTCAGCTTGAATAAAGCATTTACAGAACTAGCATACTCCTAGGCGACTCCACAGGGCCGCTGGCAGACCCACCACTCCTACATCTCCTCTTCCCCAAATTGCAAGCCCCAGGGGAATGGCTATAGGAATGTGGGCCTCCCTTTAAATCCTGCCTTCCTGGACATTTCCAGCTAAAGGGGATCAACCATCACTTCTTATTAGTACAGTTTGGCCTTTCCAGCAGTGACAGGCAGCCACAGGCTGCTCCATGGATCACTTAGAGTCATAAAACTGCTCTGGGCTTCTCCTGCATCAGGAGGCTCCAATGAGCAGCAGAATGGCGGGTGTGCAGAATACAGAAAGCCTGGGTCTTCCGCTCACCACCCTCCTGCCAGGCTCTGACCCTCTCATTCACTGACCTCAGGCACTCTCCAGGGACGATGACATGGAGGCCACGGCAGGTAGGAAGAGTGGCTACCTCCTCAGGTGCATGTTCTAGGAACTGTTCTCAGATCTCATTTAGTCCTGCAGTAAAGTTGAAGATGCATTTAAATGTGGGGCTCGAGTGACTTGCTCAAAGTCACAGATGGCAGAACTGAGATTCCACAGGTCATGCTCTTTCCATCTCTGCAAGCTGCTTGAGAATCTGTCTCCACTGCACCTGCCAGGGAGGACCCTACGGAGGAACTCAGGTCAGAGCTGACTGTACCCAGTTGGGGAGACTGTATCCTTCCAGACGGGCCATGTCAACCAGTGCCAGCTCTCTGGAGGTCACAGTGATACTCCTCAGGGCCTATGCAGGTGTTCAATGGTTAAAAGTGAACATGTAGGATCTATACCTCAGCCCCTAGATGTGTGGGGACAACTGGGGTTGAAATGCCAGCCTCGGGGAGCTCACACGACACCCCCTGCATGGAGTATGTGGTGTGGACATCAAGGCTGCAGTTTTACAAAATGAAACAAAGTTACACAACATCCTGACGCAGAGCTGCCTGGAGCCTGGCATTAAAGCAAGGATGTGAGAAATAGATCCACAGATCAATTCCCTCGCAGGACTCTGGGATTCTTCCATCACTAATGTTTCACAGGCTGGCTGGTGGCTGAGCCCTTTAGGCAGAAGAGCACCGTGACTGCGGAGTATTCCCAGCTTGGCCCGGCAGCCCATCCATCCCAGAATGACCCTTCACTTCTTCATTCTTTTGGCGTAAATTTCTGCCAAAGGAACACAGATGGAGGGAGAAAAATCAGGGCTGGGTTTAGATAGGGGGAAAAAGATTCCTGGAATGTCAATATGTTCATCCTGGAAAAAAAAACTTAAAATAATATCGAATTATTTTAAGGTTTTTGTGGGATCGCACACACACACTGAATAGCTGCTCAGTTCTCGTCTTCTGCATCTGGGAACTCTTACTACTGCAGAGCATTGCAGAAGTGTCTGGCTAACCTCTGAGCTTTCCTTCCAGTCCAGTCCTGGGGCAGTCTCTCTTGGACCTCTTCCTCTCTGTGTTTTTCTTCTCTGCCCACCAAACACTGCCATCTTCTTTCTTCTCTGCCTCTCCATGTCCCCAAACTCTCCTTTCTCAGCACAACAAATAATAGTTCTGCAGAAAAACTCTAAGGTATTCAGATTACAGGGAAAATAACTGATAGAACTCACTGTGCCCCCTTCCTGGAGCTTTTGGCTTCTAGGGACGAATGGCTGTGAGTGCATGGGGTCTCTAGCCTCAGGGAGTGGTGAGGGGCACCGGGTGGGGCAGAAGGCATCCTTGGGATCCTCAAAAGCACCCCACATAGAGGGCCACTAGCCCGGCCTTCCTGAAAGGACTATTCTGAATATAAGGTCTCACCCGATGCTGCTTGTTCTTTGGAACTAACCCTGAAGGCTATGTAGGTGCTTGGTGGGCAGAAGTCTTTAAGGCAGGCTCCTTCTTCCACTCCAGATAACACCTTCACCCCCTGCCTCTCCCAAAGAGGTGCGTTGGGAATGGGCATGGATCCGGCTGTGCTGTGGGGAACAGGCATATTGCCCAGGCAGAGGGCTGCTTAGCACAGCAGCTGCTGCCCTGGGAGGTGTCTCGGGGCTGGGTTGGGGTGTGTAAACAATGCTCAGCAGCAGTGAAAGGGCAGGGGGAAGCCAAAAGCGAGAAGCTGAGAAGAGCTGATGGGAGGACATGACTTCACCCTTTCCTCCCCTGAGTGGCTGGTGCCTGGAATTTGAACAAGCCCCCAGATGTGGCATGGCCTGACCTGAGGCATCTGGGTTAATGGAAACAGGTGAAATAACAGGATTGCTCAGACCAAGATGTGCTGTCACATGCATAAATCAGCTCTGATACAATCTCGTTAGGTCCTCAAGGGTGATGTGGGCAGAAGGACTTGACTCTCAGAGTATCAAACTTTCCTTCTAGGAGATGAGGGTGAGTGTCATTACTGAGGGCACAGGTATGCAATTGATGGGACCAGCACTAGAACCCAGGTCTTCTAACTCCCATAGTCTCTTCCCATGGATTTTTTTCCAGAGCCATGGAAAGTAATCTCAAGATCAAGACAAAACTTAACAACAGTGCCAAGAGATACAGACATCCTCTCAACTGCTTCTACCCCACCAATCTGCCAGATAACAGCGGCTCTCAGTCCCTTCCTAAATGCATTTATGGATGGCTGTGCCGCAGTGAATGACCTGGCAACTAAGAGTCGGCTCTAGTACCTCTGCTGTGCTCTTTGCCAGTATACCCTTCTCCAGGATGCACTTCTGCTCTGAGAGGGTGAATGCTTGCTTCCTAGGAGTCAGTGGGTCTTTGCTACTAAGCCGGTGTTCCACTAGCTTTGCTTGTCTTTGTAAAAGCCTTAGTGCAACTAACTTAATGAAATGTTCTGCAAGTCGATGATCTAATAAGAGTGAAAAGGAAAAGAGTCATTATTCCTATGCAAACTAAGTTAAATACATTAAGAAGATCACATGATACTGGCCTGCTGGGAAGTATTGCTGACGAGTTAGGTGTAGGTAAGCTAACATTAAAGACTGGTGGGAAATGGACACATCTAGAAGGATTCTTTGCTCAAAACCCTTGGCAAATGTAGGTTCTCATACTACTTTAAAGTAACAGAAGCTAGAAGTGGTAGAGGATGCGTCATTGGGTGTGGTTTACTCAGGAAGACAGCTGGGCAGGCCCATCCGCGGACCCATACCCGAAGGAACGGCATTGGAGCTACATCAAAGAATGGTGAATGGATGTATATTTATGTTTTAAGTTAAAATAAAATGCTGAACGTGTGTTTTATAGTTTTCTCTGATTTCCTTTTTCAACCAACTTTTTCCAATAACTGACCAACACCAGTCCATATTGTGCCTGATAAAAGGCATCCTGATCTAATAGCTAACAGTTATTGAGCAATTCTTTGGTGCCAGACACTACATGAAGTGCCTTTTATGTAGCATCTCTTTGAATCCTCACAATCTACCCATGAGTGAGATACCAACAGTGTCCTGTGGTGGCACATGGGCCAGTTTTTACAGGTCCTGGTTGTTCCTGCCGCCCACCCACCTTCCTTTCTTTTGGCAGTCAGCAGCCCATTACTGGATCACATGTGTCTCTATAAACCAGTGCCCTGCCTCCTCACAGCCTCATGTTAGAAGGTTCCAGAGGTCTCTGGCTCTGGGAAGATGCTCATGTATGTTCCCATGTATGTTCCCTGGTGGCTCTACAGGGCAAGAAGTAGGGTGGCTTCAAAATGGCCCAACTCAGCTTTCAAGTCTTGTGCATGGATATGAAGAAGTAGACATGTAAACACGCTGGAAAGTGCTCCAGGAGACTGAGCCCAGCACCCGGCCCTGTGCTCTGGGGTGGCGGAGGTGGGGGAGGGTGGCTTTTTTAGCAAAACACTAGAAAAGACACAGAGACACTCAGGTGGAAAGGGGTGGGAGTGGGAAAGAGGGGATGGTAGGGTGTATTCCTGGCTGCACACAGGCCAGGAAACAGAGCTTCCTAATTTGAACTGTGATCTGCAAGTGGACAAAGCAGAACAGCAGCAGCAAGAAGCACCACAGGAAGGAACAAAGAGGAGGGCATGGGGGCATGCGTGACTTTCCTAATTCACATATTTGCAGTAGAAATGTACTTGGCAGATCTCATGTCCATGGAGGCTAGTAAGATAAGGATTAGCAGGATGATACAGAAATGAAAGCGTGAGGAGTCGCAGAGTAGGAGGAAATATTTGCTATACGTGTGTCTGACAAAGGACTTCTATTGGGAACAAAGAATTCTTACAGCACAACAATAAGAGTACAAATATGCAAACGGTTTGAACAGACATCTCACGAAGGAAGATGCATGAATGGCTGATAAGTTCAACTTCATCAGCCATCAGAGAAAGGCAAATTCAAACTACAATAAGATGCCACTATGCAAGCATGGAGGCAGCTAAGATTTAAAAGACTAACCATACCAGTTGTTGGCTAGCCGAGTGAAGGCGGGGCAGGGGCGTCGTAGTCTGTCCAGGGCAGGGAATAAGGCGATGTGTGTCTGTAGAGAATTTAAAAGCAGTAACAACTAAAAGCCGATCTGTTCTTTATTTTCACAGGGCATCAGCAATCCTAAACCATGTCAGTGATAAGGGGCTCTTCCCCAGCCAGAGAAAACCCCTCTCCCCATCCCCCATTCTAGGCCAGGAGGTGGAGCCACAGCAAGGTGGTGGTGGTGTGTGGGGGGGTGTGTCTTGTGGTACAACTACCTTGGAGAATGGCTTAGCAGTTTCTTTTAAATAAAAAAAAATTGCACTTCTGCATATTTACCCAGAAGAAATGAAAATGCATGCAGTGAGTGTTCACAGCAGCTTTCTTTATAATAATCCCAAACAGAAACACCCTAAATGTTCACCAATAGGTTGAATGGATAAACAAGTGGTACATCCATACACTGCAATACTACCCAGCAACTCAAACTGAATGAAGTACCAACACATGCAACAAAACAATGAGTCTTAAAAACATTATGCTAAGCAAAGCAGCCAGGCACAAAAGAAAACACATTTATTTGAAGACCGAGAACAGGCAGATCTAATCTAAGCAATAGAAAGTAGAACAGTGGTTGCCTGAGTCGGGGGTGGTGGTGGGGGTGGGCATTGACTAGGAAGGGGTACAGGAAACTTTCTGGTGCATGGGTAGTGTGTCAATCGTTGTGGTAGCTACATGAGTGAACATATTCACCCAAACTCATCAAAAACATATGCATTATATTGTGTGTAAATTGTGCTTTTTTTTCTACTTTATTTTTAATTGAAATATAGTTGGTATACAATATTACATTGGTTTCTACAAAACAGTGATTCGGCGGTTATGTATGTACATAGTGCTTTCATGAGGTTGATCGAAAATAAAAACTTGAAGCAAAGGGAAAAAACCCAGAGCCAGGACCACAGCAGATATTGATTAATTCAAGAACATGCCCCAGCCTCGTTGTGGCCATTCCTGAGCAGAACCGTCAACATTCCAGAGACATTCCTGTAGACCACACTTGCAATGGCCAGTCTGGAGGTGTATTGACATTAACCATATGGAAAGCTGTGCACAGTTCAATCTGTACAAGTTTTTATTTCTTCCCTCTGAAGTGTTTTTATGGCTCTTTCAAGTTCAATATTTTAATTCCTTCTGGTGCAGGCAAAAACTGCTGTTTGACTTATAATTAATAATAATAATAATAACAGCTAACATTTATTGAACGTATACTGGGGTCAGACACTACATTGACGCACCTGCATGTGATCTTCAGGTAACCCTGACCGTCTGAGGTAATATTTCCATTTTTCAGATCAGGACCAACGTTTAGAGAAATTAAGGCTCTTGTGAAGGGCACACAGCTAGTTCAGCCAAGACTGGTACTTGGGTCTGCTGACTGGGATGCTGGCTGGCCCAGTATTGCCACCACATCTGGTAAACCAGAACACGTCCCCCCAAAGGTGCACGGAGCATGCGCATGGCTGCAAGCACTCACTTCCCTTAGGCTGCCCACACCTCCAGGGCCATGGTCCTTCCCCGATGAGCTTTTTCTTAACTCCAGCTCTGCCGCAGTCACCACGGGGCCTGGCAGACAGGCTCACACTGTAGGACGTTATTGCTAGCTTCCTTTATGGACTGCAACCACGTGCAGAGGTGAATTGCCTTGTCCTCATGGGCAAATGGACTGGTAGCAGGGGGCACTTGGAGGATTCCTCCTTGACCTTCCATTCCTGCCCTGAGCTTTCCGTTCCTCCTCTTTCCTCCCCTGAGATTCTATGAAGTTTATGCTTTGGGACTGTGACCGTGACCATATATATCTCCAGGTGTAGCCTAACAGGAACCTGTGTTCCTTCCACCTCGGGGCTGGCTGAGGAAGTTGTGTGGGGCTCAGGGGACTCTAGAGAAAAGTGCTCAGGCCTGCTGGGGTCTGCATCCTGACATTCAAGTGCTTCGTGCGGCCAGGGTTGTTTGACAGTCAGACTGACGCATCCACGGAAGCGGAGGGGAGATGAAGGCCAGTATGGACCCCGAGCTGGGCCAGCCTCTTGTTTGCAGAGGCTGGTCTGGAGACCTGGGAGGAGGGGTGACCAGGAGGAGGGGCCCCAGCCGCAGGAGAAGAAAGGAGAAGATAATGGAATCCAATAGAGCTCCCGAAAACATGTCATCTTGCTCCTGCTGAAACCCTTTGAATACGTTAAATCCTTAATCAGAGTAGCCTAAGACTGCAACGACTACATGGAGACATGTTAGTCCAGATAAATCCTTGCAGGTTTCAAAGATCTGAAGGGCCCGGCACTTCCCTCCGCAGCGGCTGCCCTCTGCCCTCTCCTCCATGATGTCATTATTGAAGTTCTGTGCTCACCATGCATGGTGTAAGTTGACATTGACAGTTGTAGCACTCTCACACCGACTCTGGAGGATTATTAGCTTTGAAGCTATTTGGCCTTGAGCAGTGAATTCTTTTTTGAGCTCACACTGGCTTATAATATCTGAGAAGGCTTGCTCCACTCTGGCCCCAGCTTGAATTAGGAAAGAAGGCTGCTTTCCAACTTGGAACTGATACCAGCAGGAACAGAATGGGGAATATTATCCATTTCTGATGGGCAACGAAGTTAGTGTTCTGGAATCCCCCCGAGGCCTTCACACCGTTTCCATTTTAACATCAGAGCTGGAGCTGCAGCCCGGGCCCACCTGCGCCTGTAATCGCCGCACAGTCTTGCAGCTGGACACAGAGAGGACTTAGGAATACACGCTCCTCTGGCCTCTGATCTGTTTATTATTAGGCTGTTGGAAACCCCTCAGTGGGGCTGGAAAGTGATGTCAGAAGAGTATAATTCAAGTTTACGTTAAAAAAAAATAGAAGGAAAAAGAGCTTCCTTCTGTGATAATTTGCATGTGGTGAATACAAGTGTCTGGGGGGATTAATTAGCTGAACAAAGCTAGGGAAGGGACTGTCAATAAACTGGCCAAAATAGTGACCTGAAGAGTTTCTGACCTGCTCTTAATTTCTTCCAGCATTTAAGCAAATATCTTACAGAACTTATTCCAGGGAAAAAGGGAAGCCTCTAGCCTCAGCCTGAGCCACAACCTACGGCCTGTTGGTGAAGAGAAGTGTGCCCGTCGCCCCCGACACACTAGGCCACGGCTCACAAAGAAGCTTGGGAGATGGCGTGCCACAGTCTCAGGTTCCCAGACCATCCCTTGGGGTGCAGGAGGAGTCTATGGAGGAATCCTGGAGAGCGCTCTTATGAAAGAAAGATAGAAGTCCCAAGTTTTCAGATTGCTCATGTAGGGGAAGAAAACTTTTCTTCAGATTATCACTTATTTATCTACATGTTCTTATCTGTCTCACTGCTATGACTTATTTATCATCTCTGTGAAGGTCAATCTTCCCCAATACTAGTTATGCCCATAATTCATGGCCTGCATCTCTCCTGACACAACTGGTTTTCAGGAGGTACCAGCCTTGGAGCTTAAAGAAACCTGAATGACACACTTTCAGATTGGAGCTGGCCTCAGGTGTTTGGCTAGCTGGCATAAACTCAGCACTCCTGCCAAACATCAAAGCTGAAGAAGTAAATGTGCCCAGGAGAAGAAACTAACAGAGGTGAACACTCAACATTCATGAGAAACAGGGGGCTTGGGGGAATAGCTGGAAAGACTGGGGTGAGCTAAACACACCCAACAAAGCCAAACTCACTCCCCTTCTCAGCGGTTCATTTGAAAAATGTCCTTGCATTTTATTTCTCTGATGCTCAGGAAAATAAATAGTCTATTTCCTTAACTCTAATGGATGTACCCCACCAACCCTTCAGCATTTCCTAATTGGGATGTCTTACAGCTAACACGTCCATTAAAAGTATCAGTACCATTCAAAGGGTGATGTTAAAATGATGGTGCATCTTACAGTTAGTGTGCTTGCAACAGAGGAATGTGGTAGGAAGGAAAGTATGTAGTCTTTTAAAATACCAATGTGACCTGAAATCATTTGTTCCACTGTATAACCCTTGGAGAAAAAGGCTGCACACAGCTAGAAGCATGCATGCGGGTGATTTGGTGTATGCTGAGGTGAGAGTCTATGAGCTGGGTGTGTCCACCAACATCCAGACAGTGAATGAGTGGTGCCTATGCTGACATTCCCATTATCAACTTATTTAAGCAATTGATAGGTGCTCACTTCATCAAGGCTTACTTGTTTTGGCAAAATGATAAATTGCACTCATATTTTTTCTGTCCTCAGGCAAATTGGTGAGCTTTGAAAAAAAACACAAAATTCTTTGTGTCTGTTAGTAATTTCCAAAGAAAAGAGCAGCCAATGGTTGAATAAATAAACTAGTTGATGACAATTTAAAACTGAAGTAACAACATGCATGCATATGTGTGCTTGTGTGTGTGTGTGTGAACACGTAGGAGTGCAATCAACTCCTAATTAATCTTCCTAATTTGGGAAGTACTATACTAGCTAATTCTGTGTTTGACTGTATGCATTTGTATATACACACATAATATTTTGCAGAGATTGGTAAAAAAATAAATAAGTAAAAGCTAATGTCCTATATTAGGGGGGTTAGCTAATGACAGATAGCTAATTGAAAACAAGGCATAAGAAGTTCCCAAGAGTAATTTATAATAATCAGAATTTCAAAGGCAGAATAGACTGTCTCAGGAGGTACAGAGTTCTTGATCACTACAAGTGTTTGAGTAGCAAATGTGGAAGGATCATTTGATGGGAATGTTTCAGTTGGAGTCCTTTTATGAAATGTGGGAAATTGGATGTGGTGAATATTTTTGTCCCTCACAAATGGAGAATCTATGATTCTATGGCATAGAATCTGCAATATCACTTTAAATGAAGGTACATTGAAGGCAAGGTTACATCTTTTGCCACAGTCCACAGGACATACAATCAATGTATTTGGAAGCATGGATGGGTTGGATTAAGTGATTTCTAATACCCCTTCCAGCACAAGGATGGGAGTTGATGAATTAATTGTATTAGTCAGGTGTGGATAAAATTGCAATATTTCCAGAATCTCTCTTCTGGCCTTAGTGCATCTCCATGTCGATAGGTGTTTCCAAGGAGTGGAGAGAAGTAGCCCATTTCCATATCTATAGGTGATTACAAGGGTTGGGGGAGCAAGGATATATCTAGACCAGAGAGGTTTGGTGGTGTCCCTTTTTGCAGCCAAGTAGAGAGTGACAAGTGTGAGCAGAAGTGGGCAACTGCTTGTTGGCAATAAACAGGTTTCTTCTACTTTATTTCTCCCTTTGACTGATTTTGGCTTCAAAGATAATTTGCCCCAGGCCAGGAACTTATTTTCCCCCTGGAGTTACATTGGGTTCTCCAGAGTAACAGTACCAATAGGATATATCTGTATCTGTATCTGTGTCTATATCTATATCTAGATACATATTTATATATCTATTCCCTGAAGACCCAGAAAAAGCAGGTATAATTCAGTCTGAGTTGGAAGGGCTGAGGATGAGGGTAGTCAGTGGTGTAAGTCCCAGTCCAGGATCAGGAGCCCCAAGTCCCAGTTCAAAGAGGGCAGACAGAAAGGAGGGCATATTTTTCCTTCCTATACCTTTCCTCCTATTCAGGCCCTCGAAGGACTGGATGATGCCCCTCACTCTGGGCAAGGCGATCTGCTTTACTGAGTCCACCAGCTCAAAGGCTGAGGCCATCCAGAGACATTCTCACAGACATGCCCAGAAAAAAATGTTTAATTTGGGCTCCTGTGGTACACGCTGACACATAAACTAACCAACACACTAATGCACGTCAGCCTATGACAATATGTGGAATGCATGATTTCCTTCCTCAGGAAGGAATTTTACGAAACCAGTGGATCTTTCTCCCTTCTCTGTGTGTGTTCTTTGAATCTGTGAATTTTTGGTGATACGCCTGATGGCGCTAAGTCACACCCACAGTCATCTCATTGCCTGCTTGCCTGTCCTTCAGCACTGAGTTGCCCTTGGACAGAACTGCTGACCAACTTGATCACACATTTCCTGAGGAAAGTCCTCCCATGTGTCAGTATACACCACCGTGCCCCGAGCACAGGCTTCTCGTCAAGCCCCACCTTTTCCACTTTCTCACAGGCAGGTGCACCCTGCTCCACACTTTTGTGTGACTGGCTTGGTTCATCTCCATCTGATACTCATTGCCTGAACAGAATGCACCCCTGTTTGAACAAAGATGAATGTTACACACTGATTGGAATTTGCTGGCACACTGGTGAAAGGTAGGAGAAATCCTTATCCTAAATGTTAGTGTGCTGTTTGTTGAACTCTGATGTTCAGCAATAAAACAGACTAGGTCATGCTTTAATATTCAATGTTCAAGTCTACCGATAACCTCTAGTTGAATCTTTCTGATGTTCTGTGTGTTTTGTAAGAAGTCAGCTTCTCCGGGTGTTTGGCATGATTTTCAGAAACTGCTGAAAATCAGGAGAAGCAAGTTGCTTCTCAAGATGGGTACTTTAACAAACCAGCCAATGACACTGAAGTAGGCATTCAATAACAGTTAAGGACATTGGAAATGACCCAACATGAGCAGCCATTTTCCTGAATCTGTTGCCCAGACTCAGCTTTGCTCTTGAATTTGAGCTTTTAGACATCCCTGAAAGAGTCACTGGGCTCTGCCTGGGCCACATATATATATGTAGATACAGCCATGTAAGCAATGTCCTGCACAGCTCCCGAGGTGGAGAGAGCACAGGATGGGAATGGAGCCCTGCTTACTGTTGCTAGTTACCTCTTATCACAAATTTTAGTCTTTCTCCCCCAGGCAAACCTGAGCCTGTTCAGTTTGCTTCAACACATCATGGGTTCAACTGAGACTTTTTACGGGAGGTAAGCTTTTGTGATTTTTCATTCCACATCTTCCACTTGCTCCCAACATTGGCAACATTCTCCTCCCACAAAACACACTGACCTCCACTTTCACACAGAGTACAATGGGCTCAGCAAGTCTTTCCGGCAGCTTTGATTTTAATTCAAGCGATGTGAGCATGGAGGACTTCTCTAGAGGATATCTTGCAAACTTCAAGTTGCTATTGCCTTTTTGGGACATTAAAGAAAGTTTCTTATGCCCCAGGGCATCCCAGAGGACACTTCCAAACACCAAATTTGCTTTGACTTGAAGGAAGATGACATGTGTACACTCAACAGAATGGTAAGGAGCAGCAAGGAATAAAGAAGGAGCAGGGTCGCAAGTGCACTCCCACTCCCTCAGATGTGCAATATCAAATACTTCTGTCCTTCCTGAAGCTGGTCTGATCTTCTTTAGGCACCCCTACTTGCCAATTAACAATATCTGAGTCTCTTCCAATTTAAACGTGCTCATTTTAAATTAGGTATTTTATTTATTAGAAATTCAGTTCTTTTCTAGAGCAGCTTTAAATTTTACCCTTTAGACATCTTATCCTCTCTGGGTAAAAGCTCATTTTCCATGCCAGGGTGACTTCAGGGAGGCTAAGGAGGCTTCCCCGTTGCTTGGTGGGATCTCCTGGGTCCTTGTTGGTCTTGGCTGCACAGTGGCAGGACTGGCCGTCTCCCTGAACTGGGATCCCTGTGTGTCTGGCCTCCTGGGGTGATGTAAAGGCACTGTCTCTGCCATTTTTCCTGGTTGCAGGGCCTGCTATGGCTTCTTCATTCTGAGTATGGTTTTCATCATTCTCGTCTTCGCATCCCTGTATCTGGGGATCCCCTCTGCACCATCCCAAGGACACTAGAAACGTGGAGACTTGGGTCAAGCTCACAGGCCTGGTCACCTTCAGTTTCCACAAGGTTGTTTCACTGCCTTGAATCCTGTAGGCAATGACCATACACAGGGCTTCTTGAGGCTTTTGCCCTCTCCTGAAAATCCCCAGAGAAGTGGGGCAAGAAATGAGTCTCTAGTCTCCTGCCTTCCCCTCAGTCTTATCTTCTAGGACTGAGGAACCGGGAAGGGAGTGCAGGACCCACCTGGCTTTCCACATCTGCCTGCCCCCTTCGCCTTCTTCATCCAAGCTCTCAGGCTGAGGGCAGCCAGCTCCCCACACCCCTGCATCCCCTCGGATGGCAGAGAGGGAACCACTAGGATCTATTCCACCAGGTATGGCCCTTGATATACTAATGGGAGCTTAAGGAATTTAGAAAATCCCTTTCCCTCTCAACAACACATGACTTTGAAGACGATTTTCTTGCTTAAGAGGTCAAGAAAGTCAGCTTTGAGATTCAAACTGATCAATGGTCTCTTTGTTCTAGGCAGCACCCCTGGGGCCAGAGGCCTGTGCCTCAGCCTTGAAGGTGGGGGACTGCAGGGGAAGGTGATTTAAGAGGAAACCAAAAAGTTGGAAGTGTAATGTTTGCAAAATATTACCCCTGTTACAGAAATACGATCCTAAGCTTTCAAGAAGCCCAAACACTCCCCTTTTAGGAAATGTCCATTTATACAATTTTCCTGTTTGAAACATCCATGATTTTCAACTTCCTTCCTAAATACTTTCCCCAGAGTCATATGTACTTTGAGAGATTGTCTTTGAAGGATTTTATTCCACTTTCTTTCTCTAGTTTTCTAGCTAACAAACAACACTGAAATCAGCAATAAGTGTTCTCTCTACCTTTTTGCTCCTTCCACACAACCCTAACTTTGTATCCCCTTCCTTCTCGGGAACCCCTCAGCCGGAAGGGCAGCACACAAGGGAATCACGATCCGCAGGACTGGAATGAAGTAGGACAGTTTGGTAGCAACACGCCAGGTGGTTGCTGGGATAACTACTGAGAAAGAGTGGCCAACCTGGTTTTCATTAGGGGAATAAACCCCAGTTGTTCATGCTCTCTGCTTGGTTATCTCCACAATACCAGCCGTGACACCAAAGAGAATGAAACGGCTCAGAGGGCGGTAAATTTCTTCGTGCCTGTCAGAGCCTGTTGGTAATCCCCGGGGAGTGCAGCACAGGTCTCCTACCGCAGTTAGGCAGCGCCTTCCCTTCCTATGGAAACGCACTTACAAATGTCAGTCTGGCTTGTGGTGATCAGGGTGGAAAAACTTTATGGATCTGGGCTTGATTACATGTTTTGCATCAGAACCCCAAAGTTTGCATGAACTTTTCAACTGGTGAGTTTGGCAGTGCCTTCATCCTGGAGTCACTTGGGTTTTTTGGACAGAAGGTTTGAACTCAGTGTTGCTTAGTATCTGCTATCTTGTCAGTCTTCCCCAATCTTCCGGGCAACACTGTCACCCACATTCTTTGAATGTGACAGGAAGCCACTTTTCCTCCACAAAACTCTGTGGCTAGGATGCAGTTGCTAAGCAGGCTTCAAGCAGAAATCAGGACCCACAGACCCCTCACCCTGGCCCTGGCTTCTGCCATGACTGCCCCAACCTGGGCTGCAGACAGCCTTGCCCCTTCATTGGGAGTGTGTGTGTGATAAAAGTCATGATTCCTTCTCTGAGGATAGACATAGAACAGTTCCTCAGTATGCTCACTTCATCCTCACAGACACCTGGAAAGAGGGTAGTATTGTCCCCGCCCTGCTTCTGAGGAAACTGAGGATAGATACTGAAGCTCAATGTCATGGCCAGACAGGTGTGTGAGAGAGACAAGATACAGTGTAATGTTGGCCACCACAGCCCTTCTTCTAATGTACATATGATGATTATGATTATGAGTTTGGGACCTGTCTTGGAGATGCAATTCAGAGCCAGCTTTAGAACTTCTTCTAAATTCATCTGTATTTGTAGGGCCCAATGCAACATGCAGGGACCCCTGTTCAAAAAGCAGGAAAAAATTCCCTTAAAGGAGGTACTGAAATATAAAGCTCTTTCTTTTCCTCTATGGTCTCTTTCTTGACTTACATGGTGTTTTTTATTTACCATTAAGTGTCATTCTATATAAAGAGAAATTCAAATCTTAAATTGTTAGCATGCCTTTTACCATTCAATTTCAAGTTGTGGAATGGTTGTTTTAAATGTAAACATAAGAGCATTTAACTCAAGCAGAATTATCAGCATGACACAGTTCTTATTTTGCAACTCACAGATGTATTTCACTGTCACTAGAATAGTGGAAACATTGCAACTAATTTAAGTGTTGTATTTCACTTCTTGATGTGCATAGATTCTACCAACACTCTCTACCTTTGACTAACTGCTGAGTGAGGGAGGGCTGAACGGACGAGGAGCGGGGCTGTTCCATGTCTCCCTTTCCTTCTGAGTTATCATTTGCAGTGTAAATGGTTGGCTAATAAAGGGAAGAAACAAGAGTAGGAAAGGATGTGATAGGGTTCAGTGATTGTGTTTCTAAGAATGCAATTGCTCCCTTTCTGTATTAGAAACAAGTTCTGGTTCAAATGAAATGATGTAGCTTCTCATGGCTTCAGCAGCCCCTGTTTACTTACCTGCAGGCACGACACACTGACCTTGTGCTCACCTGGGCTCTCCCTGAACTCTCACGTGTCCTGGGTCCATGCAGTTCTGTGCCTCGGGGCCTCCCAAATGCTGCATGTGAACGGGGAGGCGAGGAACGCTGGATACTCACGTTGTGCATGTCTGCTCTGCTCATGGGCAGACTCCACTGTCCCCTCGCACTTCACTTACAAACTCAAGTTCCAGGGTAAAATCACTAAGAATCTCAAAATGGTGACAGTAGAGCAGTCAACCCAGCACTCACTCCTCCTGAATGTAGGAGTTTGTATTCCTGTGAACTTGGTCTGGGGCTCTGTTCCTCATCTAGGTTTAAATCATATGGTAAGAAATCATGGTCTTACCACATTTTGATTGTGTGAACTTGGGGATATCATTTAACCTTGGAACTTCAGCTTTCTTGTTGGTAAAAGAGGAATACAAATAGTGCTTATTTCCAGCACTGTTATAAAGCATTTGTTCAGTGTCTATAACAACCCTGTCCAATGGAAATATATGAAGTCAGAAATGCAAGTCCCACATGTGCTTTAAAAGTTTCTACAAGCCCCATTAAAAACATAAAAGAAACAGGTGAAAAAAAATTAAATAATATATATTATTTAACTCTAACCCAAAATACTATCATGCCAAGATGTAATCAATATAAAAAGTTATTAACCAGATATTTAACATTTATTTTGCATACTCAGTCTTCAAAATCTGCTGTGTATTGTACACTTACAGCATACCTTAGTTCAGACTAGCCACACTGCAAGTGTTCAGTAACCACAAGAGACTAATGACTGTCATATTGGATAGAACAAGTGTACAATAGAGGAAATGCTCAATAAATGTGAGCTAGTCAAATGCTGAGATGGAGAGTTGCATGCAAGCGGTTTATTAGGGAATGTTCTGCGAACAATGCCTATAGAGAAGCGGGATGGAGAAAAAGGAGAGGTTGAGGGGCAACATAGTTGCCAAAGAGTCTTAGTTAGTCTCTCAGGATGCTCTGAAGCTGGAATGACCTTTCAGGAATGCCCCAAATTAAAGCAAGAAGGGCCTTTTCACCCCTGCACTGACCAGTCCTAGATGTGAAGTTTCCCTGGGGACAGGGTGTAGATTAGGCCAAGCACAGCTCCTGGGGAAGGACCCAGTGACTGTCATCAGGCATCATTCCTGGCAGCTGGTAAATGAGGTCTCAGCCTTCAAGGAGTGATCTGGGCTGCACCTTCCAGCCCACAATGCTCTACCCCTTGTGCTGCTTGAACGACCTGCTTCATGTACCAAGTTCACCACATCTGGGAACAGCTCTCTAGGGGTCTGGTTGTTCTCTTCTCCTGGGGGAACAACCTTCCAACCTTCAGGAGGAAGATGAGTGAAACAAAAGACATGGCCCTCATTGTGGCTGCTGTGTGTCGGGCCTGCTGCAGGTGCCATCACCTTCCTCCCCTGCTCACCTCCAACCCGCAGCTAACACCTCCGCTGTTCTCGGGGGCTTCACTGATGGGGTGATCTGAGAGTCTGGCCTTGGTCCTCATGCCCTTTTCAGGTTGTGGCTGCCAGGATTGTCCATTTACCATTAATATTGGGCAGGGGGATACCAAGAGATGCCCCAAAGGGCCACCTAGTGGTCCTTTCTTCCCTGTCCCATTATGTGACAGCAGCCTTACCTCCTCCTGGTCAGGGTCATTTCCTCCAAGGGACCTCTTGGTTTGCCTGTAGATCTTTGGTCTCTAGAAGCCTACAGGGTACTGATGGCCTCAAGTTTAATAGGACTCTTGCTGGGAAGCAGTGTGTTAGTAGCTCCCAGCAGTAATCACCTGACTCTACTCCTTATGCTTCCTCCAAACCTCTCAAACATCTGAGATAAAGTACACGCCAATGTACTCCCTTCCGCCAATATTCCATAACAGCTGGGATGGCAGTGTTGTTAGCTGCACTGCCTATGGGTCCTTTAAGGGACTATATCTTGCAAACCGCCATATTCCCAGAGCCTTGCACAGGCCCTGGAAAACAGTCAGGGCTGAGCAGGAGGTGCAAAGTTGCTCCAGCTGACTTCTACTGAGGCACTAGGGACACCAGTGAGGGAAACTGATATTCTCTCTGTCCCCGCAAAGTTTACAGTTTAGTGGGGGACACAGACTTTAATGTAGGTAATAATTACAAACTATGACCATGAAGACACATTACAGAGAGCCCTGAGAACGTGCAATAAGAAGTTTTGACCTAATCTAGGAGGTCAGAGCAGGTGTTCCCTGCAGTGCTGGCCTTTATTCAAATGTAACCTGCAAGGAAATTCCTTCCCTGACCACTGTGTCTATGGTAGGCAAGATCCTAAGACAGCTTCATGATCTTTGCTTCCCCATATCTTAGCCTTGCACAGGTGGAACCTGGGATTTATTGGGATAAACTCCCATGATTAGGTTCCCACTCACTAGACACTGAGGCAGTCAAATGAAGAGTATTCTGGGTGGGGCTGCTAACCAGATGAACCCTCGAAAGAGTTCTTCCTCTTTTAAGTACCAGACCTTCTCCTTCTGTCTCCATGAGTTCTACAGCTGCAAGGAACTGATTTCTGCCAACAAGCACAGGAGCTTGGAAGGGGATGCCAAGCCTCAGACGCAACCCAGCCCTGCCAGACCCTTTGAACACAAGCTGGTGAGACCCAAGCAGAGAGCCTAGCCATGGAGAATGTGAGATGAGACATTGTATGGCCTCAAGCCACTGCATTTGTGGTAATTTGTTATGCAACAATAGGAAAGGAATACAGTATCTGAAATACACTCCCCACAACCACTTTCCCTTCCTCCTGCATTATTTGTCTTTATGGGATTTCTTGCTACCTGAAATAATATCATGCAATTATTTACTTGTTTGTCTGACTGTCCCACTGGAATATAATCTCCACAAGGGAAGGGACTTTGTCTTGTTTACTGTAGAATTCCCCACTTCTTAGAGAAGTACCTGGCACACAATAGCTCCTCATAATAAGTATTTGTTTAATGAACACATAAATAAATGTATGTGCATTTGTCTAATTGTAAAGATTGTTCTTAGGTTTACTTCCCTTTAAGCAAACTTGGCATGGGGAATCTCAATTTAGATGTAAAAAAATTTTAGTATTGATTTCTTTACTTTCTAAAAGAATGTAAAATATGTGATATTTTAGCAAAATGCCTTTTAGGTGTAAGGTGTAAATTTTTAGGAATATTTGTATTGCAACAAACAAGGTAAGCCTGTTTGTCTAATAGCCTCATTACTGTTACTTTCAACAAGTGTTAGTGTATTTTAATGCATAGGAGCAGGACAGAAGACAGACAACCTTGACAACATGCACTTGTCAAAGGACAGCCCAGTTTGAAAATCATACAGAATGGATGGAATACATCATCAAAGTGCTACCAATGCAATTTAATGGCAGCCATTAATAAATTTACTTTAAAAAATTCCAATGATGGCAGCACCCAGAACAATTTAATGGATTATTTAAAATTTTTATCATGGTGAATTGCTTTATGAATTAAAAATTCATAACCAAATGAACATGGACAAAACAGACTTGCTAATACCCAGGACCCTCCCCTGTTTGTTGTGATGAGAGACGATGATATACTGGGACAAGTTGTCATTCATTTTTTGAGGGGGACTTTTAGCATTTAAAATTACAGGCAATAGAAAGAGGAGTCGGTTGCCTCTTTGAAAATTAGATTTTTCCCATGGAGGTGGCGCCAAAGTGAGCTCTCCACGCCAGGGGGTCTGCCAGGTCCGTTTCTCCTGGAGTCATTCATTGCTGTTGGTTTGGGGTGGAGGACTCACAGTGGGTGCCTTTGGCCACCCAGCCATGTCCCCTTTGCCTCTTGCAATGTGCCAGCAGCAGTGCTGTGAAAGCACAGATTTGTTTTTGAAATCCGGGGCCATTTCTCAGACGAGAGGGGCAGTTCACACAATCACTGATTCTGAGATTCTGGCGCCAAGTCCGACCTCCTGATTCCCACTCTTCCTGTAGGGGGAGCTTGGGGTCTGGCAGAGCGCAGGCTGTGAACTTTCATTCCTCTTTCCACACAGGAATAAAATGATTTATTTTCCTTGGAAAACACGTTAGATAAAAGAACAAAGTGTCCTACAAAGATGCCAGGAGGAGAGAGAGGGTTACTTTGAGCCAAAGTATTTCATCCGCGTAGATGAGGGTCCCAGTAGTTCTCATCTGCATGTCCCCTGAATCTGGTATACCAGGGCAGGCGTCCTGGGCGGGCAGCACCCCCAGCATAGTGTCTTAGGGTTACTTCTGTCTTTCTGCCCACACCGTCCGTCTTTCTGCCCTCACCGTCCACCTCCACTCCATGCAGCCTCCTCTGGAGCACCCCCACCCGTGCCATGGGTCAGCCACAGTGAACTTGGGGTGCTCAGAATGTTCCAGCTGTTTCATACTGAGGTGCCTTTGCTCCGGGCTGTTCTTCCCTCTTCTGCTGCGGGGGCTCCCTTGGGATGCCCTCAGAGGCAGCGCAACTCCACTCCGAAGATCTTCAGGATCAGCTCCTAAGACTTAATGTAGAACACTGATCCTGGGCTCGATGCGGGGCCTGAGGCAGGGGCCGCAACAGGGAACAAGGGAGGCACCTAGAATAACCAGCCCCGTCCGCGGTCCCGCGTGGCGCCCTGTACAACGAGCTTCCTAGCGCTCGCGGTGCTTCAGCTTAGTGATGTGCTCACGTTTCTGCCTTCCCTCTTAGACTGTGCAGGAGGGTGAGGACACTTACTAATGCATCTTGATCTTCCCAGCACCCGGGACACGACAGTGCCCAGTAATATGTGTTGAATAACAGCAACAGTAATAAATTATAGTACCAAATACTTAACAAAGGGTTCACCATATACTAGCTTTTTTGTTCTAAGTGCTTTACATATAATAACCCCCCACATTCCTACAAGGTGGGTATTATGATTATCATTTCTAATTTTCAGGTGAGGAAACATTTTTGGCCCTCAGTGGGAAAGGAGCTTGGCAGGGGCTGTGATGGTGGTACAGTAACAGAGGAACCAGATCTGAGCCCACAGTGGACTTGGGTTCAGAAAAAAATAGTCCAATGGGAAAAAAATGGGCAAGGATGTGAAATGCAATTCACAGGTGACATACAAATGCCCAAAAAGCATTGGAAGGGCATCCAACTTCACTCAGGAAGTATCATTTAAAACAAAGAAAAACCAAACCTCTTGCTAATAGTTATTTTCCCTACTGGCAAGGGTGTGGACAATCAGGCACTCTGGAACAGTCCTGATGCAAGTATAAGTCGATACCATTTATTAATAATTTTTTAAATAAGTGCCTACTCTATGCAGCTATTTTATAGAAATAACATCATGCTATGGTCAAGATGCTTTTACAAGGCTATTCAATCAAAGCTGTATTTGTAATACCACAAACTAGAAATGACCTAACTATCCACTAATAGGCAAACGGTGAGATAAAGATGCATACAGCTCATCAATGAATGCTATATGCCTATGGGGGAGAAATGAATTAAGTCATGTGTGCTCTAGCTTGAAAAACATCATTTAGTTAAAAAAATATCAGATTATGCTTTTAATAAAAAAAAACAGCAACACACATACACACTTTTTTTTGCATACTGAAAAGTTTTGGGGAATAATGAACAATGTAATAACAATAACCTGTGGTTAGCTGTGTGTGTATATGTGTGTGCGTTGGGCCATCACTAGTGTGGGTTTGGAAATCATTAGTGATTCCCTATCCAGGACCTACTTCCCCATTCTTACTTCCCGACTGAACCCCAACTTTATCCAGGTATCCAGCCCTCAGGGAAAGGAATCATATTCAGCTCTGGAATGAATGCTGACTAGTCTACACCACCCTAGTGGTTCCACTCCTCTTCCAGTGATTGGTTAAGAGAGGGCATGTGACATGGTTTTGGCCAGTGAGAGGTGATAGATCTACTATGGGCTTCTGGGAAAGCTTTCCCTGTTCTTAAAAGATAAAGAGTCACATCTTGTCCTTCTGTCTTGTCTGAATGTGACACTGGAATCGCTGTGGCCATTTTGGAACCATGAGGTTTCAAAACCCAAAGACCATATGCACATCCTGAGGGTGGCAGAGAGGAGACATGGAATGGACCAGGGATCTTGCTGACTTTGTAAGTTGCTAAATTAACCAACTCCAGGACTCTGCTGCCCCGGGACTTCGTATTGCATAGAATAATCAATGTCCCATTGTTTATATCAACACAAGCCGCGTGTGCTCTCTTAGTTGTAGACAAAGTCCTCCCAACTGAGGGGTTGAGATTACAGGAACAGAAGGATGTTCATGTCCTAATTTATTTGTATTTTAAAATCTGGTGAGCTTGTGTATGGATAGTGTTTTCTCTTTTCTCTTCTCCTGTATTTTGCAAATAAAACTGAGGTATAAAGTGGATATAAATTATAAAACTGACCTGGGCTACAGACAAGTCTCACTGTCCTCACCATCCACAACAGGATAGTGGGGTTGGCCTGACCCTGGAGTCTGGCAAACCCAGCCTCTCCTTTCTAGCTACGTGACTTTGCCTAAAAATCTGAGTGGCGGATTTCTTAGCTGTAAGAATGAGAATAATTATAGCCACCACCCCCTAGGATTGCTATGAAGATTAAATGTGAAACTCAAGAATGAAAAACCTTGCTGACATCTTAGTAAATGTATTCCCACTGTTCCCTGAACCTCCAACTCTAACTTCTCACTTCTGTGGCTCCAGAAATCAAAGAATGAATGGTGACAGTAAAGAAACTGGGTTTGGTAAAGAATGGGAATGCAGACCTCAATCTGACCATGATGGCCCAGGGAATGAGAGGAGACATACATCTGATCTGGAACTACAGTAATCCTAAGGGCACCTTGTAAGGTCCTAAGGGACCAAAACCTGCCCTCAAATGCCCAGCAGTTGCAAAGAGCTGAGAGTGCTGTAGACAAGGGCAGAGGCCACCTGGATAATCACTCTGCCTTTGGGCAGCTGTGTGGGGGCCTGGGGCGGGGCAGTTGTCTGCTTTTTTTTGCAACTTTCACTTGAAGCGGCTTTAGCTTAGCATGTGGCCTCCACCCCCTTTGCGGTCGGTGCCTTGTACGAGTTCAGAGGCAGCAGATCACCCACTGCTCCTGGGGCCCTCTGCTCAGTGGGCTATCAAACACTACTGCTCTCAGCAAGCCCTGGTCATCAGTAATAATGAGACGGCTTTGAAACTGCCACTTGGAAACCCTAAACCAGGCCCAGACCTGTGCGCTGGGCCAGGCGCTTGGGAAAGGTTGGCCAAGGTTTGCAAACCAGGTTTTCTCAGCCTGGGTTTTAGGGCTGAGGCTGTTTCAGTAGATGCTGGTGTGGGTGGTATGTGAAAGGGCTGATTTTGCTGGCCTTGGGCAGAAAACAGGCAAATCCAGGGGGCTGTGAGTAGTTTTCGCTTGGAAGATTTTGGGAAAATGACTGAAGCCTGAGTTTCGCCTCCTGGAGGGAATTCTGGCCCTCTCTCCCAACCTCATTCCCATAAGACTCATTTATTTTTTTCACCCACCGCCCCAGTCTTCTATGATGCAGGGAGTGAGTGCACAGAGCTACCTCCCACAGATTGCTTTTGCAATAATTTGGACATGGACACCTCAGAAGGGAATGCTGTTCTTTTTAATATGTCAGGCTCATGATGGGACTGGTCAGTATTACAAAAGTTAGGGTTTTCCTTCTTACTCGGCACAGACGATGACAAATTGTATCTGGGCTGCCACTGCTGGCTGCATCCCAGGGAGACCTTGTCAGCTGTTAGCCTCTGGGTCCAAGCAGCAGGACAGAGGGCTTTGTATGGCCCCATAAGCAAACTCCCTAGAAAGGAACCCATGGGGGCTCCCTTTACACCACATCCTGTGTGTGTATGTAACCCGACTTCACAGACGGAGTGTCAGTCAGGGTCCCAGCAGGAAGCAGACAGCACATTTAAGCAGGAGATTGAAAAGAGGTTAGTGAAAGGAGTATTTTCAGAGGCGTGGGTGGGGACAGGGGAATCTAAAAGCAGTCCTGAGGCAGTCTCCGAACCAGGGGCTGAAGGGAAGGGGCCGTGAGGAGCCTGGGCAGAGAGCTGCAGGCAAGAGAGGGCTGTTTGGTGGGCTAGGGCCTTTGGCAGAGGACTCCGCTGGCTTGGTGGGAGGGGAGCTGGGGTACAAATTCCCGAATTCCCCGTTTCACTCTCTGCTTCGCCCTGGTCCCCTGCTGGTACCTCTCCGTGTCTGGAGCTGCTGGGCAGCCAGAGCACAGGAGTGCGGACTGGTCTTGTCTGTATAGTTCCCTTCCTTGGGCACAAAGCAAGGGTGAAGGAGTCCCAGTTAGGTCTGTATGATGAACACTAGGAGGCTGGGTAACAAATACAGATTCCCAGGCTGCCCCTAGGAGATTCCAGTTCAGGAGGTCTGGGACGAGCCTCAAGAAGGCACCCGTACAATGTTCTCTGTGGTTCTGCTGCTCGGCCAGGATGAACAGTCCCTTCTTAAGTCACAGGGATTTCTTGAGCAGATGTCAGGTCAGGCTGTCCATGTTAAAGCTGACAATAAAGCTTAGGCATCCATTCATTCCACAAACATTTGCTGAGCACCTACTGTGTGCTAGGCACTTTGCTAGGTACTGGGGTTCCATGGGGAATAAAACAATCACTCCTTCTAAACAGCTTCTTGAAGTCTCCCGTACACCTGGGAAAAATTCTGTATCCTTCTGTAGTGAGATAGGAATGTTTCGGGGAGATCACCTGGTATTGCTAGAGGAAGGCTGTAAGCCTGTTGCTTAATCTCTCTGGGCTTCAATTTCTTTGTTTGAAATACAGGCATAATATGGGGACTAAGAAATAATGTGTGTGCAAACCTTAGTCCAGAGTCTTGCACATCATAAGCACTTAATATCATTGTTGTCAACATTAATTTTACCGCTGTTATTTTTTAGTAGGTCTTTGTCAACCATCCCCCTCATCCGTGACTCCAAACCAACAAATAAATGAGAAAATGCTAGCTCTAGATCCCCCCCATGTACACTACTTTTGAACACTTCATTCAGAAGAATCCTAGCCACATCTATGATGATGAATTTAATACTTACATGGCCATCCTCTTCATATAGTTATACGTTTTTGTAACATTTTTAAGATAGGAAGGAGACTTGTAGGGATGCAGGGAATTTGGAAATGGTTTGAGGGTAGTGATTCTAAGAGTTGGGAAGCAGGGCTAATGGGGAAAGATGAAAGGCACTGTGATTATTAACTTGGAGAGGAGATGACTGAGGGGAGAGGGGAGTCATCCTCTGAGACGAGAAGATTATTAAAGAGAGAATAGCAACCAATGCTTCTTCAGAAAAAGCAGAACAACGGGAAGCGGAGAGTGTGGCAAGAGGGATTTCAGTTCTGCCTGAGGATCATTTCCCAACAGAGATGGTTATGAGCTCCAGAACAGGCTGTGAAAACCTTCACTGGTTCTGAATACAAAGGATGTGCACCATGATCTCTGGAAGTCCTCCCAAGATGAGATGGCTTTTGAATAGGCAAAGAGTCAGCCTCACTGGAATAGGAAGGCAGGAATAGGTCCCACCCCAGCTCGGACCCTAAAAATCTGCATGAGGCCCTGTGGCTTGTGAGGCTTCCAGCCTCCTCATCTCGGAGGGAAGGTTTGGGGCCATGCCTGATACTCCAAAACTTTACGCAACCCCAGAGGTGCACCTGAAGTTTCTAATCACTGTGGTCTCTCCATGTGGTGAACACCTTGTTGGCTGGCACACCTTCTGAGATGCTGAATTCTACTTTGAAGGTGAAGAGTCTTTGCTGACTGGTCAGTTGAAAATTTATCATACCCACATATGGAAATTGGTGTGGCTTAAGACATTTTTTTGGCTCCAAAATGACTTTGCTTTGCAATATTTTGCAGAGTTTTCTGCCTCCAGATAAGCAAAGAAGTACAAGATGCCTCAAGTGAGGAAGGGCCACAAGGCATCAGCAGGGAATTCCTTCTGGGGGCCCGGCACATAGATGGCAGGATGGTTCTCTCCTTTCCCCTTTCCATCTTCCTGGGTCCGTGCACACAAGGCAGGGATAACAGAAGGAGACAGACACTCTTCTGGCCAAGTATGGGCAGAAAAGAAATGTGTGAATCTGGGCCTGGTGGAAGGTGGCTTCTGTCACAGGCTCCCCATTTTGAGCCCTGCCAGTCCTGCACCGCCTGGCTGGCCCAGGGCTCTACTTGCCCAGGTCATGCCGGAGGAAACCTGATAAGCCTGCAGGAGTAATGAGCAGCGGAGGAAGAGCAGGGGTCCTGGGGAAGGGCCTCCAAGGGGAGGAAAGGCCTGCGAGGTGAGGGAGAGGCAAAGAAGAGGTGCAACGTCCAAACGGAAGAGGCTCCCCTGCTCTCCACAGGGACTCAGCCCTGGGGCTTTTGAAAGGTTGAAAAGAAAGACCTCCAAATAAAGAAGAAACTGGGGAAGGTGAGAAGAGCAGGTTTGCAGGAAGATGTGCTCCTGAATGCTTATTCCCTTTGTGGCATCTGTAGCACTTGGAATGTCCAATCTGAACCTACAATGAAATAGTTTTAAAGCTTTCTTGTAGACTGGGAGAACATTTTTTGTAGTCAGATAGTAAATATTTCAGGCTTTGAGGGCCTGTCGCAACCACTTAACTCTGCCATTGTAAGTGAAAGCAGCCCCAGAACAATACAGCAACAAATGGGTGTGGCTGTGTGCCAATAAAACTTAATTTAGAAAAACAGGCAGCTGGCTAGATTTGGCACCCAGGCCACAGATCGCTATCTGCCTCCTAGACCAGGGCTTCTCAAACCTCAATGTGCATACAGATCACTCAGAAATCTTGTTAAAATGTATATCCTAACAAGTAGGTCTGGCTGGGGCCTGAGATTCTGTATCTCAAACACTCTCCGGGGCACTGCTGGTCTGCAAACCACACTTTGAGAAGCAAGAGTTTAGGAGTCTCTAACTGCAGTGGCTACGGGAGCCAGAATAATGCATATGAGCAAGGTGGCTGGTGTGGGTGCACATGAGAGCTGAGAGCTGGGGACCATGGACCTGAGTGAGCTCACCTGGCTGGAGGGAGCACCGTTCGTGGGGCCTGCTGATGAGAGCAATCTGGGAACACCAGCTGTGTGCCCAGACACTCCGATTCATCAAGAGGAACTACAAGTAAGGTTTTTATGGGAAAATCTTCTGATTTCTGAAGTTTTTTTTTTTTAACCTCCTGATTTTTATGCTTTTTAAAAGTTTGGCTTAGTTTTTAAAACTCTGTGTGAGCCAAATAAGACACATATGTGGAATGGTTCCTGCCCACAGGCTGCCATTTTACAACCCTGGTTCTAGACACTTGACCAGCTACCCTGAATGCACAGGGCCTCCTTTCCATGCCAGGAGTTTGGGCCTGGGCTTACACAAGTGTCTCCCGGGCCCAGGGCCTCAGGAAAAAAGGCATGCCCTTGGCTGTATGGAAGAGCCTTAGGAGGCTCGAAGAAGACAGGCAGTAGGGCTGCAGCTCAGGCCTCTGGTGGTGCAGGTATTAAAAGCCACACCCTTGGGGCAGATGAATTCCAAAAATGCAGCCCCTCTGGATAGAATAATTACACAAAGCCCTTTTTTGCAAGGTAGAAAGTCCATGCCTCTAGGGGGTGACATGCCAAGCAACCTTCCTGACATCCCTGGGGCATAAGGAAGAAGCTGGCACTTCAACCTAGGCCTGTGAACCCCAAATCCCACACTCCTTCCACCACCACCCACTGACTCCAGTTTTGATGGGTATTTGCAAATGAAAAAGTTCAACCTATCATTTCCCCCAAGTCCAGATATAAGCCACATTTGTAAGACACAGGCACAGCCAATGCGATATTTTTATCTGAAATATTTACAGGTGGAAAGGATTAAAGCGCGGTGATGGACTATTGAAGGTTAATGCCATCTTTTAATATGGAAAAACTCCTCGCTCCCCAAGAAATATACTTGTGGGATAATCTTGAGATATGTGTGTGCGTGCTCAAAATGTCAGCCAGAGTTTCATTAATTTCAGGCTCCCTCTAGAACAGTATGTTATGGTTCTGAGGCTGCGTGTTAGCGTGCTGACACAGGCGGGCCCACGGCGCCCAGCCCTCAGGGGTAAATTTATGGCATGATGTGTGAGGAATCCATCATGCAATTTGGCCTGTGCCCCCAGCTTCTTCATCAGAGAGGGGAGATGCAAGACAAATGTTGCCTCCATGGTTTTGGGTGCTGTGTCTCAGCTTCGAGCTTTGATCCATCAGGACAAACGTTCCCACCAGGCAGGCTAATTAATAAAATGGCTCACCACCCAGCCGCACAGAACCCAGAGGAGTGCTTTTCCTTCAACTTTTCCTGGGCTGTTATTTAACAGTTCTCAAGGCTAAAGGATCGTTTCACAGAGTTTTTAGGCAAGCAAAGGGCCTGCTGATAGTGTCTAAGATATACCTCATTTATTCTGGCCTAGTTGTGAAAATCATGCTCACCACTGAACCACAGCCAGTTTCTAAAGATTATGGGTCCAGTGCTTCCACTGTGGGTGTCTGCTTTATGAGCCCATTTTAAGGGTCCATTCTCCTCCTAGCATAGCACAGAGATTACGAGGCAGCCTCCAGAGGCAGCTGGCCTTGGCTTCCACTCCCGCCATCTCCACTTGCAAGCTGAGTAATGTGGGGGAACTACACAGGCGTTACTTTCTTCCTGAGACATGGGGCTGCTATTATCTCCCCTTTGCTAGGACAAGGAGAGGTTCTGTATTGACAGTACCCAGTGTAATACTTGTAAACTCCTGCTGGGTTGTAGCCCAGGGTTGGCAGTTTCCCTTAGTGGAATTTGTCCTCTATGTGGTGTCCTGGTAAAGTACCAGCTATGGGGCAGCTGGACCAAGGTTTGAGTTCCTGCCCTTTACCAGCTGTGTGATTTGGGGTGAAGTTTTTAATCTTAGGAAGATTATCCTTATCAGTTAAATGGACATAATCACAGTGCTTGCCTTGGAGAACTGTGGTTAAGATAGAACAGGCAGATGTATACAAAATGCTTATATTTCAGTGCCTGGCATATACGAAGTACTCAATAAATGTTTGTCATAAATATTAAGTAGGATATACACTTTGGGATCTGTGAAGGCTTTGGCTAATGGGAAAGAGGGTATTTCTATCCTTCCTCCAAAATACATCAAAGAAACCCAGAAAGTCTAATCAACTTCAGGGACCTTTACCTGTACTTAAACTGAGATTATGCCAAATGTAGATTTATTTGTACTTATTGGGAAAATAACTTTCTAGGGTGTAAGAGGTATCAAAAAACATCAACTGCAGCCCAGCTATTTCTGAAATAAATACACAGGTCCAATGAGGTGGAAATGCAGAAACCCAATGCAGAGATACTATTTAGGAAGCAAACTCTAATGTGTGGAGCACAGAGCCAGATCTGGGGTATATGAACGCTGAGTTCAGTGCCCTGAAAGGCTACTTGTATTGTCCATGTCTACAGCAGGAGGAGCCTAAAGCTCAAAGAGGATGAGTAACCACGGTCTCAGAGCCTGGGAGCGAGCAAGCTGGAACTGAGCTGCCTCACTGCAAAGCTCCACGCTCAGCACCACCATCAGGGCTGCCCTTGAGTGGCCCTTGCAGGCGTGTTCTCTCTTTTGTGGTTCTCAGGTGTTCGGAGACACTGGGCGAGGCAGGTGTTCATGCCCATTTTGTAGAGGAGGAAACTGAGGCTCAGGCAGGTCGTGGAACTGGCACATGCCCACACAGCAGTGGCGGAGCTGAGACCTCTTTGCCACAGACCTCATGCTCTGTGCTCAGAACCTGGACAACTCTGACAATAGGCAGAACCTGCTCTCAGACGTGCCTGGGGTGGTGGTGGGGAGCAGAGTTTATCTGCAAGTCCCTGAAAGAAGTTACATTTCCCATTGTTGCTGTCTGCTGGCAACTTGTGTCATCTTCAGAAGAGACTCAGAGACTGACACACAGGCTGACATTGTTGCCCCAAATAAACCACGGAGGGCAGATTTCCCTGCAATGCCAAGACAGCTAGCCTGGGTCTGTGAGTACATATTTCTCACTATAAAGCAAACAAGCCGCCTGGCAAAGCACTGTAGGGAAAATGACATCACTGCAGAATTTTAGGGCTAATCATTTAGCTGGATTAGCCCCAAAGTGCTGTGTCTAAAATCAGCACCCCTGCCTCTTTATGTACTCCAGATGAAACACATTAGCAGAAATATGGCAAGGGACACTCACAATACTCGGTTCTACACTCTCAGCAGTTTTTGCAAATCTGCAATTAGTCTAAAGGGCCTGGGTAAATTAGGCCTCTTGATAAATGAAGCACCTAGACAGGCCTCAGATTTATTGGATCCCGCTGTCCCGCTGTCCAGAGCCCTTGTCAGCTCCTTGCAGAGTGGGGACTGTGCAAGAGGGAAGGAAAGAGAGCCAGTTGGGGCCCAGAATTGCCCCCAAATCTTTGACAAGATTGTGCTGGAGGCTGCTGCCTCTTTGGCCTTTAAAGTTTCTGCCAGAAATGTAGTAGGTGAAGTAGGAAGCCTTTGTGAGGAAGTTCATAGGGGGTGGGGGTGGCAGAAGAAGCCCATTCTACACTGGAGACAATAGAGGTGGGAGAGGTGGTGTTCCGTCCTGTCCTGGGCCTCTCGGCCTCCTGATTGCTTGAATTTGCAATGGGCACTGAGGGGCACCACCAGGTTCCCCTCCCAGGGATCCGTTGCTCAGTTATGGTTCTTAACCCTTTGCGTCCCCAAATGCAGTTTTCCATGTTTCATGCAATAGACTGCATGGGTATTTTGCTATATGGAGAGTTTAAACACATTCCAGAGAAGTACCCCCACCCCAAAGGGACAGTGTTGGTAGTGCCTTAAAGCAAACACCCAGGGGCCAAAAGGCTGTCAGGGGCTGTGGCTCGGCTGAAAGGGACCTCTGGGGGGCGCCTAGTACTCTGACGTATGTCTCTGAATCATGGGAAGCAGTTCGCAGCCACATAGGGGTGACACCTGCTAACTTTGAGGCTGTTGCTGCCGAAGCCATGGGCACTGACATCAGCTGAACCAGGACAGCGGAGGGGCCCAGCAGGGTGCAGATGTTTGGAGTGGCAAGAAGTATCTTCTGTTAAGTATTTCTTATTTATTTATTTTTACAGGTTTTTCTTTCCTGATTACTAGAGGTAATGCACATTTTGAGGTGGAGGGTTCATGGTCTGAATTTTTTAATTTAAGAAGTAATACATGCTCATTTAGGCAACCTAAACTGGGATCCTTGTGTGTGGGTCAGTCTGCCTGTCTGTCTGTCTCTCCCTAGCTCAGGATCTCGTCTCTCTCCTCTCAGGAGCCCAGCAGGGCATGCTGTGACCCTCTGGTCCTGTAACTTCATCCTCCAACCTAGTACTTTGTCACTTAATTCCTAGCAGCCCGGGCACCAGGCCAACAGGCTGGCAAGGAGTTAGGAGCAGCTGGGGTGTGAATTTTCCTAAACCCTGTCCTCCTAGAGGCAGTAGGAAGTGCCTTGTTGAAGCCCGGCCTGCAGCCTGCTGTGATTCAGTGTCTCTGGTCTGCAGATCAGCTGGGCGATTCTTCTGTCAGCCCACATTGATTTTCCTGTAGATTACATTACCTCCAATCACAAAAGAAATTGTGCTCCTCTCCTGGAGTGTCAGGGCAAAATGAATAGCAAACGTTTTCCTGCCGACAGCTCAGCTCTCCCATCAAAGACTGCCTGAGCAGACAGGGCACTGTCCTTGTCCCCCCACCTCCTCAAACCTCTCCTCCCTGACTCAGTGAAAAAGTTTCCAGGCTGAGATGGGGCATCAGATTCAACTTGGAGGATGCAGGATACCCAATTACACTGTAGTGAGTAATTCTTCTACGTCTTAAGACCTTCTAAATTATGGAATTGATTTAGGATTTGGGGAGAGGGGAGAAAAGGCTGGTGACACCATAGAATGTGCTTTCTCATATAGTAAAAAGATCCTTTGAGTATGATCAAAGAGATTGAACAATTTTTAGTCCTTTAAAAGCTGCTGTAAGTACTGACTGGAGTCTCTGGTCTCAGGCTCGTGTGTGTGTGTGTGTGTGTGTGTGTGTGTGTGTGTGTGTGTGTGTGCAAGTGCAGGTGTGTGCATGTGTTGTATCTCAGGGCCTCTCTCATTAAGTTTGGCTGGGGCCAAGTCCACCTTCTGGAACCCCGGTGTGTAGGGACAGCCTTACTCACGTGGCTGCTTTGGCACAGAGCCCTGGCTCATGGATGAAGAGAGGTGTCAGCATTTTCAAACAATGAATTAGCAGCTGAAGGCAGGCACCAATCTCCAAAGTGGGCTTTGTGGGAGAGGTAAGGTCGGTATCTGGCTAACAATCTGCTTGTAAAGGCTGGGTGAGGAAAAGGCACAAGACTTTTGACAAGTGATGGCATCTCCCCTCTAGGGGCACTGGGGTGGCCACATGGATATAAATCCCCTCCCAACTGAGCATGGGTTTCTGTGTATCCATGTAAATACAATGAAATAAGAATAACAACAATTTTAGTTGATACCTTAAGCAGTATTTATTGAGCACCCACCATGTGCCAGGCATGGGGGCAGTGCTCTCTTTCTCATCTGGCTAGCCTTCCACTGAGCATGTAAAATTCATCCTTCCCCAAGGAGGGCAGTATCCTTCCTGTCTTGCTGATCAGAAACAGCCTTGGAGAGTGTATCTGACTCTGCTGAAGTCCTAGCCCCCAGTACCTGTGAATGCAACCTTGTAGGGAAATGAAGTCCTTGCAGATGATCAAATGAGATGAAGTCATTAAGGAGGCCCTAATCAATATAAGTAGCATCCTTTCATGAAGGGGAAATTTGGACCAGAGGGTAAACCATTAATGACACAGGCAGAATGCAATCATTCACAAGCCAAGGAATGCCAGTGATTGCCATGAATCACCAGAATGTAGGAGGGAGGTCTGGTCAGAACCTACCCTCACAGCCTCCGAAAGAACCAACCCTGCTGACACCTTGATCTTGGACTGCTGGCTTCCAGAACTTGAGATGGTGAATTTCTGTGCTTTATGCCATCTACTCTGTGGTACTTTGATATGGCAGCCCCAGGAAATGCAATGGACATGCAGCAGGTCAGTGGTATAGGTGGGTGTGTATCCAGGCCATGCTTGTTACATGGTATAGGCTGCACACTGCCTTTCTACACAAAGAAGCACACAGTACCTAAGCCCATTCAAGTGGGCCTTGAATCTTTTGTAGTTGCTATGTTGGGGTGGTTGGGGGGACAGAGACCAAAGGGGCAATTTATTATGTATCTGGTATCTTACCTATACTTCAGTTTGAGATATCTAAGAACCTGTTCATTTGGTAATTTATATGAAGGACCTTACTATGTTTATATCCTTTGACCTATTTCTAGAAGTCTATTCAAATAAAATAGTAATAAATAAAGATACATATTTATGTAGAACTATTTGTCACAGTCCTATTTACTTGACAGGTAGGAATACCCCATATCCCAAAAAGGTATGAAATGCCACATCTCTTTATTTATAAAAGTGAAATAGAATCTGTTGAAGTCAGTACTAGCCAAGGGTGGTGAGAAGAGTTCTTGTTCCACCGCCTTAAGCTGGGTTTGAGGACCTCAGCAGAGCCTCCCAGGCCAGGGCAGGTGGTGCCAGCCCCACAGGCAGTCACACAGTGGCCCTGCCCGAGGGCCCCACAGGCACCAGCTCAGGAGGGCCGTAACTCCATCATGGGTCCAAGGCTAACCTTAGTTCTCTTTCTAGTCTTGGGAAGAACCAGCCTCTTTTCAACATAAAAATTTTACTTAACAGTTATAAGAGAAAAGGTTTAAGTTGTAATATGAATGAAAAAGCATAACATTCTATTAGTTTTCTAATGCTACATAGCAAATTACTACAAACTTAGCCACTTAAAAACACACACACATTTATCATCTCATGGTTCTATAGGTTCTCTAGGTCAGAAATCCCAGCAGGCTTGATTGGATTTCTGCTCAGGGTCTTATAAGACTCAAAACTTAATGTGTGGGCCAGGCAGTGTCCTCATCTGGAGCTGGGGTGGCCTTTCAAGCTCATTCTATTTCTTGGTGGAATTCAGTTCATTGCCATTGCAGGACCGAGGTCCTTGTTTCCTTACTGGGGGCTGCTCTTAACTTCTGGAGCCCTCCAGCATTCCTTACCACACATGGTCCTTCAAAGCCTCTAGTTTCAAAGCCACCAAGGGAGGATCTCCTTTGCTTTGATCCCTGTCACTCTTCCTATCTCTGTCTCCAGGAAAAGTCAAGTCCTTGTTAAGGCTCAGCTGGTCAGGCCCAGCCAGGACAATCGCCTTTTTCATAAAGTCAGCTGTGCCACTTACCGTGCCCTTATCATGGGAGTGACATCACATCATCACCACAGGTTCCTCCTGTCCATTCTCAAGGGGGAGGAGATTCTGCAAGGGAATAGGGCATGGGGTGAGTTTAGAATTCTGTTTGTTTGACACAGACAGTAACAGTGTAGGTAGCAAGATCTCAGTCATGGAACATTTATATGCTCAGAAAACACTGATGTGATGTAAGCCTCAATATTACTAAGAGCTTTCTGTGGGGTAGGATTATGGATGCTTCTATTATTTATACCTTTCTGTATCTTCCAAGCATTCTATAATTAGCACATATTAGTTTTATAATCAGAGAAAAACCCCACATTATTTAGATAAAGAAACAATTGGGCCTCAAGCTAGGATCATAATGCATGACTAACAGGCATTTAATCTGCAGCATTAAGCATGTGTAGTTGAGTGGCTTGTTCATTCATTTACTCTTTCATTCATTCACTAGCCCAAGGATGAAGGTGCAGGCAGATTGCATTTTCCTATAGGAGTGTGTGGTGACAGGACCCTCTGTCCACAATCTTCCTGAAATAGCTTCATATTTTGCTGCCAAAAGATTCCAGAAGGCAAGTTGCATTTCTGTTTGTAGTTACTCCTGGGAAAAATATTATTGAAGACAATATCAGGATGATGGGGAAATATTTTGCAATTTCTTTTTTCCCATCACTGCCCCGATAGCTTGATAATTTTTAGGTTTTGAAATTTCCCATTGTCTTTGTTAACAGAAAGTACCAACTTCCCATAAATAACTGAAATGAAGCAACAGAACTCTTGGCTCAAATTCAGTTTCAGCCTGACATGTCTGAAGGAGCCTGATGCCAAAACTCTCTGGAAACAGCAGCGCGGCCCTGGGAGACCCAGCAACACAAATGAACCAGAAACCCTTATGGTGGGAACCCCCTCTGCTCACATTAGAAAGAGGAATTGTTGAAGGAGGGTAATCTCAGCTTGTGGCAACGTCACCAGGGGAGCATTGACTGGCCATGTTGGGGTGTATTTTGTGGGTAACAAGTCCAGGGCTCAAATCAGAAACAAAGAGAGTGTGGAACCAATGGGCTCATAGAGGAAACCAGGAGGGGCTGCCCTGGCCCGAAGGTGATGCTGGCTCTGCTTGCCTGCTGGGCCCTCACACTTGTGCTCCTGCCCTGCTCCTCCCCTGCTCTGTGCCCTGGGCCTGCCTGCCTGGTTAGTGAAGATCATTAGGGTGTTGATTTTGATATGGATATCCTTGGGGGTATCTGCATTTTCCTAAGGGGATGTAAAAGGTGGAAAAGCCTTGAAGACAGCAAGGAAGAGTTTACTAACAGTGGAAGGGCCAGTGAGGAGGTTATTTTTGCTCACGAGTCCTACCCAGCGTCCCTAAAGTTGTCTCCTTCCAGTCTGCCCAATTTGGGCGTGGTTCTCGCCCCAGGCTGACCTGACTCAGGAGCGGCCCCCAGGACCCTACAGGCTGGTGGCCCCAAGAGGGTGTCGGTAGGAAGCTCTAGGAGGCATCTTGAGAAGGGAGGGGAAGCTCTTCCTTCTGAGATTGGTTATGTTCTGGCAAGCTGAAATCACGTCAGTTTTAATTTTTTTTAATGTATGGATTTTTAAAATACCCAGTTACATATTATGAAGCTTAAGAAATAAAAGGATAATCATAAAACTACTACCCCACTGAAGATGAAAAGCATTATCAGCCCCACCCCATCCCTGGTGTGCTTCCCCATGCCAGCCCCTTTCCTTCCCGCCAACCTTTAAACTTGGCAAGTAACCGCTAACTGAATTTGCTTTTATTGTTTTGTTTTGTTTTGTTTTAAAGTTCCTTATTCCTGCTTTTTCTCATTACAGTTTTACCACACGTCCACTAACCACACGTATCGTTCCATTTTGCCTAGTTTTTGAGCTCAGCATAAGCGCTATCACAATGTATGTGCACTTTGGTGACTTGCTGTTTTTATTCAACTTGTATGTTTGTGATTCAACCATATTTATGCCTGTAGCTTTGGCTCATTTATTCTCATTCTGTTGTATCCCATTTTATGAATGTGCCAGAATTCAGTCTCTTATTTTCTTATTGATGGAGCAGCTTTTAAAATTGGTTTTAAACATGCTTTTGCCGTAAGATTTAGGGTGGTGTTTATTCAAATGGGTAAAGGCAAGGTGTGCTTGGATAGGTCTAGGTGATTGGAGGAAGAAAGTAAGAAACAGTTCGAAGGTAAACCAGGTAGGGTCTATAACCTTACTAATAGTTTCCTTGTGTATATTACTTTACCATCCTCAGAAACACTTTTGCTGTAAAATAAAGTTGGAGTTGGATGAGCTTCAGGTTTCCCTCCAAGGCAACCCTGTCATCCAGGGAGTTATTCACTCACATAGCTCATAGTGAGCACCTGCTGTTTGTCCCATCACTAAAGATTCAGCAGGAAACAAAATAGGCATGGTCTTTGCCATCACAGAACTTGCAGACTCAGGACATGCCAGAGAAAAAAGGAGTAGGCTTTTTAATCACTGAGACGTAACCATCTTTCATGTTACATGAATGGCATAGAGAAATGGAAATACTGTTATTGGTAAATGGAATAATAGCAACAACAGTAATAGTAGTTCAGGCTTTTGCTAGGTTAAAGTTGTTTTGAATTACAAGCTACGGTAAGTACTCTGCTGGAGGCACATGTGAGAGAGGCTGCAGGGTTCTGTCGGTTCTGCCTTAGGTAGGGTGGTCAGGAAAGGCCTGCTGAAGAATGGATATTAGTTCAAGAGGGACCAGCCACACACAGCCAGGAGGAAGATAATTCCAGACTAAGGTAACTACATGTACAAACGCCCAGGTGGAGCAAGAACTTCATGTGTTTCCAGAACCTGCAAGCACAGTGGTGGGGGGAGGCATGCCTTCAGGTGAGCCCTGGACTCGCGAGAGGACTTCTGTGAGCTGTGGTAAGGCTTTTGGGTTTTATCTTCTGTGCAAAGGGAAGGTGTTAAAAGGATTTTAAGCAGGGGAGTGGCCTGACCAGATCTGTGTTTTTAAAAAGATTACCGTGACTTGTGTGCAGAAAGCGGGTGGAAACAGGTCCTGGCGGGAGGTGACAGGGCTCAGACCACAGCAGCAGCAGAGGGCGTGGAGATGAGAGAAAGGGGAAGGCACTGGGTTCCAGGATGGTTTGCAGCCAAGAAAGGGGCATTGTTACAATTTGTTTTTAATGAGAAACATAATCAACATCAGGGATCAAAGGGGAAATAATCAGGCGCAGCTCACTGGGTCTGGAGAAGAGAAAGTTCAGAAACAAATGGGATGGGCAGATAAGAAAGTGCTAGTCCTTTAAGTAATGGGACAATACAGAACTTTCGCATCTCCCACCCTTTCTCTCTCTCCGTACCCCTTCCTTTCATTTTCTAATTGTTTTATTTGCAGAGCATCTTTAAAAATTGGTTTGGTTCAAAGATGTCCTTTTCTACCAGAGTGCAGCCAACAAAAGCCACCTTCCCCATCTTCCAGAGGAGAGAGGGAGGGCATCTAGGCCCCCAGCCACTCCCCACCCACATCTAGGCTGGGACACTGACCCGCCATCTGGCACACCTCCCGGCCCTTCTGGCTAGAAGAGCAGAAGACTGCTTGTCAGATCCCAACCTTGGCATAGACTTTATATCTCCCTAACAATATACTGCCCATTTAAAGTACCGTAAAACATGACCGAATGGGGAATATCCGTGGCTGTTTAGTATGCTTTAAAATTCTTTAATTTGCTGTACCACAATAACTTGCACTTTAATAAAAGCAATCTCTCGTCTTAATAGCCACACAATAAAGAGTTATTTATATGAGGTAGTGTGCAGGCCCGAGCCTTCCAGGTGTGCCCCAGATTTTAAGCACTTGAAGAGATCTGCGGGAACAGTGCCGCCTCACGCAGCCCAAGTCAGCCTCCTAACCGCTGCCACTTTGCCGTGTCACAGCTCCAGGGCTACAGCCTGCCCCGGGCTCCTGGCCCTGCACAGCGTGCTCGGCGTGCTGATTTATTTCAGTATTACATTTAATTGTTTCCTTCTTGTTGAAGCCTTAACATGCAATGCTTGTAAATCTGACCCGAATCCTCCATATGGCGCTCTGCTTTTCCATTTTCAAATGCATTCGCCCTGGAATAATGACTGTGGTATAACTCAATTTGAGTTCTGCTGCTGGGGACTTTATTACATAATGCTTTCTAATTGACCCTCGTAGTTTAATAAGACAGAACATTTCACCAGAACATTGACAAAAGTTATTAATTTTCACTTCAGCAGAGACCCATGTCCCAATTAAATCCCCTGAGAATGCCTGACTGACTGACTGACCTCATTATGGCTAATGCTTATTAGTCCTGCGGAGAGGATAGCATCACACACTGTTAAAATGCCTAAATGAGCACATACACCCGTCCAAAGTGATTACAATTTACATACATGACTGACTTTACTCCCCTAATCCTCGTCTGGCACAGTGAGTGTGGTGCGCTTCTCTCATACCCGAGAGCAGCCACCGAGGATCTGGAAGGTGAAGTGTTGTGAAAATGCCCCACAAGTGTGCTAAGCCTCACCCAGTTAAATAATATCTGTCTTTCTAGGAAACCATTTCAGGTGTGTGGGCATCTTTACCTGGGGAGATTGACTTGCACCCATTCCTTTTTAATATGAAACAACTAGTACTCATGTGGGTTTTATCTGGGTTTTTTTGGTTTGTTTAACATTTTTTTAACCAATTTAAAAAAAAAGAGAGAGAAAGAGAAGAAGAAAATGTTCCAGCCTTCCTGCTTGGGTAGCTCACCTTCCCTGCCGTGGGTTCTCGCCCCTGGGTCTGGGTGCTCTTGCACACCTTCTCCGAGCTCCCATTTCACAGGGAGGATGGGTAGGAGCCTGTACAGTCACTGCGCCAGCCTTGTTTCATCAGCTTCTATGTGAGGGCGCTGCGGACGCCACCCCGCTTCACCAGTGATGGGACCGCCTACTCAAACTAGTCCTCTGCTGTGGGAGCATCAGCTGGAAGGTAAGAGGATGAAAAATGTGTATTTTTCCATGCTGCTAAAATTGCAGGCTCAGAGTAGGCAAGAAAATGAAAGTAAAGAAGGCTCACAGTGTCTGAGGCTTCAGATTGTTTTTTGACCTTTCTTTTCTGATCTACACAATAGTGTTTATCTTAGGCAGTCTGACCATGGCTCAGGGCCTGCTTTTTATGTGCATTGTACTCATTTCTCCTGGGCTGTATGATTTGACACATGACAACAATCTAACAGCGGCGATCAAACTTCTCCTCAGACGCTCTGCAGTGTGACAAGTAATGTGTATTGACACAGCAAAGTGCACTCTGGAAATGTGAGTGGTTGGGCGGGCACCCAACCTCCTTGCTCAGCTAGAGATAGCTTAAATCATAGGCTTCAGTTGCCCACAAAGATAAAGCCAAAATTTAAGTAATGATAACCAGCTGGAAGCTGCAGTTCACTGAAATCTTTTCCCCTTTTTTTTTCTTTTGGTGCTGTCATATTGAAAGCAGGAATTTGTGGGAAAAGCAATAGTTATATCAGTGAAAGAAAAAGACAAGGGTAAAAGAAATCAAACTAAATCTCCTCATGGATTATTTGAAGGTATTACACATTCTGCTCAATCCCCCATTCCGCAAGGGTTACTAAATACCAACTTTGCGCAGGCACTGCGGGCAGGACCCCTGCCCTCATGAAATGTACCATTCAATAGGCAATACTGTCCAAACTGAAATGCAGGGACATGGGGTGACCAATGCTACTGATGGCCAAGGCTTCTGGGAGCCCAAAGAAGGGGCATCTAACCCACATATGGTGGTGGGCGTGGGAGTCAGAGTGGTCCAAGAAGGGCTTCCTGGAGAAGGAGACATTTAAATTGAAGCCCAAAGTGTAAGTAGGAGATAGCCAGGCAAATCAGGGAGCAGGGGCGGGGCTCCAGGTACAGAAAGCACCATTTCTTTCTCTCCTTTCATTAGACAGGAGGCCCTCAGCCCCTTTACGTGCTGAGTGCTGTTCAGACTCCTTGTCTGCACGTGATACTAAAGAGTGACTCCTGGTGGTGACCTGAGGTGTAGCAGCCTCTTCAATGAGAAGAGGACCCAACAAGGGAGGCACAGACTGGAAGGCGCTCAGTACCGGTAGGTGGAGTAAGTGACAGGGAATGCACACTGTGGAAAAGTGAACTTGTCCAGCCCCCCAGAAAACAAAATGTTCAAAAACACTGCTGGAGGAGAAGAATCATCAAGGAGCAGCATGAACTCAAGGAAAAGAGAGCTCTGTTTTGATGGTGGGAGGGGTTGGTTCAGAGACACTGCTGAGGAAATGGGTGCTATGCTTTACTGGCAGTTTTGGTCCTTAGACCTGACCGCACAGTTTTTATCCCCATTGGGGTCTCCTGCTGTTGTTCTGGAGCCAGCTCAGACCGGCTTGTGGCAACCAGTCCTGCTTCTTTCCAACTCCAGGTTCATTTGCATCACATTGGTAGCTTGTATTTGGTCATGGTGAGAATATTCTCATTGCCGGGATTGGTAAACTCTACAAACCAGAACTTCCCTTTTCCAGCCACCCCCATTCCAGAGAGCTGGTTATTAAACACTGATCAGCACACCAAATTCTGTACACAAGGATTACTAGCTGTAATGGAAAACAAAGCACTGATTTTATTAGAAGCCTGGCAAGTGCTCAGTATGACAATGCAGAGCTCTGGTAAAACTCAGTGTTCATACCTGGGGACATTGCTTCCATCCAGAGTGGTGTTGGGACTCATGCTCACATTGTCTGAAGAAAGGAAAAGAGAGACTTCTAAGTCTGCTGAAAAGATTCTGAGTGAGACAACTGCATGGATGAATTATAGAAATGGAGGGAGCTGCCAGGCTGCTGCTCCAGATGTCTTGCTCAAAAATACTTTACACAGGGAATGAGATGTGCAATAACAGTAAGGGAGATGGTCCAGGGCCTCACTTAGGGAAGGGCAGGCAGAGAAGAGTGTGCTTCACTCTCTGGGTGGTTCCACCCTCCAGGAGACACGGCCCACCTTTCAGACTGGCTCCCCGTCCCATGGACTGAAGCCTCTAGAGGATGGGGAGGACGCAATGGTGTGTGGAACATCTCTCCTCTAAGTATTAAGGAAGAGAAGAAACTTGAGTTGAAGGGCAGATACATGCCGACTTCCTCCCCAGCAATGGAGGCTGACAAAAGGTCCAGAGATGAGAAAGACAACAGAGATATTAAAAATAGGGGAACAATATGGTCAGATTGTTTTTTCAGGGATATAGAGAGTAGAGTAGTGGGTGAAGATTCTGATGACTTAGAGACCAGGACCAGGCCACTGCAGACAGTTATTTGTTCAAGCAGCATTAATTCTCCTTTACTTCCTAACACAGCCCCAATTTTATTCAGGGAGGTAATGTGCCTTGCTTAAAACAAATAATCCTCCCCACTACCATTACCCAACTTCATGCAGAGTGGTCACATGACACAGTTCTGGTCAGTGGAATGTAACTGCACATCACTGGGAGGAGCTTCCAGGAGAGCAATTTGAAAAGGAACACAGGAGGCATTTGCCTTTTGCCCTTTGTCCTTCCCCACTTCTTGCCTGGAACGTGAATGTAAAAGAGAAGCAACCATTAACACACCTATAGATGATGGCTGCATGTCAAGGATGGCTGAGCGCAAAGGTAACAGGAATCTAGGGGCCTTGGAGGCACCATGGGGCTGCCACATTGGGTCTGGGTCTTCCATATCTGGACATCTTATTGTGTGATAAAAAACAAACAAAAATACTGTAGTAAAACCACGGCAAGTTCCGCTTTCTATTATGTCAGCTAAACTATTCCTAACTACTTCGGGTGCTATTTCATAGATCCGGATGACAGACCCTGAGGACCCAAAGCTCATCAGCACTGGTGACATGAAGATAGAGGAGGAGCTCTGAGGTCCACTTGGCAGTGGCATCTTGTTTGGGAGAATGAAGCATGAAAGACCATTCAGCTTATGAGACCACTGCAGTGCAGAAGGCAGAAGAGTCTGCAAGGATCCACGTGTAGGGGGATGGCTAGGATGTATGCAAAAAGACAATGAGTTCAGTTTGGGGCAGGCTGCATTTGGGGGGCTTGACATCCTGTCTACAGCCAAAAAACAAGGCAGGATGGCGCTCGGGAAAGAGGCAGAGAGAGTTCCGAAGTAGAGAAATGGCAGCTATCAGCAGAGATGGTGGCTGGATCTGAGGGAGTAGATGGGATCACTTAAGAAATGGATGTGTGGTGAGAAGAGGGTGGGGGGAAATTCTGGGGACCACCATCAGGCAACGGGGAACAGGAAGGGTTCAAGAAGAGTTGGGAGACAAGTGAGAGAAGGATTCACAGAGGCAGGCTCCTAGCAGCAAAGCTCAGAGGCAGCTTGGAGAAGGAAAGAGCAGTCAGGAGTGCCACATGCAATACGGGGCTGTCAAGCGGGATGAAAAAGGAAAATTAGCTCATGGATTTGGCAATTAGGATGTCAGATTTTCTACTAAAACTGCTCCCGCTGAGGTCACTAATGAATCCAGAGAAACTGATGTGCCCAAAGTGGCATTGGTAGCAACGCGCCTAGGTTAGAAATGGAGGCAGCTGACTCCTGCTAAGTGCCCATCCTCTTCTACTCGCACACTTTCAGGCTGCCCCACCACAGCCACATCACAGAAACAGGCTTTCATTTTAGAGGAATAGCTTTGGGGGATAATTTATGGTCAGAAGCAAACAATTTCTACCTGTCTTTATTGATAAGTAGGTTTAAAGAGGTATCATTTGTCCCTGGACTAAAGTATCTCCTTAACTAATATTTTGATGTGCTAAGATCTCCAAATGAAGAGGGAAGCCAGCCATGGAGAGGAATAGAGTCAAAACAAGCTCCATTCTCTCCCGTGTGAATTCCTCACAGCCCTCGGCCTGGCTGGAGACTGTCTTCCATTTTTCATTCCATGCCTGCCCCAGAGAAAGAAGCCAAAAGGACAGTCTGAGATGTCGCCTGGCACAGAGAAATGCCGACTCTTTCATCTCATTCAAGGAGGAGCCCTGTCGGAGATGGGCCCATCCTGAGTGGACATCTGTATCCATCACGGAGGCCTGAAACAGCCCCGGCACAAGACCCCAGCAGGAGCTATTTTAGCCAGAAGTTCTGACTCCACTTCTAGAACAAGGCACATGGAAGTCACAGAATCTATAGAAACATTTCTATCAACACGAGAGGCAGGGTTCAGAGGGCAGCAAGTGAGTCCATTCTGAAATTCTTGAGACTGAGCTAAGCCTGAGTTGTTTTTCTGCCTGGAAGCAGAGGTCAGAAAAGTGAAACTCTGAGGGGCAAAGGTGTCTCAACCCCAGTGTATTTAAACCTCCTGACCCTTCAGGCGATCCCACATCTTTCAGTTCTGAGGTTAGAGCATCAGGTGTACTGGCAGAAACCCTCTTCCAAAACACCGTGTACAGGAGAACAGCAAGTAAAGCAAATACCACCCCCACCCCCCTCAAGGCTGTGAAAGTCTCTCATCGCCACCTGCCACCCTGGGCTGACGGGGTGAATCAGCAGCTTGGACATAGAGTTAGCAGTTGTCAGGGAAACCTGGTGGGTTTGCTAGGGGGCACTGCGGTCCAGAAAGGAGAAATGGTGTGAACAGAGCAAGAGGGCTTTGTTATTGCTGTTGTTCCCTAGCAAATGAGCACCGATGTTCTCTGCCATGTAAGAAAGCTGCTGCAGACCCGGAGACAAATTTGCTACAATGGACAAGGTAGTGAGGGCTTCTGGCTGACTAAAAGAAGTAGCCACCATTCACCATCTCTCAGAAGAGGAAGCGTAAAGAAGGAGATGCAGCCAAAGTAAACAGATGGCTGGATCGGGTGGGGGTTGCTGTCAGGAGCAGACGCACAGGTAGCACCTGCCCCAGGCAACCACACAAAGCCATTAAGAGGAGCCAAACCTCAGCAAAGAGTTCTAGAACACTAGGAAACAGCATGTGCTCTGCCCCGGGGGTGGGGGGGTCGCCTTGGAATTGTCACTGATCCAAACGTAGTGAAGTTTGCACAGAGCAGGAGGGACCCAGCAAGCAAGCAATCCTGGACACCAGGGAAGTCTGAGAAAAGAACATTGGGAGGGAGGGAATAAGTTAGAAAAGTCAGCATAAACTCAAAGCCCCATGAGTGCCTGGAAGATTGAGAGGCAGACAATGTGATGTGCCAACTGACAGGCTGCTTCCAGGACCAACTCAGAGCCACTGAGGCAATTCTGCAAACATTGACTGAACACCTTCTGGGGTTCAGGCACTAAGACACAGGTCTGCCTTTGAGGACCTTGCAGTCTTGGGAGTGGAGTGTCTTGAAACAGGTAAACTATACCACAATATCATGGTTATGAGCAGAGTCCTGAAGATTCAGAAACAGGGGTGCTAGTAGGAAAGGCTTCAGAGAGGAGGCAACATTTAAGCCAGGTAACAAAGACTGAGCAAGCATTTGCCAGGTGGAGAAGGAAAACTTACACCAGAAGGCTACAGCTGGGCAACCATGAGGTTATTGAGCTAAGGTTCTGATTGCAAAGCAAAGAAATCCAGTTAAACAGCAAAGTAAAGACGAGTGTTAGTAAGAAAAGTACAACAAATACTCTTACAGAAAAAAAAATAAGAGGAAAAAAGTGCTGTTTGATTCCATGTAGTCCAGAAGCAGAAGATCATGGGCCTGTGTTAATTCACTGTATAGGCACAAGGACTCTGGTCTGCCCTACTCTAGATATCTGCTCCACTCCTCTGTCTTTCTGAGGCCCATCTCTGTTTACTCGTATCTTTGGAATCCCATACCTTTGCCTCATAGATGGCCCTGGTTTGCTCTCTCTCAACTTCAGGACCAATTCCCTGCAACCTTTTAGGCCAAGTGCCCCATCCTGTGCATACACCTGACTCAAATACTCTCAATGTTCTCATTCAAAATTCCCACAGCAAGGAATCCCGTTGGTCTAGATTAGGCCATTGATATCTCTTTGATGGATTGGTGTCTAGGACTCAGAGGAGGTAATGCAGGTGATTTATAGTTTCACCCTTTTGGGGTGTGTGAATGAGTTCTGGACAGATGAAAACTGGCATATTTACTATGGTGAACACTCTGGAAATATCAGAAATCTGCCATAAAAATCCAGGATGGACTATCAGCTCCTTTTCTGTGCTCCCATGGCCCACAGTGCAAACCTTTATCTAAACACTGAAAATATTAAATTTTTACCCTCATGTGGGCCTTTCCTTCACTAGAACCTGCTAAAATAAAGGTAAAAACTTTAGTCATATTCTTCATTGTAATTCCAGAAGATAGCATAGCATCTGGCACATAAAAGGCTGAATAAACTTTGATTGTACTCACTATTATATCTACTATCAGCTTCATTCTCTATTTTCCATTCACTGCAATCGTCTGCTACCTGCAGCTTCCCGTGGTGGGAGAGAGGTGTATTCACGACTCTGTTTTAGTTGACAGTTGAGAACAGAGATTCTACTAGAGTATGGCAGATGTTGGAACAGTGTCCAAAGCTGAATGAATGCAGGGAGGCCCTAAACCGTGACCAACGCGGGATAGATGTACCCGGATGTGTCCACCCAAAGTTCCTCTGCAGGCAGAACTAAGGAGCCACTAGCAGGAGACCACATCCTAAAGGAAGGAACCAGGTATGCTGCCTCAGTGTTGAAGGGGCAGACAGTGTCTGAGTGCATCTGGCCCAGGCTGTGTGGAGCCCTGCCTCAGGACCAGTGAACGGGAGTGGCAAGTAGAATGGACACTGCTTCACGGAGGGCTGTAGGACCCCCTGTGGCAAAGTGTAATCCGGGAGGGCATGTCTTTTCCCCAGATGCAGTGTGCTGTGGCTTTGATGTACTGAGAGCTGCAGTCCTCTGAGATATGGCGGTGTGAGTGGTGGCACCAGTCAGGGGGACAATGCCCCCCAGAGGAAGGCAGACATGGGCCAAGAAGCCCAGTAGGATTCCATGTTCACCTGACTGGGTTTGTTGGTGAGCCCACTGAATTCACCCAGCTACCCTGGCAACCTGGTAGAGTTGAGATCCTGCCAGTGTGCACTAAATACACTGCAAGGTGACTCCACTGTACCCACAGGCAACTTGACTTGGGGAAACTTGGGTGACATGTAAATCCAGGCACCTAGATTCCTCTCGACCTGCAGCAATGTCTGGGGGAGCTGCTCAATCCAAGCAAGGCCAGTAAGGAATTAGGATCCTCTTAGAAGGATGTGCAGGAGATCCAGAGGGAAGAAAAGTTGTCAGCTCCTTCCAAGAAAACACAAGGGTGCTAAGAGATCGGAAAAATGGTGGCTGACAGAAGTGTAATCAGAGAGAAATGGATAGAAACTGTCCAAAGAAAACACACGCTCCCTAGTAACATGAAGCATAGAAAACAGGCCGGACAAACAGCTCTAAAAAGGATGTGGTAGTGGTGGGCAAGCAATAAAAACTAGGAAAGCAAGAAAGAATGAAAAAAATCAAAGAGCACCTCAGCTAGAGAAATTATAGTACCAAGTTGAGAAAGTGCAAAAACATGATAAGGAAAGCAAAGGTGAGGAATGAAAAGAAGATTGCGAGAGAGCCTAAGATAAATAATAGGGCATTTTTCAAGTACAGAAGAAACGAGAGGTCAGTACAAGAGCCAATAGGGCTTCTAAAGGCTGGCAGAGGTAATTTATTGACAGAACATGAAGACATTGCTAAAAAATATTAAAAGGCTTTTTTCTTTCCCCTCTGCCTCTCTTTTCACAAAGGAAGATGGGGACATATGCCAGAACAGACATAAATTTCCCAGGAGTGGAAAGAAGACATATTGAAGGAAATCAGGATCGTGTCAGCACAGGTGATCAAGAAATTAGGACATCAGAAAAATTGCAGAGTGTCTAGAGCCAGGCCAGAGCCTCCTGGAATGAGGGGCCCAGAGGCCAGTGAGGTGCAAGGCCTCGGAAGGGAGGGATGGGAGAGGGTCTGCATGTGCAGGGGCAGAGGGGCAGCGGCCCACCTATGAGCTGCTGGAGGAAGCAGTCTTGAGCTGTGCCTTTAAACTCATCTTATAGATGCATTTTTCTCTCTAATATAGGGAATAGAGTTGGGATTTGATCAGGCCTTTTATACTCCAAGCTTTTGGCATTTAATGATCCCCAATGGGATACTTGTTTGTAAGCATGCCCAGCATGACCCAATCTGGGGGAAAAGTTCTTTCCTTCCCATAAGAAGACTCCAGACTAGAGGCAGAAAACTGGGTTGGAGTTGTAATTGTCACTGACTGGCTGTGTGACTCCAGCCTAATCCCTAATCTCATGGATATGTGGGTCCCCATTTTCATCTACAAAATGAAGATAAGAGCTAGCTTATAGGGCCACAATGCTCAAATGACATTACTCACTCATCCACCAATACAGCCAAAACTGCTGGGTGTTTTTAACATGCCAGGTACTGTTCTTGGCCCCAGGAGGCAGGAGTAATAAGACAGGTCTCTGCTCTTGTAGGGCTGACCCTCTAATGTGGGAGAGAGGAATCAGCCAGGAACAGAAAATCAACAAGATCATTTCAGAGAGTAATGAGAGCTTTGGAAAAAATACACAGCTGTGTAAAGTTCAGCTCATAGGGTTGGTCAGGAAAGATGACATTGAGTTAAGATCTGAACTCGGAGGAGGGAAAAGCTGGGATAGAAAATTCCAGAAAGAGAATAAATAGTAAGCCTCAGCCCCAAAGTTAATGTATAAAGCATTGTATAAACAGCATGGAGTCAATGAAGCGTTGGCCCTGAGTGGTATTATCAAGAGTTTTGTTCAAGGCTGGAAGTTGATTTTCTCCCCTGATGACCTCCTCAGTCTGAGGAGACGATAAAGAATTGTGGAACCAAGGATGACTTTTGCAAGAAAAGCCTGGAGACAAAGAAAGACGTACAAAGCAGATTTGAGCTGGAGCAAGGAAGGGCCTGCTTCCCTCCTCACAGCGTTTCAAGGCTGTAGTCACTCCTTATGGCCTCGGCTGTGATGTCCCAGAAAGAGAATCAGCTTCAGATGTCCTGCCTACCTTGGACGGTCCAAGTTCTGTGTAGCAGATGGGGTGAGAAATGAAGATGCATGGATTTGCTTCTCTGCTCAACAGCATCAGCCCTATTTGAAATTCATTCCATTCCATTCCCAAACTGTAATAATCACGACTGGGTCATGTGGCCAATTAAAGAGAAAAACTTCATTCGTATGCTTCTCAAGGTATTGTTTCATTTTCATAAAACGAGTCAAGTTCTGGGAAACAAGCTGAATGCTGAGAAAGGAACATAAATGGAACCAGAAATGTCTAACACTTGATCTTAACACAATAGTTCAATGAAAGCGAAGTCAAATTTCATTTCACAAATGCTTATATTATAGAGAACCACTAGTTTCAAGTCATCACCAAAATAAATACTACTTGGTCCTTGTCCTTCACAAACTCTACTTTGAATGACACTATTTCAGAACATGTTATCCACTGGATCAGGAGAAGAGCCTTTATGGTGATTTTCACCAAGAAATAAAGCAGAAGCAATCAGACTTCATTTAAGAATATTAGACATTCACAGGACATTTTTAAAATAAATGAACCATCAGATACTTGTTGGGATGTGCAGGCAGAGTCTAAGATGGGGCAATACAGAGCAAGAAGCAGGCTGAGTACCTAGGCAGGCCTGCATTGAAAGCCCAGCTGTTCTGCCCACTAGCTGTGTGATCTCTGCTCAGATATTTAGCTGCTCAGTTTCCTTGTCTGCAAAATTGGGCTAATAATACTTACCTTGTGGAATTGCTATGAGGATAAAATGAGATCACGTGTTTAAGCAAAGAGCTTCTCCAAGCCCAAGTGAAGGAACCTCACTGGCGGGGCGGGGGGGAATACAGTCCCCCAGGCAGTTCCAATCTTGGCCCAGCAGGCAATGCAGCTCCCACAGCCTGAGGGCAGTCCTTGTCCTCACTGGAGAGCTGCAGGTTCAGCTAAAGCACACCCACCTGGGCACAGGAACACTAGGCCCAAAGCCCATGGATGGAGCGCTGACAGTGTCACAGTTAGGGCGGACAGCATTGCCCAGGGAGAGAGCCGCAGAGGAGAGGACGGTTCAGAACAGTGTACTGAGGAACTCCAACATTACTGGCTGATTAGAGGAGACGCTTATGCAGGAGGCTGAGAGGCAGCGTTGTTTCCCAACCACCTGCAAAGGAAGGGGGCCATACAAGTGCTATGACCCCCAATTCAAAGATGAGAAAATCCAGGCTTCAGGAGTTTTAGTAACCATCAGTTTAATTGGAGAGTTAGGACCTGAATACAGATCTCCAGACCCAAGGCCTGGGGCTCTTTCAAATGCCACAAGGGCTGGTGTTTCTGGTGCTCTAGGGCCCCAGCAGATCTCCTCTTTTGGAGACCATGTCATCGGAGGCCCTAGAATTATGGTTTTGCAGGTGTGAGGTGGGGAGATGGAGTGGAGAGGTTTGAACACTCAGTCCTAGATCTTGACTTTCAACAGCTAGCAGCCTGGTGGGAATTGGGGAGAGGTGGCAGCAAGGGACAAAGGGGGTGGGGGTGGGAGGAGAGCTCAGGGGCAGGTAGGGAGGGCTCTCAGCTGTCCAGAGCCCAGGCCCAGCTGAGGCCAGTGTACCAAGGCTCTGGGTTTATTTTCTGACTTGGGGGAAGCTGCTGTTGGCTTTGTCCATTAAGCAGGCTTGCCAGATGTCTGCTGACCCCAGGCTCTTTCTCCCCTGAGGAAGCCCCACCACCCCAGAGATCAGCTGGGGTGTGCTAGTTCCCAGGGCCTCCCCATTCCAGAGGGAGGGTGCCTGGGCAGAGTGGGCTCTGGGCAGGGACTCAGGGGTGCCTGTGGGACACAGAGCATGACCCTCTGCTCACTGAGTCTCTGGCATAAGGAGCAGTGAGGAAAATTGGAAATAATCATACCTGCCCCCAGAATTGCCTGGGATTAATTAGCAGACTGATAATGCAGTGTGTGCCTAGGGTGAAAATGAGTTATAGTCTTGTTATTAATATAGCTGGATGGATGATTTGTTTATATAAAACAAGGCCACTTCTCAGTAAGCCAGAGGTCTTAGGTGTCCTCATAGGGTGACTTAAGGGACTAGCCTATGGGTGTGTTTGCAAGGGATTCCCACTGATTTCTTGGAGAGTGAGAGCCAGCAACTCAAAGCTGTTTTGCCCAGTTTAGTAAATAAAATTAAAAGACCAAGCATGATGCCTGTGTTTATTTCTTCCTTAAAGAAAATATTTTCCATAGATCTGCATGCTAACATTAAAAGTAAAAAGAGGGTGGGAAGGAGAAACCTAAAACCAATGTAAATTAGAAGCAAACTAGCGTTCATTTCCTGTGGAGGAATTTTATATTTTTTAATGGAGTTGCTGTGGCTTTTTATTTCTGTATAAGGTGAAGAGTCAAAGCATGAGGATTTAAGGCTTCCAAGTGTGTGTTGTTCTATGAACAGACCCTTAAATTTGCCAGCACGCCCCAGGCACCGCTCCTGCATAACTAATGTCTCCCTGCCAGGGCCAGGGCTGAGGGCCCTCTGACTCCCCTGGAAGTTATGCCGGGATAAGGGGAGTGTCAGGAATGCAGGATTAGGCCCCATAATTGAGGCTGTCATTAGCTGAAGAGGCAGGCGGGGGAGCCTTTCCAAGTCCGCATTTATTACGGCATGAAGATATGGCTCTTCGGTAGAAGGGGGTGGGGAGATTTCTGCAAGTCGGCAACATTTTCTTCTCTCTTTCTCTCTCTTTTGAGTTGGCTGGTTCCGTAACATTCATTATGCTCTTCTTAATAGATCCCAGAAATGCTGAAATAGTCCTTTAGAGGAAGCATTCACTTAAAACAACAAAAGATTAGAGACCTTTAAAATGTGGGTTTTCTTTACCTTTTGAGGAAGGCCAGCTGGAACCTTCTAAAATTATTCCTATTCAGTGTGCAGCCACATACAGTACTGATGGGAGGATAAAATACTATTTGTGTAAATCACATGTGGATACAGCAATGCCACTTAATCAGAGACTCTTACTGGTTGGTGGGAACAGAGATGGTTGGCCAAGGCGGAGCACCCCACTATGGTATAAACAGGCCGGCGGTTGGGGGCGGGGGAGGGGCGGCAGGGTGGGGCGCGGCGGTCTTAAGGTGCAGAAAGGAACAAATGGCCTGTGATCGTTCTTGCACATACACGCAAGCGACATTCTAAATACACCCTTTCTCTTTTTAATTTTTTTTACTGTAGTAAAATATAAGTAACATAAAAATTGACATTTTGATCATTTTGAAGTGCGCAATTCAATGACATTAAGTACATTCACACTGTTGTGTGACCATCACCACAATCCAGCTCCTCAATTTTTTCATCTTCCCCAGCTGAAATTCTGTCCCCATTGAAAACTAATTTCCCATTCTCCCTACCCTCAGCCTCTGGTAACCACATTCTACTTTCTTTCTGTCTGAATTTGACTATTCTAGGTACCTCACATAAGTGGGATCATACAGTATTTGTCCTTTTGTTTCTGGCATATTTCAGTGAGCAAAATATCTTCATGGCTCACCCAGGTTACAGCATGTATCAGACTTCTATTCCTTTTTAAGACTGAATAATATTCAATATTCCATTGTATGTATATACCACATTTAGTTTATCCATTCCTCAGCACACTTAGATTGCTTCTATCTTTTGGATATAATATGGCTATGGATATGGGTATATGAATATCTCTTTGAGACCCTAATTTCAATTATTTTGGTTATATATACAGAAGTATAATTTCTGGATCCTAAGGCAATTCTATTTGTAAATGTTTGAGGAATCACTGTACTGTTTTCTCTAACAATTGTACTAGCTTATACTCCTGCCAACTGTGTACAAAGGTTCTGATTTCTCCATATCTTCACTAACATTTGGTGATTTTCTGTTTGTTTGTTTGTTTTTTAACTGTATCTGTCCTAATAGGTATAAAGTAGTTATACTTTATTGTGGTTTTGATTTGCATTTTCCTAATGATTAGAGATGCTGAGCATTTTCTCATGCTCTTGTATACAAATTTCTGCTGGAGTCCCCACTTTCAATTCTTTGGGGTTTACACTTACAAGTGGTGTACATGCACATCACTCAGACATTGAAGCTGGGCAATACTTTGTCCTCCAGGCCACTGGCATCCCAGGTCGATTGGGTTGCTACACATCCTTAAGAGTATAATAAAGCTTTGATTAACACAATCCCTGAAGTTAGAGGATATTCTGGCTAATGGAGGGTTAAGTAGACTTCTCCATTTTTGTTCCAATCACTTTTGCTGAAATTCTTCCCAAAATGTTTTATTCTGTTTCTTAGATGAGTTACACAGCCTGTCCTAAGAGGATTGTTCTTTATCCAGGAGGAAAACTATATGGGCACTTGAGAACTAGGTTCTCAGTGTGCTATCCTGGAGATTTAGATTAGAAGGTATTAAATATGCCTAGTTATATCACAGAGCTAAGCAGAACTGCTGTGTAGGACTGTGAATTCTGAGTTAAATGTTCAGAGCTGTGGTTTCAGGAAAGATGTTCTATAGCTCTTCTTTTTGGCAGTAATTGGAGAGCAGGGCCTGTTGTCTATTAAGGCCACTCCTAGTTCATGAAAATAAAACCATGTCAACTGCAAATAAAAGAATGTTTATCTTTCTATTCTCTGTGGAGGGAGTTGGAGGGTCTAGGAGGGGAATGTGTCTTATCCAAATGTGATAGCACATCCCAGATGTTTTAATGGAAGGAAAAGTGCATTCAAATTCATCTATCTTTCAGCTCATTGGAAATTGCGATTTAGGCTAGATTCTGTGTTTGTTCATCATGCTGCCTCTGGCACCAGCCCAATAGCAAACACCTAGTCAGTGGCCAGTAACCAGCTTTGAATGAAGGATCAGTGGCCTGATCCTTGTGAACACTGCTCTACCATGGCTCACACTCAAGAAGTGGTGAGAGGGCAGCTCTCTGTCAGCATGAGGATAGAGTGTGTGCTGGCCAAGCTGGGTCCCAGGGCTGCTAGTGCAGACAGGCCCACTCTTCACCTCCTACTTGTCTCTGTTCTTCCTACTTATGATGGTTTCTTTAATTGCATGGGGAACATTTTTTTGTAGGGGGCAACTAATAGGGGAAAGAGGAGAGAAAGGAAAATGTTGGCTAGAGTGGCAAGAATAACTATTTTGAGTCCGGTCTGGTAGATAGGGTTTGGATCCACGAGCAGGGGAATGAGAGCCAGAGCATGAGAGGACTGTCCCCCTGAGAACGGGACCCTCTGGACATGGGCCTGCTGCTTTGGGGCACAGGTGACAGTGTGGTTTTAAGGGTCTCTACTCTCCTCTCCGATGGGTCTGCTACCCTGCTCTGGGCACAATGGAGACAGCAGTCTGGGTGGGAAGGGGCACACCTGGGGGTGCTTACTGTCCCAGGGGCAGTAGGAGTGCCTTCAGGTGGCCCTCAGTGGGCCATGACAGGAGCTGGAAGAAATGGGGGCACCCGATGCCAACAGAAGTTGACAGACTGTAGGTTCATGCAAACTCCTTGTTTGGACTCCCAGAAGAAAATGGAGGGACATTTTGAAGTCACCTACTTGAGCATATGTGGGGTTCAAAATTATAGCTCTGTGTGTGTGTATGTGTGTGTGTGTGCATGTGTGTGTGTTTGTAATCACCAGCTGGTGAGACCTGAGGGATATTTATTTATGTTCCAGATTACTACCTTTGTATGTACAAGCAACCAAGCCCATAATAGATACCCATTTACATAGTAAATAGATGAAGAAAGGGCAACAAAATCTACACACAAAAATCATCTACTATTCAAACAGATTTATCCACAACTTTGTATAAATAATGGTCCTGTGTCAAATAAGAAACTCAGGTTTTAACAATAATAATGATGATGATGAACATTATTCCATAGTGCTCCCTTTGTGTAAGGCATGATTCTAAATACTTTACATATTTTATTTAATTTAATTCTCAGTCTCATGAGACAGGAGTCTTACTATGTTTGCTTAAAAGATGAAACTAAAGCACAGAGAAGTTAAGTAACTTAGCCAAAATCACACAGCCAGTCTTGGACAGAGTTGGGATTCAAATCCAAGAAGTTGGGCTCCAGAGTCTGAGCTTTTAAGCACCATGACATATGTATAATGACAGCTTTATTGAGATATAATTTACATAGCATAAAATTCACCCTTTTAGAGTGTGCAATTCAGTGGTTTTTAGTATATTCACAGAGTTGTACAACTATCATCACTATCTAATTTTAGAACACTGTTACCACCCCAAAAGAAACCCTGGACCCATAAGCATTACTTTCCATTCTCCTCTCTGCCCAGTCCCTGCTAAGCTATTAATCTACTTTCTGTCTCAATGGATTTGCCTATTCTGGACATTTCATACAAATGTAATAAAAAAGTAGAATAAATGGAGCCATACAACATATGCAGGCTTTTGGGTCTGGTTTATTTCATTCAGCAGGATGTTTTCAAGGTCCATCCCTGTAGTAGTATGTATCAGTACTTAAGTACTTTTTATGGCCAAATAATATCCCATGGTATGAATATACTACATTTTTAAAATCTATTCATTAGTTGGTGGACATTAAGTTGTTTCTACTTTTTGGCTATTACAAGTAATGCCACTACAAACCAGCACACTATAGTGACTACCACAAGTTTATTAAAACCATAAAACCAGAGTCTGTTTTACATGCAATGACTAATAAGCTAATAGGTCTGTTCCCTGAAGGATTCGACAATTGCCCTTCTAAAACTAGGCAGGCATTCCTCTGCCTATCTGTGTCCATGGAGCAGATGGGGTGTGGTGATAGTATGAGATAATGTATGTGAAAGTAATTTCTAATACTTTAAAGCATTGGTCCAAAATGAGTCATTAATGATATAGACTTGTCCAGTTACTTGAGAGTTCTAACTAGGTATTTGAGGATAGTTAATTGAGGATTCACTAACTGAGGTTTTATTGTTAAAAACATTATTTTAAAAGATTCCATGCTGTGTTATTTGGGAGACAAGAAAAGTGTTCCCTTGTGTATCCACAGCCAGCCACATGGGCTCTTTCACAAAGTGGGTTCCAGTCTTTCTGCCACCATTTTCCTCTTTCCTAATTGTCATTCACATTTGACATTTCGTTGATCATTCCTTATGTAAAGAAAAGGAGAGGGGGCGGAGCCAGGATGGCGGCGTGAGTAGAGCAGTGGAAATCTCCTCCCAAAAACACATAGAGCTATGAAAATATAACAAAGAAAACTCTTCCTAAAATAGAGACCAGAGGACACAGGACAACATCCAGACCACATCCACACCTGCAAGGACCCAGCGGCTTGTGAAAGGGGTAAGATACAAGCCCTGGCCTGGCGGGACCCGAGCGCCCCTCCCCCCGGCTCCCGGTGGGTGGAAAGAAACCGGAGCAGTTTTTTTTTTTTTTTTGCGAGTGCTTTTTGGAAGCCTTAAAGAGACAGGGACCCCATTGATAGGGAGGCAGGGCGGCGGGACCGGTGAGCGGGTGCCTGGGAGCAGCACCTGAGGACAAAGATTATCGCGCGTTTTTCCCTACGGGACCTGGGGGCGGGTGCTTGAGACTGGCGCCTGAGGATGGAGGAAATCACGTGTTTTTCCCCTTTTTTTTTTCTCTTTTTGGCGAGTGCTTTTTGGAAGCCTTAAAGGGACAGGGACCCCGGTGCTAGGGAGGCAGGGCGGCAGGACCGGTGAGCAGGTGCCTGGGACCGGCACCTGAGGACAAAGAATATCCCGTGTTTTTCCCTGTGGGACCAGAGGGCAGGTGACTGAGACCGACGCCTGAGGACGGAGGAAATCGCGCATTTTTTCCCCTTTATTTTTCTCTTTTTGGTGAGTGCTTTTTGGAAGCCTTAAAGGGACAGGGACCCCGGTGCTAGGGAGGCAGAGCAGCAGGACCGGTGAGCGGGTGCCTGGGACTGGCACCTGAAGACAAAGAATATCACGCGTTTTTCCCTGCGGGACTGGTGGGCGGGTGCTTTTTGGAAGCCTTGAAGGGACAGGGACCCCAGTGCCAGGGAGGCAGGGCAGCAGGACCACTGAGTGGGTGCCTGGGACCGGTGCCTGAGGAAAAAAAAAAATCACGTGTTTCTTTCTTTCTTTTTTTTTTTTCTGTTCCCTCTCTCATTGTTGCTGTTGCTGTTTTGGTTTGGAGAGTGCTTTTTGGAAGTCTTAAAGGGGCAGGACAGGACACTTAGACCAGAGGCAGGGAATCTGGGGATCTCTGGGCACTCTAACCCCTTGGGCAACGGGGAGCACAGAGGCCCCTCACAGAGATAAATAGCCTCCTGGCCGCTCCCCCTCCAATGGGGCTCCACCACTTTGGAGGAGCAGCCCCAGCCAGGCCACACTCACAGCAACAGTGGAGATAAACTCCATAGCAAATGGGCAGGTAGCAGAAGCCCTGCCTACACATAGCTGACCAGCATAAGCCACTAGAGGTCGCTATTCTCCCAGGAGAGGAAGGCCACAAACCAACAAGAAGGGAAGCTCTTCCAGCGGTCACTTGTACCAGCTCTGCAAACTATCTCTATCACCATAAAAAAGCAAAACTACAGGCAGACAAAGATCACAGAGACAACACCTGAGAAGGAGACAGACCTAACCAGTCCTCCTGAAAAAGAATTCAAAATAAAAATCATGAACATGCTGACAGAGATGCAGAGAAAAATGCAAGAGCAATGGGATGAGATGCAGAGAAAAATGCAAGAGCAATGGGATGAAGTCCGGAGGGAGATCACAGAAGTCAGGAAGGAGATCACAGAAGTGAAACAATCCCTGGAAGGATTTATAAGCAGAATGGATAAGATGCAAGAGGCCATTGAAGGAATAGAAGCCAGAGAATAGGAACATATAGAAGCTGACATAGAGAGAGATAAAAGGATCTCCAGGAATGAAACAACACTAAGAGAACTATGTGACCAAGCCAAAAGGAATAATATTCGTATTATAGGGGTACCAGAAGAAGAAGAAAGAGGAAAAGGGATAGAAAGTCTCTTTGAAGAAATAATTGCTGAAAACTTCCCCAAACTGGGGGAGGAAATAATCGAACAGACCATGGAATTACACAGAACCCCCAACAGAAAGGATCCAAGGAGGACAACACCAAGACACATAGTAATTAAAATGGCAAGGATCAAGGACAAGGAAAGAGTTTTAAAGGCAGCTAGAGAGAAAAAGGTCACGTATAAAGGAAAACTCATCAGGCTAACATCAGACTTCTCGACAGAAACCCTACAGGCCAGAAGAGAATGGCATGATATACTTAATGCAATGAAACAGAAGGGCCTTGAACCAGGGATACTGTATCCAGCACGACTATTATTTAAATATGATGGCGGGATTAAACAATTCCGAGACAAGCAAAAGCTGAGGGATTTTGCTTCCCACAAACCACCTCTACAGGGCATCCTACAGGGACTACTCTAGATGGGAGCACTCCTAAAAAGAGCACAGAACAAAACACACACATATGAAGAATGGAGGAGGAGGAATAAGAAGGGAGAGAAGAAAAGAATCTCCAGACAGTGTATATAACAGCTCAATAAGCGAGCTAAGTTAGGCAGTAAGATACTAAAGAAGCTAACCTTGAAGCTTTGGTAACCACGAATCTAAAGCCTGCAATGGCAATAAGTACATATCTCTCAATAGTCACCCTAAATGTAAATGGACTTAATGCACCAATCAAAAGACACAGAGTAATAGAATGGATAAAAAAGCAAGACCCATCTATATGCTGCTTACAAGAAACTCACCTTAAACCCAAAGACAAGCATAGACTAAAAGTCAAGGGATGGAAAAACATATTTCAGGCAAACAACAGTGAGAAGAAAGCAGGGGTTGCAGTACTAATATCAGACAAAATAGACTTCAAAACAAAGAAAGTAACAAGAGATAAAGAAGGATACTACATAATGATAAAGGGCTCATTCCAACAAGAGGATATAACCATTCTAAATATATATGCACCCAATACAGGAGCACCAGCATATGTGAAGCAAATACTAACAGAACTAAAGAGGGAAATAGACTGCAATGCATTCATTGTAGGAGACTTCAACACACCACTCACCCCAAAGGATAGATCCACCGGGCAGAAAATAAGTAAAGACACACAGGCACTGAACAACACACTAGAACAGATGGACCTAATAGACATCTATAGAACTCTACATCCAAAAGCAACAGGATATACATTCTTCTCAAGTGCACATGGAACATTCTCCAGAATAGACCACATACTAGCTCACAAAAAGAGCCTCAGTAAATTCCAAAATATTGAAATTCTACCAACCAATTTTTCAGACCACAAAGGTATAAAAGTAGAAATAAATTCTACAAAGGAAACAAAAAGGCTCACAAACACATGGAGGCTTAACAACATGCTACTAAATAATCAATGGATCGATGAACAAATCAAAATAGAGATCAAGGAATATATAGAAACAAATGACAACAACAACACTAAGCCCCAACTTTTGTGGGATGCAGTGAAAGCAGTCTTAAGAGGAAAGTATATAGCAATCCAGGCACACTTGAAGAAGGAAGAAGAATCCCAAATGAATAGTCTAACATCACAATTATCGAAATTGGAAAAAGAAGAACAAATGAGGCCTAAAGTCAGCAGAAGGAGGGACATAATACGATCAGAGAAGAAATAAACAAAATTGAGAAGAATAAAACAATAGCAAAAATCAACGAAACCAAGAGCTGGTTCTTTGAGAAAATAAACAAAATAGATAAGCCTCTAGCCAAACTTACTAAGAGAAAAAGAGAATCAACACAAATCAACATAATCAGAAATGAGAATGGAAAAATCACAACAGACTCCACAGAAATACAAAGAATTATTAAAGACTACTATGAAAACCTATATGCCAACATGCTGGAAAACCTAGAAGAAATGGACAACTTCCTAGAAAAATACAACCTCCCAAGACTGACCAAGGAAGAAACACAAAAGTTAAACAAACCAATTACGAGCAAAGAAATTGAAACGGTAATCAAAAAACTACCCAAGAACAAAACCCTGGGGCCGGACAGATTTACCTTGGAATTTTATCAGACACACAGAGAAGACATAATACCCTTTCTCCTTAAAGTGTTCCAAAAAATAGAAGAAGAGGGAATACTCCCAAACTCATTCTATGAAGCCAACATCACCCTAATACCAAAACCAGGCAAAGACCCCACCAAAAAAGAAAATTACAGACCAATATCCCTGATGAATGTAGATGCAAAAATACTCAATAAAATATTAGCAAACAGAATTCAACAGTATATCAAAAGGATCATACACCATGACCAAGTGGGGTTCATCCCAGGGATGCAAGGATGGTACAACATTCGAAAATCCATCAACTTCATCCACCACATCAACAAAAAGAAAGATAAGAACCACATGATCATCTCCATAGATGCTGAAAAAGCATTTGACAAAATTCAACATCCATTCATGATAAAAACTCTCAGCAAAATGGGAATAGAGGGCAAGTACCTCAACATAATAAAGGCCATATATGATAAACCCACAGCCAGCATTATACTGAACAGCGAGAAGTTGAAAGCATTTCCTCTGAGATCGGGAACCAGACAGGGATGCCCACTCTCCCCACTGTTATTTAACATAGTACTGGAGGTCCTAGCCACAGCAATCAGACAAAACAAAGAAATACAAGGAATCCAGATTGGTAAAGAAGAAGTTAAACTGTCACTATTTGCAGATGATATGATACTGTACATAAAAAACCCTAAAGACTCCACTCCAAAACTACTAGAACTGATATCGGAATACAGCAAAGTTGTAGGATACAAAATTAACACACAGAAATCTGTAGCTTTCCTATACACTAACAATGAATCAATAGAAAGAGAAATCAGGAAAACAATTCCATTCACCATTGCATCAAAAAGAATAAAATACCTAGGAATAAACCTAACCAAAGAAGTGAAAGCCTTATACTCTGAAAACTACAAGTCACTCTTAAGAGAAATTAAAGGGGACACTAATAAATGGAAAGTCATCCCATGCTCATGGCTAGGAAGAATTAATATCGTCAAAATGGCCATCCTGCCCAAAGCAATATACAGATTTGATGCAATCCCTCTCAAATTACCAGCAACATTCTTCAATGAATTGGAACAAATAATTCAAAAATTCATATGGAAACACCAAAGACCCCGAATAGCCAAAGCAATCCTGAAAAAGAAGTATAAGGTAGGGGGGATCTCACTCCCCAACTTCAAGCTCTACTACAAAGCCATAGTAATCAAGACAATTTGGTACTGGCACAAGAACAGAGCCACAGACCAGTGGAACAGATTAGAGACTCCAGAAATTAACCCAAACAAATATGGTCATTTAATATTTGACAAAGGAGCCATGGACATACAATGGGGAAATGACAGTCTCTTCAACAGATGGTGTTGGCAAAACTGGACAGCTACGTGTAGGAGAATGAAACTGGACCATTGTCTAACCGCATATACAAAGGTAAACTCAAAATGGATCAAGGACCTGAATGTAAGTCATGAAACCATTAAACTCTTGGAAAAAAACATAGGCAAAAACCTCTTAGACATAAACATGAGTGACCTCTTCTTGAACATATCTCCCCGGGCAAGGAAAACAACAGCAAAAATGAGCAAGTGGGACTACATTAAGCTGAAAAGCTTCTGTACAGCAACAGACACCATCAATAGAACAAAAAGGAATCCTACAGTATGGGAGAATATATTTGAAAATGACAGATCCGATAAAGGCTTGACGTCCAGAATATATAAAGAGCTCACACGCCTCAACAAAAAAAAAAACAAATAACCCAATTAAAAAATGGGTTTAATTTTTTAATTAACTGAGGAACTGAACAGACAGTTCTCTAAAAAAGAAATACAGATGGCCAACAGACACATGAAAAGATGGTCCACATCGTTAATTATCAGAGAAATGCAAATTAAAACTACAATGAGGTATCACCTCACACTAGTAAGGATAGCTGCCATCCAAAAGACATACAACAACAAATGTTGGCGAGGCTGTGGAGAAAGGGGAACCCTCCTACACTGCTGGTGGGAATGTAAATTAGTTCAACCATTGTGGAAAGCAGTATGGAGGTGCATCAAAATGCTCAAAACAGACCTACCATTTGACCCAGGAATTCCACTCCTAGGAATTTACCCTAAGAACGCAGCAATCAAGTTTGAGAAAGACAGATGCACCCCTATGTTTATCGCAGCACTATTTACAATAGCCAAGAATTGGAAGCAACCTAAATGTCCATCGGTAGATGAATGGATAAAGAAGATGTGGTACATATACACAATGGAATACTACTCAGCCATAAGAAGTGGAAAAATCCAACCATTTGCAGCAACATGGATGGAGCTGGAGAGTATTATGCTCAGTGAAATAAGCCAAGCGGAGAAAGAGAAATACCAAATGATTTCACTCATCGGAGGAGTATAAGAACAAAGGAAAAACTGAAGGAACAAAACAGCAGCGAAATTACAGAACCCAAAAATGGACTAACAGGTACCAAAGGGAAAGGGACTGGGGAGGATGGGTGGGCCGGGAGGGATAAGGAGGGGGAAGAAGAAGGGGGGTATTAAGATTAGCATGCATGGGGGGGAGGGAGAAAGGGGAGGGTGGGCTGCACAACACAGAGAGGACAAGTAGTGGTTCTACAACATTTTGCTAAGCTGATGTACAGTAATCGTAATGTGGTTGTTAGGGGGGACCTGATATAGGGGAGAGCATAGTAAACATAGTATTCTTCATGTAAGTGTAGATTAAAGATTTAAAAAAAAAGAAAGAAAGAAAGAAAGAAAAGGGGAATTACTCCTTGATAGGATAAAACTATTGGTAAATCAAAGATCAACATATGCTTTAAATATCCTTAATGTTGATCACTTAAAGGGTGTCAGATGATCAGCTATGGAGGTACTCTTTTCTGATAATATTCCTTTCTCTTAATTAAAAAAAAAAAAAGCAGTTCCTGTGTGCCAACCTCCAATGAGTTCTGCACGGTGGTATAGAGGCCATGTCAAAGTGTGGGCAAATGGTCTGTTTGTTTCTATGCAGAAGATCAAGGCCTAGCTTGGATACCCAGAAAATGAACTAAGATACAATATGAGGAGGAGCTTCCGGCATCAGCACTCTCTGGAGGACTTGTGCCAGGGGGATGATCATCAAAAAGCCTCCACAGGGATCTGGGCGATGCTGCGGTTGTGGCTGCATCCACCCCACCGTTTCCTGGACTTGCCATTGGAATGAGGAGCAAGATGTCTAGGCTGGCATGTGCATACAGTGAGACAACGAATTTGACCGGATCTGTACTGTTGGAACTCAACCAGGAGTTGGGAGGGGTGCAAGTTGCAGCACTCCAAAATCTTATGACTATAGACTATCTATGGTTAAAAGAACATATGGGATGTGAACAGATCCCAGAAATGGGCTGCTTTAATTTGTCTGATTTCTCTCAGACTGTTTAAGTACAGTTGGACAATATGCATCATATCATAGACAAATTTTCACAAATGCCTAGGGTGCCTAAATGGTTTTCTTGGCTTCACTGGAGATGGATGGTAATTATAGATTTGCTTTGTTTATGTCACCGTATTCCTATTATGTTAATATGTGTGTGCAAATTAGTTAGTAGTTTAAAACCTATACATACTTAAGGTACTCTACAAGAAGATATGTCAAAGAAATAATCAATCCTCCCATGTTTTCTTCCATATGCTACCTCTATAGCTTTTCTTCTTTCTTCCTAATTACAACCCTTAAATAGAATTCGTGCCTCATATCGAATTTACCGAGTATGATAATTCGTCCAGGTCGTAAAGATACCTCGAGACAAGTGCTGAGCATAGAAGCCACAGGGCATAAATCTGCAAAGAAGTAAAAAGCTAAGCTTTTCAAACAATATGGCTTCTCTCTCACTTACCAACTTTACATTTCCCTGTATGGCCCCAGAAGATGACTGGTTAGCCAGAGACGGGTAAGATTCCTCAAGGGAGGAACTACCTAAGACAGGCACAGTCGCATGGGGGGCCATCAGGTGAGAAATTGGGGATCAACAGAGGTGAGGCTCAGAACCTCACCCCCCCTGCTTTGAGAGAAATCTTCTGCATCCGTGGATGTTTTGCTGCCCTTGTCTAGCTTGAATTAATAATTAGTCCATAGGCACACACCTGATCATCTACATTTGCCCTCTTATAGCACTAAACTATGTTTTCTACCTTTATCTTGCATCTACCTACCACTTCAGCATTTAATTAAAAATAAAAATAATAATAATAATAATAAAGGGAGAAATGTGGGATCAACATATAAATCAAGTATAAAAATCAAACGAATATTCATATTTGACCTGATTGTTTATAGTTCATAATGCGTGATCAAAACCGAAAGTTTCTGTGATGAATGCCCTTGTACTGTTCACCATGTAAGAACTTATTCACTATGTAAGAATTCGTTCACCATGTAAGAACTTGTTCGTTATGCTTCAGAAGATTGGAGACTGACGAGAATTAGGCTTGAGATGGATTAATGATTGTACATTGAGCATTGACCCCCCTATACTGAATTTTATTGTTGTTAACAACCATTTGATTAATAAATATGAGAGATGCCCTCTCAAAAAAAAAAAAAAAAAAGAAGAAGAAAAGGAAAACATTTTAATCTCTAACTTATTTAGGAATACTTTCAGCTGCAAGTAACAGAAAAATCTAACAGTGGCTTAAACAAAACTGGATTCTACTCACATAATGAGAAGTCTAAGGGTGCTTTGGTGGCTCAGTGATGTCAGGCCTGATATCTCTGTTTTTATCTTTTACCCTGAACACTCTCTCATATACAACAATACTGCCAAACCTGAGGCATCATGTCGGTATTCTAGACAGTAAGGGGAGTTTGAGGAGGGAAGGTGTCAGGAAAGCAGAAGCATTCCCGGGAGCCCCTAGCAGACTTATGAGTTCACGTCATTGGCCAGAGAGGTCAAATACCACAAGGGAGGCTGGGAAAAGCCATAGTTAGCTTTCCAGATGCTAGAGTGGAAGGATGTGAAAGAAAAAGGGTTGGAAATAGGTGTTGAGTTACCAAAAAAAAACTATGAGCTATACTCTCCTTAGCAAAAGCAGGTTAGGAAATCTAGACAGATGGGAGAAAGAGGCAACAGCTCTATTGGGAGAGAGGCTGGCACATTCCCATCTATTTTTGCAGTTGGTGTGTCCACTGAAGTTCTCCATTTGCCTTTCTTGCTCTCAGACTTGTGATTGTACCAGAACCACTCATCTCCCCACAGACACTGGTTTGGCTGCTTGATGGCTGAACACATGTCTGGACGTTTAAGCACTGTGACCGTAGTGTATATTGTGACATGACGTGGTCTTGAGACATAGGGAACAGAACCAATCTGACTGGCTGAGCCACATCTAAATCACAGAAAAATCTATCTACGGTTCCCAGCCCAGCTCAGAGTGTCAAAAGGGCTCTGCAAAGGGCTTCCCCTCCTCATGAAGATCAAGATATTCAAGGACAGGGCCTGGGCTCTCAATTCCGTAATGTCTTCCTTTTTCTGCTCCCTTCCCTTAGGCAGTAGATGGGTCTCAATAAATACTTGATGGGTAAATTCACATTCCTGGCGATGGGTCAGAGATGTGTGACTTATTATGAAATGTGCCAAGAAAGTCACTCACTCATTTGTCCAGTAAGCACTTTAGAGCTTTAATCTGTGAACCAATTACTTCAATACCGTTTCCAGAAATAAAGTTCTCCATCCTTTGAAGCGGGTTAATTGTCAACTGATATTTTATCTGTGTTCATCCATCTGGCAACTAGTGAGGGCTCCCAAAGTACCAGGGACAGCCCAGGCACAGAGGGGCACAGAGAAATCATAATGCTGCCTGCCCGGACTCAGAGTGGGCTAGACAGTCCTGTCAGCAACATAACCAGGGCTCTGAGAAGGGGTGCATCAGAGTGCTGTGGGCTCAGGTGGTGGGTGACTCACAGCCAGAGGAGCTGTGAGGTTGTGCAATGAGACTGACTGCTGGAGTCTCCTTTCTTAGACATTCCAAAATGACTGCCAGCTTGGTCCCACTAAGGGAGTCAGGGGACACGACCCTGTCTGGCTTTCCCCCTGGCTGGGTTCCCTGCTGAGTGCATGTTATTCCCCAGAGACCAGCCTCACACATACTCCAGAAGGGATTTTTAAAGAAACAGGACAAAGGAAAACATTAAGGAGAGTAAGGATGAGGTTCAGCAAGGCAGAAGGCCAGATGCTTTCTCTGAGTGAAGGTGGTGGCTCCAACCTTTTTCATTCTCCAATGACTAGAACGTAAACCTTCACTTTTTCCAGAGGAGGTAGGGTGAGGTCTGGGAGGAAGTTTGGGAAGAGTTGTCTTTACAAGTTGGCTCAATGGATGAGGCAATCTGTAGGCAGGGCAAATACTCTACAACTTTCTTCACACAAAGGTCAATTAAGGAAAATAAACACCAACATATTTTTGGAGGCTTCTTACTCCCTCATTCAAAGCAAAACAGTTTTATGGAGTCTTCTGAGGAAAAATGTCTGTTCTTGCCCTTTAGATGACCCACTTATTTGCATATTGAAACAGTAGAGGAAAAAATGACATTTTGTAGCCTCTAAGGGGTTAACATCAAGGCATTATTTAAGACTTAGCAGCAAAAGGACAGCTTTGTGGTCTTTATAGTAAAATAAGGTTGGAGGCTGTAGTACAAAGCTGGCAGAGGAGGGGTGCAGCATGGAGTGGGGGGCCCCAACTGCAGGCCCAGGGCACCCATCACACACTGCAGTCAATGCCTGAGTTAGAGCAGAAACTAGAGGAAAGCTGGAGGCTCAGAGGGACATTTCCAAACTGGCTCTTTGAAGCCCTTTTTGCAAAATAAAATTTGAACTTCTTGCAATCCTTTAATTTTTAGTATGCATTAACATAACAGATTTGTTAAATCTGGAAGTTGGAAAGCAAGTATGTAATCCTTCGTAGTGCTTTATCCAAGAATCTCACCGAATATTTCATATGCCACCTCATTAATGCCTGTTCCTGCTCATGAATCTCTGGCTACTCTGGATACCACTCACTCCTATTTTACAGATGCAGAACTTACGGGAGAGAAAACAAGGCACCTTCATGGAGCATTAATCACACAGCAGAACCAAGAACTCAGAGTGTCCTGGTTTCCAGTTGTTGGCTCTGGCAGCCACACTGGGCCCCCTTTTTTTCTCGTGGGAACAACGGCTAACACTTCAACTTTAGACTTTCACTTTACAGGGCTGGTGAAAAAAATTACAATTTGCTGAGAAGGCAATGAAACGCTGACTTCTGAGCCCCTTGGTCAAGGCAGCTTCCTTGAAAGTGCTTTTAAGTAGGTTGATGGAATCCAGATCCAGCCATTTTGTCTCAATTGCAATGGTGGCTCATCCACAAACAACCAAAAAAAAAAAAAAAGGGCAGAACCTATGGTTATCCTGAATTCCTTGTTTCTTTGAATTGGTCCTTCTTTAAAATGCTTATTGAATATACTGGCCAATTTAATTAAAAGAGTTAAAACAGTACAACTCCTTCTGTGAAAGAATCATGTCTGTCGTGTCTTCCCTGTGATTGCTCTTAAGCGACACATTGGACATATAGCTGGGTTGGGGGCCGAGCAGGTCAAAAAGAATTCTTTCCTAAGTCATACACTTGTCTCTCAAGGCAAACCCCAGGTGTCAGACAGTGGACCCCAGAGGAAAATGAAGAGGTAGATTTAGGGATTTTTAGACAAAGCTGGGAAGCTGCCTAATTCATGCTGAACTGTAAACACCCAAAACAAACACCATAGGCAAGAAGTAGAAATTGGCCTAGGAAACAATGAGACCGCGAAATAAGCAGAGATTTTTATTTTTTAAATTAGACTCAGCAGGGAAGCTGTAAAAAGCTATGATCTGTCCCAGGCAGTTTGCTGTCTACTGAACACAATTTAATAACAAGAAATATTTTTGAATAATATTTTATACCAGACTTGTGGCTAAACATTCATACACATTATTTCACATAATCCTTACAACCAGAACATGAGATAGATACTCTTATTATCATTTATCTTCTACAGGAGAAATGAGGAGATTGTAAGGATCTAAGTAGGATCTGAACCCTTATCTACCTGACTCCAGAAACCACACTCTAAATGGTTTCTGTACTGCAGCAATATTTATTAAATGCCTGCACTGAACAAGTCACTTCTCCTGTCTTTACAACTGTAACAAGCCACCCAACATCATCTCAAAGGTGACCCTAGTTGTGGGTTTGTCTTGGGCTACATCACAAAGGTCAAGAATTTGATTAGTCCTGGTGTAAGAGACACAGACCCCGAATTAAGACATTTCTGTTGAGAAAACAGTGGAAGAATGACTTCTGGAGATCCTTTGGAAAAGAAAGGAAAAGAGGGTCTGGGTAGGAGAAACCATCTGAGTACCTCTGGCTTAGAGATCAGGAGTTGGGAATAGAGAGGAAACAGCCTCAGGCATGACAATCAAACTCGATTTCAGTCTGATGTGGTGGCAACTTCCCTTAAAAGAGAAAGGAGGAGCTGGAAGAGGTTTGGTAGGAATAGAGGGAAGGTAGTGTGTTCAGGTGTTTTTCTTTTTTTGTTTTTGTTTTTTTTTAAGACATTCCCTTGAGTCTTCTACAGTTAAAAGTGAAGAAATAGAGGAGGTCAGATAGAAACAAAGTGCAGAGGAGAAATGAAGGGAGCTCAGAGAACAGAAGATAAAAGATCACAGGAGAGGTGAGAAGAAAGCCAGAGGTAGCACAAAGCCCCAGGGAAGAAGCGTGGCAGTGGAGGAGGTGAGTTTAATCAGCTTCGCTTAAGGCAGCCACAACTAAATAAAGAATGCAGGGCAAAGGAGAATAGCCATTCTGGAAAGGCAAGGGTCAACAGCGGTTTCAGGACAGCTATTTGAGGGCAAAGGGACAAAGGTGGGAAGACAAGGTGAGGGGATCATTTTGCAAGAATGAAGAAACAAAGACCAACCAGGAAAACGAAGGGTCAGAGGCAAGAAGACTGCGGTATCCCTCAGGAGTATTCAGGGGCTGGCATTTGCTGGCAGGAGGGAGACAAATCATCAATGACCACGGGAGACAGGAAAGTTTGGGGCAATCATAAAGTGGATATTTAGATGCTTCTCTGAAAACTGAAATTCACTGTGGCTCTAAACTATTAATAAATTTGCCCGAGGCATGGAGAGCTTCGTTGCACCTGGCCAGCTTAGTGCTGACCACGAAGAGACCTGCTTTGGTCATTAAAGAGGCTGAAACACTAGCCCAAACCTGCCACCACCTGTCTGTGAGTCTGCTTTGTAATGGAGAGGCCAGGGGACCAGGGTGAGGCCTCCAAAGGACATATGTGCATGAAACTAAAGAACAAATGCTACCAGAAAATATTTTTTTTAAAGAATCATTTTTTTTTTTCTTCTTCAAAGAACAGAGCCCAGCAAACTTCATTTTGGAGCACAGGCGAATGAAGGGGAAGGTGTGGGTTCTAGGTCAGACAGGCTTGGGGTTGAAACCTGGTCCCACCACTTTTGAACTGACTCTGGGGAAGTTATGCCCTTTCCTGGGCTTCAGCTGTGGAAAAGCAGCCCCTCACAGTTATCAGGGATGGGTGCTGAGCACAGTAAGCACCTGGAAGGGGCTGGTCAGTTAGCTGTAGGAGTGACAGGGATATGCACGGCTGAACAGTCCAGTATGACCCCAAGAATGAGTTTCCAGAGCCAGATTTTATTATGTTGTTAGGTAATGAAAAATCTAATTCCAGAGCCATTCTTCCTTCAATATAACCATAGAGGGCAAATCATATCTTGTTTCCAAATAACAAATGCCAAATTTTAGTGGTCTGAGGGGTGGAGATTATATGATAATAACATGAAGATCAATCTTTGTTTTTTAAAAGAAAAATGCTCATCATGGTATATTTATTAAAGTTTGCAACTATTCCTATCTATCTACCTACCATCTATCTATCTGACCATGACTGGAGACACTTAACAAACTGAGAAATCCCCATCACTACCTTTTAAATATGCAAGTTTGAGCATACGAAGTGCAAGGAAAGTCAATTTTCTATCTGCCTTTAGTGCCACATTCAGACTGGGAAAGCGGCTGTTTAAAAAACCATTAGGTAAATATTTGAAATATTCTAAAACTGACATTCTGAATGATATTCTGATACCACTTCAATAATGTTTTATAAAATTCAGAGGTAAAACAGAATTAAGTAAATTTGAACTTTCCTTTTTCCGAGGCAGTTAAAGGCCGTACTATTTGCATATTCTAATGTGGGATCATTGTAGCTCATGGTACAAAGCTTCAAAAGAAACTGTCCCTAGCAGGCCAACAAGAGCGTGAGCCATTAACCTTCGGCCTTTCATCTGTGTAAGACAAAAATCAAAGTCTCTTCTTTTCAAAGTGGCTTCTGTGTAACCACTCAGCATAGCCTGTGCTTTCCAGAACTGTCTTTGGAAGCACAATTAGAAGGTTTAAAAAGCAGAAACACAAGCTCCATCCTATTTACACATTTAAAGTAAAGGTCATTCTCAGAAACTGGGCTTCCCAGATTTCTCCCCTTGAAATCCCTTAAGATATGTAATACCAACATAAAGGGAATCACAAATCCAGTTTTCAGAAAATGGCATTAAATATAGATTCAAACTTTGACCTTTAGTCCCAAGTGAGAGGACAAAAAATTCTCTTTACGGTGAAGGGCATGTTGCTACTAAGCTTCAATGAGTAGGAGAGAACCTGCCTGGTAGGAGCCAGGATTAAGAAGCTCCAATCGATTTACCTCCAATGCAGGTGTGCTGCAAGTCCACTGGGGCCAAAGGCAGTGTGTGATTGGGCCTGGCTCATCTATATTCTAGAGTTTGGAGAAGTAGCTTCTGGGAAATGTGGGTCTTCTTGGCTTGGGGAATTGATGTTGCCACGGCAATATTTGAAATGCATTTGGAGTGAGCAGGAATAAGAGATGGAATACATGGGGTCTCCCACTCCACATTAGGGTCACAAGCAATAGTGGGAAATCCATGAGTAGCAGAGTGATGGATTGGGCAAACAGGGAAATCATGGAGAGCCAGAGCATTCGTATTTTTACATCCCTTATTACCCTGACTGCTCCGCAGGTGCTGACCAGGGCCCCGGGCTGCTGACCCACTCTGCAGCTCATCTCCCTGCCTCGTCACTGACAGGCTGATCCTGGGGCCCAGATGGAGGATGGGATAGATGATGGATAATGGGAAGTGGAGCTCATTGGAGAAAGGGGCTATTGGTTATGTGGACACCCAGAGGCAGAAGAACAAATCTTCTGTGATAGTGGAATCTGCTAGAACAATTAGAAAGTAATGAGATGAACAGGGAAGAGCCCTGAATTAGGAGTCTGTTTTGCTCCTGCTTAGCTGGATGAGCTCACACTACTAAGTATTACAGTTATTCATTTGTTTGCCTCTGTCCCTAGACAGTGACCTTTAGTACAAACCTGATCTTGCTGATTTTATGTCAGTGCCTGGCTCCTACTGGGTGCTCAGCAGATGTTTGTTGATCGGACAAATGAGGGAGAGAAAAAAAATTATTTGTTGGGAGGGACCTGGTATTCATCCAGTCCAACTCTTTCACTCTGAAGATAAAGAAGTTAAAGGCTGGAGAAGTGAAATAACTTGACTGAGGTCCCACTCATACTAGTAACTGCCACTGTAACAACAACAAGGATGATGATGGCAATGGTGAGGAGGATGATAGTTACCATAATCAAGGGCTGGACTGTGCTTACTGCTAGTTTTGATAATTTCATAGTTGGTTCTTAGCTCCATACTCACTCTCCTATTTTCTTCACTGTTTGGAAGCTAGGTTGGAATCTGGAAAACTATATTTCCCAGACTTTCTCACCAGCTTTGGTTAGATTGTGTCATGGGGAAGCATTCATAGAATCTTGGGAAATCAGGAGAGAAGTCATTATGTCATTATTTTAACTCATCAGTTCAGTGTTGGGTTCAGGTGGCAGCAGCACAGGCTGCCTGCAGGTCACTGTCACATGGCTGGTGAGCAGCGGCCATGGACTAGCTGGGCTCCCGCGGCCTCAGCAGGGGCACAGTCTCTGGCTTCCGCATCATGCAGGGGGGACGGCCCCAGCAAGAGGAGCAGTGATGGCCCTCTGGCAGCCTCACAAGAGCTCCTGGGCCGTGGGGAGCCCTGCCTACTTTTTGTGGCTCCTGCCCCAGAGGATGGGGTCTTCCTCCAGTTACTGATAGCTCTCTGGAGAATGTTGCCTTCCTGGTTTTGCTCCAATGGCCTTTCCAGAACAGTAGTAACTAATCTCTGGTATTCAATCTCCCCTGATGAAATACCCCCAGGGAATCTCTCACTGAATTCTCATAGAAACATGAGTTGTGAGCTGTTAGAACTACACTCCTATTTTACAGATGAGGAAACTGAGGCTACGAGACACTAAGTGCCTTGCCCAAGATTCCATGGCAAGGTGGTGGCAGAGTAGGGACATAAATCAGGTGTCTGCTGCCTAAATCTGAGTAGTTAACTCTGTCCCTCAAAAGCAATCCTACTTTTTCCACTGGATGATTTTTTTGCCATCATGTGCATGCTTAGCAATAGGCCCTTCCTCACCTGGTGTGTGGGGCTGACTTCTGTGGGCCCTCTTTAGAATGCTTTCTCCAGGACACTTGTTCGCTTGCCTCTTGACCTGAGCTTCAGGATCAGGTCATTTCCTCCCCTGCTCTATCTTCTAACAGCAGAAGTACGTAAGGGCTCTGGGCTGTTGTCACGAGCAAGGAGGTTACCTGGAGTGAGGACTTGAGGGAAGGGGAGGGGATAGAATGAGCAGGCACAGGTCACTACATGGTAGAAGGGGCCCTAGTCTTAGGGCAACATGAGGGCCCTGGCCCCTGAGGACGGGTGGCATCGAACCAGAGGACTGAGGACTGAAGCGGTGGGTTCCTGCAAATAGCTTAGAATAGTGCCTTGCTTACTGAGAGCACTCAGCAAATACCAGCTTAAAAACAGGCTGTGGGTCATGAAGTGCAGCGGGAGATAAAAAGACAAAAAAGGGCCAGGCCAGCCCTGGGCAACGTTCAGCCAGAGGAAGCTGAGACTGTGGCCACCCAGCTGGGAGGGGAGAGCTGTGGGGCACGGAGGCATGCTGTGGGGGTCTCAGGGAACAAGGGTGTCGGTGCGGGCTCTGGGCTTTGAGTGGCCTCATGGTGGGGGTGAAGTGTACAGAAGTGAGAGTGGTGGAGGAAAGCTCTCTTCCCAGGCAATCAAACTGGAATCAGAAGTATTTTCAGTAGTCTATACTACAGGTCATTTTTATGAAGCTCGCCCCTCTCCCTTCTAAATGTCTGAGAGCAGATTCTACAGACCCCCGATGCCTCTGGGTACTTCTCAGGGATGAAGAGTCCTCCACATGAGACAAATTCAAGGACAAATCTGGCCTTTTTCACATCCTTTCCAACCATTTTCCGTCTTTCCTCACCCACTGCCTGCCTCCCCCAAGACCCCCAACCCCCAACTCCCAGACCTCTTGTCACTATGGTGGCTCAACAGGGGCAGAATGCCTTCTCTCCCATCAAAACCCATTGTTGCCTAGCCTATTTCTTGAGGCCTCTGCTATTGCACCAGATGCTATTTTGATGAACTCACTTGAAGTAAGATGTCAATGGCTTGTTATAACTCAAAATGTCCTCTTCTCAAAGATCATTTGTATTTGAACATTGGCCTTCAGCACTTCATTGAAAGGAGTGAGTAATGTGGAATTTCAAATGACATGACATAGAATTTACAATAGTTAAGAATGTACTTGGCTGTAACAGAAAGCCATACTAACTAACAAGTAAAGGTGTTTATTTGTTCCAGGAGAACACGCCCCACCCCACCCCACCTCACAGTGTTGATTTGTCTGTCCAGGGTGAAAGGGAACCGAATAGGCCATCCCAAAATATGTCCCTTAGGCATGCGGATTATTCTGAGCTGAAGGCAGTCAGGCCCCAGCAGACTCAGGGAAAACTTGTAGCTCTCCCTTAACTATCTGGAAGAATTTAGACAGGGGGCCTGCCCAGAAAGAGAGCTATTATGAGATAACTTTTTTATCTGAAAGACCTATCTATATGGCAGGGCAAACTTCTAATTACCAAACATCTGCTCTTCCACTCATCCTGTGAATTCCCCTCTGCCCCTTTGAAGCCCCAGGCCCCTGTCCCATTCCTCAGCTCAGGATGGCATGCAAGCCTCAACTGCTAGACTTGCCCTTGAGTCTCATATCTTTGTGGCTTCTGCATGTACAAAATCAAATTTGTTTTTCTCCTATGAATCTGTCTATGTCAACTTAATTACTAAACAAGCCAAAGCACCCAGAGTGGAAGACAAGAACATTTTTTCTACCCCTGCAAAGGCCTGTACGGTGGTTCTGCAATGTCACCACAGGCCAAGCCTCCTTCTCTCTTTTGGCTTCATCCCCATGGTTGCAGGATGGCTGCTGCTCCCAGGGGCATCACAACCACAGGGAGCAAAAGGAAGAAGGCAGAAGGCAAAAGGAGCAGAGGCGAAGGGGCCACCTCCCCAGGGACCCTGCCTACACCTCTTTGGTCAGAACCAAGTCACATGGCCAGCCCTCAGCTGCATGGGCAGTGGGGAAGTGAGCTTCCAAGAGTGACTCCCAAAACCAAAATCTAGGCTCTATCAGTTAGTAGGAAAGGAGAACGGATGGGGAGTTGGCAACGGATGGGGAGTGCCACAAAATGGGCACATGCTGGGGCTGGAGAGACTTTAAAGGACACTGTGTTCCACCCTCTTTGTCTATGGAGAAGGTACAGAGTGAAGTACAGAGAAGCAGAGTGGGCACACAGGTCCCTAAGCACTTCGTCACCCCATTCCCTGTCTCCTGGAGTTGGGGGCCTACTCGAAGTGAGGGGAAGGCACCATGCTGTCCACTGCTGTGACCCACTTTACCCATTACAAAATGTCCCCTGCTTCTCTCTGGCACAGTTGGAATGACTCCATATTTTTTAATCTTTTTATTTTATTTTTTTTTACCATTTCAACTGTTTTTAGTGTATAATTCAGTGGCATTAAGTACGATGACAGTGGTGTGCAAACACCACCACGATCCCAACATTTACTTTTCATTGCTAATCTGATGTTGGTTTTTTCTGATGTGGGGTTCAGAGATGCAGATTTGAACTATGGGCAATGAAATTTGAATTCATTCAAAAATACAAACTATTTTTACTTTCCAAAGTGGTGAAGAAGGGCTTAGAAACACATGTATTTTCTGCCTGGAAACACATAGCTGCTTATCTGGATTATTTATCCCCCTCCATAAATTTGCTACGTTTACCTCTTCTGCGCAGAGAGCCAGCATCAGGGCTGCGAGCTGCTCCATCTTTTATTCAAGGGCATCAACATCAATCCCCTCGTGTTCGTACTACGATTCTACAAATCAATTATTTCCTTTGAATGTTCCTGGGGCCATTTTGTGATGTGGGACAGATGAACATTCCTCTAGAAACCTAATCCCTATGAATTGGGCCAAAACCAGAAACAAAGAAGAGACATTTGGGGGAGGTAAAGGCATCCCCCAGCCCACAACCTTCCACTCTCTGAAAAATTTCCACAGAGTCTCACAGGCAGAAAATCGAGTCCTGTAACTTCAGTAACAGGGAACTCCAGAGGGAGGCAACTGGTGCAATTTCCATCTCTTGAAACATTTAAAATGTATCTGATCAAAGGAGGAGAAAATTAACCACAGTGTATGAAGCTGGCAGGGGGACCGACAAGATGACCTAATTTGCCTTTCCCATTACTAATTTCAGTAGGAGTCCTCTCTGGGAATTCCACACTGAAAGTCCAAGGTAAGACCTCCAAGGGATTCTGATGGCTGCATCAATGACAATCAGGACTTGTGATTTTTGAAGCCTCTGCTGTTGCATCCTTTGGGGGACAGCATGGAACTAAATTCTCCTCAGATAGATACATTGGGCTCCATTCTTATCTACATAATAACTATGGAGAAATTTTCCCTTTGGGTTTTGAAGGACGTTAAGTTTGGTCTATCAATTGGGGCTATGCAATGAATTCATTACTTGCCAAAATAAAAATCAACACAAATATGTCTTTGCCTTGAGAAAAAAAAAAAAACCACCACTTAGTTGCCTTACCAACCTCTGGATTCAATTAATTTTTAACATGGAAGTAAAGTTCCTTTTTATTTTTTTTTTCCTTTCAAGCCAGACATTTATTTTTAACAAGGGATGAAATCATCTGAGAACAAAACGGGACATCTGTTACTTTATATCTGTTTATTTTAAGTACTTAAATCTGAGTTTGATTTCACACAATTTTGACATTGTTGCTTCATTAATAATCCTTACGTAATTGCGACCTCGGAGTGCGCCCTGAGATTGCAGCATTCACTTCTCATTAGTGAGGAGCCCAACAGGAAAGCCAGAGTCTCCCTGGGATGGGAGAGGCTTCCATGTTCAGAGCTGGTCTGAAGAGCGACCTCAGCAAGAGCAGAAGACGACATCAGAAAGCACAAGGAGAAGGTCTCTCCGAGGGCTCAGCTTGAGTGAGTGGCCCACTGTCTGCTGTGTGAACATTTGAATGGCCTCATTTTGCAGGAGTTATTGGATGGGCAATCTAGAGGCAGCAGTTGTTGCAAGAGAAATAAAAGATTGCACATGAAATACATACAATTAACATACACATGTGTGCACAACAGTGTGCTGGAGCAAAGGTACCATTTCCTCCCATCTTCCCAGGGCTCTGGAATGCCGGGGGATAACTGGGAGGCAGGCTCAGAGTCATGGGCACAGAGAAGAAGTGTGAGGGCTTCACAAAGAGGGTCCTTGGGGCCACAGCAGGGCTGGTAGGAGAGTGGTTGAGATCAAGGTGTGAGGATCATAGATGGAGATTTGAAATTGGGACAATGAAATTTTTAATTTGTTTATTCATTTAGATCACGTATTTAACGAGCTGTCTGTGAGGCACTGGGTATACATTGGTAAATAGACACTCCTTCCCCTTCTGAAGGTTAACAGCTGAGTGTGCTATGAGAGAGAATAACTGAGGGGCCCATTTGGGACTTAAGGTGTCATGAAAGGAAACTCAGAGAGCTAAAGTGTAAGTGGGGACCTGAAGAATGAGAAGGAGGTGGACAAGGCAAGAGGAAGGGACAGAGAATTCAAGCTAGAGGAAACATCCTAATGGAAAGCCCAGAAGGGGCAGGAGACGTGGAAAGGTGGCCAGTGTGGCTGGAAGTGCAGTGAGATGAGGAAGGCATGGAGAAAGAGAGGAGGGCGAAGAAGGTGCAGAAGGAGACAAGAATCATGCCTGGTCTTGCAGGCTGAGCGGAGGCGTCCGGATTTAGCTGTGTGCATAAGGCAAGTTACTGATAGTTTCAAGCAGGCAAGTGGAGTGATTTGGTTTATGCTTTAAAAACATCATGCTGGCTGTGCAGGGAACAGATTACAAGGTGGCAAGAGTCGAAGCCAGGGATTAGCCAGATAGGTGTCATCCTGGTCCAGATAGGGGTGGCAGTGGAGTGGTGCCAAGGGGTGGGTTAGGGAAATCTTTAGGACAGGATCAGCAGGGATTGCTCATGGACTGGATGCAGGGGGCAGAGGAAGGGGAGCGACCAGGACTATGCTGGAAGTTTCTGGGTGAATGATGGTGCTATTGATTGAGATGGAAAAGGTGGGGTGCGGCTGGGGCAGGGTATCAGGCAATTGGAGTGGTATTGGGATGGGGAATCAAGCATTCCATTTGGGACATGCTGAGTTTGAGATGTCAGACAGGCTGTTGAATATTTGAGTCTGGACTTCCTAACAGAAGTCTAGCTTGGAGATATAAATATGGAGTTGTTGGCAAGCAAATGGCTTTTAGATCAAGACGATGACTGATGTTACCCAGATTTTGAGTAAGTGTTGTGCTGGCTAAAGGTTATCCAAGGAAGAGAGACAGGTGCCATTATTTACTTCACAATACACATATGCTGCCATATTTACCTCTCAATATTTTTTGGAATATTTTAAAGTAAATTATAGACGTGATATTTCACACCTAAATTCTTTAGTCTTTAAAAAATCAGGACATCTTCCTCCGTAAGCACAATCCCAGGAAATGACATTTTTGGTCATCAATTCAGTGCCAGGCTCTTGCCTCCCACTTGGCACCAGTGGAAATCCACCCAAACCCAAGTCTGACAGAAGCTTCCCCAGCTCTCTCCCTCACTGCACAGAGGCTTAGAGACGCATTTTCATGGGAGGCTTATGATTCTCCTCCTCTGAACCCTACCTTTGACTTGGCTTCTTTTTCTTAGAGAACTATCCTCTCCGCTGAGCATTTGACCCTGGGATTACCATTCCTTGCTGAGGTCAGAGGACTAGGCTCACCTTTGGCCAGGCTGCAGCCTGTCAACCCAATTCTCATAGGTTTGAAAAGCCAACTTTCATTCAGCCCTGGCTGCCCACAGCACACAAGGGGTGCAGGCATCGGCCTTTCTGCGGAGTTTGAGCAGTGACAGGATGAGGGCTCTGATGGTAGTGGCAGGACACAGCACCATTTTGCCCTCTGTGGTCATACCAGTCCTCGTGCCCCCAGGGCTGTGCTCCAGAGGAAAGTCTGGGGTAGTGCTCCTGGGCGCCGCGCCCCAGACCCCTGTAAGCCAGGACTCAGGACACTGCCAGTCCCACCCTCCCAGGAAGGCGGCTCCTAGTTCGCTCCCACCACCACCATGATTGTAGTTAATGTAGAATTTAGATGCAGAAAGGCCTCTATCACTCAAAGGAGCTGTACGTACACCAGAGCACTCATGGCAGGCTCCCCATCTCTCTCCAGCCTCCTGTCCTGCTTTACTTTTCCTGATACCATTTATCACCATATGCTGTAAATACATTTGCTTATTTTCTAGCTCTCTCTGCTAGAATTTAAGCTTCCTGAAAGCAGAGCCTTTTATCAGTTTGGTGCATGATCCATCCCCAGCCCTACAAGAGTGCCTGGCACCTAGTAGGGACCTAATGCCTATTTGTTGAATTAATAATTGAATCAGTCCATCAATCATATACAGTCACAGACATCTAAATACTAACCAATCGAATTCAAAATAGTCAGTAACAAATTCTTTGTCCGCTCCCCACAATAAAGCTCTGAAGTGTTTACTTTCTGTCCCACAAGTATCAACAATGAAAAGAGCGGCATAATGAAAGAAACAAAGAAAGGGAAGGAAGGGAAGAGTGTATACAGAGAATATTGGAGCACACTAGAGGGAGCCCCATTCAGAGCAAAATGGAGACCCCAGGCTGGTTTCTAAGGCCTTGAGGTGGGGCACAGGAAGGCTCATTCTTCTAAAGCCAGAAACCTCAAGGAACCATAGAGTTCGATCATCAAGTTATTCCAGCCTGACTGAGAGGTCTGGGGAGGACATTCAGGCACTCTGAAATACAGCGATAATCAAGAGAAAGAGGGAGTCTTAAATTGAGGATGGAGAGCAATATACTCAGGTTAATGGAAGCACTAGCAATATTAAATGAAATTGCTCTACCACTTCTTCATAAGACGGCACCAGGGAGCCTGCTCTCTGCATAAGCAGGGAGGGTCCTGGGATTTAGCAGGAGGGTGGAGGAGTTGGGGAATCAGTCATGCAGCAACCATTACAGTTCATGGGAGCCCAGCTCACAGCCCCTTGGTACACCTGCTGCATATTCAGTCAGGCCCGCGCAGGAGCCAGGCAAATTTGGGCAGGATTTCAAGGGAGCCTGGAGCCAGGGGAGTCTGCTTTAGTCCAATTAAATGAAGCAGTATCAGGTGGAAAGTAATTCTGAGTATTCACCATTATAGGGAGTTTTGTGTTTAAGCTCCTCTACGGACCTTCTTTTAATGAAGAACTAAACTGCAGGGTCTGGAGGAGGGCAGGAGGAATTGCTCCAACTCGCAGAGCTGAATTCCTCCCCAAGGAAGGCAGACAAGGGCCCACAAAGTTTCCTGAGAGCTCCCCCAGGCACTACCACCTGTTCCCCAGGACACCTCTGTTGATATGTCACCTCTGTTTGTAAAGATAATGGGGAGACTTCCCCAGGTCCAGGGATGCTAAGAACCTGTGTCTGAATGATCACAGGTGGACCCAGCACACTGAACTCTTTGGGGGCCTTCTATCTGCTTCGTGCTCTTCTTCCTTCCTCCCCATGTTGATCTTCCGAGGTAGTGAGGCCCAAGGAGTGAAGGTGAGCTAATAGGCTTGCAGAGCGTCAAGAGTCTTATGTAACTGTGTTGGGGGAAAAACAAGCTCACTAGGGCACATAATACACAGATGCAATTCATGAGTTCGAATAGCACAGAGAGGATGAGTTGCTCATAAACTTGAAGATACTAACTGGCAAAATCTCTCTCTCAGTAGACATTTAGAGAGGACTTAAAGAGAACCAAATACTGTGCCACATCCAGGGGCCCAGGCAGAGGAGGGGGAGATACAGAGAAGCACAAAACAGGGGTGGGGCCTCAAATGGTTCTGATGACAGAGCCCTGAAGATATTTGTAGAGCCAAAGAGAGAAAGCCTAAATATATTAAATGAAATAACCATTCATAACTTAGGCCCAACATAGACCCTTAGTTGAGGCCCTGATTCTCCCCTGCCTGTGACAGTCCTCTGGGCGTACTTGAGTATGCTCTCCCGCCCCACTCCCCATGACTGTCCCGCAGCACTGAGGGTAGTGGGAGAAGAACACCCAGGTACAGGTGTGCTGTTAGTCTGCTGCTTATTATCACCACACAACTGTGATTCAAAAAATGCCAATGATAAAATACTCTTCCAGTCCCCCCAAAATCTTTTGTTGGTCTAAATTAAACCACTGTTGCAGTTACTGCTGAATTTTGATTTTATATATATAGTTGTTTACAAAAGCACATTTTTATTGTTATTCCATTTAATAAATATTGTATTCCACATGGAAGCTAATTCACAAATTCTTAGCCATACAGTCACCAAAACAGGCTTCTTCCTTTTGGGAATAAATTCTTGCAGTTAGGGATCCTTTGAGTTCACACTGGGTGAAGTTTGTGTCTTCAACTACTGTGATAGAACATATCCCTGCATTTTAAACAATAGATGAAGAAACAAAAAAAAAAACCCAGCAATAGGCTACACAATCATAAGGTTGAAACCACAGAACTTGGGTTATAGCAATTCTGTTATTTTATATGATCTTTTCAAGTTCTTGTTTTGTTTTAAAAATTCAAGACAGTGAAACGAGGTGCAAACTGTGAGGTGTAATATTTTTGTTCAATATTTGTAAATTTTAGGACATGCATGGTATACTGTGCTGACTTTGAAGAGTATCTTTAAAACTGAGATTTCCTCTTTTTAAGTTGCTACTTGTTGGCTTTAAAACTAAACATAACAAATAAAAATAGTTATTATTGAACACTATATGTTGATTCCTAAAAGTCATGGCACAGAGTTGGGGATACTTGAACGATGCCTCACTCTGCATGTCGATGCCCCAGGAATGCTGCTGTCTCCCAGAACTTTTTGCAGGACTTGTCCTGGGAGGATTGGGGCCTGAACTCACCACCTGGAGGTTGCTTGAGCTGGCATACTTACCTCTTTTTCATACACTGAGGCAATTCTGGGCCCTCCCTAATCTCACCTCTTCTCCTACCTTTCTCTTCCCTGCTCCCCTGTGCTTTCCTCTCTGAACCCCTTCTAGCTCTCCTATATCCTTCTCACAGAAAGAATTTTGGAAAAGAGTTGACTTTTTTTTTCTTTTAAGCCTGCTCCTCAATCTCCCCTATTTCCACTTCCAGATTTCCTTGGGGCCCTGCCTTAGTTCTTTGACAAAGGAAACCTACCCAGGAAAGGACATCCTTGGAAAAAGTACAGATCAGAAGGTTTGAAAGAACCACACTCCCCACCCACAAATGAGGAAACTGGTCAGAACAGTTCTCAAGAAGTCCACTTATTAAAGGACCGAAGAATATGAATCATCATCAGGGGATTTATCAGAAGTATTAAAAGAAGACACGTGGGACTGATTTTCAAAATCAGAAAGCACTGTTTCCCTGGAAAAATTCCAGGGAAAACACAGAACTGGAAATTTCAACATTTTGCAAGAAAATGGAACATATCTCAGGAGAGAAAGGCTCAGTGAGCAAGACGACAGAATGCTGAGAAGTTAACATAGTGTGTTCGTGACGAACAGCTTGCCAAGCACAATGGCTATCTTCTCACATTTCAGCTTTAGTATTAGCAAATGAAGTGGCTTCAAAGCATTCATGTCTTCATTTTTGTGGTGCATTTGATATAAAGAAAGGAACAGGGTTTGCAGTGATGGGAACTGGAAAGTGACTGAGACCCACAGTAGGTGGCAATGCCTTAGACCTGGACAGGAAGCTCCCAGTGAATTGCCAAAAGGATCTCTCTCTGGCCAGGGTTGTTTCATTGATATTCTGGAGAGGGAATCAAATAGCATATCACTGGATGGAGAAGTCCAGGATTAAGGGCCATCTATGTGTTAGAGAGCGAGGAGGATTAGCAGAGTCTGTGATGGACGTGAGCCATGCTCTGCACAACCTGCTGGAAGTGTGAATTCTGCCAGAGCCGACATGAAGCAGAAGAGTCATGGGGCAGAGGGACTGACTTCTCAGAGCTCAGCTGTGGGGTGCCACCCGTTCAGGCACTGACAAAGAGAAGAGTTCAGGAGAGACTCCCGAGACAGTATGAGTCTGGCCAAAAGCTGGAGGTTGTTAAACCAGAAAGAGAAGCCTCAGGGATAACACAAGTACCTTCCTCATAGGCCTAAGGGCCCAATTTGCAGAAGACGGACTGTTCTGTTTGGATTGTGGTCCCCCCATTCATATGTTAAAGTCCTAATGCCCCAGTTCCTCAGAACATGACCTTATTTGGAAATAGGGTAGTTATAGCTGTGATTAGTTAAAATGAGGTCACAGTGGAGGAGGGCGGATCCCCAATCCAGTATGACTGGCATCCTTATAAAAAGAGGGATTTTGGAGGCAGGCATGCACCCAGGTGAAAGCGAAGGGAAGTTGTATAAGCCAAGGAATGCCAGCGACTGCCAGGGAACCACCAGGAGCTGAAAGGAACAGAGGGAGCAGATCTCCCGCACAGCCCTCAGTAGGAAGCAACCCTGCTGACACTCTCATTCTGAACTTCCAGCCTCCAGAATCATGAGACAGTTCCTTTCCATTGTTTATACCACCCAGTTTGTGGTACTTTGTCACCACAGACCCAGGAAGCTCACACGGTCTGAAGTCATTTGGTGGTAGACATGACTCGTGCTGATGACCGCCTGGGTGTGTCGGGCGGGCAGGCTCAACACAAGGCAGTGGGAGTGAGCCCTTCCCAGCAGTACAGGCTGTGCGGGAGCAGACGGCGCTGCGTCAGCCAGCATGGTGTGCCTTCTGGCACTCGCGGTATTTAAATGGGAATTGGATGGCCACCCTCTTGGGGTGCTGTGGGAGTGGTTCCTGCCTGAGGAGGGAGCAAGGTGGGAATGATCACCTCAAGGTTTCCTCCAAGTATAAAACTCTGTGGTTCCAACTCTCAAAGTATTCAATGACAATAAAAAGTACCTTAAAATTTAAAATTGGGGATTGTTCTGTGCATACAAAGGACAGAATACAAAGAATCATAAAAACAGAACCAGTAAAATATAATTCCACCCAAAAAAAAGTGCAAATATTAACGAGATATTTCAGGAACCCAGTAGGCAGAAAGTGCATGAGGAAGAGGGATGCTTAAAATACAGGAGAATTGCTTTATATTAAAGATGTAGTTATATTATAGGACTGGAAACCAGGGTGGTTTAATATCAGCATTATGTGTAGGGGTTTAAAGCATGGAGTTTCAAGTCAGGCAGGTTCCTGTCCTGCCACTCAAGAGCTCTGTGGCCTTGGCTTATTTGCTTAACTTCTCTGAGCAAGAGTTTCCTCCTCTGCAGAGTGGGACAATACCATGCGACACTGTCTCCCAATATCAGGATGACATGAGGTAATTAATGAAAAGTGTAGGGCATGTAGTAAGAATTCAAAAAAGTATGACTATCCTTATTATGAAATTATTATCCCCAGTGTCAAAATGGAAGACTGATTACACACTCACACACACACACACACACACACACACACACACACAGAGACAGGGATGACAAAAATCAAAGTTTTAAAGGAAATTTTTTTGTTAGATTGATTCCATGACTTAAATATTGGTCTTTCCTTTCATAAATGGGAAAGTTTCACTTGCTGATTTTTACATGTAAGTTAAATTATGGAGAGTCATGGTTTGCTACCTCATTCTGCATACAACCAAGTGGAATGGTGGACAAGCTTTTACGGGTGGCCAGCTCATTAGAAACTGTTGAAGACTAGCCCAGGTGTGAGGGCCCTTGGTCTGATATGTGGTCTTGGATAAACTTCTCTCACTCCTGATTTTATCATCTGTAGCATGGAGCTAAGCTCACCCAACTCCTCAGCTTGGAGGGATGAGCAGATGGGACCGGGCTTGGGAAAACTGTTAGTAGAGGGCAATGCATGTCAGCACTGCATCCTCTCGGCATTCGGATGGTGAGTGTAGCCACTTACTCTGCCCCCAATTTAAATGCTCTAAGTACCAGGGGAAACAAGGGTATATTTATCCTGATAAAGCCAATCAAAGTGAGGAGTAATGTGTGAAATTAAGGTAGATGAAGCTTTAAGGAAAGGAAAAATTTCTGTTCAGCAGGCTCTTTTAGATAATGAAGTGGTCTCTAAGGAAACTCGAAGAAGCCCTACACTGTAAGAAACACTAGAATGGGTAGCCTACTGAGACAGGGGTGGTCAGAGTTTCAGGCCTCTTAGTCTCTGCAGCCTCTCCTTCCTCTTTTAACAGTGTGCTGCTCCCAACTATGTTCCTTGATCTGACTGCGCCTTAATTGAGGCTCCTATCCATTCCTGGTGCCTTTTAAATCAGTGCACTTGTAGCATCTGGTGGTAGAATTGTGTCTTGAAAAGGCACGCACTGGCTCTCTCGCTGGGCTGCCCCCACCCCGCCGCCCCCCGCCCTCCTGTCACTGCTTGCAGAGTCTGCGGCCGCCGCCCTGGCAGGCCGGTTGCCTCCCTCTTCGGTGTCAGCCTCCTCATTAGGCTTGCTCAAGAGCGGTCTGGTGTCAGAGCTGGCCGATGCATCAGAATGCAGGCCATGCCTCAGGCTCCTGGGAAGCTGCACATTCCGCATGAAATATGAAGGCAACAGCCAGCCCAGGGGAGCCGCAGGGTGAATTCAGTGGAATAGCAGCAAAGGTAGTTCTGGTGGGGCTGGGGAGAGGGGTGGGTTCTGCAGGGTAAGGGAGAAGATGTGGGCACCCATCACATATTTTACAGGCACAGTTTGGTGGTGGCGGGGGGAGGCAGGGCCACCTGGTGTATGTATCCCCTTGGCTGCTCCTGACTTACACCCTTTGGTTACATTCTTTCAGCGTATGCTCACGGTATATCTGTGATTATGGTGATGTGCCCTTTTGAGATAGGCAGCCGGCTCCCTCTCCTGCTGTGCTCATCTCCGATTCTTGAGTTTCTCTTTTGGGACAACTGGAAATCATAACAGCAGTCCATGTGGATTTCAGAGTACCTGGCAGTAAGAAGCATAATGAAAGTAATGATTGCCCAGCAGGCCCTGGGGATGCTTGTCACGTACCACTTCAGGCTTGCAGAGGTTAAGGGGGCTTAGCAAGCAGTGGCCTCAGTTGGCTTCCACCCTGACATAAACGCCTGTCCTCACCTTTCTCCCAAATCTCCAGCTTCCAGCTAAGTCTCCTTACTGGGGTTCAAGGCGGCCCTTTTAAGATAAGGGAAAAACCATTCCTCCCCACCATAAGCACAGATGGCCCACCATGAGCATTATACACATTATAGTGAGATGTGCTTGCATATCTCTGAGAACACTTATCCCCATAATGTGGTTGTTTGTATGTAGGTCCCTGCCCTGGACACGCCATCCATGAAGCAGAGACACTCTCTGTTATTGTATATACACAGACTGGCACATAGTAGGTACTCAATAAATACTGAATACATTGTGGGACCTCCCTCCTACCCCATCACACATCCAAGTTAGCAAGAAACATGAATCTACTGGTCTGTTGAAATACAGAAATTTTGAGGAGTCATTTTTCTCCCCTAATGGAAAACTACAGCCCCATTATGGTGCAAACAGGGTGCAGAACTGGTTCCATTTATTACCAATGATTACAGAGCAGCCCACTTCCATGGGCTCCTCAGGAGTTATTAACAACTCAGTAAGAGCTACATATCCTTATCCCTGGAAACCCCCTGCAGCCAGGATAAGAAGGGCAGATGCCAAGAGCTGCAGGGTCATCCCGTTTGCCCCAACTTGGGATGGAAACTGTGCGCACTCCTTGTGAGAGTTTTCTGCAAGAAACCCCAAAGATGTGACATCACCTTAGGACCCAAGCCATTTCCACACTGAGGCTGCCGTGGTGTTTGAGATGGAGAGAGACGTGTATGCTGGTCGTATATGTGGGAACCTTCAGCACATGTAATTCTAGCGGGTGACTCTGTTGATCTTGCTAAGGAGCCGGCTTCTTGTGGACTGAGAGGATGGTATCTTCCTGTTTGGTTCCTGATGGAGAGAAGCAGGAGGTAGCAGGATTCAACTAAAACACAGGCCTTGCACTGGACTGTAAGCTCCCTGCCGGCAAGGCACCATCTGTCCTGTTCACCGCTGTGTCCCCAGCCGTTAGCACAATGCCTAGCACAGAACAGGCACTCCACACTATTTTGGTTGACTACTGCAAAGAAGGTATCATACCTTATCCTCTAGCCAGTGACAGGTTCATGGCTGAGTCAGGTAGAATCTTCTCTGGCTTTGATACACAAATGTCGAGAGGATTTCTCTCTCTGCTGAGGCTGCTAAGCTGAGGGTAGGAAGCTAATCACAAAGAGAAGAGAACTGGGTATCAGACAAAATGAAGAGATGGTGAGAGAGAGAAGGGAGGGAGAGAAAACAAGCTAGCTCTGACAACATAGTACGAGGGTGTGTTCAGCTCCAGCTTGGTTATATGAACCAATACATTCCTCATTTATTTATTTGCTTAAGGTAACAGTAGAGCAGGTTTCTATCACTTAAAACCAAAAAACAGTCTGACTACTATATTGTTTCATGCTGTTCCCATATCTTTTCAAAGCTATTCATTTACTCCATGCTAACAGCTGACTCCCTCTACATTTTATGCATGTGGATCTTCTAAATGTCTATTTTCTCATAACAACCATCCTGTCCAGCCCTTTTGCTTGCTTTAAGCTGGTCTGTGTTTAAGCTATGCACTCAGGGCAGCTGTATCTTTCCCATACAAAGAATCTAGAAAGAAGGAATTCTTCAAATTCCCTGGATAACAGACTTAACAGTTCCCTCTGGTGACAGATTCTCACATCCTGAGAGTACTCAGTCTCCTCTCGACAGCTGATGCTCACTCCAAGTGGACTTTGGTGACAGTGCCCTGCTCTGGGCTCTGTTTGCTGGGACAGCACCCAATTGTTTGTAGCTTGTTTCACAGGAATGGGGTTTGTCTCCTACACTAGACAGCAGCTGGGAAGTTTTCGGAGAACAGAGGGAAGAAAAATGCTCTTGGATATCTATTATGTGACACGCATTGTCCATGCACCCCTCATCTCTCCCTGTGAGGTAAATAACTTTTCTGTTCACAATTACAGACACAGGGGCAGAGCTGGTCAGTGCCACTTGCCCATGGGCTGAGCTGGTAAGTGACAGAGCAGAGTTGCTTTCTCACCCTCCACTCCGTTGCCTCTGGGCCAGGCATCAATAGGCTTTGTGCAGATCAGACCGCCCAGCACCATGCCGGCCATGCTGCATGTCCAACGATGACAACCCTGCATTTGTCACCATTGCGTGCTCACCTAGTGAGAAGGGGATGTCAGACCACCCCCTCTGTGGTGTGAGAGACTCGTCTGACATGGAGCTGCACAGAAACAAGAGAGGTGTGGAGTCTAATTTTCTTCCTCAGTGGCCCACCCAGCTTCTGGAATTCAGAGCATAGCACAGGAAGGCATTCTGTTCCTGAACAGGCAAGGAGGCCTCTGACTGGGTGTCAGCCCCTGCCCCACCTCGTTTTTCCCTGCAGGTGTTGGAAAGAGGATCGCAGCCATCCCCAGCCCCCAACAGGCACAATGGGAAGAGCTGCACTGTGTCATGGGGGAGCATGCACATGTGTGTATGTGTGGTCCGTGGAGTGAGGGCCGGGCAGGGGTCAGTCTGCAAAACAATATTAAGAAACTGAAACATTTTCCACTGAGAAACACAATTACTGCCCATGGAATTCTTACCAAGCCTGAGAAATGAGCAGTGGCCCCTCCTTTTCATTAGTTAAACAAAGAGGGTTATTTTTCAAATAAAAACTTACAGTGTGGAAAACAATCTAATTCCCAGAGCTTTTCATGAAGCAAGATTCTTAGTGGTTGAACATGTCTATATGGACACACAGCTGCAAAGGGTAGCATAGGTACCCTGATCAAGCAAAGGGCAGGCTGGTCAGTGCGGGACCCAGGCCTCAGCTTTGGGTCTCCTGAATGTAGGAATCCCAGGTAGGAAGGCCAACAGAGCATAAGAACCATGGCTTGGGAAGATTTGACCATTTGCTAGGGGGTAAAAAAAGGCGAAAATAAAAATATTTTTTGTATGTTCATTAAATGATCCTCTTTCTTTCTCCATATAATCTCCAAATAATTTGCAAACTCAAGCCCTGTTCAGTTCCATGGGGCGTGTTCAACTTTATTGAACTCCTAGCCATCAGATTTCTCTCAAGCACAGTCTGGCTTCCACTCACAGACCCATGGTGTAACCTCATGGCTTTCTCTTAAGGTGTTTTCTTCTGAAAGCTCCTGGGTACGTGCATTTGTTTAGGAACAGGTAAGAATATAGAGGCAGACTGCCGCAGGTTAAAACTCCAGCTGTGTCACTTAAAAGCCATGTGTGCTTGCTCTCTTTGGGCCTTAGCTTGCCCAGCTGCAAAGGGGAATGAATAGTGATGGAACCTACGTCATAGAGTTACCATGAAGATTAAATGAGAACATACTTATAATGTGCCTTAGCACAGTTACTGGGAGAAGAAGAGCTCACTAAAATGGTGGCCATTCATTCTTTGGAAATTAAAGGGACGTGGCATATGGACATAGGTCTAAGCTTTTCAAGTTAATAAATATCATATTTTGAGGTTTCTACTTATCCCATCTCTCCTGTGGAAAGTGTGTTGTTTTAAAAAAATAAAAGCAGGCACAACATAGCTTCTCTTCAAATCAGAGCTTCCTTCTGTAATCAGTCCGTGAACATTTTGGGGAGCGCTCTATTTAGCTTGGCTGGCCCCTGGTTTTGCCGTGAGTAATATGTTGGGCTTCATTTCAAACTCCACACAGCCAAGATCACTGGATACTTGAGCTTCCCCAAGCTGAGTTGATACAGCTGCTCGGCCCCTGGTCACTGGTGAGTTGTCCCTGTGGATTCCAAAAGGTCTTACTTAGGACAGGTCAAGGTGCAGGGGCCAGCCAAGATGCTCTTGGGCAAGGACTCCTACAAACAAGGTGCCCAGGTGACACAAGACCCAAGAGCCCTGAGGAGCACTGAGAGAGAGAAGGCTGAGACAGGAGGATGTCCTGAGAGTGACTGTGAAGAGGGAGGGGTGGGGGTAGCAGTGTGGCTTGGAGCTTCCAAGGGGCTAAGAGCCCCTCCTGACAGGGCATCGCCCCAGTGACAGAGGGGAGCAAACACTTCCCATGTCAGGATTTCTGAGACCAGTTAGAACAAATGTTGGGCACTTGCTTTAAGAAGGATTGAGTGGGACTTTCTTTTAGACATAGGCTTCGTTGCAAATGGAATTGCATAAAGGAAATCTAATTTAGACCTTTTTCCTCCAAGAACTTAGCTCTGGCATGAAACAAGGCTTGCCCAAGGTCACTTGAGAACACATTCTGTGGGACAACAATGTTGATGGACAAACAGAGCAGAGTTAATTTTGAGGCCAGCCTAACCTCAGTGACAGGTGGGCTGGTGAACAGATTGAAGAAGCTTATGGCTATTTAGTGCTTTCTTTGCAGGCCAGCAAATGCCTCTGGGCTAGTAACACTCTCACCTTAAAAGGTTTGGACTGATGACCTGTGCCTAATAAAAGCCCCTTTCCAAGTCTGCAGGGAGACCCAAGCATTTTAAAACTGAAAGATAATGAAGATGTTCTAGCAGAAGTAAGATGGAGTCTTCATTATAAATGATAATTATAATTAATCAAATTAGCCTTCATAGTCCCTCAGCCTTATAACTTAACCCTGGTAGATGCATCTTCCCTATGTGCGTTTGAAGAACAATTTGACCCAAACTATAACCTTTTCCTTTTGATCTCTGCCTCCTGAAGATGGACATATGATGGGGTGTGAGGTCTGGCGTCCTGTGAAGGTGGGCAGTGATGCTCTTGAGTCCAACGACTGCAGGGTCTACACAGGCCCTGACTGAGGCAGTCAGCTGCTCACCTGGTTTTTTAACACTGGCTGCCACTATCCACTTATGCCCCTGTGTGCAATCCACGGAATCCTCTCCCCTCCCTGCTATCAAAAACAGGCTCCCTCTCTTATTTCCTCATAATCCCTCTTCTTTTGCCCCAAGTACTAATCATGGTTTTTAATTATTTCTTTATATTTACTTGATGTTTAGCTTCTCTACTTGTCGTGAGCTCACTAGGCGAGGGATCATGTCTCTTTTGTTCACCACCGCATGCTGAGTACTTAGCATGGTGCCTGGCAAGCAGGAGTCAGGAAATGATTGCTGAATGAAAGAAAGAGTGAGTTGCACAGCCAGGAAGGTCTTCTCATTGACACTAAACTTTTATGATCTCCTTAAATACCACAAAAGCCAACCGTGATGTCCACATACCAAGTCCAGTAGCTCTCTCAGTCCTTGTCACTCAGCTACTCTATGGAAGCTGATACAGTTGAGTCTCTGTGACTGAAAACTCTGCTTTGTAGGCTCCTGTGGTCCATACCTGCTCTTCTGTGCTCCCCTTTTACTTCTTCATAGTAGCAAGTCAGCCGTTCTGGACTCAGCCTGATGGTCTCCTTACGCTGCTCCTTCCCTTGAAAGTTTATTCAGTTTTGGCATCAGCCTTCAGCTTTCTGCTGGTACCTGTGAAGTGTGTATTTTGAAACCCTGAAATGCTCTTTCTCCTGCCTTCTTTTCTTTTTCTGGAAATGTCACCCTCCTCCCAATCACCAGGCTGGAAAACTTGGAGTCTATTTCTCAACATCATTGCTCATGTTTACCAAATATTCAAGATAACAAAATGTTGAATATATTCACTGTCTTCCCTTTGTCTCTGACTCAAGTCTCTTGATAGTCCAGATCATCCCATCTTTCAGATGCTCCCCTTTCCCCAGTTCTCTGTTATACTTTATCCAAAAGACTGTTTCTAAGTTTCCCTTTTGCTAGCAATGCCTTTTCCTCTATTTACTCTGCTTAATTCTACTTTTCTTTCAAAGCTTATCAAAAATACTTCCCACTTGCCAAAGAATTATAATTTCTCCTGTTTTAAACTACCAATTCACTATATAAGTTTCATTTGGCATTCTCTTAATTATTTATTGTATAATGTTTCTGTGTATTTATCTGTATCTTTTAGAGGAAGACTAATAAGCAAATCCCTGTAAAGGCTCAACTAGATAAAAAGAGAGTTAGCATAAATTACCAATATATGCCATACGGGCATTCAAAAATATTAAGAGATATTATGAATAATTTTATATTAATGAATTTAAAAATGATAAGTTAAATGGCAAATTCCTAGAAAAATGTGAGAAGACTGATATGAGAAGAAATAGACCATTTATTCATCTGTTCATTAAAAGAAGTTGAGCCTATAATTTTAAATTACTCACAAGGAATCTTGAGGCCCAGATGGTTTGAGTGGAAAATTATTTCAAACATCTGAGGAAAATATACTATGAATGTTACACAAACTCTTCCAGGGAATGGAAAAAATAGCAAATACTTGACTACTCATTTTATGAGGCCAACATAACCTTGATACTGAAGCTTGTCAAGGACATTACAGGAAAGGAACATAAGATATAAAATTCTTGAGCAAGGGATTAGCAAGTCAAATCAAGAGATACATTGAAAGAATCAAATATCATGACAAAGTGAATTTTATTCCAAAATGCAAGGTTGGTTTAACACTTAAAAATCAATCACTGTAACTCAGCACAGGTATGGGATAAAGAAAAACCATATGACCTTCTCAATAAATGAGTAGATGAATAAAAAGCATGATACGACTTAGTACTTGATTCATGTATTAAGTGTTCATGATTAAAAGATAACTCTCATTAAAGAACTAGAAGGGAACTCCTCAATTTATAAAGGTTATTGTCTAACAAAACTATGTTTAATCAGCTTCTACTTGAGATCAGGAAGAAGAAAAGGATGCTCACTCTGTCCAACATTGTACTGAAGTTTCTAGCCAGAGTAATTGGACAAGAACTTAAAAAAAACTTCAGGATTAGAAAATACATAAATCTAATGTTATTTGTGGACATGTATATACATAGAATCTATGGTGAACTATTAGAATGAGTAAGTAAATTTAGTAAGACTAGTGAATATAAGTTTGACATAGAAAAATCAATTATATTTACATATACTTACAATAAATATTAGAAAATAATGTTTAAATTTGATACCACTTACACTAGCATTTTAAAAATCAAGTACCTTCATAGGAACAAACTTAGCAAAATATACACCCAACTTAAGCATAAAAAATGCAAAACATTACAGAGAATAGTTTCAAAAGAAATAAATAAATGAAGGGATGTACCATGCAAATTGGATTGGAAAACTCAATCTTGTAAAACTGTTGATGTTCTCTAAATATGCCTATTGCATTGGTGTAATATGAATAAAAATCTCAGCAGGTTTTCTCCCTTATTTCCTTCCTTCTTCCTTTTTTTCCTTAGAAAAATTGATAAGCTAATTGTAAAATTTACATGGTCAGGCAAAGAGTTAAAAATAGTCAAGACAAAACTGAAGAAGAAAAGTTGAAGGACTTGGCACTACTAGCTATCAAGACTTACTATAAAGTAACAAGTAATTAAGACAGCGAGCAATTGGTGTAAATAGACAAATAGACCCATGGATAGTGCTGAGAATCCAGAAACAGGTGCACATAAGTCACCTGATTTAGAACAAAGGCATCACTGTTAATTTTGTTAATGACCTTGGTTTAAATTTTCACTCCGTCCTTATTTAATTTTTTTCCTATTTTTGTCCAATGATTTTTATGTTCTTGTTTATCTACAGTTTCATAATTATTATTAGATTATTTGCTGGCCTCCATTTTCCTCCTCAAACCAACAACTTTTAAAAACAACCTTCTTCTCTGCTGTCCTGTCCAATGGGTTGGGGCAGGGGTAAAACAGAAGCTCTTTCTCATCTTTTACCCTCCAGCTCCAGCAGTAAAGAGCCAGGTGATCTGACATACAATAGGAGAGGGGAAAAAATAGAAGATTAAAAAATTATAACTCAAACAAGTGCTTCCCCGTTGCCCAAAGCAGTTTAACAGACTACTTTCCTTACAGATTTAGCTAAGAAACCATCTGACCTGAGTCCATTTATGGAACTATTTTGTCTCACTTTTATTTTTTCTTTTTCAGAATAAATCCTCTAGTACTCAAGTGGAGACACTGGAGAAATAAGGGAGTTGGTATTTTTGTAATTCATATGAAGGTTTGGCCAGGAATTTTTCAAACACTGGAATAAATTTTTAATTTGGTCTTTGATATCCAGACAAGCCCAGCTCATGTTCTCTTGGGTCTCCTTCCAAAAGACCAGACTTCAAACAGACACTGCTCGCTGTCTTAGCAGAGGCAGCAGAGAAGCACCACGCCAGCCGTGGCAGCAGCAAGCAGGCACCCGGCACATGCAGCCTGGCTGGGCTGGCCCCTGGGTTGCTACCTACCCTGGAAGCCAACACTATTCCGGGGACCTGAAGCCAAGTTCCTCAGAAGAGAGTAAGTGAGAAGGTCCTCTGTCAGGGCAGGAAATGCTGGGGATCCTGCATTTCCATCTGGGAACCCTGCCTGGAGCTTCCTCAATAACACAGGACCCACATGTTGAGGCGAAAATGGCAAATACATGTTATTTCGGTCATCTTTATTATTTGCTTCTTTTTCTTTTGGTTTTTTATTTTGCCTTTTGGAGTTTGGATTGTGGGAGAAGTAGATGTGTTTCTTAGAGATGAGACCCCAGAGAACCTTTGGTTTAACTCTCAGTTTAACTTTCTGAAAACTGACAAAACAGAGAATGGGAAGGAAAAGAAAAAAAGAAATGGATTTTCTGTGATAACTACAGAAGCAGCTCATTTCCTTTTGGAGGCCTAGATCAGAGACTATAAGTAATTGAAACTTAATACCCAGAGTCCCTCAGAAAAGTGACCACCCTGGGACCATTACCATCATTTCCTATTAATTGTCACCTGAAATAACCAGTTTGTGGAAATGGATTGGGGGCCTCAAAGTAAAGGAATGTAGTTTGGGAACAGCTAGCCCTCTCATGTCCCATCACAGAATACAAATGATTTAACAGCAATACTGACAAGGTTTTCAGAATAAATCATTTCCATTACCACCTGCAAATCACTTCCTGTGGCTGCCTTGAGACAGATTTGGGGAGTTGGCTATTGGTTGCCCGGCTCTAGGACAGTTCTCCCCAGTCACTTACGAGGATAAATTGCAGTCCTGACCTAATTTACTGCTCTTCTCTATGGCCAAGGGGCAAGTACCTGCTCTACTTTAGGGAGTCTAGAAGCTAAAGGTGACCAGAATAGTTACAAAGTCTTTCCAAGAATCCCCAACCCAGCCCAGTGGTGGTGACTCTTGAGAGCCCGAGTGCTCACGTGTGGAGCTGTTGCTGGACCAATCTGCTCTTTCCCTCAAACCAAGAGCCTGGTCAGACCCAACCATGCCCTTCTGTGCATTTCCCCCACTTTCTCCCAATCTTTATCTCATCCCATTGCGATGAATAAGGCTCCAAACTTCTCTTCTTCCCTTTCGGAGGTGCCAAGTTCCTATGTGCACTTGCCCAGTCCAGAGGTACCAGCCCTTGTGAACTGTGCTTCTCATGTGAGTTACCTACGCTGTCCTCCTGGCCTCCTCAGCACTTTAGCCATGTCTGTGTATCAGTCTGAATGTCTGGTGCAGGCTGAGCACACCTGAGAAGAGGGGTCCAGTGTCTTGCATTTTGTATCCCCACTACCTGCCAGAGCAGACACAGGATGAAAAATGTGAGGAAGCAGGAGAGGGGAAAGGACAACAAGCCTTGACCAAGTGATCCGCATCTCTGGATCTGGTTGTAAACTGTGATAAAATGCACAGAAACAGAACTTCCAGGAAAGCTTCCTGGAAAGTCTTTATTCCTAGATGGAAACTCTGATATGAATGCTACTGCAATATTAGGAGGATCAGGAGGCTGAGCAGCCTCCCCCAAGACCAGCCGATACTGTGTTTTGTCTTTATGTGGATAGCCAGAACCTTGGCCTTGGCCCTGGTTACTCCACAACCTAGTGGCTGCCCTGGACAGTTCATGTGTCCTGACTCCCTGTGGCCCATTCATCATTATATTATGGCCAAGTAAACCGTTCCCCAGGGACAAATCCTGCAACTCTCCCATTGAGTGCTCACTCGGGCACTCAAGGCTCTCTGACATCATCTATCTCTAGACTCCCTGAGGACCCTCAGGACAATCCTCTTGTCTCATACCTCGAGTCTTCCAACACTTCTCTGCCAATCGGTATTCATCTGTTATTTCATGACTCAGTTAAAAGTTTTAAGTATTGTTGCGAGAAAGTCCATCTGATCTTTCTGGTATTTTGCATCCCCTCCTTGCTTGGCTGCCCATTGGACGACATCCTCACCATCCTCCTCTTCCTCACTCATTCCTTTTCTCAATGCACATCCATCAAATCCTACCAGGTACTAATTCCACCCATGTTAAAGCAGCAGAGCAGATTGAAAATCAATTCTACACAACTGGAGAGTCCAGGGACCAGCACAACACCCCGGGCCGGGGCTGCATTCCCTTGCTATCGCCCTCACTTTCTGTCTCCGTGGAGAGACGGGGGCATCGGCCATAAAGGCAGGAGTCCTACCGGTCGGGCTGCAGCCACTAGGGCCCCTCTCTGCAGTAGTTTCCATGCTACACTTCTGAAGTGAAACAGCTATACGCACCCAGGGGATGTCCTTCTCGGAGTGCAAGACAGCAGCCTGGCTTCAAAAAGGGACCCAGATGGGGAAAGAAAGAGAAGAGCACTCCTCTCTCCTCACCCAGTGCTCTCTAAGTGGAGAAAATCCAACCTGTATGTATGTGTCGGTTGTTGGCTGAGGGAAGAAAGGAAACAAGTAAGGGAGAAGGAGGCTGTGGTGATGAGAGGAAGCCGCGGGCCAAGGCCCGGTGGCTGGACTGAGAAAAGGATCTGGGTTTGGACATGGGAGCCATGCCCTCCTTCCCCTCCTCTGGAGGTGTCCTGACCCATAGCTGGCTCAGCCTGTGGAGAAGGAATCTTGGGACACCAGCCTGAGGTTTTGAGTTCACTCATAGTGGGCGACAGAAAATGAGATGGTTATTTGTTTTATGGTAATGATCTCCAAGAGGCTCCGAACTCCAGGGCTGCAGTCGGCACGCCACACGGCAGGCCTTCCTCCGGGTGAGAGGGGATTTCCTTGATTTGGTGAGATTCATTTGTTTTTTAAACGAGGCTGTTTATTTTCTCTTCTTTCAATGTTATGATTTTTTTTTCAGACTCACAAGGAGGATACATAACGTACAGCCGAATCTGCAATCTCCTATTTTGTCAGCTGCTTGTGTTGATTAAAACTTCAATAAAGATCCTGTGATAAAACAGAGCTATGTTCAAAGGATCTTGTTATGTTTTTAAAAGGCTGAGCTTGGCAGGAAAGATGTAGAGTATAGGTTCGCTACCTTGATATTTTCCCCCTTTTCCAGGTTAGAAAAGGAACAGACAGGCGAGTAATGCTTAGTGGCTTCTGGTACCTGTGGGAGACTTAGCTTGTGTTTAACTGGATCCCATATAATAAGCAAGGTCTGCTTTAATTGGTATGGAAAGTGTTTATCAAACTGGAGTTGAACGTGTGCCCCAACTGCCCTCTTCCCCCACAGGTCTGACTGAGAGCCTCTCTCTGCAAGAGGCTTCAGCCTGACACAGGGGGAGAGGGGGAGAGCCACAGGCAAAGGGAAGCCACAGGATCCAGGAATTCCAAATTCACCCCACTCGCCCCAGATGATCAATTCCAGCAAGATTCCATAGAACTGCCAGTAACGCATTACTTCAAAGACCAAGGATCGCACAAGAGTCCTGAGGGAGAGGCGTCAGCGGTGCCCACCCTTTCCCCTCCCCTCCTGCCTCCCCTCCCACCTCCCCTCCCTCCAGACACCCATTCCATTCCTGGCAGCCACTGAAGTCTCTCAGCTCTTATTCTGAACGAGGCGGAGAAATGGCTGTGTGTGAAACCAGGCTAGCCAAAGTCGCTGACTTTATGCAAAGCAGGCAAGTGCAGTCAAAACACTTACAGCAATCAATTCGAGTTGTTGGGTAAAGTTTTTTCCATGTCCCATACATTATTGAACAGTTAATTTTGTCTTTGTGCCTGCAAGACATTCCAGCTCTCAGATGACAGCTTTATCCATTAAGGAGCATGCGGTGACAGCCGTACAGTGAGAGCTTTGCCAGTCCTGCCTGCCGGGAGGCGAGCCTGCATCACCACCGAGAAATCCTGGGATACATCAACATCTTAATCAATATGCGAGAGTCAATTACCGGGGAAGCGAGGGCTTAAAGCAGGAGCTGATGATGAGGTTCACGTGCAAATGGGCTTGATCAATACACAGTGAGTCTCACTCTGGATGCACATCAGCCCTTCCCCCCAAACCAGCACCCAGCTCCCCCAGTGGCAGGCCAACCACGCCCTCTGCCAGCATCCTTTCCAACCCACCAAGCACCTGCTTTCCTGGAGCATGTTTGATTCATTTTTGATGGGTATGTTGGGAACGAAGGGAGCAGGGTTGAGGGCAACAACCAAAGCCAGATTCTGTCAATGGATACACAAGCTGGGCTGTTGTGACTGACTGCCAGGAGTGGAGCCTTCTTCCACAGGCATACTCAGAGGGACAAAAGAATCCAGCCAATCTAGCTGAGAAGGGGGCCCAGCTGGGACCCCTCATTCAGGCCTTGATCCCCTCTTACCTATATGACTGCAGTAACTTCTTAGCTGGTATCTGAGCCCCTCATGCACTACTCTCCCAACCTATCTTCACCGGCTGTCAAGAGTTGGTTGGATCATGTCACGTGTCCTCAAAAACCATCAGTGTCTGCCTGGGTAAGAAAACCCCAACTTACTGAGTGTTTTCAGGGCTCCCCCTGATGTAAGACCCCATTCTTGAGTCTCATGATACTATCCAATCTTGCGTTCTTCAACACTAACATGTTCATTTGCCCCTTCATGCATGGCTTTACCCTTCTGCACCTACTTCATCTCTCCGAATTCTGGAAGCTCTCTCTGATCTCCCTCAGCAGAAGTTAATGGCTGCACCAGTATTAGTTTGAGGTCATTGTGTTTGGGTTCAAGTTGGGTGTTTGAGTATTTGTTTCTTCCATTAGATCATCTGCTCCATGAGAAAAAGCACCATAATGTTTTTCATGAAAGCCAGATGTAGGTGATCCCTTGGTTCCCCAGCTCCGGCCTCTTCTCAAGCATTCTTTCTTGTCATCCTGCACCAATCCAGTAGCAGGATTCCTATGGGAGTTTCCAAAGAAGAATCCATTTACATGAGTGCTGTGGTGAGCGGATTTTACTGAACATTTGGTAAGAGTCTACATGGATTCTACAGCTGACAGATTGAGTCCCCATTGATATTTCTGGACGCTGTCATTCCTCTTCAGTGGCCACCACTGGTTTTCCTCTCACCCACTTCCTGCAGCCTCCACCCACTGGAGCACATGCTCAGCTTCTCGTCACGTTCTCAAATTATCACCCTACTTATTCCATAACATCCCTCTTCCTTCTTCAAGAAGCATTGCCATACGAACTTCCAGGAAAACCAAACGTTGTTACATTAGTTAGTTGTCTATACCCTCCTCCATCTCTTCCCAGCTGTTTCTTTAGGACCTTGAAAGACTCAAGAACATATGGTAAGAAATGCTGAGGAGCCACTACAGAAACCAGAAATAAAAAGGCTGGAAGAAGGAAGACAACACTACTATTCTCTCCCTTCTTCACAGATGAGGGGAACTGTGAGTTCCCACATAGGAACCACGAGTTCTCCAGGGCTCACTGGGGACCAGAGAAATGAGACTCCAGATTCAGAAGGTGTGGAGAAGGGGCACCAGTGGGGAAGTTTCTAGTGGAGTGGGGCTTTGGGATCTTTGGACAGGGGTACTTGTTGGCTCTGAGAGCCAGAAGGAGGTCTAGTGGGGAGCAGAGAGAAAGGGTCCTGCTGATACCTCTGAGTACAGGCTCTAGGGAGCAAGGCCCAATGCACAGGCTCAGCAGGGGAAGAAAGGACTTGGGGGCTCAGGGGAGGAGGAGGTCCAGAGAGCTGAGGAAACCCTCCTCAGAAGAATCCTTGTCTCTCTTGCAGGACCCAGAAACTCATTAAGACATTTGGACAGTGGGCAGCATTCTTATACAAGGGCCAGAGTGAAATCCCAGCCCCAGGAGGACACCGGGAAGCTGGAAGCTGGGGGTGGGCAGGGCACGGGGGAGGGGAAGGTGAGTTAGGGAGTGGAGGCTACTGATAGCTATTACACACCTAATCTACAAAGGGCCGCCTCACGAATGCTGTCTCCTTTAGTTTAGTCTTGACCGCAGCCCCACATCATTAGCCCCACATCACTTTGTACTCATGGAAACAGAAACCACCAAGGAGAATAGGTGAAGTAGCTTCCCTAGGGTCTCATGGCTTGCCAGTTAGGGAGTTAGAATTCCAACTGGGGTCTAAAAGGTGCATACTGAAGGGAGTAAGGGCAGGTCCTCTCCCAAGGCAGGCATTGAACATGACCCCGCCCCCCGCGCATGGGATGCCCGAGGGTCATCTGAGGTGGGAGTGCCAGGGTGCCTGTGCCTCCTCCACTGGAATGCAGGCAGATAGGGGCTGGAGCCCCACACTCACACGTTCACTGGGAGACGGCAGCCCAGGCACTGTGCAGAGGATTTCACATACATTACTGCATTTACACCTCCCAGGCACCCTGAAAGTTAGGATCATAATTCCATTTTACAGGGGAGGAAACTGGCACAGAGAGGTTAAGTAACTTTCCCAAATTTATATAATAAGTGGAAGAGAAGATTCAAATCCAGTCATCTGACTTCAATCCTTGGTCCCTTTAAACTCTTGCCTGCAATAAAAGTCTGTGGGGCCTAAAGGAAATAAGGTTTTGCTCGAGTTTATTTTTCAGGAGGATCCCCGAACCTTGGCAGGTGACAGTCAGGAGCAGCCCAAAGGAAAAGATCCAGAACCATGGGAGGCAGACTGAGGCGCAGCATCTGGTTCGGGGTGGGGTCAGAGAGGGCCGGTCCAGGACCTTGCTTTGTCACTCTGATTCAGCAACACTTAACTGAGTTCTTGTGAGTGCTAGCCACAGAGAGATAAAGAGATTCCATTCCCATCTGAAGTGATCAGGGACACACGATGGAACAGAACAAAGGCAGTGAAGGCATCTAGGTTGTACTTCTGGAGGCTTCATCTCTCTGGCCTCACAGTCATGCATGTGGTGTGCTCTGCCACCTCCCCTGAAGGCTGTGAGGTACAAAGGTGGCCAGGGGACCCGCTCAGAACCTGGGGCTGTGAGGGCTGCACCCAAGCTGAGTATGACAGTCAAGAGTGGAGAGAACGAGGCATGCTGAACATAATTCTCAGACATGTTCTCAACTTAGGGTCCAGAAGAGCCAGCTTCAGGCTGACGCCATGGGGAGTGTGGGAAAGGGCCTGGACGGACATGCTCAGAGGCCAAGATGGAGGGTGTCTGTGAAACTGCCTCTCTCCACACTCATGTTCCTTTTCTCCACTTCTGAAAGGAAAAACAGATCAGCTTCTGAGGGAATAAAATTACTTTTTTTACAGACGAGAAAGCTGAGACAGAAAAGGCAAGGGCACAGGGTTGCATAAATAGTGGACTCAAAGCTGGGACATGAGCCAACCTTTAGACTCCAATATCTGTCTCATCTGAGTGATATAGCTAAGGGTAGAGGGCTGTAAAATGAGAGAGCCACAGGAACGGAAAACATTTTTTAAAAAAGCTTCCTTGGTTGCAATAGGAATTTCCAGTTGTACCTGGGATATTGGGCTATTTAGCAGTGAGTGTGGGGTAAAGAATTCTAAGGGAGGGGGATCTGCACGTGTAACATGCAGAGTGGAACCGAGTCAATAGCGAGTGGCTGCGTTAATGGGGTTGGAGGAAGTGGACAGGTAGGGCAGGGCAACGTTTTTCCAGTCAAGTTAATAACTGTGTTTGGAACACCAAGGCCATGAGGAGGGATCTGCACCTTAGAGTGGCCTTTTCTACATTAGAATACTATGGGACACTCACCCTGTAAGATGTTTCACAAAATAGAAGATATCATGATCGAGAAAATCTGGGAAATGCTGTATGCCAAGTCACAGCTTTGGAAAAGTCACACTGCACTTTAGCATACTGTCAGGCTTTGAGAAGAACTGGAATAAATATTTCATTTCCTTTAACTTGCTGTACACCTATAAATACCCTATGGATCTTCCTCAAAAAAAAAAGCACTACACAAAATACTACAATATGCCACTTCCATTTATTTGTCTAATCTAAAGTTTCATATTTTGCAAGTGGAAAATATATCCTGACCAGCTGGCTGAAGGAAGTTAAAGGCACCTTTCAGCGGCTCCCAGAGCATTCTGCATTTTCCCCCAAAACATTTATGAGCTCAGTAATTTTATCCAATGTGTATCTTTTTCTATTAGACCAAAAGCCCCATTAGTCTGTCTTGTCTGCTTCTTGCACAGAGCAGACTCTCACCCCTCTAACGAAGGAAAGCATTAGAATATTCCAAAATATACTTTGGGAAAGGCTGCTGTCATGGAGAAACCACTGAAGTTGGTTCTTGCTCAAAATAGCAAACAAAATACCTTAAAAGATGAGCTCTTGTTAATGTTCTTGATGGAAAAAGGCTGAATCCAGGACAATCATGGTACCATGGAAGTTAATTCAGTAGAAAGATGGTGAGGGGCTAAGGTGGACTGGAAATAGACCATGACTGATGGCATCCAGAGACATTTCTTGGGGAGAACTGATCAGGCTACCTGATTGCCATACACTGTAGAGAAGTTAAGTGTGGGCTCTGAAGAAGGACAGACCAAGATCTGAATTGGGACTCACTACTTGGAGTTCCACACCCAGGAATGTGACTTTGGGTCAATCACTTCCTATCTCTGAGTTTGTTCCTCATCTATAAATGGAAATAATAATAACCATAATCATATCTATGTCATAGAATTGTAATGAGGGTTCAATGAGGCTATGAAGCCAGAAGCGTGAGACACACAGGAAGAGTCCAGTTAAGGTCAGCTATCACTATTAGTAAGAGGCAACTGTTGTTTATGTTAAGAAAGATGGGGGAGTAAGAATGGTGCTTGTATTTCAGATGTGGGAAATTGGGAAAGTGGGGACAATGGCTAAAATAAGGAACTCTGGGAGAGGTTTGTTTGGGGCATGTTGAGTTTGCATTAGGCCACCACATTTGAAGGTCCCACAGGTAGCTGGGCACACAAAACTGAAGCCCAAAGGAGAGGTCAGCATGGGGCACAGAGAATAGCACAGAAACCATGACTGAGATTGTGAAAACACACGATCAGTTCTTAGAAGGAGAACAGAAGGAAAGAACAGGAAACACAGGACTGCTTTTGGCAGCTGCCTTATTTTGGGAGAAGGAGAATGAAAGGTTGATCTCGTTGCTGCTACGACTTGATGCTGTGCTTCTCAGTTGCTTCAGATGGCTGAGCAGCATCTCACCAGCCGGGGCCAAGAAAAGGCTGCCATGGGGGTTGAAGCTTAAGTGGTCCTCACAGGACATGTGGAAAGTTCCCGTGGCAACTTCTTGTTGAAAATCCTCATCCCAGTTATTTTCCATTCCTGCTGAGACATCCCTGTGTCCCTCAGGTTATGATATAAATATTTTACTAAGTACAGAGGGTTGAGATATCTTAACACTTTGACTGAAAACTCATTTTTCTCAAAGTTAAAGGATGTATTTTCCAACTGCAAAAATATGAAACTTTAGATTGGACAAAGAAATGGAAGTGGCATATTGTAATATTTTATTCAGTGCTTCTAAGAGTTCCAAAGTACTTAAAATATTAATACCATTTATTTTTTCATGAGGTTTATAAGATTCTTTGTCTAAGTTTAAAATTGGTGAGGACTAAGCATAGTGTGCAAAACATAGTAGGTGTTCTATACACGTGTGTCCTCTCCCTTTCTTTATGATGAAGATTGAAATGTGTTCTACAAACTTAGGGAAGGTAAATCATCTGGGATCTTTCCAGATAATTCTGGACTAATTTCCATTAGTAGGGGTTAGATGACAGGAGAGAGAAAAACTTGATTTGAAGCAGTACAGTAGAAAAAGTATTCTGAAAGGTAGCTAGCGGACTCTCTGATGGCGCAAAACTGCAGGAGCCGATGATAGAAAAGATGAGCCATTGTTCATGAATGGAGTGCGGGCATTGATACTAAGAATGGATCTCTTGCTAACTATGCAGAAAGAGTTGACATCCGTTGCCAAGCAAAGCTTCTGGCAAAAACATCTGAGAGACCACAGAGTTCCAATTCCCTCTGCGGATCACAGTCACACTATAAGGAAGAAGGAAATGTGAAGTGAGCAAGGAGTGGATGTCACTAGGCTCTGTCAGTCATGTGTCCACTTCTGCTGTGGGTGGAGATCCCTGTTCCTACCTCCTCCTTCATTATACTTGTGACTAAGGAAATGGGGCAGCCCTAGAGGAAACATGGCTTCTGATACCAAAAGAGCATTGCACTAACTCAGAGTCTGCATCCTGGCCTTGGTCTGCCTTCATTTTTATCAGAAAAGGGTGGGTAACATGTGAATAAAAAAAAATTGGCCCTGTAAAGGGATCCCGAAAGAATGACATATTTGTCTGTTAAGTATAAATATGAACAGCCATGGAGATATGGTCCTGTGGTGCTAGGTTTTCACTCCAGCAACATTCATCTATTGCCAGGAAACACTAGATTTAGTACCTGAGGGACTGGAGTTTCAAATACCTTATACTTTTTTTTAATACTCTGCCAAGAATTTAAATTGGTAAAAGCTGGGGACTGACAAAACTTGATCCCCAAGAGCTTTTCTGGCACTGGTTTATCAGGGAATATGGTGCCATTATTTTTATTATAATTATTATTTTTTTCTTTGGTGGGGTGAGAGCTCATTTATAACCCAGTGACTTCTACTCCCAGATGTATTTTTCCTTAAAAAAAAAAATCCCAGTGCTTAAATAAACATTGGCTTTGCCTTTTGTGGTGGCGTTAGAAGCTGTCATTGGACTTACATGCAAGGGAGTTGCAAGTCGTTTCATGTTTTTAGATAGGATCAGAAAGAGTTGAAAGGAGAAAACCTAATTTTAGGATCTGTATTGGCCCTGCATTTAACCCCCTCCCAGGCTCAGCTTCCCACCACGCCCTCAACTCCAGTCACTTAGCAGGGCTTTGTAAAGCGGGTGTGCCACCCCAAAACAGGGACAGCCGGGGCAAAGCAGCAAAGGACAGAAACGAGTTAGAAAGCCCGGGTTTGAGCGCCAGTGCCATCATTTCTTAGCCACGCAACTTTGGAGCACTTGGCCTTTGTTGGATTTTTCATCTGTAAAATGATAATTGGATGTGCCACCGAGGGTTGTCAGGAGGATTAAGTTAAACAAGATAAAAATTGTGTGAAAAGGCTTGGTACCGCGAATTTTTAAACAACAATCTACAAAAGATGAGCATGGGGAAGAGGAAAAGCAGGGCGAGAACTTTCACGGAGCACACACTGTGAATTTCTTTCCAAGGTTAGGCTCTTGACTAGACATTGGAGCTGAGAAAACAACCGCCACCATGGAGACACATAAAACAAGAAGATACTGTTTATGGTCCAACATCTTTACGGTCCCTCCTTGCTCCCTGCAGCCATATTCCCGACTCCCTCCAGCGCGCGCTGCCTGCGCCCCCTCGCAATTTCCAGGGTCAGCTGGCCGCTCCCTGGCCTGGGGCTCCAGCTGCGCAGGCAGCAGCGCGAGCCTCCTCCAGCCGACCCGGCAGGTCCGATCCTGCTTGAAATGATTCGAGTTTTATTATACAATTAGATCAAGTCTCTCAGGTGTAGTAGCCCTCCTCATACTTAGAAGAATAGATTAGCCATTAGGACTTTGTATATTTTTCCCAGTAATTGACACCACATCCCATTTTCCTCACCAAAGGGAAAAAGAACCGCATAAAACAATCATGATTTGGGGGGCAGGAGGCGGGGGCCGAGGCACTCGTCATGCAGTAGTGTCTGGGTCTTTGCCTCCCTCTCCCCTCCTGCCCCAGCTGCCAGGAGATCCAGAAGGCAGGCAGAGCAGCCTCCGGGGTTCTGCTGGGTGCTGGTGTCCTGGCCCAGACTCCTCGGGCTCACACTCCGCGAGCACTTCACGCAGAACAAACCAGGCATCAGTCTGCCACCGGCAAACGGCAGCCACGGCTGGCCGGGAGCCTAGGCATTCTTAAAAAGTCCATGTAAAAATGACTAGGACAAAACTGCTCCTTCTCTTCTCTTTTTCCTTTCTTTCTCTCTTTTTTTCAATGGCACCTTCCCCCAGGACTCCATTAAACACCCTGCCCTCCTCATCACCTTTCTTGTTCTGTTCAGAGAAGAAGTCGGTAATGGGGGTGGGGTGAGGTGGGCAGCCAAGCAGCAGCGATTTGAGGCCTGTTAGTATATCCCAAGTTGGGAAAAAGAGAGGAAAAAAAGGGTTCAAAGCCTAGAAGACAGCTGGTGCCCAAGATACCCCAGGCCCATTTTTGTCTGCTCCCTTCAAACACTGAAAGTTTAGGTTTGGAATGAAACAAGAAGAAACTCATGGAAAAACGCAATCACCTAAGCCAGCTTTGCCCATGTTTGCCATCACCCATGTTTGCAATGGGACTCCATTGCATCTCGGCCGAAAGCAGACACCTCAGGTCAGGCAGGCTGCATCCACACAAGCAAAAGGAAACAGGTGTTCTCAGACGTCTGGTCAAACACGTTTTCTCTGGTCATGTCTTGGCAGCCCAAGTTGATTCCAGCTCTGAGGTCTGGTGGCACCAGCAGATGCTCCACATGTCCGACCCTTGCTACGAAACACTTGTGCGCTAAAGGCCCCGCCCAGCTGCTTTGTGCCCAGGCTCTATGGGTCCCTGACAGCTTCCACAACTGCCCAGAGGCCTCTCTGTGAGGCGTCCCGGTGCAAGCATGGGCTGCAGCAGTCTGCACAGAGAAGTAAGCCTCACTTCCCCTCCTGCCCTCTCCTCTTCAATGGACCATCAGACAATACAGTCAGTAGTACCGATTCAGTACCAGAAGCAGTAGATATGATGTGTAAGTATATTTTCCATTTTGGGTCAGTGAGTCCAAAGGGACTCTTAGCTGACACATCTAGGCTGATTCTCCAGAGAGAAGCTGAAATGGCCACTTTCCAGAAAGATCAATTCATCCATTCCCTGAGGAATTCAGGACTTTCCTCAGGTACCCTCTAACCAAGTCAGGCTGTGCTGGACTCTCCTAACGGTAAGACAACCCAACATGTCACCACAGGTTTACACTTCACCCGGAGTTTGTTTTCCTGAGGATAAAAGTCCTAAACTTTCAGTTTGGTCCCCAAGGACAGTGGGAAATCACAAGATGGAAAGCGACTTTTCTTTGGCCACAACTGGTGATGACTTGTGAACATGTCTCTTTTGCCCAACTTGGCTTTGGCTAAAACCTACTGTTTTGAATAAAACTTGGGCCACTCTCCACCCCCTTAACACCCTACCTCTAAGCACCCCCTGCCAAGTCTGAAAAGGCCCTCCCTTTTGTGACTAGCAATCCAAAATGAAACTGTACTCATAACCTCTCTTGCTGATTCTGCAAACATGCAGATTTAATTTTTTTTTTTTTTTTTTTTTTACTTCTCAACATACATATGTCCCTTCATTGTTTTTAAGATTTCTCTCTCAGCTCCTGCACCTCTGCCCTCACTGCCATTAGCCAGGCCGAGTGGAGTGGAGTGGCCCCAAGCTGCACGCAGCACGCACCTGATGGTAATAAGCTGTGGTCCCACTTTCCCTCCTCGTCCCTTTTCCTGGTGCCAGAAGAAACCCAGCTGGGCCCTTCAGCTGACACAGGCCCCTCATTTAATTTTAATAGTACAGCATTTTTACTGCTTTTGGCCAGGGCATTTTGAGAAAGGTTAAAATATGTGAAAAAATACACGCTAAAAAAAAACTGTTTAGAAAACAATTCCAGTCTAAGTGCTCCATGCTCTCAGCTCCTGGCCCCCTTTCCAGGAAGCCAGCTACAGCAACCACACAATTTAGTTCCATTTGGGGGGTGGGAGTTTCCATTTCCTTCCTACAGGATTTTTTTATTAGTTTTTTTTTTAACTGTTTTTCTTTCCCTATGCTGGTTTACTGCCTTGTATCTATCTACCCCCAAGGAGTTTAGAAACCTCAAGTAAGTATTATTGGATTTTTCTTAGTGTATTTTGTGATTTTTCTGGTGTGAGAGCATGTGGTCAGGATCTGTGCGTTTGTGTGTTGGTGAGGATGGAGGGCTATGTGCCAGAGATGACATCCATAAAGACCTTAGAAAGTATCAGCTGAGCTGTGTAAGTGTGAGCTGAAAAATTAATTGCCTGTTGTTTTCATTGTTGTGCAAACTGTCCTGGTTAAAGGTCAATGCACATAGTAGGCACTGAATAACTATTCACTACAGATATGGGATTGTTAGAGTTATTAGTTACCACTTATTAACCTTTTACTCTGCATATAATAATTGGTATTTATGTAGTTTATTTCAGCCAATCCTGGAACAGCACTATGAGGATGATGATCTCCTGTGTGGACCAGGAAACTTCAATGATCACTTCCTCTGATCACATGTGGAATAAGGCAGGGTTCTAATCTGCTTCTGCCTGTCCACTGGAAATAACTTAAACTGGTGAAATTATGCATATATCATGACTCCCTCCCCAAAAGACAAGTATTGGTGGGGAGCCATGAGCAAATGTTTGGATCCATTAGAAAAAGGCTGTTCATGGTAGAATTATTGACTCAAAACATTTGAATGATTCAGTACATTTCTCTGGGAAAGGAGCACATTGGGTTTGATCAAAGAGGCCTCACAAGTTCCCCCCAGCATACATGGTGCTCCAGAGCAGACATCACTAATAGACAGCACATGGGGCCTCAGAATCCTTCTCAACGCAGAATGCGAGGCAGCTATGACAGTATTCCTGCTTTCCTAGGCAGTGGGGCTGACTGTGGTACCCCCAGCCTCCAGTCGTTTATTTGCCTCCTTTGTGATCTTTACTGTATCAGCACTCTCCACCACCTTATGGTATTTTATTTACTAAACTGACTTACACTGAGTCCCTTTCTTTTGAATTGCAAAATAGCCTTTTCCTAAGAATATCCCTGAAATAGGGGTTTAATGTGATAGCAATATGACTTTCAATATTTGTTAAAAAGAAACATAATTGTGTAATCTCTTTGAGTTTGCACAGAAGTTACTCAAGGTCACCTTGGCAAGTTTTCCACACTTTCTGTGACACTGGCATGGCCGGAAATCCACAGACTTTAGGGACAAAAAGACTCAATCATATATTGGCTCAGCGACCTTAGGCAAATAGCTAACCTTCTTGAGTCTTAATTTCCTTTTCCCTAACATGGGAATAATACAACTCTCTTTACTACACTGTCCAGAGGATTAGAATTAATGCAATAATGCACACAAAGCTCCTAGCACGGTCTTTGGTACACAGTAGGTGTTCAATAAATGGCAGCCACTGTGACTCTCCATATGCTAACACACAGTGACACTAGAGCCACAATTCTCAGTACTATCTGAATATCCCCAGCCTCCCCTGGAATACAAGCTAGATCATGTCTGCCTGGATGCCTGGGAACCCTGAAGTACAGACGTATGGACAGCAGTGCAGGCTGATGCTCTTCACTGGCCAACACTGCCCCAAAGGAAAGAGGGAGACCTTTAAAGAACTCTATCGCTGTTGTCCTGTCAGAGCAGTAAGCCTTCCCTGTCACGGAAACATGGCTTCCGTAATAAAACTCCCTTGCAATTAGGGTGCTGTTACAGTTTTATGACAACTATCATCCCCAGAGCTCAGTACACCTGATTACATAAGTGTTTTTTCTTTCCTGCCTTGTCTGTTATTCCTGCTTAATGTTTGCCTTCTTCTGAGGGAAGAGAAGAAGGAAGCCTATTACAAAAAAGGTCTAACATTTGGGACTAGATAGAAACGACTAAACAATCTTGGCCTGTCCCTGTGCCCAGACAGATGCTTGTGAGGTACCACCTTTATTCTCTAAACCCAGCTACTTGCACCTATCTCCTCAGCTGACTTTGTCAGTTGAAAGCAGCAAGAGACTGTGAAAGAGCCATATTTAAAGGTCCCCATCATTCTAACTTATCTGTGAAAAGCAGATGACAGTTGTGCTGTGACACTGAATCCTCCCCCATGCTTTAGTCTGAAAGGAAGGCGTCTTCGTTTATTTACTTAGAGAAGGGAGGTGAGGCAAAAGCAGTGGCAAACGCATGCGTTTTGAAAAGATTTCAAGAGCTGTTCTTGGTCTATCCTTCTGTGAACTGGAAAGGCTGGAGTGAAACTGGGGAAAATGAGATGGGAAGGCGTATTTCCTGTGACAAAGGGGAGATCTATTGGCAAGTGGCCCTGCGCTCTCTCCTCCTTTCCACTCCCATATTTTGTTCTCTTTGGGGTCCAGACCAGCTGTCCTCAGCGTAGGGAGAGGGAAGCCTGAGCCCTCACTGATGGCCCTGGGACAAGATACAGGTCTGAGGGGCAGCATTTCTGCCAGGCAGAGGGGAGGGAAATTCCTGATAAAAACAATATGACCCAAGAGAAAGGCAAGAACCAAAATCACGTGCGGAATGTAGGGAATTCACAGGGATGGGAAAGAAGATGAATACAATGTATGAAAAGGACGCTGGAGGACAGGCAAGCAACAAATCTCTGGCTCTGGAAAACAGAATGAGCTATGTCATTACCATACGGACAACGGTAAATACGTGCACAAGAGTCTCCTCACTTCCTGACCATGAACTTACATGCTCCCTGTGTGTGCGTGTGGGCATGTGTATGCAGAGCAATTAAAAAGGAAGACCGAAGACTGAACAAATCAATGCTTACAGATTCATAATAAGTTCCTTTCTATATATTTATTTATTTTCTTTTTAGCCACTAAAGGAGCAATAGCAAACTTGCAGGGAGCAGTTGTTGCCAGAGGGTGAATCATGGCTATATTGATTTGATTATGTAAAAGCTCAGAGGAACCTAAAGCCAGATACAGAAATATCTCATAGCCCTGAACCCTGTGGGACACACACTAGTAAAAAAGCAATCTTTATATTGTTCCTGATAAAAGCATCATTAGTTTCCTCATAGTGAAACCATTTCTCTGTTGATACAGTATATGGTTTTCTTTTTCTCTAGAATCCACTCAGACATAATTAACACTCAGTTACTAGACTTGAGGTTCCCTGGGGTGAGCTGCTCAAGTAGGGGAGGGGGTGGGGGGCTAGAGATGGGAAGAAAGAAAGACTGAGAGAGGAGAGGGAAGGGAGGGACAGGGGAGGGGGCAGGGAGGAGAGAAGAGATAGGAGCGGGAGGCAAGCAGACAAGGGGGGCACAGTATTGAATCAATCCATCTTGGCCTTCGTGAGCATCGCCCGACTTGCCCGGTAGGCGCGGCGAGAGGAGAGTCAGCGCGGTGGCGCCCTCTGCTGTCCTGCTTATCATCCCAGCTGCTGAGCAACTCCCTCTCTCCATTCCCACCCCGTTCTTGGCTGACTTCAGGAATATTGCCCCAAGAATATCACCTTTCAGAGCAGGGAACCTGGATGGACACTGCTGCAGACAGACAAATGCCTACGGTTGTGCTCACAGTTTGTGTTAAAACTGTAGCAGTAACAACACTCCCTTTCTCTGACTGCGTGTAGCTGCCACTCCTTGAAAAGCCATGTATAAACTGTTTCTGGGGACAGCAGGGCTGGCCTTGAATGGGTTTGGGGAAATGGAACCTGGAGGATCCTCCCAGGCCCTTACTTCACGGCCGGATGGTTCATGCCTATGAGCCACAGGATTAGGTCCTGGCTGCCCACAGGGATGGGCTGTGGGTTTGAGGAGCCAGCATACAGGGAGGGGACTCTGTGGTCCTCTCCAGCTGGACCTCAGCTTTATTAAAGAGAAGGGAAAACCGCCAAGTGCTTTGCTCATCCTATGGACTTCTGAGCAAACGACACAGTCCTTTAGGGGGAAAAAAAGTTGATTTTCGAATTCTCTCTTTCCTTTTTCTCTCAGCTTCATTTTCCTTTGGCTCAAGAAGCATTCTGAATCACTCAGTAGACAGACAGAACTGGATGTGGATGTGAACTTACTACACAGGCAGAAACCAAGTCATTACAGGCAGAATTTCTCCTACCACCTTCCATGTACATTAGCAAGCCCACTGGTGCACACATATTCACACACCCACTCGCACAGTGGGTATAAAAACATGAATGCCTAAACACTTGCACACACAACCAGAACCACATGTGCGCAGACTTCCAAACACATCTATAAATACGTCTTAATGTAATCCCACATGGACTACATCTTACATCCTCAGCCTTGCCCTCACCCACCTTCCTCCCTGTTCCCAACAAAGCTGGTGTTTTTGTGAAAAATCTCCTCTGGGAATCTTGGTGTTTTTCTATTGCTTCATCCCTGAGGACCTCCGTGCTCTCACCATCACCAGATTTCCACGTGTTCATTAGTATAGGCAGATCACAAGGTATTACAATGAAAACTTCTGTTAAAATTGAGGGGCAGAGCTCTGAGTTCAGGCAGACTTTGTGGTTAACAGCACAGATTCTGAGCTAGACTGTGTGGGTGCATCCCGACTTTGTCCCATGCTGGCTGTGTGTCTTAGTTGCTTCATCTGTAAAATGAAGATAACAATAGTACCTGCCTCAGGGGGTTGTTAGGGTCATGAAAGGGGTTCTATTCAGGATCTGCCTGGAGCAATGTCTGTCATAGAATAACTGCTATATAAACATTTGTCAAATACAGGTGCATAATCTGGGCTGGTTGTGTTATCCTCACAAGTAATTCTGGGTAATCACTAGTAATCATGAGTAATTCTTTTTATCCTATCCCTCATTAGGTAAAAGGAAGGAAAGAACACGCAGAAATGATGACCAGACAGACATATTGTTCAGACTCTGTCTTGGGGATCCTTTTCCTATACCTCATTGATAACCTCTTACATGTTATAATCACATTGTAACCTGTAACAAGTCATGGAAGTCTCATGTGCAGAGGCTCTTAGATCACTTCTAAGATCCTTTTTAGTATAGATTATTTTTAAACCAGATATAAGCAATTTTTGAACAACACCAGTTTCACCCTCCTCCACTGATTTGCCCCCCTCTTTTAAAAATTAGAGTTGTCAGAAGGTAGAGCACCTGACTGCTTTTCATGCCCCTGTTCTTTTTTATTGTTCCCATTTTCTGATGGAAGTATAAAAATCAACCTTCTGAAATGGCAGAAAATGGGGTGGTTGGAGTCACAAGATAAGTTGAACCGTGAGCTTTAAACAATCAATGCATTAAACAAAGCCAGATAGAGATATGATGGCCTTAGTGGGAAGCCTAATAACTTAGCATTCCTTCAAAACGATTTTCTTTAGGTAGCTGTTCAACATATATGTGGAGGAGAAGAGAGAGAAGGAGGGGACAGCCAACAAAGGTGTTAGGCCTCTCTTCTGCTCCATGAACAATTCTGCTCTGTCCCAAATTTGCATATGCCACTCTGATAAGCAAAAGCTTGGCAGCCAGCCACACATGCCCTCCTTTAAAGACAAAATGACATACAAATATTGTGATCCCCTTGCAAACAATATTTCTTTTAAATATTCCAACCACATATATAATTCCAATAAATACAACTTTCTTCATCTTTTTATATTTCTAGTATGGTCTAGAACCTCAGCAATTCTTTAGTGATCCTATGGAGCAATGCCCCTAGAAACTGCACTCTGACCTTTCTCTGAAGCTCACTGTGATTAGCAGGGAATTTTTCAACAGATGCCTTTCAAGCCATAAGTCAGAGAACTCCCAACAAACTATCTGTGGTGGCACCTGTCCTATGTAGACCTCTTTGTAGGTCTGCTGTTCTAGGAACAACCTGGAAGATATATGACTTTTTGAGTTGATCTCCACATTCAGCCCCCAGAGTAAGTTTGATGGTTTCCACAGGGAAACATTCTTTGCCCTCTTTCTCTTTCCTTCTCAACATACTGTAGCTAACCTTACCAACATAATGTGAATCCATAACATCTGCAGTGCCTTCGAATCTTCATAAAAGTATTAAATCATGCAGTTCTTTTAGACAAACTGGTGTCTTATTATATTCTAACTCTTGAAAATTAGTAATGTATGGATGACCTCTGAGTAACCCTTAGTTAATCAAAATATTCAACTAACCTTAGCAATCTTACCTACCTAGTCAAGCTAAATAGAAGTCTGCTGTGGCAATAATGTGCACTGTCATATATAGCACCCTTCAGCTAGAAGGAGGTAATTAAGGTATGTGCTTTAAGACCTCCCATGCATCTTCAGTAATGTGGATGGAGTTTATACAGGTTGCATGTGACCAGCCAGACACACCAGTGGGCCAGCTGGCCATGTCAGAGCAGGCCATGGTCACTGTCTGTGGCAGGAATCAAAGAAAAGCAACCCAAACCAGATGGGAAATGAACTTAAAAGGGAAATTTCTTTCCTAGTCTACTCTGAGCAACATGGCTAACTAGACAGAGGTAAGACATAGACATTTTCCTCTTTTTCCACACCCACCACTGCTCCCTTAAAGGTCAAGCTGGTTCAGGAATGTCCATTCAGGAGTGGACCAAAATCAAACTGTGTGCAGGAACTGCGTAAAACTCATATATGAGTATTACAAAAACTTGCTCATATTCACCAGAACATATGACAGGGCTGAGGGAAAATTCCAGCAATTCTTCACACCTAGCTTCAGTGTTCACAATTCCTGCTCAGTCTGTGTGCTTACATCTCTTTGATCTTGTTTGCTTAGCAAACTCCTACTCATGCATCAGAGCCCAACTCAAGTATCTCCTATTTCAGGATGAATTTATAAGTCTCACTGCCACCCAGGCAGAAGGCCGTACATCCCCTCAGGGCTCCTTCAGCACTCTGTTCATGCTCCTTTCATCCCAGCTCCACCAACTACTCCCTGTCCTCATAGGTAAGTGGGAATTACCACATGGGCTTGCTGGGACCTACCACATGGGCTTGCTGGGAGGGCTATATGACTGAATACAAGTAGAGCCCTTCTGAGAATCATAGGTACACATGAAGTGCTCAGTAAATCCTGGGCATGGTTGTTAAAGCAAGGATTCAAGGTATTGTAATTCTCTGCCTGCTGTGTTGGTGACTGTCTGCTTCTTAGAATGACCACATTGTTCTCAGCGCTCCCTCACAACAATCCCATAATCTCCCTCTAAGTGCATGACTAAGAGAAATCTTCATCCCTCTGGTTCCATTACCTGAAAGTTGCTAGGATCTTAACATTTGTTGAATGTTATTGAGATTCCTCAGTGCCTTAGTGGGTCTGTGTGGTAACTGTAAAATATGGCCACGAATATTTTGGTACGCTTTCCTTCAAGAGGTAAACTTTAATTCCCTCTCTTAGATGTAAGCTGGACTTAGTGACTTCCTTCCAATGAACAGAGTGTGCCAGACATAATAATGTGTGACTTCCAATATTCGAACATAAAAGGCATCAAGGGCTTTGTCCTTGGATCTTTTCTCTTGCACTTCTTGCTCTGGAGGGAGCCGTCTTCCAGGTTGGGAGGACACTCAAGCAGCCCCTTGGAGAGGTGCACATGGTGAGGAAACGAGGCCTCCTGCGGATAGCCCTGTGCATGAGTCATTTTCAAACTGAGCCCTCCAGCCTGGAGTCAAACCCTCTGTTGGCTATAGCCTCTGAGAGACCCTGAGCTGGAACTATGGAGCTAAGCTGCTCCTAGATCTCTAGTCCACAGAAACAAAGATAATTAATGTTTATTGTTTTAAACTGCTACATTGGATTAATTTATTATTCACTAGTAGATGACTAATAAAGAAGGTGACTAAATCAACAACACACTTGGGGTATCTCAAAGTGACTTGTTTTGAGTAGAAAATGAGAAGGCAGAGATGAGGGGTGGTGATTCCCTGCAGAACTTTCTGCCTTGGGGACAGAGACAGCTCCTGTTGTCACTCACGAAGGCTGGCCAGGCTGCCACTCACCTGGGAGTGGGCAGGCACAGCCTCCTGGAGGAGACCCTCAGGGAGAGGCCTGGCCAACTCCTGGGGTTGGGACTCATTGCCTGCTATTGCCCTGCACCCTCCTGGCTGCTGGTCGCTGGCTAAAAAGCTGACCTAAACCTGCTTGTGAGTATCTTCTGTTCCCTGGTGAGTCCACTGAAAGTAGAAAAAAAGCCCGCTACCTGAGGACTTGAGTCATATCTTGACTCTGCTTCTTGTATACAGACCTTGGAAAACTCATAGACTCTCTCAAAGCCTCAGTGTTCTCATCTGAAAGATGGGAATTATCACATCTATCTTAAATCTATCTTTTCTATTGTTGTGGGGATGAAATGAGATATTATATGAAGTATTTTGTAAACCACAGATTTATGGTGCTACAGAGATATCAGTTTTGTTTTTGCTTCTTCGCACAACTGACATAGATGCCAAGTAATATCAAATTCACTAGTAATCCCATGCTGCTCTAGAGAAAAAGTTAGTTGACGAGTTTATATAAAGATCAAAGAGAATGCCTAGAGATGTGTAGCCCAAAGAAATGACATTCAACTTAGAAAATTTTAGACAGCAATGGAAGAGAGATTCCAAAATAGGGCAGTTACCCTGTCAAGTAGACCCCATGTAGTCAACTTTTCTTGGCTAAAGTGGCTTTTGGTGACATGCGATGGATAGGGAGGAGGGAGTAGTCTAAATATAATGCCTTTGTTGTGATTTTAAAACAGAAGGCACATCCACACTGGTTTCAGGGAAGCCCTGCCTGCAAACAGGGGTTGCAGCATCTGATCCCATGACATTCCTTCCAGTTTCATGATTTTGTCTTTACTACATCCTCTACCTGCCTCCCTTCCCTGCTTCCATCTCCACATGCTTCTAGTTTGTCAGACTAAACCCAGAAATATTGAAATGTGGTTTGAGTATCACAACAGCCAGGAAGTTGGGAGAACAAGTTAAAACTATTTTCTTCACTCACAGCTTCTTTCCAGGAAATACAGCACTTACAATATATAGATAAATAGCTCGAGCCATTAAGATCATTTCACTTGTCCTTTCCCACTTGTCAAAGCATTTAGCTACCAGCCTGATGGGCCCTATTTAAGTGAACAGATACCTCCCTCAGCTATAAACAGTCGCTGGTCTCTGGAGTTTTGTTCACAAAATTAGGTCACGGGCAATATAGAAGATTCTCAACCAAACAAACTGTGAGTTTCTCCTTAAAGACCTGAAACCCAAAGACTCTGCTTTTTTGAATTAAACTCTTCATTTAAGATTACCAGATGTGTCCCTTCTCAGGAGGGTTTGTTCTTAGTAATATTAGTTACGGTCATGCCAAATAGGCCCAACTTCCATTTCCAGACTTCTGAGACACTGCAGAGAGAGCCTTTCAAGGTCTCTACTTCCGAAAATGCCATCATAGGGTAAAACGTTTAGCACCCCAGGCCCTGCAAAGGCTGCGCTTCTAGGGTGTGGCAGCTCCTAAGGCAGGAGTGAACCATGGAGCCTTCTATCACAGAGGGAAGGACACAGAAAAATCTCCTGGTGTTTGTGTTTACCTGGCCTCATCATCACCAGGCATCTAGACTTGTGAACCTCTTCCCTTATTTGTCCACTTTGTGTGATTCAGACAGACCCTTTAGATAAGAGGGAAGAAATTAACTCTTAAAAAGAAAACTAAGGTTTATTGTGAAGATACACAGGCTCATGTACATAAATCAGAAAACTGTTAGCATGAGATGCTTTGAGGGACTAGCCCCTCTCACTCTCTCCTCCTCTCTCTCCACCCGCCTGCTCATTCTCTGTTTCTTCCTGTACATCTTTCTCTTCTGTCCTTTAATGGCCTGTGTTCACCATGCACATCATATCTTTTCCCTACCCCGTAGCTCTGCTCCCTTGTGTTGTCACACTTGGAAATTATTTCCCCAAGATCTTGTCTAGCCCTACTCTACCACATGGTATCTTTTCTACTTCAGCCCCATTGATGACATTCTCTCTTGTCAGCTCCAACAGAGATCTTGTTGACTTAGCTCTCTTCTTGGGGCCAGGCCCTGGCTTCTGTCTTTGACAAGCTTTGTCTTGGCTTCCTTGGGTCAGTGCCGACCCTGGGTCTGACCAGCTGTGCCTCGGAGAAGTCACAGAATATAAGAGATAGCTGCCTACAGTTGTTTTTACAGCAGGAGCTGTAGACAGAGAGGCATCCTAAGAAGGGTGGGGATATATCAGGTGGTCTTGGTGCTGTATCACGGTAATTGAGGGGACGCAGGTGACTAAGGCAGGGTGACTGACCTCCACCAGAGTCATTCAAGTTTCCTTCATTATCCCCATGTTTAAAAGTGAAGACACCTAAGCTATATCAAACTTGGCATTTTCACAGGCACCACTTGTAGGTTTATAGTATTCTAATTACATGTATATCAGGACTCACCCAGGATAAGAGGATTCCAGCTGGTTAACCCAGGCCTCAGGAACACTCAGTCTATTCACCATTCAGAATGGGGTGCCTGAGTACCTTGGCACTCAGTGAAAATCCAAAAGCTCTCTGAGAATGAAACTGCAGATCTGAGTAATGGTGAAGACTAATTCATTGATTTGCTGAACCTGATTATCATATTCTAGGATCAGGTTCCCTACGTGTCTTATAATAAACTCATGGTTTAATTTGGAGACTCCTTGAAGCATAAGTGTATAGCAGTGATGTCCCAAAGAAAAACAATTTTGCAACCGTCAGACACATGATTGAATGGTCAAAAAGACATGAAATCAGCTATGCAAATTATGAGACATAAGTCACACTTCTATTTGTACTGTGACAGTGTGAAAATTGGAATTACTTTTTGTCAATATAGAAAAAAAGTCAGAGACTATGTGCACTGTCTTATGAAGGAAATGACTGTACTATGTTTGAATTATCTATGATATGCCCCCACAGCACCCTTGATCTTTTCTCACTTAATCTGTGGCTCAAAGACCATCAGTGTTGTGTTTGATATTTTAAGAATCTAATACAATGGACGTATGCATGTAACTAGTTAATAAACACCCCACTGGTTAATAATGAAACAAATCATGCCATATATTCTGTTGCTAATCAATTAGTTTGAATTTTGCCAATTCAATTTTAAAGACAAAGGAAATAATTTTTCAAAAAGTGAATCTGAAGTTTAAATATGTCACCATAAAACAGGTAAATTGTTAAAAATCCAGACCCCATGTTAAAATAGGTTTTGTGCACTAGGAGTGTCATTAAACTGCTTTTTGGAAGAAGACACAGTGTTGCATTAAGGATATGAGCTCAGGAGATTAAAATCTCTTCTGCCAATTACATAACTCTTCTAAGTCTTGGTTTCATTATATGTGACAGTTTGTTCTAAAATTCTTGTAAGGACTTAATGATATGATGCCTACAAAGTGCTTAGCACAGTGTCTGGCATGTAAGTATCTAATAACATGCAGCGTTTATTGTTTTATTGTTATTGTACCCAGTCTTCTATTTGGAAAGAAAAAATACTTAAAGAGCAGCTAACCTCAGAAGTAAAATTTAAAGAATAATAAATAACACAAATTCTTGTTATTAATTACAGTGTCATTTAACTTTAATTCAATTGAGAAATACACTAATTCTCTCTGAATCTTTCTGGTAAAATCAGATGTTTCACAGGCTGGCATATTTGGCATCAAAATGTCTCACATTTTGATGCTGACATTTGATGCTGAGTTGTCAGCAATGTGTTCTTCTTCAGTCACTGATGGAAAAATAATGATAACAGCAGCAGCAGCAGCAATAATCTGCTTGACTATTGATCTTATTGAAAGGAGAACACTGGTTTGTCCATCTAGGCTCTTTCTGAAGCTCTCACTCCAAATTGCTAAGGGCACAGGAGAGTGTCATCCATAACCATGGGCCAAAAAGCCCAATGCAAGTAGACATTTACTTTGATCTTTCCTGTTTTATTTTAAAAAATTCATTTAAGTCTTGAATTCCACTTCATAATATAGTGGTATTATTTTTTAAAAAAATAATGTTTATTCTCTGTTTTCACATGGTCCCAGCACACCAACCCAAATTTCAGTGCATCTGTTGAAAATGCCTTCAACTGCAAATAACAGAATACTCAAATGCCATGAGTTAAACTTTACCTCCCATATGATTACTTAACATGTTTAGTGATTCACCTCTATCATCAGGAATCTGATTCTTTTCATCCTAGGTTAATCCATCATCTTAAAGGTATTAGTTTTCCACAGATGGCCTGTTCCTTCATGATCACAAAATGACTGCCACAGCTCCAGGCATCACTTCTCACACCATCATACCAAGAAGAATGAAAGAGAGGAAAAGCAGCCCCCTAAAATACCTACTTTTAAGTGTCATTGGTCAGCACTTATTATGACCCTCCCTATCTACACGGAAGGCTGGAAATCAAGGTCTAGCAAAGGTCAATGGAGCTTCCATGACTGGCTCAGACTAATCAGGATCCTTCTCCTGGAGTATGAATAACTGGGAATAAGGAGGTGGGAATGTCAATTGAATAGGTAAATAATAGCATCTTCCATATTTGATTTGAAAAACACAGAGGTAGGAAATTCTGCTTTTCCTGCCTCCTCTTGGTCCTCCCTCTTCGGGCATCCCAAAAGAAATTGCATTGCTTTGTCTCATGAAGTCTGTATACCTTGATACCTTTCTCTTTCTCTGAATCAGAAAGATGTCTAACTTTTTATTTTAAAAAAGTAGAAAAATATTTCCCAAAAGGATTTTCTAGCACTAAATGGTATCTTGGAAGTTAAAATTCAAATACAATTTCAGGAGAAGACTCCCTGCTTTAGGGATACATTCTACTGATTGAGGGAGGTCTATCACAGAGGCTGGAGGGAATCCATATACAATTAGAACTCTGGGTTCTTGAGAAGAGGTGCAGATGAGAGGCCAATGAAGGTTAGCTTTTCTGAGCTGTGTTTTCAGCACTAAGGGGTGATGGGAAGGGGTACTGGTAGGGTGACCTGCATTTGGAGGGCACTTGGGCAAAGACCACCTCTCCCAGGGCTGCCTGAGTGGGGCAGGCAGCTCAGCCCATAGATGCCCTTAACACAGGCAAAGGAACTGCCCCATCTGCTGGTTGTGCACAGCCCCAGGAAGTCCTCTCATCCCTGGGCGCTGGCCACCTTCATGGGCAGCACCAATCTTGGAACAAAGAGCTTCCCTTCCATGGGCTTTGGTGAGAGCACTTCCCTGTCACTAATGGAGCACCAAAAGGTCCCAGAGGGCTGCCCCCCACACTACAGGCAACAGGACTGAGCTTGCTAATCTGTTGGTAACTACTGGGGAACATATTCTGCTTTTCCTCTGATCACCCGCCAGTCTTTTACCATGTGTGTATGCCTAGGAGACACAGGTAGTTTTACCTTCACAGGTGTCAAAACAACAAGGCGTCTCACATAAACAAACATAAGTTAGCAGAGAAAGAATGCAAATGAAAACAGTAGTTTCCAAAAGAGAGCAAGGTAAAACCAGATAGGTGGCACCTGTGAAGGCTGAATTAATAATTGAAATAAGGTATAATATGACCCAAAACAATATAGAAAACTAAGAAAACTCTTAAAGTGATATAAGATGATGCAGTATCAGAAAACCCAAGAGCATTTAAAGCTTCTGAAAAAAATAACAAGTTATAAATGTTAAAACAGAGGAAAGAAATTTAACAATGGACTGGATTTTGATGAAGATTCAACTCATGATTTAGAAGATCAAATGGACAAACTGATTCATGATACAGAACAAAAATACAAAGAAACTGTATAATGAGTGAGAAAAGATATGGAGGATGGATTCAGAAAACTTAATGTGAAAATATCAGGTGTTCAGGGAGAGAGAAAAAGAACAATTTGGAGAGAATCATCTAATATATTTTAAAATAAAATTTCCCTGATCTAAAAAATCACTTGCATTTTCACATCAAAAAGGTTTATGAAGTGCCAGGGAGATTTAATAAGAGGAAAAAAAACAAACCTAAACATATCTGGGTAAAGTTTCTGAAATTAGAGGATAAGTAGAGAACCATTACTTACAAAGAGAACAGAATAAGATGAGCATTGATTTTACTATGTATAAACAAAGGATGATAATTTCAAAATTATCCACCTGATCAAGACATTGGGAAGCCATTTACACACATGCAAAGGCTTTTGCACTTTTTCTAAAGGAATTACTAAATAAACTGTGTAAGTCAAATAAAAATAAAATCAGAATACAGATCTCAAAATAATAATGGTCATTCCAAGATCTCAAGGTAGCAGATAATGGAGTACAAGAACTAGAGAAGACCAGTGCAATAATGCAGTCAAGTTAACAATGAAATTTAATCTGATGATAATAATACTCCCTTACAGTTTTCGACTGCTTACATACAATGTGCCAAGCATTTTTCTAACTATGGTATATGTATTATTTACTATTACTTTCTTCACATTGTAGAAAAAAATTACATTTTACTATTACTTTTCTTTTGGTAACCTATACAGCCAGGATTTGAACTCAGAAACACTGACTCGGGAAATGGCACTCTTACCCTCTCTGCTGTAAGACCTCCATAAATAGCCTCATAATAATGCAAACATGAATTATAATATAAGAGTTAAGTAAGAATATTTGGAAAGAGATATACTATATTAAAATTCTAATTGCTTGGAAATAAAATCCCATATTAACTGAACAATACCCAGAACATGGATCAGGGGTAGATACAGGAATTAAGACTGGGAAAGCAAAAGCCTGCTAAAGGTCCTGTCCTTTTTTTGGGAGGAGGCAAGGGTAGAATTAGTCATTAATTTTGGTAGAGATATATAAGTTTAAATATGACTGCTAAAAAAATGAAGGTATCTATAAACAAAATAAGATACATAACAACACTTCACATTAAAGAATGGGAAAAGGATATACAAAATATTCAGAATAAAAAAATCAAATAAGATGGAAGGCATCAAAGCAAAAATATCAGATATTCACAATGCAGATAGCTTTACTTTTCTCATTAACACACAGAGATTCACAGATTAGGTGAAAAAAACAAGCCAACCAGTGAAAAAAAACCAAATTAGCTAGATTTATAAGAGATATACTTAAAGCAAAATGAAAATCAGAGTTTAAGAACAAAGAATAGCTGTATCTTTTTTTATCCTAAATATTTTGTATATCCCATTCTTTATTGTGAAGTGTTGTTATGTATCTTATCATCCAAATAGAAATCCAACCAGAGGAAAAGCAATAATATTAACTCAGGTAAAGTGGAACTTAAGGGCAATACATGAAATTAGGAAAAGAGGAATATTTGGAATTGATGAAATCAGTAAAATATCTAATACAAAATCTTTAACCATCTAAGAATAATCTGATCAAACAAGAATCATAGTACCATCGTGGGGGGCTTTGGCTCTCATATTGCAATGGATCAGATGTGGCAAAAAAAGAAAAAAAGGATATAAAGGATTAGAACAATAATAAAATCTATTTAGTATATGTGTGTATGCTTTCATGCATGCTTGTATATATATATATATGCACACACATGTACATACATATGCACAAACGGAATGTATGTTATAAAGAATTAATTTTTCCTCTTACATCCATTACACATTTGCAAAACATTGATAGTGTGCTCGGCCACAAACAAAACTAAAAATCCAAAATTCTGGGCTCATATAATAAGTCATATTCCCTTCCCATGATGAAGAAAGCTAGAAATCACCATAAACAACAATGAAACAAAACTCATTCATTTGGTAATTCAAAGAAGAATTTTAAACAATTCATTTAGATTACTATGGCTTTTGTAGTAGAGCTTGAAGTTGGGGAGTGAGATCCCCCCTACTTTATTCTTCTTTTTCAGGATTGCTTTGGCTATTCGGGGTCTTTGGTGTTTCCATATGAATTTTTGAATTATTTGTTCCAATTCATTGAAGAATCAAATTTGTATATTGCTTTTGGCAGGATCATTTTTAGTTTTGGAGTGGAGGGTTTTTTATGACAAATACAGCTGAGAGTTTTTATCATGAATGGATGTTGAATTTGTCAAATGCTTTTTCAGTATCTCTTAACTGATTGTTCTTCCCTTCTTCAAGTGTGCCTGGATTGCTATATACTTTCCCTCTTAAGACTGCTTTCGCTGCATCCCACAGAAGTTGGGGCTTAGTGTTGTTGTTGTCATTTGTTTCTATATATTCCTTGATCTCTATTTTGATTTGTTCATTGATCCATTGATTATTTAGTAGCATGTTGTTAAGCCTCCATGTGTTTGTGAGCCTTTTTGTTTTCTTTGTAGAATTTATTTCTACTTTCATACCTTTGTGGTCTGAAAAATTGGTTGGTAGAATTTCAATATTGTGGAATTTACTGAGGCTCTTTTTGTGAGCTAGTATGTGGTCTATTCTAGAGAATGTTCCATGTGCACTTGAGAAGAATGTATATCCTGTTGCTTTTGGATGTAAAGTTCTATAGATGTCTATTAGGTCCATCTGTTCTAGTGTGTTGTTCAGTGCCTGTGTGTCTTTACTTATTTTCTGCCCGGTGGATCTATCCTTTGGGGTCAGTGGTGTGTTGAAGTTCCTGAATCAAAGAGGAAATCAACCTGAATGACAAACTATCTAGAAATTAGCAGACAAGTTATGCTTTATTAAGAAAATTCATGACCAGTGGCTAAAGCTGTATTCAAAAGAAAATGTGTAGCTTTATTAATCAAGACAATAAATAAACTAAACATACAACCTAAGAAATAGGAAAAAAAAACAGCAAAAGATAGATTAAAAGGAAGTTGGAAGAGGAACTGTATAAAAATGAAAGATGGAATTGATTAACTTTAGAAATTTAAATAAAAGTATAAATGAATATGAACATCTAAGTGGGCTCTTTGAAAAGACAAATAAAATTGGACAAACAAAAACATACAACATGAGGAATGAGAAAGAAAAGGCCCTGTCACAGATACGAGAAGGACTAGATTCATTTTTAAGAGACAAATACAGTTGTATCTCTTAACTGTTGAGGTTGCCTCAGAAAATTTCAACTTTATAACTGCCTTGGATAAAGACTTCTTTGTCTCTAGTTCCTCAGAATCAGGCTATAAATGGATTTGTATTACTACCAGAACAAAACATTTTAAAACTGCACTAAAACAAACCGTAACAAGAGTTTAAATAGAGTGTTGTAGGAATTTCATTACATATGTTCATACAACTCTGTCTTAAATGACATCTGTCTTCTTTAGAGTTCCAAGTGTAATCAAATGCCCTAGGCTTGCTTTGGAGGGAAAATCAGCATGCCATTTTTATATGCAGATCACAATGGCCCAAGTCTCCCTTCCAGTTATTTGCCAGAAACAGAGCCTCCCCCAAGTGTGTCAGTTATTTCTTGGAGTCCCTAAATGGATGTCATGCATGTCCCAACCTGGGAACAGCAGTTGCCACCTGCAGTTGGCCCTGGTCTCTTATCCTGCTTCTTTGAGCGCACCATGCTTTCTACCGTTCCTGCCACTCAGCTTTGCACTCCTTTTTTCTGAGGAACCACCTCCCCCAGTCCACGCACTTGGGCAGATTTTGTTTCTTCTCTTTGAGGGTGGGCCTATGGCTCAGGCCTGACCAATCAGAGCCCTCATTCTCCTAGACTTGGTGATTGGTTCCAGGACAGCCAGGCAGGCCAACCAGTGGCGGCAAGATGCACAGCATTTTCACTGGGCATGCTGGGAAGGATTCTGGCGTTTTCTCCCCTGGGCGTGAACTACAGCTTTCTTGCCACAACACGGAGCCTCATGAAACCACCTGGGGAAGAACAGCCAAGGGATGGAGGATGGTGACTTCCTTTGGAGCCCTGGAACAGCCCTATAAATGAAACCAGCCTGTTCCTGAACTTTTCAGTCACATGAACCAACAGTTCTCTTTTTCTATTCCTTAAGCCACTTGAGTTGTTACTGAAGCCAAGAGCCCAAACTGAATTATTTGTGTGGCAGAGTGGAGCAGAGTACCATCTAGGCCCCAAAACAACTATGCTTGGGCCCAGCAATTCGCCAACTCTCCTTTGAGCTGTTCTGATGGCTTTTACCTGTCTTACCAAAAAAGCAACCAGCCAAAAGAAATGGCTACAATTCCACCCTCTCTCTCCATATTGCCTCCTGGCTTCCACTTTCAACCAAAAATGCCTCTCACCTTTCCCATTTATCCAGCTCCTATCAGAGAATGCACAGTTGTGGTGAGCAAGGGAGTTGAGGGTGGGGGTTGTCTATGCAATCGGCAATGGCTTTCTTAACGGCTTTAATGGCCGATTCTTGCAAGGTTAGCCAACCTGTCCTAATATATCATGTTCTCAACAGTCATGACAAGTAATCTGTCCCTTAAGCACAAAAAGCAAGAGCATAGAAAATGAACTAAAATGAAGAATGAAATAACGGAAGACCTCTCCAAGCCACCATCAAATATTTTGGTTAAAGCTGCATATACACATCTTTAAGGACTTCTAACATTCTTCCTAACATTTAAACATTTTCAAATCACTGACTCAGACTTTCTAAAGATTAATAAACCTTCACAGATCTGTTCTTGTCAACCATTATAATAGATTTGTTCTGCAGTGGTCTTATTCCTACCCCCTCAAAATAAAACAAACCAAACAATAAATCAAGACCACTGAAATGAAATCCAGTCTCACCTCACAGAGCAACGGTTTTATGGGTGAAACGTGTGCTTGCTAATTTCAAGAACAAATTATTGTGCTTTATGCAGTGCAGTTCAATTTATACACTTTTAGCTACAGGAAATAAAAAATAAAGCCCACAGGCCAATTTTAATTTGGTCAGTTTTTTCTTTCACAAGTATCCCGTGGTGTAAACTGGCTGACATAAATCAGAAAACCTCTTTCTGCTCTCTTGCCTGAGTGTAAACACAGCCCCTCGAACTGAGAAGTTGTCTCACTTACAGTATCAAAAATGCTTAATACACTTGCATTATTAATGGAATATCATTTCTGCTTGGCAAAGCTGGAGTCAATACTTAATAGATTTAAGTCCTATTTAGCCACTGGATTTTGGGGAAACATGACAAAAAGTAACTCAGTATGAAATCTAATAAAGTAGATACAAAGATTACAAAATGCATGTTTCCATAAATATGCATTCCTCATAAATATTTGAGGCAATGAATGGAAGGAGATCCAATATTCTTTAATCATTTCCTAATTGATATTCTTTAGATATGGCAATCCTGAGTAAATATTAGGCCTCTGTTGAAGAGCTCTGTTTAAAAAAAAAAGAAATCCAACCAAATGTTTCAGGGTTTTTGTTGTTGTTAAGAAAGTACCAGCAAGGTTTTTCTAAATAAAACAGTTGTTTGGCCTCAATGAGAAGAAATTCCTTCCTATATTCTAACCACTGTTCAAGGAAAATGGAAGGAGCTTATGTTGTATATGCAGGATAGGTGCCTCTCCACCTCATAGATCAGATGAAGCAGCTGGAAGGACACTTACGGGTCCCCGCACCGAGTGCTACACTCTGTGGAGGCTCAGAGCTAAGGGGTCTTGAGTTATCAGAAAGGAAACTGGCATTCATGACTCTCCTCTTGCCCGGACAGCTATCCTTGCATGTCACTTAAACTGTACCGTTTTCTTGTTGATAAACTAGGAATGATCCTTTTTATCCTGCTTTCTTCCCAGAGCTATACTGAGGAGTCAGTGAGAAAGCTTCTGTGAAAGTCTCTGCAAACCATTTAAGTTTCTAAACAGAAGTCACAAACAATTTTGGGTCCTAAACCTCCTAGGCCTCAGTTGCCTCAGCTGTGAAATGAGGATTATGAGAGTAGCTTCACGGCAGACTTTTTGAGAGATTTAGATGAGTTAACTAACACAAAGGATTTAGGTGGCCATAATGCCTGACATAATAAGAATTCAGTAAATGTTAGCACTTACATCATCATTATTATTGTTGTTATCCAAAATGAGGGAATTTAGTCCCAGGAAACTTCAGAGGTTTATTCAAGGTCACAACTCCAAAAAGAAAGCATGACATCAGGTGACAGGGATGCTGCTGCATTGATGTCACTTTCCATACCATAGAGAGCTGCTTTACCCTGGCAGATTCTGGCAGGGTGCCACCCGGGATGGTCCTGACAGTGCCCTCAGGGGAAAAGGCATGTGCAACTGGAAACTGATTGGCTCAACTAAAATGAGACCTCTCCAGTTTCACCAGGATAATGGCCACCTTCACACCAAGGACTAGACATCAATAATCAGCAGCCCAGCTTAGAGTGAGTAGGAAGGCCCCCCACCCCTGCAGAAGGCATGGTGGGAAAGAATGTGGTGAGGTCACCCAGCATTCTCAGAAGGAGGGAAAACAAGAGGGGCCCAGTGCCCTATCACTGACCCTGGACTGGGAAGGCAACCATAAAAAATGTCATTCTGATTGATGAAGAGGTGATAAGGTGTGGAGTGATGAACCAACTCCATTTCGAGGTTGGTGTGTGTTCTTAGGAGCTTCCCTCTTAAGGGCCAGGCTTGTAAATCTCCGTCAGTGTTGGTCATTATAAATATGGAGTTGGTCTGGAGCATGACAGCTGCTTTATCTTCTAATGTGAGTACTCTATGTGCAGGGATCCTCGGCAGAGGCTGAAGAACTTTCATAAAAGAGTATGGTAGTGTCCAGGCCTACCTCCCAGCCCACCCACTTGGCCACAGCTTTTGAGCTCTCACCTTCCCAAGCTCCGTCTCCCACTGTTGCACCCTCTTACAATCCTTCCATAACAACAGTTAGGTGCCTATCATTTTTGCTTCCCCGTGAAAGACAATCAAGTGTCACTCAGAGATGCTAAGGATATGTGGAGGGTCCTGAAACACGAGAGGTTTCTTTGCCTGTGGGCTGAGGGCGTTCACACAGTTAGTTCCCTGTCAGTGGACTCCCTCCCCATGGCCAGGAGAAAGCACTGTTATTTGGGAGGCAGGTGGTGTGGGGACTAAGATGCTGGTGTGGGCATTTCCTTGTTATTCTTGTCACTCTCTTCTCTATCTCTCGTCTCCTTGTCTACTCTGCCTCTCTTCTGATCCTCTCTCTGACTTCTCTTCCCTTTTTTCCTGCATTATCCTCTCCCAAATGTGGGCATTCCAGAAAGCAGTTTCACAGATGAAGTCATTTTACTTTCTTCTCCATTGTTCCCAAAACACTATGCTAAGCAAATATTTAAATTTTTTAAATTACCTTGATATTCAGCCCCTGATTTTAGGTGGTACTGTAAGCTGAAACTCCTCCTTGTCTACAAAGAGGGGGACAGACTCAACGATTTCTGAAGTTCCTTTCAGTGCTGATTTCCCAGGAATTTTCAGAATTCACTCATCTCTCTTCTCTCACATGGGCCTCTCTGGAGTTCCAGTCACCTTCCCAAAGGAAATTTACCCCAAACAATGTGAAATCAAGAGAAGGCACTAAAAAATACATGAAGGGATGTCAAATCCTTTGGGAACAAATCCTTTTAATATTTATCAGGGCCCACTTCTTCAGAAGTTCCGTATCAGAAAAATACTGCACAGTCTCAAACAGAAGCCACACAGTACGACAGCAAGACACCACCTCCCTTGATCTTAAACTCTCCTTCTCTGACCTCAGGGCCTTTCCAGCAAGGTGTTTCAAAGACAACGGTGTGTTTCCACAATTCAGCTGGGCTTCATTTGAGGCCGGGTCAGTAGTACCAAGATAGCCCATCCAGAATTGATTGGGATTATCTAGTAAGTCACCTGCCTCTAAATTAATATCCCACGGGAAATAGGATGTTCTGTGGCTGATGCCCTATGCATTAAATGTAGACCAATCTGACACCAGCCATCCCTTGACCATCCAGGAAGTAGGTAGAAATGCCAATCTTATGATGCTGGCAAACATAACCAATAAATTTGTCCTATTGGAATGAAAGCATACACAGCAGGTACTATTATTGCTATTAATAACACACTAAGTGGACGCAAAAGTGCCTGCATACAGAAACAACAATCAAAACCCCAAACCAGTGAGAATTAACTTTGAACTTTGTAATACACAGTATATCACACTCACACAACCAATTAAAAAGGCATGTCATCTTGTTTGGAAAGTATCTATCGATTTCCCAGTTCATCAGATCAGGTTGATGTGTCTTTCAATGGTCTCAATGACATCATCAATATTTTTCTATTTAGAATAATGACTTATTTTATATGCCAATGGCTATAAAAAACAACTCACCTATATATATTTCTACTGACCCCAGCTTAAGCGCCATCTGGTTTTCTCTCTGGGACATGTGATATTGGTAATCTGGAGCAAAAGAAATGTTTTGTTCTTGTCATGAGACTCATTTAGAGACCACAGTAAATTTGTTTAGTTTAAAAACTAACCACTAAATCATATTTTCTCTATTAGAGGCTGGTGCTCTCCACTGCATTTGGTGTCCAAATTATATTCACGCTGGAGTGAATTACATCCATTTCAGAAGCAGCCCCAACCCCCTTTTCCCTCCCATCCAAGGAGCAACAGACTCAGCAGCTGTGTCACCCTCAGCAAACGACCTACTCTCTCGGAAACTCATTCTTCTCACTTATCAAATGGGAAACAGTGCTTGCTTCCTGGGGGCGGGAGGTATCTATTTTACCACTCACAGCTGCCCCACAAGATCGGGACTCCTTTAGCCCCATTTTACAGATGGGAAACTGAGGCACAGAGAGGCTAAATAACTTGCCCCCAGACAGCACAACTGGTATCTGATGAAACCTGTATGTTTGACCAAAGATGCTTATAACCAACTAAACCTGCCCCACAGGCGCAGTAACACAGTCAAAACACCAAACACTAAATTCAGGCACTTGATAGGTGCTAAGGGGGCATTATGGCAGAGGGTTGGGAGTCACACCACCTGAGTTCAAATCTCAGCTTTATCATTTAGTACCTATACCACCTTTGGCAGGCAGCTAACCTGCACGTGCTTCAGACGCCCCATATGCCTTAACAAGTGAACTTACAAGGGGTGCCTGACTTGTAAGGTGGTAGTGATGACAAAGTAGCCTGTGGCACGTACAGTACCTAGCACAGTGTTTGTGTTCAGTGACAGCAGCTACAAGTATTTACAGGCATCCCATGAATGCTATGCACTCTTCCCCTGAAAGCCTTAGTGTTACCCAGGAGTCTTCAACACACATTCAATCTCAGTCTACAAGCAGCATCAAAAATGAAGTGCCATCACAGCCTTGCAGGAAGCTCCCTGCTGGAAGAACTGATCTTTCCCCACCGAGGAAACTGGAAGTAGAAGGAGAGGGTGAAACCCATGTGGCTTGAGATCTGGCTCCACACGAATACACCGTGTGGTTTCAGGGACTCATGTCACTGTGGTGAGTTTCAGTTTTCTTCTCTGTAATCTAGATTAATTCTATCTCAATTTATGGTGTGGCTGTGAGCATTAAACACACATTGAAGCTAAGTTCCCAACAGATGTCAGCTCCCTTCTTTCTACCACCCTGTGCTAAATCAATCTGGGGAATAGGTGATAAGGGGTCTGTAACTTTTCCAAGTCAGGAACGCTTTCCCATCCTAACTGGAGCCTGTAAGAGGCAAGGGCTTGCCTTGAAGCACTCTTAATGGGGAGTCTGAATGTCTTACTAAGTCACTGAATGTGATATAACAGGGCAACCACTATTACTTTTTTTTCATCCATTCTATACAAGAAGTGAGGTTGACTCAGAACAACCTGGAGATGTAAATAGATGTAAATAGGAGATCAGGAAGCTAGAGTTGGGGAAGATTGTTAAAATGTTTGTCAGGGTGATGTAGTATAAATCTAGGTTCTAGCTTAGGATCTTCATTAATTAGCTGAAGTATCTCATATAAAATTAAAGATATATTTTGCAAAGAAGCCCAACTTTCTCTACAACTCTCCACTGTCATGCCTATCCACATTATTTTTTAAAAAAACAATTAATTTAAATTGAAGTGTAGTTGACATATAATATTATATTAGTTTGAGGTGTACAATATAGTGACTTGACATTTATATGCTTTACAAAATGACCCCCAGGGTGAATCTAGTCACCATCTGCCACCATACCAGTTAGTACAATTTTACTGACCATATTCTCCATGCTGTACTTCATATCCCTGTGACTTATTTGTTTTTATCACTCTGTAGGTATCACAGTGTAATTTTCCATCACCTACTGAAGGACATCTGGGTTACTTACAAGTTTGGGCAATTATGAATATAGCTGCTGTAAACATCCATGTGCAGGTTTTTGTATGGGCATAAGTTTCCAGGTCATTTGGGTAAATACCAAGGAATGCGATTGCTGGAGTTCATGGTAAGACTACATTTAGCTTTGTAAGAAACTGCCGACTGTCTTCCAAAGTGGCTGCACCATTTTGCATTCCCATCAGCAAGGAATGAGAACTCCTGTTGCTCCACATCTTCACCAGCATTTGGTGTTGTCAGTGCTTTGGCTTTTAGCCATTCTAACAGGTGTGTAGTGGTATCTTATTATTTTAATTGGCAGTTCCCACTGGTCATGATAGACGATGTTTAGGAGATTTTTATATGCCTATTTGTCATCCATATATCTTCTTTAGTGAAGTGTCTGTTGAGATCTTTTGTCCATTTTTATCGAGTTGTTTCCTTATTGTTGAGTTCTTTATTTTGGATACAAGTTATTTATTGGATATGTGTTTTACAAATATTTTCTCCAAACCTGTGGCTTTTTTCATTCTTTTAACAGCACCTCTCACAGAGAAGAAGTTTTAGACATTTGGAGTTTTCACTAACAATCTAGCTTTCTGGCTTCCCTTGGAAGTAGACTTGGTAACACTGAGACCCATCCCTGCAGGGCTGAAGCCATCTAGTGGCTGTCTCTTCAGACAGGATTGTTCTCTCCAGTTCACCAGAACTGCACCCAGCCCACTTCACTCAGCTGCATGACTCCCTTTGAGATATTTGATTGGTGTGATTTTCACCTAGAGAATTTCCACCTATATCTGTTTCTACATTGGGTTCTACATAGGTTTGCATTGTATAAAATACCTGGTGCTTAAAAAAAGAAGTTTAAATATGACTGGATTAGATTATCTTCCTGCTCTTTCACATCAGGCCTACCCATTCATTTTTGCATTCAACTTCAATGAGAGAAGATATAATTTCATAAATACTCCCTGCAGGGCATCTTCTAATTAGCCTGTCATGCCTGCTCAAATCCATGCCATGGAGCATGATGCCTACAGGATGCCTCATCACCCCATGCCACTGTGCCCACTAGAAGTGCTCCATACCGGCCCTTCTGAGGACTCACCTTCTATGTAGGGATGGATTTAAGAGTCTTTTTATAGGGCAAAGTAGTTTGAACCCAAAATAATGAAAAATAGGCATTTTTTTCCATAGAAATCACCCTTGCCTTGGAAGATGGCCTCACCTGAAGGCATGTGGGAATTAGAGCAGGAAGAAATAGCAAATTGGAGCAGCAGATATCTCTCGGCTCATAGTCATTCTGAAACATAAACCTGAGTGGGATGGTGGGCAAACTCACCAGCAACATTAAAAGTGTTCTCTTTCTCTTTCTTCCCTGAATTGGGATAGTTGACATTCTTCAAGGTTTGTGTATGACATGAATCTCTTTTATCAGGGCCACTGGTACAACTGGAAAAATGACTCCCAGGTTCTAAAAAGCACCAGTAAAAACAAATCCTGGGAGCTTAGCACAGGACTTCACAACAAATTAGAGGTGAGGACTTTTTTTTTTTTTTTGCATAAATGCCTCATCCTCAAGTTGAGTCTGTTACCCTATTTGGGTGTACTTGTTGAAGTTGCATATGTAGAGGACTGTGAAAATTTGCCAGGGTGAATGTGGTACTGTAACCAAGTACCACACATGAGATAGCTTCAACAGAAATTTGTTGTCTCATAATTCTGGAAGCTAGAAATCTAAAACCAAGGTGTCAGCAAGGTTGGTTCAGTTAATATAGACATGCCTATCCCTGCCGTTCCCCCAAGAATGTGGCCTTCCTGAGAAAGGGACTTTATGGTTTGGTTCACTGATTCAAACCCATGATAAAGCCTCCAAACTATTTCTTGGCTAAATGAATGAATGAACAAGCTTCTGATCCCTCTTCTGTAAAATGGGGATAGTAATTTCTGTCATATAAGCCTGTGGTGCAAATGAGGGACCCAGTGCCCATGACTTCATGTGCTGTCTACACTGGGTGGATCCTCAGGGGACATTACCTGCCCAATCTGAGAGATCAGCTCTCGTGACTTCCTGCCCATTGCACAGATGGGAGCTAGAATTCTGGCAGATGATTTTCCTATTCAAACCTGGAAGTTTTGTTTGTTTGATTTTTCTGAATCAGAGAAGGCCCTTTCAGTTAACATTTTCGCTGTTATAATCTCTCTTTTCATTCATTATTACTGTTTCCAAATCTCTCTTATATTTGTCTCCATTCCCTGGCAATATCCATCTCTTGGCTCTGTCATTGATCCAGACCTCTCTGAACTGGTGATGCTGTTTCTCATCATCACTATGATCACATCCAGCCATGGACCTTTTAGAAACAAGAGACGTCCCCGAGACAGCAGCCTCGGGGGATGTTCCCTGCTGACCATCCCTTTTAAGTTGGCCGAGGGAAAGTGTATCACGTCTTGTATTTCTCCAACTTGAACAGAGCTATGCTGATTTAGCACAAATTTCCCATAAAAAGCTGACCCCTAGAGAGCATAAACTGAACTTGGAAAGTTTTATCCCAAAAGCAGAATTTGTTGTAAAGTTATGAGTGACTGAAATGTGAGGGGCTGGAGCTGTTGGAGTTGGTCGAATGGCAGTTGTTTTACAACGCCTGCGACTGCATTTCCTCCCATGAATGCTCAACTATTCCCGCATGTGCCACACTCCCCATGACCCTTGGCCAAAAGCATCATTACCCTGTTCACCCGCTGAAAAAAAGATTAGGACTGTTACCAACAAAGCTGCTTCCCATGGTAAAAAGAGGCTCTTGGATCAAGTTTTCTCTCTACGGTCACTGAAAATGACAATTCATTTCTTCCCCACTAGCCAAACACTGTCTGCAGATGCACACATGTGGATCCCATTGAAGTCCAAGAGGCTCCAAACACATTTGAAGTCTCTTCTTGGTGGCAAGAAAGCAGAGGTATAAAGATGAGCTCTATAGCAGGAGTATGTGTGCACGTGTGTGCATGCATGTGTATGCATGTGCACACATGGGTGGAGAGTTTTACCACAGTCTGAAACCCATTTCTAAATCGTCATTGTTTAAAAGCAGACAACCTGAATATCCTGTGAATCCTTTCACTGTACAAGTGAAATTGATAGAAAAGTTCTTTTGACAGCAACTGCCAGTTTACAAAACCATGAGATCTGTAGGTCAGGAAGCAGAAGGCACATTAAATGACAGCACCATACTTAGGTTTGAGACCACAGACCTGTATTCAAGTCCTAGTCCTGTCACTTTCTAGCTCTCTGCTCTTGAGCAGTGTCCTTATGTCCTTAATTTCTCTGAGCCTCAGCTCTCATGACTTTTGGTTATAAAAATGGAGATTAATATATTGTGAATGCCTAGCATGTAGTAAGTGCTCCAATGGTGGCCATTATCATGTCAACAACAGGAGGCCTAAAGACACTGTGAACACTGCCCCCTCCAACACCATCCCCACCACACACACAACACAATCTCAATCAAACAACGAAGTATAGTAGACTCTTAAAGGGACTTCTTCCTAGCCTTCAAGTCCTTTCCATTCATGAAGCTGGGACCTTTTACTTCTAGCTTACTTCTGAAGAAGTTTCTGGAGTGGCTCAGGTCAGTAGCTTTCACAGTTCAGCCTTGATCCACCATCAATCCCTGGCCCCACTTGGAAGTAGAACTAGATTCTAATCTTGCTTCCATTCTTGCTAGCCATTGTAAACATGGTTTAAGCATGACACATAATGATGGATACTTGTCTGCAATCTTCACAAAAATAAAAAACTCAAAAAAAATGTAATAAATACCCTCCTAATATTCTGTTCCTTTTAAGCACAGCACTATTTGTAGTTAAAATCATATGTGAAATGATTTGTTTAAAATCTGCCTCTGCCACTACACTCCAAGCTCCATGAGGCCTATTTTGCTCAATGTAGCACACTATAGCAGGGTGATCAAAACATAGCAGGCTTTCAGTAAATGTTTGCTGAATAAATACAAGACTTAGAATGTAAAAGTACTCTGAAAACTGCAAAGCACATATTAAAGTCAGATAATATTATTATTATGAGACATCTTGCAAATACCAAGTGATTGGTTACTGGATTGCCCTGTTCAACCAATTTATGTATGTATTTAAAAGCTTTCTACTGTATAGTTTTTGGGTATACTGGTTCTATATAAATGAGTATGATGTTTTTAGTCATTTCTACAGAAATTCAGCATGGGGTCTTGATTCAGGGGTACAAAATCCAGCATTTTAATATTGCTTCTTTGGATAGCTAGATTGTCTTCTTTGGCTGGACATGTATATGTGATGGCTACCCATATTTTACCTTTATCTATCCACTTGTCAGTTATTCTTCAGTCATCAATTCACTTCTGCACTTAAGAACTGTTTATTAAATTCTTTTGTGCCAGGCATGGTGTCAAGTACTGAGGCTATAATGATAAATATGGCCAATTGCCCTTGTATTTAGCTGTCTTGTGGGTGCCCAAACTATAAATGCAGTTATAACAATGTGATGTGAACTATAACAGACAGGCACGTGCATATGTACAAGGGGCAATAGGTGCACAGAGGGGTAAGTACTTATTTTGGAAGGGTGAAGGGTTGCAGGAAGCCTTTCAGAGGAGGTGGTATTTGAACCCAGTCTCAAAGGATGAATATGGGTTTTCCACGTAAACTAGGTGAAGATGTATTGCAGGCAGTGGGAAGAGCATGTGATCTGATGAATAAAGGAAGATGAATGTGAAGGGATGACTGAGTCAGGAAGGAAATTAGCCTAAATCATCTGTCACCTTGTATTTCAATTGTGTTGATATTTGTGGGTGAAGGTGGGTGTAATGAGCTGTTTTAATTGATATGCTGCCCAAGTGGCCAAAAAGGACACCTGAAACTGTGGAAATAGGAAGCAGGGGCTTAGCAAAGGAATAGCAAGGAAGAAGTTTAGGCAGATACTAGCTGCTTGCCACTTCAAGGAAGAAGGTAAGAAACCACCTGAGTGCTGTGTCAACCGATCTGGAGATGTCAAAACACTACAGAGGACTTAATCTTCAAATGTCACAAAGATGTTTCAAAGAATGGATGGAGTGACGGACATTTTCCTCCTCTCCAGGATTCACAAATGCACTTTGGTTCAAAGCAGGGGACATTGTTAAAGACAACATTCTTCTTCCAGAAAACCAAACCCAGTGCTTTTGAAAGCCTTCAACTCCAACTCCGACTCTATTCTGAATATAATCTATGCATTTAAAAATCATTTGCTAAGCTGGGACAATGACACAAACATCCACACAACACAAGCTGCTGTGGATAAAGTTGGGCTGGCTGGTCTAGCTGAGCTGAAAAGTGCTGTTGCAGGATGTTTTCATTTAAAAATTCTTATTATTTTTTAAAGAATTCTTGCTATAAATAAAAAAATATATTATTATTCAAGTGCATGCTGAAACTGAATCATGCCATTCTTACATAATTTTTCATTGGATTGTTGCAACCCATAAAGAAATCCAATTAAATTTCCCTTGCAGGCACAGACCTTCTTTCAGGGGGCCTTGAAAAAGCTGGTTTGTTGTATTGTATAGCAGGTCGATGAATCGAGAAGCAGAGAGGGCCTGTCCCGTTTCTTGTCTTGTGTGACATGATGTGAAGAGAGTCTGCCAGCAAGGTTTCAAAGAGCTGCATTATCAGACAATATAAAGGCCCTCTGTCCATTCTTTCTGCTGCTGTACCACAGAATATGCACATGCCAGTGTCTCCACCCGATGAACAGTTCTGAACACTGTATGGTTAACATACTGCTTTCTGCATCTCGTGTGCATTCACCATCATTATCCCAGACATCGGAGCAAGGTTAAAGAGGGAGTGAGCCAGAGATAAGATAATGTTTTGAAGATACTTTAAAGGGAACGTCCTGGAAACCAGACTGCACAAACATGTGTTTTCATTACCTAAAAAGAAGGCAGAAGCCAATGTGTCACCGAATTATATTATTTTACATTAATCTGTTTCTTGGTTGCTATCTGTACTGTTTATGCATTTTACTTCATTGATTTATATATCAAGTGGGGTCTCAATTACTTCCAGACATACAGGATTTTTATCTTTAAATACAAATTCTTCATGAACAGACACACATATACATACACTTCCCCCCACCCTTATTTTCCTCTAGTATAGAAAAAAAGCTCTTCTGAACTTCTACCATGTAACTGAAACTTCCTTTAAGATGTCAACCATGTTGTAAGATTCAGTTTTCTTGCTATCTATTGTATCAAATATGGAGAACCGAGATTAGAGTCAAAACAAAGAGAACAATACTGAGAGGCATGAGGGAGAAAGATGCCATTCTCTGTATTCCTTACCAGACAGCTACCTGGAAATTATTTTACAGTCTCTTCTACCACTGGCTTTTTTTGGGTTTTGTTTTTGTGTTACTTTTCACAATATTTCACAAAAGTAATGATCACCTAATTATTTACTACCATCACTTATCAACAGATATGAGAGCTTATTTGACTACCGTGGGGGGTTTTACAAGACAAAGATGGTCATTCAACTCTGCCTTTCTCTCTCTCTTTGTCAGATGAAATAGGCACATCTCACAATCAAATTTTCAAAATAATTCACTTATGTTTTCCCCTGTGCAAGGAACACAGGCTTATATTTGTCTTGCTTTAACATTAGGCAGTGGTTTGATTGGTGACAAGATGCATAGGGAGATAGAATTGTTTTACGTAATGGGAATTGCAGGGAGAAAAGCATGCATGAGCATTGCTCTGTGCTTAATAACTGGGAAGCTATGACCGGCTTTTCCAGATCCAGTGTTTGCAAATTTTGTGTGTGTCAGATATGTTTCTTTAAAGTTGTAGTTCCAAAGTGAGCACTAGTATCAGCCTTCTGTCTCCCAGAAGGGCCTAGTCTGAGGAGGAAAACTGGGGCTGATGTGCCCACGGAGGATGTAGAATGTTTTTTCCTTTGTTTCAGGATTTTGAATTTCTTACCACAGAGAATTTTTTCATTTTTTTAAGTACAGCTCTCTGAATCTGAAAATATCCAAGTGAAATGTAGTTGGAAAAGTCCCTCACATGCAAACCTTGTACAACCCATAAGAGGCATGTCTGTCTGTGTCTGTGAGTGTGTGTGGGTATGAGGAACCCTGACTTGTCCTTTAGATCAGAAGCAAACCCTCCTTGCACATCATGTCCTAATTAGACACAGACTCTCTCCCACAAACCTACCCAGACTCCTCCAGAAACCAGGCCTGATGAACTATCAAATTTGCCCAGTCCTCAAGGGTCACAGCCACAAATAAGCTTTTTGCTGAATTTGGCCCATGCTTTAGGTTTTCAGTGAAACTCGAGCTCAAGGAAGAGCCCTTAACTTAAATTTAACTATGAATATTTTCTCCAAGATGCTTAGAGTTTCCCTCTTCTCACCAGGACCCCAAGACACACATACACATACACGCATACACACACACACACACACTCACCAGCCTCAGAGTTACAATTTCACTAAAGGAAAACTTCATAAGGAATTGATTTCAATGACTCTATCTTATCCTTGAGAAGAACTGTAACTGACTGTTAACTAAATTATTTCTCTCAGAAAAACAAGTCACATTCTGAAAGCTTACTAGAAGTTTAAAAATTAGATAGTGTCAAATGTTGTTGCTCTTTGTAATGTAAAGTTTTAATTTTCATTATATACCATTTATAAAAATTCCTACCAAGTCGTAGGGGAAATGGGGCAGAACCAAGACTGAAAAAATGGCTCCTCTCTTTTCTGCCCATACATAGTGAGATCTAAAAGAAATGAGGAGCTCTAGGGAATGTAGCCAAATAACTCAGGCACTGGAAGATTAACTCCATGTCTAATCAAGCCACAAATTTGTTCTGAGGAATCTATCTGCACCTCATTTTGCCATTTGTAAACCAGAGCTCCTCATCATTGTGCAAGAAAATTAAATTACCCCCAAATACCTGGAGCCATAGAAGTGAGCAGACAAGATTAAGTTTAAGACAGCATCTGATGTTTTAGACCTGGCACACTGAAAACCTGGGAGGTTGGGAGGTCGCACACCCCCAGGGGCAGGCACGGGGCAAATGAGAAAATTAAGGCATCTTCATTATATAAAAGCTAGGGGAGCTGGAAAGACAAAAAGACCTGTGTGCGTTGAGTGTTGAGCTATTTCACCAACATCCCTCCAAAGGGTAGAATGGTCACTGGGAAGGAAATGAGATTTCAAAAAATCTTTGACAAATCAAAGGGGGAACTGGGAAAACTGATGAGTAAGAAGACATTTTCGGCACAGTTAGGAGACAGAGAAAGTGGCAATACCCTTCTCTTGGGGGGAAGAGACAGGAGGACACAGCTGTGGAGCTCTTAAAAACTTTGACCTTGATAGTAGGAGACTTGGTCCCTCCCTAGGTATAAAGTAGGAAGAATTTGGGGGTAGGGTTTGGGATAAAGCTGTATCAAAAAGAACACATTTCCAAGGCTACTAAAAAGTTTGAAAGATAAAACCCTAAAGAAAAATATGTAAGGGTAACTGGCACTGAACACAAACCTTGAATAAAGAATAGAATCATAGGCTCATCTTTTTTTTTTAATTTAATTTTTTTAACTTTTTATTAAGGTATTATTGATATACACTCTTACGAAGGTTTCACATGAAAAAACAATATGGTTACTACATTTACCAATATTATCAAGTCCCCACCCATACCCCAATGCAGTCACTGTCCATCAGTGCAGTAAGATCATAGGCTCATCTTTGTTCAACAATTTCTAGTAAATTTTCACAAAGAAACAAATGCCTTAGGAACACAAATGACTTCAAAGAAAATGCCAAAATCCAGACTGGAGTAAACATCCGGGGATTTCATTACCTTTGGTGCTGGAGACCTAGGACAACTTTAGAAATCTGAGATTTCCCTTGGATAGTGACATATTGGATTATAGGGTCTAGTTTAAAGATGATTCCTTAGGCAGAGTGTGACTAGCTTAAAGTTGCCAGCCATCCTCCTTCATCTGAGGTTAGGAAGGAATGGAAATTTTGAGACACGTACTGAGACCCACCTCCAAATCAGCTTGGTCAATGTACTGAGGCTGGAAGAACTGATCCAGACTAGAGAGTGGTGCAGAGGGAAAGAAAGGAGTGGACCTTAGGCGAGCCGTTGGAAGATGACACCAAGCCATTCAAAAAATAATTCCAAGCCAGGCCAGTTCTCTAAATGAGCCCAACTAAATACCACCAAGAGACAGAGGGGCCTGCCAAGCAGTGACCAAACATTATAAGCAAAATTAGCCAATTAATGGGCTCTCCTGTCTCCTGGCTGGATTGCTGTGTCGGCTGCCACAGCACCAGCCTGGCCTTGGATAGGCAAAGCCACCGCCTGCTGTTGCTGGGCAGGCTCTCCACCAGGTGGGCAACAGAAGGGTGGTGGGGAGCGGGGGCTCTCCAGATGGCTGAGCTGCGAGTACCCGTGCTAAGCTTTTTCTTTGCTGCAAGTTACTCTTTAAGCACACACCCCATAACCTTCCAGAAGAGATCCCTGATCTGTATGTAAGCAGCCAAGTGTACCTGAATGGGTGATTTTAACCTGATGTTTCTCTTTTTTCCCCACGCAAAAACTATCTTTTGAAAGATTTTCCAGCAATGAACTACAACCTCTGCTAATGCTTTGGGTTACGTTACTATAGCAACATTTTCTCTTGAGGAATTGAAAGTGTTTGAAAGGATCTTCTTTTATTCATCTTTACAACACAGCAGACAAATGACCATCAGGAAAACAAACACTGTCCCCATCTTACAGATGAGGAGAACCAGGCAAAGACATGTTAAGTAACTCGTCTGTGCATGTGCAGAAAGCTAATAACAGACTCCTGATTTCAATTACAAACTGGGTGATGTTTTCCAACTGTGCATTCTGGGCTCTGTTAAAGAATGCTTTTAAGAGAAAAGAGGCAGAAACACTTTACCCCTAAATTAAGACAAGTTGAGCTGTTTGTTTTATTTGCCGCAGACAGAATAAAAATTCTGCCTTTTGTGACATCTGTAATGTAACTGATGAAGGAGCCTGAATCTATGTCTCTCCCAAATAGGAAATCATTATAATAATATCATTTGTAATATTAATCAAAATAGCCCAATTAAACTCAAGAAGTACATACTGTATGCTGATTTTGTGCCAGACATTGAGCTAGGCTTCTTAGAGATTGTATTTTATCCTTAAAGGGAGATATTATTCCCACATTTTATACATAAGGAAGTTGAGAAAGTAAAGGCTTATGAAGGTGTGATTGGAAGAATAACTAACGTCCTGCCACTTCCCACCTCCCACCCAGAGCTACTAGGGAGGAGGAGAAGGCCTGGTCCAAGAACCTAGTTATGGCCTTGACAAGCTTCGCTATGGGAGGCCTGTGAAGAGAAGGAAGCCAACTCACATGAAGGCATACAGTCTTTAGAACTGAGATGAGAAGTTAGAGAATGGGAGCTCATGGCAGAGCCAGAAGCAAAGAGAGCAGAGCTGGGAAGAGGGTAAGACACCTGCTCACTCAACTCTTCTCCCACCACCATCACCGCAAAAACACAACTGCTCTCTGCAAGTACATTCAAGGACATGCAAGTACATGCAAGTACATTCCCCTACAGAGGAGGGGAAAACAGACCCAAGTTCCCCAGGTGCGGCAGCCACGCTGCATTATCCATAGCTCTGTGTAGAGACCCATCAGGCAGCGGGGCAAGGCATGGCAGTCCTCCTTTGCAAACTCTGGAGGAAATAGAGGCTCTGTGACTCCTAAGGACACAAAGCTCATGAATGATGGAAACCGTACAACAATCCAGAAAGGGCAGCTTTCATCTGCTGTGGAAATATGGAAGCTGCACACATAACTCAATTCAGGGAATGAGCCACTTGACTTTTCTGAAGTTTTTTTAAAAGCCAGACAAACAAGGAGCCAGAAGCTTCTCATCCAATTCTCATGCATTGTTTCCTTTAAAAGAGCTCTTCCCTTAAACACAGGCTTCTTTCCTGACTAAATATGTCATTTCAGCCCTGCTTATTCTGCTTGTTACCACGATGGTGCTAATTCGAGCATGGCTCACTCCAGAGTTGACACTGATCCTCCTCATAAGCAATTGTTTTTCAGCCAGACCCATCAGTGGCCCCCGTCAGCCCTTTCCAAGCATGGCTCCAGCTTTTCAAAATGCTGACAACAGTTCCCCTCTGTTGCCTAGGACAGGTCATGGTTGTCCTTTTTGGAGCATGTAATTGTGTCCTGCGGAGAGCAGACACCCCTGCCCCATAGGCCCAGCCACCTGTTTTCCCCATCGCAGCAACTGGTGGCCCTGACTCCAGCAAAAGCCAGGGCAAGCGGAGACAGTTCGAGAGGCTGGAGTCAGAATCCAGTTAAGAGCCAGAATGAAAACAGGACTAATTAGTGAAATCCATCGGAATCTTTAAACTGCTGCCCGGGAGTATAAGATCATAGGACTGGAAGGGTTTCCTTTTCTGTTTCTAGGGAGGACCAACTTGTGCCACCCTAATGGCAGTTCCATCCCTTTTAAAGGCAATGATTCTCCAACTTGTATATCAGGGGAACTTGTCAAAAATGCAAATTTCTGGGCTCCATCCCCAAATAAGTAGCCTGGGGAGAAGCCTAGGGAACCACATGTTGACCAGCTCCCCAGTGGTTTAGATATAGGTGGTCTTGAGCTCCACTCTATGAAACACTGCTGCAGAGTCTTAAGCAAACAAAAATCCTCGACCTCCCTTAGAACTCATCTGGAATTACAAAAGCTTCAAAAATTCTCCCTAACATCTATACCTGTGGGTTTGGGGACTTACAATGACAGTCCTTGAAAATAAAATAGATGATTTCCTCTTAGAGGAAGTTAAGAGTCCCTGCCTCCCTCCCCAACATTTCCCATCCCTGTTTCCTCACAGGTCCATCTTCTGATGAGCTCCACCTGCAAGTCCTACAGGAAAGGACTATGTTTATAGCCTCAGTCCCCTAACTGGGTGACAATGGATCTGCAATTGAGTTACGTGCCATTCAGACCCAATCTGCACAGACAGCCTTGGGGAAGGCATGGTCCCTGAGCTGTAACATGTCTCTCTACCACCTCAGGCTTCCCACCTCCGTTTTGTGGGCTCACTCTCAGATCTTGGGCTTCTGCCTTGGCACCCCCTTTCCTCATTCTCTGTATTGTCTTCTTTATACTCCCCAGCTGCCCTGGATCTCAGGTGCTGACTTGGATGACACTCTCCTCATTATTTCTTGAGCACTCCATGGGATCAGGAAGGGGTTGCACCGGTCCTTAATTCTATTCACCAAGTGTTTCCAGTTCTCCCCATCTACCCACCTACTCAGTAGATGGTATTTGCCCTCATGTGGGGGTTGTAAAACTAGTTCTGGCCAATAAGCTGTAAGCAGAATTTATGTGGGTCACTTCTAGGACAGAGCATTTAAACAAGAGGACAAACCACCCCTCCGTCCAGCCCTGTTTTCTCTCAGGCAGGGTGACTGGCGGCATTAGAGATGGTGACCACTCCACCAGCCTGGGCCTCTGAGTGGCCGCGATGAGCAGTGTCTCCTGCTGATGTGCACTGCACGTACAGTATGAGCAAGAAACCAGCCTTCATGGTTTTAAGCCACCAAGCTTGGGGAGATTGGTTTCCACAGCGTAACTTAGCTTGTCCTAGCTATGGAAGGTCTTTGTGCTGTTTTCAGCTCTTGCTACACCCTTTCTTGGGGACTTGAGTCCTTTGCCTTTACCCCCAGCTATTAGCTGAGGCACTCCCATGGATCAGCAGACAGACAAACTGAGCAGAATAAGAGTGCAGCCCTGCGTCCACTGGGGTCGTGATTCTCCCCACTTTTCTCTGGCACTGTTGCTTGACTCAGGATCACCTCCACTTTTATACCCTTGAGACACCACTGACCCTCCAGTCAGATGCATTCCCTCTAGCTCACATTTAATGCCTTGGTAGGGTGTCTCTGCCAGGTCATACTTACTTCCCCTCGTCCTGTCCAGTGTTGCTGCACTGTCTAATCAAAGACTTCTCAGAGCCTGTTCTCACAACGGCAAGGGAAATAGCTACCTTCATGATTTCTAGAGATACCTTGATCACTAAAAGTTTCTGTCTAGAGCTGGAAAATTATTACAAGTAGGTCCAACCTAGCTGCCTCTATTTTTCATGATGATGATAATCTAACTGCTAGAAATACTTCATTTCCAGCAGTTGCCCTGTCTACCTTGTGTTCCGGTTCCTAAGGACAGTTGGCAGTGAACCTCCTCTGCAGCAGGCTTTGGCAGCTCATGCGGCTATCTGGTTTTGCAATGATGACAAATGAAATTACTGCAGGTCCTGGAGCCTTGGTCCCTGGAAACCATCAACAGGATGACAGCTCCTTCTATTTGGCTTGTAACAAGCTCTTCCAGGCAACTAATCACCAGACAGGGTCTTCTATCCAGAATGCAGAGTTTCTTAATCTTATTTTGCAGAATTAATTGTGCAACCTCAGTACTGGGATTATTCCTCAACAGGAATTCCAAAACTGTGATAGAGTGTAAAGAAGTAATTATAACCCCAAAGACACGATGATATAGAAAAGAAAAATCTAAAGAAGTGGCATGCTTAAAATCAAAGTGAAATTTCAGAACACATGCGAGTGTAAAATAATTTCCCATGTAAATTTTTGTCACAGTTACAATAAGTAAAACAGATTTAGTTATGAGTCAGTGGAAAGGGGTTTTGCTGTAGAGAGAAGACTATTTTTATTCCTTTTTCCAGGACTTTCCTCTTGCCCCTGAACCTGGTAAAGGGCTTTGCACTAAAAAATTTTCAATTAATGCTTAATGAAATAACCTTATGCCTAAATGTTTTGTGCTTAGTTTATGTGTGTATTTGTGTGCATGTGTGTGTGTCCATGGGGGTAGAAGGTAGGTGTGTATACTTGGAAAAAATAGGTGTGGAAAGAGACATAAAGATACGTGAACACTAAATATAAGGCATTTGCTTCTTCCACAAATATTTATTGAACACCTACCATGTGCTTGGCACTAGTCTAGGAATACTAGCCTCATGATATCCTTCATGAATGAAGGAGAGAGAAAATAAATAATAAGCATATTAGTGATATAAAGAAAAGTAAGATGAGGGAATGGAGAATGATGGATGGGGTGTTACAGGGTAGTCAAGGAAGTATCTTTGAGAAGAAATATGAATAAATCAAGAATTAGATGTGTGGTTGTATGGTGCAGAAAACATTCCAGGGAGGTAAGACAGTAAGTATAAAGGTCCTGAGGCAGGACCTGTTTTGTGTATCAGACAAATATGCCAATGTGGTTATAACTAGTGAAAGACTAGTGATAGGAGTGATAGGAGGTGAAGCTGTGGAGGTGGGCAAGACACAGATCACTGAGGCCTTTTATGTCATGGTGAGAACTTGGAATTTGTTCTGAGAGTGAAGGGAAGCCACTGGAAGATTGTGAGCAAGAGAATGACATGATAAGTTTTGAAAATATTTTTTGCTACTGCAGCACAAAGAATAGGCTGTGGGCTACAGGGCCAGTTATGCCTGGTTATGTTGACTTCCATTCTTCATGATTAAGATTACAACTGGACCTCCATTTCAAGACCGAGTGGTCACCAGAGCCCTGCATGTTTGACTTTTCAACTGGATTTCTGCCTTTGTGTGACCACTCTTCTCCCTCAGATTCTCCCTATGGGAACACTGCAGTAAAATCAAAGAACCAGGGCACCAAAGATCATTCCATATGGGTCTGAGAACACAGGGGGATTGCTGGGCTCCCAAGAGAAGAGGGTAGGATAAAAATAGAATTTGTACCACCTTTCTAACCTCTCCATCCTCAATGCTCTATCTCGTAATTCTCAGCTCTGAAAAATGATGACATAGAATAATACCCACATTTATGGGGTCTCCAGTTTGGAGCATAAACCAAGAGTAAGCACTCTCTGATATTTTGGCTCCTTACCAATTTGAGTTGGCATCAAGACATTTTCAAAAGAAGAATAAAAAATATTTCAGCAAGCTTTCCAAGTTAGTTTCCTTCTGCCACTAAGAACCTCACAAGATAGTCTGCCTAATACAGGCATGCCCTCATAGCCTTTTGCAAAATACAAAATACCTCCATATCCTTTGTTTTTAGAGCTTGAAGCTGCAGACAGAGAATGGAAAGACAGAGAAGACAGTAGCCAGCAAAATGAGGTGAATTAATGAAGCTGGTAGTTGCCTCTGAAAGTTTTTCATGCTCCACCAGGAAAAAGAAGGGCCCCACAGTCTGAGGTTGCAACTGGCATCACTTCTCCAAACTCAGACTTTAGGACACATCTGTGTGACTCTTTTTCAAGAATCTTAACTTCTCTGGACTTCATTTCTTCCTTTGTTAGAATAAAAGGGAATTGGACTTTTTGACTTACATGGGATGAATTTAAAAGCTGTAAAATTCTGATTTTTAGAATCACACACAAAGAGAATCCAAACCAATGTATTCCAAGACTGATGACCTAGTTCTATAACATGGAGATGCATGCATAAAGTCAAGACCTACTCTACGTGATTTTGCTTATTTACATATTTTATTGTATGTATTTTTCCATTTTCATCAAGGAAAGAAGGCAGAAAGACAGATGGAAGGAAGAAAAGAAGGTAGGAAGGAGTGAAAGAAGAAGCCTAAAAAATATGAAATTGATACCCGCTAGATAGAAAATAGACTTCTTTTCCAAATACCAGTGGAAATCTGTTTCCTGCTATCCTCCAGTGTAACCCATATGTTGTGGGGCTAATAAATTTGGTGGCCCTCGCTCACACGCCAATCTTCCTGCTTACATCATTCTCTTTAGGAATAGTTGTTTTGAAAGATATGTCCTTCTTTTGCATTTTCCTCTGACGTGAGTGGAGAGAGTACTAATTTCTGCAGTGAGTCTTCACATGGCAAAATACATTTTTGTGTTGTAACCAACTCATGGCCGTAAGAGACAGCCGGCCACCATAAGGAACCCTTTACCTGTTCTCTGTTTTCTTGCCCTTAACTGGTGCTCACTGGAGAGTGGATCTGGCCATCAGAGGGATCTTTTTGGTGACATCTATTTAATCAGTTCTCTGATAAAGAAAATAGAAAGGAGACCCAGGTTTCTATGCAGAGCATGAGAACCAATCAATTGACTTATTCTGACTTAAGGAGCAACTTCAAGAGCTCACACCACACTATCCCTGATTTCACATCTCTGCCCATTATGAGGTTCTGCCTCTCCTTGTAACCTGACTACCTTGACTCAAGTTGGGAAACACCTGTGGGATTTGATTCTCGTGGAGCCAGTGGCTCTTAAAACTCTGAAACCTGAGAAGCAACATCTGTCGGCCTTTCTCCTCTTCCAGTGACCAGTTTGTGGCACCACAAGGGGGTAAATGCTGAATAAGGCCTGGTGCCTGCACCGAACAAGGAGACTTAGCACAGCAGTCGACACCACGCCCTCAGCATGTGGGGCTTTCTGTCCAACCTGGCCGGCTTTCTCTTTCCTTTCCCCCTCACACAATGGAAAGGAAATTTATTAGGCAAATTCTTCTACAGCAGAAACAGTGTGGGAGTCTCAGCAATCGGTGCGCACTTGACTTCTGGTCTGCAACACATCAAGATCTTGATTTGTAGTGGCCAGAATCATTTGTCTTGTGTTTACAGACCGTCTGAGGAACATCAGTTAACAGGGGGGTGGTCATTTTGTTGACACTTTTCCTCCAGTTCAGAGGGGGAAGAGGCTCAGAGACCAACAGGAGAAAGATGACATCTCGCCTCATTATCTGGGGTTCTTCACCTTTCTTTAGGGGGCCTAAAGCTGGAAAAAAAGTTTTACTTTTCAATTCAAATTCTTCATTTCTCAAGGTTCTTCATGAGAATTTAAAATTCTCTTGCTTTTCAGTCCTTACCTTTGACTGGAAGTTAGATGGATGTCCATGTTGCCGAGCACAGGCAGGAGAATAACGGGGTCTTGACCCCTGATGGTGAAGGTAGGAGGTGGACATCCTGGTCCTCCTGAGGCTGATGGACACCCCAGCTTCCAGCTTCCAATCTCTGGGAACCAAGCCTCTCAGACAACTACTGTGTGCGGTTTGGGACAGGAGAAAGCCCACACCCAATCTGATACCCTTTGGGAATCAGAACTTCTGAGAAGTGAACTTCTGGGGAGGGTCTCAGAGAGGTGACAATCTGAGAATGCTAGTGCTTTTGGAGTGTGACATAGAAGAGTAGAGAAATCACAAGTGTGTTGGGCATCGCCCCTAATGCTGAGCATACCATTAATGCCAGTCAGATGTTGGTGCTCCAGATGGGAAAGGTTGAAAACTGCTGACCCAAGGGGTAAAGGCTGACCAACCAGCATGTCTGGCTCATCAGAGACACTCCCCAAATATTTGAATGATGGAATGAGCAAGAGATTCACTGATTGTTTAACATGTCCCCTTTCCAAGCATATGGTGTTTTAAAACAGGGTCTCTGGGAGTAAAACCAGGGAGGCAGTGCAGTGCAATGGCTGAGGGTAGCCTCCAGATTTAAATAATCCTGAATCTGAGTCCCGGCTCTGTCTCCTACTGGTGGTATTTTGACAACTTGTTAAATGTCATCTCAGTTTCCTGGCCTGTAAACAGAGATTACACTATGGCCTACTTCACAAAGTTGTTGTAAGGGTTAAAACAAGTAAAGTATAGGTGATGGCTCATTTTACATATCAGCTTGGCTAGTCTAATGCCCAGTTGCTTGGCCAAACACCAATCTAGGTGAGGGGAAGTTTTTGAAAAGATGTGATGAACACTTAAATCAGGAGAGTTTAAGTAAAGCAGATGGCCTTCTGGAGTGTGGGTGGGCCTCATCCAATCAGTTGACAGCCTTAACAGGAAAGACTGAGGTCCCCTGGAAGGAAAGAATTGTGCCTCCAGACTGTCTTTGGACTCAAGACTGCAACATCAACTGTCCCAAGGTCTCCAGCCTGACAACCTGCCTACAGATTTCTGACTTACCAGACTCCACAACTGCATGAGCCAATTCTTTAAAATAAATCTTTTTCTCTGGATGGATGGATGGATGGATGGATGGATGGATGGATGGATGGATGGATAGGTATACAGAGAGATCTCCTGCTGGTTCTGTTTCTCTGGAGAACCCTAATACAGTATGTATAAAGGACTGAGAAGAGTTCCTGGACCAGTATATATATGCTCAATAAAAGTTTTCTCATTATCCTTAATTCCCTAAATGATAAAGCTTTCCACACCTGGCCAGAATTCCAGGTGCCTATAGGAAAGTTATTAGGGGGCTGGGATCAGGAAAAACAGAAGACCTGCTCATTGGCCCTGCAGCATACTATTTAGGTAGCACCAGCTCTGGGGGTGGCATTGCTCTGACATTTGCTATCGTGGGGGACAGAAGGCTAGACCCCTTCAGCCACTAGCCCACCTGGGCCTCCATCCCCTGCCATCCTTGTAACTCCTCAGTGCTCACCAGTGAGATGCTTGGCGATTCAGGCTCTTGGGCAGCTATGCCAGTGGATGCTGGCTCCTCGCTCCCCATCCCTGCAGCCCAGTCTACAGATGGTCCTTCCGGGCCTTTCTTCCTCGAGACCCTGTTTCCTCCTCTGACCCAAACTCCTGGTGAATCTTTCTGATAAGTTATGCTCTTCCTCCAGAGTGTCTTTGCTCTGTTACCACCACTAAATCATCTGAATCATCAGCTCAGTATGGAGCCACTGACACAAGACACAGACCCCCAGCTCACCCTCCTCCCTACTTCCTCCCCAGGGTGATTGTTACAAGCAGAGAGTGGAGAGAGAGGGACCCTGCAGCACCAAAAAGCCTGTTGTTATCTGTCCCTGAGCCCAGAAAAGCCACAGTTTCCTCCCTGCCTGCCCTTTGGCCCACCAACTTTGGGCTTTTCTTGCCTTACTGAGAAGAGCCCTGTCCAGTAACTCACCACCAGCCCGGGACATTCTTCATCTTAAATCTCCATCCCTCTTTCCAGGCTCTCTGGTTATGGCTCCAAGACAAGCATGTCTGCAGGACCGGAAGCCACCCTGCCGGGCTCTTTCACTGCCTCATTCCCATGAACTGGAAGATGTAACGTCCGAGCTTCACATACTTGATAATTCAGCGGAAGCCTCTAAAGAGTCTGTAGCTTTACCAAAAGATGATTCAGACTTTGGCTCCTGCACCAAAGGTCACATGCATGATGGCTATGGGCACCTTGACAGGCCACTTAGAATCATGTTTTGATGGGCTCCATCAGACTTCCTAGGACACACCCTCCTTTGACAGAGCAAGCACTAACGCCCAGAGAAGGGGAGTCTTAATTAAGGACACACAGTTAACTGGGAGCCAGACTGGAGCTCAAATGTGGGTCTCTTGATCCAGCCCAGTGCTCCCTACAGACTGCCTGGAGTAGACCATAGAGACTGTATTCACCTTGGCAAGGACCCTGGATACTGTATCTGAGGATTGTTGATAGGTTGATCAAAAGTTTGTTCGTGCAGAAAGTAAGAGACAACACTTTTAGCTTGTGAAATCTGTATACAGAGAGAGAAAGAGAAAGGAGAGGGAAAACCAGGATAGATCTCCCATCCTCAGTCATGCAGTTGTTCTTTTATTCCACTACTGAGCTGGAAGGATAGCTCCCACCAAACTATAGCACAGGGTCCGCCTTGGAGAATTCCTGGCTACACTCCAGAAACAGGAAGTTTGCGCTCTGCACATAACCATGACCTTCACACACACACACACACACACACACACACGCACACAGGGCTTTGGCCAAACTGAAGCCCATGCCATGAGAACGAGAATGGTGGGTTTTAGGGTCTGCACAGGTGTGGGGTCCTCCTTCCCACAGATCCTGGAGTCACAGACTTCTCTCTCTGCTGCTCAATGGATCCCTAAACCTGGAGATCCAGTGGCTACCATGGCCGTGTCTTCACAGGCTCTGGCCAGGCTCTGTGGGTGAGCACCAGCTCTCCATGCTTCCTCCCGTCTCAGACCTACTCGTCAACCTGACTGTGTGACCTCTTCCTGCTTCCCAGCCATCTCCCCTCGCCCCTACAGCTGCTGGAGCTCAGCCTGCCAAGTCTCCAGAGTCATGTGGATCTCACTGCCCAGTGTAGGTGGGAAGGACATGGAGAGGTAGTCATCTCAGTGGGAAGGCCGCTCCCAGAAGGCAACGCTTAGAGGCCCAAGCCAACCCCACCCCTCTGTGGTATTTTCAACAATTTCATGAAGAGCAATGGAAAGGGCATTTGGCCAAAAGACCACTGCTTTTCAGAGCTCAGCTGCTCAGAGACATGCCCGAGGTTCTTTCCAGAGGCCAGGAGCCAGTGCACAGGCTGAGGGAAGGAGTAGCAAGGAGGCAACTCCTCCCCAGGGGGGAGGCCACAGACCATGGGCCCTGGGCCTCAAGTGCCACTTGTGGTCCCTGTGTGGCCCATCAAGACAGAGAAAAAAGGGGACAGAGAAAAAGCAGGAGGCTATGAATTTCCCTATGAAAAGCTTAGATTTTGGAGTCAGACAGCTGCTAACACTGCTAGCTCTGTGTGCCTTTGAGCAAATTACTTAACCTCTCTGAGCCAAACATTGAAAATGAGGATAATGGGTATCCTTCTTGCTTGGCTAGTCTAAGAATTAGAGGAAAACATATGCAGAGCAGTAAGGCAGTGCCTAGTAGCTCTTTAATGATGGTGATGACAGTTAAAATCTGGGGAACACCTACTATGTTCTCAGAAGCTGGTAGCTATTAGGTTGTTTTTTATTCTCAGTGGAAGAGAATGGATGTTACAGGTACCAACACAGACCGCACCTCTGACTTTGTGGCTCAGCTCCTTCCCCAGGAGACTTGAAGCCCCATCATCTTCTCCTGGGGCAGGTGACTCAGAAGAGGGGACTGCCAAGCTGTGAGTCACCGGTCCCACCCTCTCAGGGCACCTAGGTCCATCCTCTTAGGCGCATCCACAGCACCCAGAGCTCAGGCCCAGTCCAGCTGTGCTTCTGCAACCACAAGGTGGTATGGCCAGCAGCCAGGAGAGAGTTCTCCTTTTCCCAAAGTATGTTTGCAGTATAAACACAATCGTAAAAGGAAAGCCAAGTGTCAGCGATGGTGGGGTTGAAGCAAGAGCGGGAGCGGCTGCGTTCCTGGCGATGGCCAGCCGCGCCCAGCCCAACCCGGCGGTCAGTGTGGAGGAGGAGAGGCCCTGCATCCCGTCCTGTTGTCAGGCCGCACAGAACCTACTCTCTGCAAACTTTGCTTGGCTGAAGCAATTGAGAGAGGGCGACGGGAGGAGGAGGCAGCAAGGGAGTTATGCTAAACTTCTCCCCCTCCCAGGCTCCAAGGCCTTGTTGGACTCAGAAAAATAATCCGGCTTAATAAACTGACTTGTCATTTGATCCATAAAATTCACTGCTCCAGTACTTAAGAAATTCCCCTGGGGCTGCATCTGTGGGATTCAGATTCAAAAGCAGAATTACTGACCATGGAGATGGCTCCACCATCAAGTCACCTAAAGGATGAACTAGCTCTCAGAGACCCTCTGGCTATGTCTCCACAGCTATCATCAAATGGAAGATTGGAACAATGATTTTAGGCAGCTCTAACCTCTGCCCCTTCAAAACACAAAACAAAATGCAAAAACTTGTATACTTCAGGGGGAAGTAGGCGTGAGGACATGAATTCTCACAGTTGTCTCAACCCTCAGCAACACTTCGGCTGTGGAATCCCATCTCTTACACCTTGTCCCCTTGCTCTGCCTGCCCTTCTCCCCCATGCCCACCCCTACTGCCACGACTTGTGGACTTTAAGGTCTCTGCAAAACAATTCCAAATTATCACCAGTTCTAGCCGCCCCATGTCCCATCCCTTGCCTCTCTCAGACCTGCTTGGAGAACCTTAGTTCTTCAAGGAGGGTGAGGAAGAGGAGGAGGGTGTAAGGGGTCTGGAAAAGGTAGGCTGGGTTCCGAATCTAATTCAGATGTACTGTACTCTGTCTGCTCCAAAGGAAAACTTACGACTCACAGATGTGTTGCAACAAGCACAGGGATGAAGCCATGGAGGCCCCCGCATGTTTCCCTTGGCCTCCGCGCAAGCTGTTGACATCATTTCAGACCTTGCCATTCATCCACTGCTGTTTGGAGCTGTGGCTGTACGCGGCTCTGTTCCAGAGTCTGGGGAAGGTCTGACTGCAAACTGGGTGGTGGTGGGGATGGAGGTGGTCCCATTGAGTTTGTAAAAACAAACAGAAATGCACTGAACCTTGCCTTTCCCCCACTGGAATGATGAGTGAAATTCACTCCCACCCCCTCTGCCCAGCCCACTCCCCCAGGGCAAACAGACCCAGGCCAAGCTTGCCCAGAGACCCAGAGATGCCTTTGTCCTGTCTGCACTATTTTGGGGAATGATGACGAATGTTCACCACAGGTAAGAAAAGCAGGGGTTCCAGTAGCAAATTCTATCACATCCTTCCAGACGTCATGAGGCCGCTCTGGGCCCGTCTGTGTTCTGCAAATCCTGGGTAGCAGGAAAACACTGCTAATGGCTCCCAGAGGTCTTAGAAAAGAAAATGGCCAAAGTCAGAAATGGTAACATTAGGAAATAGGGCTTGTGCATAGGTGCATGAGGGGAAGGATTAATAATCATTTTCAGAAGACAGCTCTTTTACATGGGGGACACTGTAAAGGAGAGCCTCTTTTTGCCAAGCCTCCCAACTCCTCAAAATCTTTCAATTTGGATAGCATGGACAGCAGCTGGGGCAGCAGGCAAGAAGGGGTAAAACGGCAAGCCGGATAAGAGAGTGCAGGGGGAGAGGGCCTCAGAGCTACCTGAATGGGGGGGTCCCGTGTTTCAGATTTGAGATGTCATGTTTCCCACCACGGGCAAAGCTCTAGACTTTGTCACTAAGATAGAGTGTGGCTTAGTGAAAAGTACTCAGCCTCTGAATACCGTGGAACTGAAATTCAAATCCTGCCAGAGGCTACTCTTCTCTAGCATCCAGGGCCTGCTCTTCAGTGTGGACTTGGGAAGAGGATCACTTCTCAAACATCACTTGACACAGTGTTTGAGGAGAGTGCTTAGCCGTGGGGATGGTCATCTAACCCAGAGCTGGAGGGGAACCAATGATGTTCTTGGAAATGTTTACCAGTTTTCTAGGGGAAAATAGCCCTGATTTCTAGCAATTTCCAATTTCTGTGGTATAAACACTCCCATCATGTTTAATTTAAAGCTACTAACTGTTGGAAGACAATTCATCAGTCTCTTGCATTTCTGCACATCATGTGATCAGAGGTACTAACAGTTTTGTTCTGGACTGTACTTTTTAGGATGTTTGTATTTCTTCCCTCCCTCTCTCCCTATATCTCTTTCTCTGTCTCACTCAATCTCTTTCTCCCTCCAATGCCAGAAACAGGACTCTGCATCCCTAGATGATGAGAGATATGTACTGTGGAAAGGGTCCTGATCTTTGAATCAGTTCTCAAAGAGGAGCCATCTGGAAAAGCCATCTATCACAGCATCCATAGTAGACTCTGATGAATGAGAAATAAGCTGTTCTCACGGCAGCACACTGACATTTAAGGTTGTTGGTTATGGCACGTAGCACTACTTACTCTGACAAATACAAGTAATTGCCACTATTATCTCCATTTATTGATGGGGAAACTGAGGCTTACAGGTTAATGTACTAGATCTAGTACTAGTAAATAGCAGAGCCAGGATTCCAACCTAGGCCTGTCTGTCTCCAAAGTGTTTGCTCCACCCTGCTGAAGCTTTGTAACAAAGGCCCATTGGAGGCAAGGTTTCTGAGGTCCCCATTTTTTCCCAGAGTGGGAAACAGGTCTCTCTGCCAGAAAAAGCCTGTTCCCTTTGGCAATCAGCCCCACCTTCAGGGAAGTCTAGAAGGAAGTCGGACCATCTGCAGCTTCCAGGAAGATTGATTCTTCATGTCCAAGCCACTGCTGTTCAGGGCAGGGCAAGGATCCCGTGAAGAACTCTTAACCTGCTGAGTATTGCACATTCAGGACAGCTGGCAGGCTAAATGAGAGCCCCCCATGGCCACTGAGAGACCCCTGTCACCATGGGACTGCAAGCAGTGCAGTGATTCAGTAGAGCTCATACCATGAAACTGCTGAACAGATGCAATCCACAGTCAGGTGGGAGCTCCCAGGTCATCACAGCCACATCACATCACAACAGAATGGCCAAGACCCTAGGAACCAGCTGTCTGGCTTTAACTTCCAGAGAGTCTCATGTGACTTAGGTTAGGCACAATTTAAGCACTTATGGAGCACCTGCTGTGTACACTGCAACTACAATTGCTACTACTTATGAAACTGTTTCAGAGACTGACGAAGGATTTGTTGTTCTGATTTCTGGGTACGTTTAAAAGAAAAATCTGACAAAGATCCTAAATAAGGTCATTTGGCTTGACATTTAATGAATCATCTTTGCTGAAAAGGACAAAAATATATAAATTCAGGACTCTCTTGGAAAATACCCAACACGGAAATGCTGCTGGAAGATACGAATGAAAAGAAGAGGAGAAGGGGTACCCATCGGTATCTTATCCATGTCTATGTCCCAGCACCAACATAGAGTAAACAATCTGAAAATAGCTATAAATGTTTAGCTTAATAAACAAGAGTTTTCTGAGCTGCTTAGTAGTTCTTACATCTTTTTGGCCTGCTAAGAAATCTGTGAGGTTTTCCTACATGCTAACTCAGGGTGGTATAGAGGCACTGCTGCTATAGCCTTTCCCAGGATATTTGAGAAACACACGGGCTGCTCAGCAGGGGGTCTAAGTAACTGTTCACATCTGAGCCTGTGCTCTGTGGTTCCACCATCACCACCTCCAGGTTCTTGGTGCTTCTGATGCAAACTGAAGAACACAGCCCGAGGTGTGAGTGGATGAGCATAAAATGACTAGCCGCGAAGCGCCTGTCTGCTGAGCTCTTGGAAATGCAAACTTCACAGACCATTTCTTTCTCTGGGTCCTGCCCAGCTCCTTCCAAGCCTTGGCATTCAACAGTCCAAGAGTAGTAATAGTAACTAATAACAGAAATAATTTCCAATCATAACACATGGCCTGATATTACTATAGAGTCATAAGACTTAAAATACTCTCTGTATGAAAGAAACTGTTTGTTTCATGGTTCAAACTTTGGCAAACATAGCTACTAGATCCCCAGCTGTCTCCCCTGACTGGCCTTTGCATACGTGCACAGGGAAATTCCAGTCTGTGCATAATTTATAAGGGCCCTGGCCTGAACACAACTTGCCATCTTACTCCCTTCCCTTCTCCACACTGCCGCCATTTACATTCTAGAAACTTGCAAAATTGTTTGTTTCTCCCTTACTCAAAGCCCTGGGTTTTGATTGTTTAGGTAATAAAATCCCCATTGTTTAGATAATAAAAGTCAAACTCTATACCAATCTTATATGCTACTATATTCTATTCCAATTCCTCTGTCTAAAACCCCATGCTCCAATCAAAATTATCCATTCATTTTCTCTGAATGCTTTCTTTTCTATTTAGTTAATCTTAAAGAAAAATTTACATACAGGGAAATGCACAGATCTTCAGGGTACCACTCGATGAGTTTTGATGAATGTATACAACCACGTAACCACCTCTCAATGTTTCCACATCTCAGAAAGTTTCCTCATGTCCCTTTCCAGTCAATTCTCTCCCCTACAGGCTACTGCTATCCTGATTTCTGTCACCATAGATTAATTTGCCTGCCCTAAACTTTAGTATATACTCTCTTATAGCTGGCTTCTTCTGCACAACATAATGTTTTGATATTTACAGATATTGCTGCATGTATTGGCAATTTGTTCTTTATTTATTAATTATTGCCAAATGGGATTCTACAATATGAATGTGCCACATGTTTGTACCCACTCGCCTGCTGGTAGATACTTGGGCTGTAAGCAGTTTTCAGCTACCACAAATAAAGCTGTGATGAAACTCCAGCCCAAGTAGTTTTATGGACATGTGTTTTCATTTCTCCTAGGTAAATGCCTAGGAGTAGAACTGCTGGAGCATAGGATAGGTGCATTTTTAAGTTTATAAGAAACTGTTGAACTTTTCCAGAGTCATCCGTTTTATACTCCATTTTACACTTTCACCAACAATGTACAGGATTGAACAAACCCTTTATTTTCTTGCCCCTGAGACTTTGTGTTCACTTTCATACACCTGGAAAGCCCTCTGCCTACTGCCTCACTCCTGTCCTTACCACCTCTGTTAAGACATCTTATATATTGTCTATAACAAATAGTCCCAAAATGTGTAATACCTTAAACTCAGGAACATTTCCTTTTCATTCACATAGTGTCCAAGGCAGTTCTATGGCAGCAGAACTGCCACCTCCAAATAAGGTTAACAAGGCAACCCTGCAAGTCCATATTTAGCCAAGGATGGAGAATGAGCAGATGGAGAAAGAAAACCTATTTCTTTACTGACTTGGCTCAGAGGTAACCATCTTCCCTTTGGTGACATTTCGCTATTGAGAACTAGTTCCAGGCCTCATCTAGATGCAAGGAAGGATGTGAAATGGGGACCTCAGCTGAACAACTGCTTAGCAGCCACAAATGTGTACAATGGAAGGCAGAACACAAGCCTTTGGTGGTGGACAGTTAGCCATCCCCACCATCCCAGGGGTTAAAGTCTTAACCTCCTTTCCAATCTGACTTGCCTACTTCAGCTGTCTCACAGGCTGCACAGAATTAATCCCTCCTTCCATATGTCCATCGTACATGCTGTCCCTTCCCATACAGCACTTGCCTGCCTTTCATTAGTTATTTCTGTGTTTCGCCCACTAGATGGCGCACTCTCGGAGGGCACTGGCCATCTCGGATCCCGGCGTTTGGCACACGAGTCTGCCAAGACGTTTGCTGAACTAGCTGTGGTGGATACACATTTGGCGCCCACCAACCTTGGATGCACCACTTGTCTGCTCTCCCGACTCCCCACTTTGACCTGCCTGCGGCCACGTACTTGTCTCGCCACCGCACCATGAGCCACAGCAACCTGGCACCTCCAGGTTGACACAATGGGACGGGGTGTGATTCTCGGTATTATGGATCTCTTCCATCACCTGACGGCTGCCCGTGGAGGCTCCGGGGAGGGCCCAACACCCAACAGGCAGGGCCTGTGTCCTGAATACTACCTGTGGCTGAGCCCCTCCGCTGACCCATCTGCTGAGATTGGGCATTGTTTGTTGAATCCCTTAGCCTACCTGACACACTCACACTGTGTAAACTAGGACCACTAAGCTGAGGGAGGGACAACCAGTCCCCCTGTCTTTCCATTCCCTTTCATTACTTGTCATGACATGTAAACTATACCATATCTGGCCCTATGCTGGTGTGTGATGCCTGCGTCCAGGTAAAGAGAGTTTTCAAGGTAAAGTTTAACTATGATTTGGTTGTTAAACCTGCTAATGATTCTATTGATTCTTAAATTTTATGCATTTCTTCTGCATCCCATTCAACTATAAGCTCTTAAAAGTCAGGTACTAATTCCTCCTCTATACCCAAGGTACATACCCATAGTAAGGTACCCATTCATTTAGTATTTACTGAGTGTTACTATGTGTCACTCACTATTCTAGGCACCAGATATAGAGCAGTACATCAAAGAGATCAAGTTCCTGTCTGGGGGAACTTATGTCATAGTGGGAGAGACAGATAAAACAAATATGTGTGATTTTTGAAAAAGCTGTAACAACAGAAATCTCCTCATGTAGCATCATGTCCTTCCTCCAGCTCCTAGCACAGGAGCATTTTCATATTTATTTGGGTCAATGATTGATCAACACCTGTCTCACCCAAAGAGCTGTGAGAGCTGTGAGTCTGGGGCACCACTCTCTCCCCAGCACCTAGCACAGAGCTATGGTAGATGTAGATAACATCTACATCTGCTGAGGGCTGATTATTTTCCAGGCACCTTGCAAAACATTTGCATGCATTATCTCCTTTAGTCCTTACGCCAGCCTGCAGAGTGGTCACTGCCTCCATTTCACTAATGAGAGAACTGGGACTAGATCACGTGACTGACCCAGTGTCACCTGGCTAGCAGAAGGTGACAGACCTGACATTAGAATCCACTCACTTTCCTCAGGACTGTGCTGCAACACAGAACAAGAAGTGATCTTTCATGTCCCGTATATTCTCTCAATAGCAAGGAGCACCAACTATGGGCCACCACTCCTGTGAGCTGGGCAATTCAGCCCCTTCTGCTCCTTGCTCTGGCCAGTCTAGGCAACCTTCCCCAACAGATGGAGGTTGTGTGCTTGTGGTAATTACAGACTGTGTTGTCCTTTTCATTTATGTCTTCACAATCCAGCTTGACATTGTGTCATAAAAGTTTATGTACTGTGTTCTCTCCGCTCCTTACTAATATTCTCTGGCATTCTCCCTGGCCATCCAAAATCAATACTATCACTCGTCTCTCAATAAAGTAGGGAGCTATGAACAAGGCCCAAATGTGCACAGTGACTATTTGCAGCAATTAGACGTCACGCTGAAAAATAGCCATGCAGAAGGAGAGTAGGCAAGATCTAAGGACCAGCACATCACTAATGCCCCTTACCAGGACCCTGGAAAATGGACTGATTAAAAAAATACCCTCTCCTCTCTCATCCCTTCTCTTTCTCATACTCTCTTTCTTTCTCACAAGAGATAAGGAGAGAGAAGTGCATTCAAATTAGGGACCCCAGCGATCAATATTTACTTGCAGTGGGTGGACTGTAATCAATGTTAATTAACCAGACTCTTTTTCAGTAAAGGTTGGGACAGGAGAGTAACTGCACAATATTTTTGACCAAGACAACAGATATTAATGGGCTTTGGTAGGGTCAGAGTGCAGGAAGGAGAAGGCAGGCGGGTCCTGAGCAGCTCAGTGGGAGAACATGTACCCAGGGAGAGAAGAGACTTTAACAGTTTAAAGGTGGTCCTATCAGTGGGCCCTGACGGTCCAGAAGCTCTGCTATTTGCACATCCTCCACCAAAGTGCAGGGTTCCTGCCATCAGAACAGTGAGCTTCATCCATCAGGGGATGACTCCCACAGTGTCAGCTAGTCAGTGGCAGCCACCAGGAGGGTGACAGGTGACTCAGGCCACCCACCTTCCCGTGATGCTAATCACCTTAAGCATCGTTCATACCCAGACGATGTTACACAACAGCAAGAGCAAGGAACTTAACGACAGAAGGTCTGGGATTTTTCTTTGGGAGGTGCTTCTGGCTATGTAACTGTGAGCAAGTCACATGACATCTGGACTCTCAATTCACTCACTTATTACAAAAGTGATTACCACTGACCTCATGAGCATGGGCTTGTAAGATTCAAACAAGGTTCTCTGCGGAGGCCCATTGTAACACGCTTCAGAAATGTCAGCAGCTACCATAGTTAGGAGTAACAAGGACAAAGGCCCGGAGCCTCTGACTGCAACCAGCAAGCATAGAAGATGGGACCTGAGGTTCCTTTCTGATCTCCAATGCTGTAGGAAGTTGTCTTTGCAGTTACTCATGCCAGTTTTTATTGGAAAAGATTACTTATCTCTAAATAAAAGTATAGCATTGAGGAGAAGACCCCCCAATGTGCCAGTGCTACTTTTCAATACCCCAGTAGTAAAATAAAGTTGTAACAGTTGGAAACATGACAGAGCTGCCAAAAAGAAAACTAAAAGTTGTATCTGCTTTGAAACCATGCACACATTACCAATTTTTGGTCAATGTAGAAAATAAAAACGGATGAAGCCTATGGGTTCCACCTCCCAGAGATACCTACCATGGCCAGATTCCCTGGGCTTCCCCCAAATACCATTTTGGTCAAATGGTAGTTCTACCTACAAGGGAGGGGCCCACATCCTTCAGTCAAGAGTAGAACACCAAAACTGTCATGTTCTTCTTGTCCATTGCGGATGAGGGAGCACTCGGGGGAACACTCATAGCAGGTCATACTGTCATGCAGAAAAAACATTCTAATTACCCGAGGCACCCCCTTGGCCTCTGGGATAGGGTAGTCCCAGTGGTCGGGATAATCACTAGCTCTTCCTTTCCCAGGCATGTTTAGGAGTCTTCCATGTAAGGAAAGTGAATGAGAAAACCGAGGGTTCAACAAACTACTGAGCATCTGCCATGAGGCAGCACACCCCACTCACACGCTGGAGACCCAGAGGAATACACCACCTCTGCACTCAGGTTGCTTACAGAATACTAGGGTTGCCTGGACAGAGTCAAATTAACAGATAATCGCCACACAGGGCAGGGAGAGCACAGAGGCTGGGGCTGGGGTTGGGGTAAAGGAGGAGTCTCTAAAGAAAGAGGCAGTATCTGCTCAGTGGGCTTATCAGGCAGCCCACAGCCATTTCTTCCCTTCTCACCCCTTCTTCACACTCTTGTCCAGCCACAATACACCAGTCTGAGTCCTTACAGCCCCACTCCCTTTGCATAAACTAGGATTCACTCTTCTCAGTGAAGAGAAGGACAAGAGAGCAGAAGGGAGAATGAACTGAGGAAACAAGAAAGGGAGGGGAAATCAGGAGATAGCAGGGAAAACAAATGATTACCTCACCATGAGATTTATATACTAAGCTCATATGCAAATCTTGTCCCATTGATCTGTGACTTCAGTGAATAAAACTGCCTTTTCTGGAGCTATCGATTGTGAAGCAAGCTGAGAAGGCCAGCTCCGTCCTGAACAGATCTCAGAGTGAGCTCTCAGTGGGTGGGATTTGCACTTAATTAGGAAAGAGCATTTGTCCACAGTGACCCAGGCACTTCCTTGTGGAAGAAAGAAGCTTCAAAAGCACCCAGCCCCAGTACAAAAAAACACTATATTTTGGCAAACAGGACCATGTCCACCATCTCAGAGCCCAGGGGCAGGGGCCTCTCTTGGCCTGGTCTAAGGGTGGGGAGCCTGGCCTGCCTTCAAGGAGACTGATCCCCAGAAACTAGTGGGGCTTCAACATAGACCTCAGAGGGGCTGAGCCTGGAGTATGGGCAAACCTGAACAGTTGGGGGGAACGAGATGTGCTTCCACACAGCACTCCTGTGAACAAAGGAGAAGGGATGAGGGTGCAGGGACCCCTCCCCTGGCTCTCTATAGCAAACATTCCCAGAGCTGGATCAGACTGTGGAGGTACAGCCATAATATAACAAAGGTTTTTGAAAGAGAAACATAATGATGAAAATTCTGTCACTCTCCTGTTGAAAAATTTTCAATGGGAAGATACCAAAGTTTATTGAATCACTTCTCAGATTTTTCTCTCTTCACTGTTAGAAAAGGAAGTGCCCCAATTACATCTGATACTAGAGTGCTTTGGGGTCCAGAGAAATTGCATCTAACAGCTTAGAGGGAAGGCCAGGGAAACTACCTGAAAAAAACAGTGACAGATTAAAATTAAAGAGGTGGATAAGTTAACTAGAGAAGGGATTAATGGGGAAATGAATTTTCCAAGATAAAAAAATAACCCATTTATACAAAGGGAGTGGGGCCATAAGAACTCACAGTAGCGTAATATGGCTGGAACAAGAGTGTGAAGAGGGGGTGGGAAGGGAAGAAATGGCTGTGGGCCACCTGAGAGATATGGCTGCCAAGGGGTGGAATGTGGGTGTCCACATGACGGAAGTCAGACACCTGACCTTCTAGAAACCACTCCCAACCAAACTCAGAGAGAAACTTTCAGAAGACAATGTTACCTGCTAAAAATCAGATTAACAGCCATTGGTTCTGATCTCATCTCTGAGGAAGGGAATCATGCTTGGTTTAGCCAAGTCACTCACCTCTTTGGGTTTCCATTTCCAAATCTGCAAAACAGGTTTCATGACCCGGTCCCATCAACCTCACAGGGGATTTTGAACAAAACTTGTGAGAGCCTACAAAAAAAGGAATGTAAAGATGTCATGCTCAAGGCTCTCCTTTTATGGATAAGGAACACAAGGGCCAGAGAAGTCATCGCAGCTAAATGGACAGTGCTGAGCTGGAATTTAGATTTCCCAACTTTCAGGCTATTATTCTTTCCCTGCAAAGAGCTGAGCGTTATTGAAGCTGAGGGTTATGGTTCCTGCCAAAGGGAAACACAGCAGAGCAAGATGATAGAGTTTCTTATTTCAAGAAACCTAGTACTTGAAGGTGCTTTGGATAACACATACTTTTGAAACTAACTAAATATTTGGAGTATGTCTTCCCATCCTTCCTTTCTGCTCTAAAAACAAAAACAAATCTCTGTAATTTTGTGTGTGGAGGGGTGGGTGAAGGGGGACTGAATTAAATATAAGGGAAAATCTAACTCAGTAACCACAGATATGAAAGTGCCCCAAAGTATTTAGACCAGATTCACATCTTTGGAGGGAACTCTTAAGTTTCCACTGAATCCCTGAGAAAACACAGCCAACTGCCTTGGGTGACTTCACAGTTGCTCTCTGAAAAGGTCATTGTAATCCACCCTCTTCATTCCATAAACTAGCAACTCTGAAAGTACTGTAGGGACAACCATTATCTGGGGGACTACAGAGAAAGTTCATAACTAAATGAAATAATTTAGAGTAATAACTGTTACTTACTCAAAGTTTGCCTATTTCACTTGGTGCTTGTAATAACCCTTAAGTACAGGAATTGTCCCCATTTTCTAGAAGAGGAAATTGTGCCTGTACCCCTCACTGACTTCATTTACATCCAGTCAGTACCCAAGCCCTACTGAATCATCCTCCACAAAGTCTCATTTGTGTATCCGAGCTTTCCCAGTGCTTCCTGGAGTGTCTGGTGCCTTCCACTCTCTCCTTCCCAACTGCTCTCACTCACCCAACACCCTCCATTCCCAGACGGATGTGGGACCTTTCTTCTCCGGTGTCATCACACCACTGCAAATTCATAATATCTGAACTGCTAGAATTTATGTACCCTTGCAAGCTCCCCCTTTATCTTTTCAATTGTATGTCAATTGCCCAAGACTGAGACCACACAACCTACACTTCACCCAGAGATCTAGTTACTGATCCCCAAATAAACCTTATGCTCTCCACCCTTGCTCATGCTGTTCCCTCCCCTGGGCTCCAGTAAAATTCTTCTACCTTTTCTCTGAAATCTTTCCTGATGTTCCCAAGAAGTTCCCACATACACATTCACCATGTGAAGAAAAATTAATGAACAAGGGTGTTCACTACAATACTGCTTCTAATTGAGTAAAAAGCCTCAGAGAACAGTGTCCAACTGTGGATCAGTAAGAGACATTTTGGGACAAACATACAATGGAATATTATGCCACCAGGGGAAAGTAAAATGAGGATAAGATACATCTATTTGTGGTGATACAGGTTATAGAACAGTATGTATATGATCTCATTACAGGAAAATACATGTTTTTGTATGCATAAAAATTCTGAAAGGCTACATCAAATTCTTAATAGTCTCTATCTCTGGGATTAGAGATAGATAAGGGGAAACTTAACTCTCTTTACCAAAAACATTTCTAATTCATATTAATCTTTATGGCAGTGAATTACTTTTAAAATACAAACATTTCCCATTTTGGAAAAAAGAAGTTATTTTTTTCTCTTTTGAATGGCTTGTAGCCCATAGCATACCTGGCCTGAATATGTCTTACACCTCTTTATCCCGTGGCATGTAGCACATCGTCTCACATGTCAAACATTGTCTTAAACTGGGATATTTTCACTGGTTGTAGAGCATTGACATAGAAGATTAAATCTAAGAGCCCTGCTTTCTGGCATTTCCTCATATATATTGTGGATGCTCCTGACATATAAACACACACGTAATTTACCACCGTCACCTTCACATACACAGATGGAAATGAAGCAAGGCAAAAATGCATGACCGTTCTTCAAGAGGAAAACCTGCTCATCAGATTTGGAGAGACAAGCTAGACCACTCAGATACATAAAATAAAGAGGAAAAAATGAGGACAAATTTGTTAACTCTTACCCAATCCCTGTTTTCTCTTGATCTTAAGGTTTTAAACTATCTCTGGGAGATACTGTATTATAACCAGGGTCAAAATCTATCACCAAGTTCAGAGAAACTCTGTTAAAGTGGCAGCGAAGGGATGGGAATGTACAGGCCCCTATTTTTACCTGTCCCTGGTTGGTTGTTTGTTGGGAGTAGATGTAAATAATTTAAACTCCTGAGTTGTATTTTTGAACACCAGTCATTGTGGCAAGGTGTGAAACACAGGCAGCCAGAGCATCTTGTCAGAGGACCTTCTTAAGGACAGAAAACAGGGTGCTGGGTGCCCTATCAGCAAACAGTAGTTGTGACTGTAGGATTCTTTAGAGACCCAGAGGGACATATGTAAGAAGAGCTTCAAAATAGAAATGCTTGGTAGACTAAGAAAACTGGGCCCCATAACTACCCACAGATAACAGCAAAGTAGTCTCCGTGGCTCAACAAGGATATCAGCATGTAGCATCACTTCCAAAAAGAGCCCTCCCTCTCCAAAAAATGTTTTTAAATTAATTAATTTATTCTGGTCCTTGAGAGGCTTAGGGCATCAAAAATGTTTTCTGGAATTGTGATCTGTCAGGAGACACTACTTTAATATTCTCATCCATTCATCACAAAGCCTTTATCGATGCCAATTCTGTGCCTGTTAGGGTATAGGGCAAAGAAGCAGGTGAGAACTTCTACCATCAAGGAACTGAGACAAACACGCAAGAGTACAGAATTATGAACTTAGGAAGGATTCGTATTGTACAAGGTTTCAGAGGATGATTTCATCAGGAAGTTTAGATGCTTCTTATGAGCCCTACATATGCTGAGAATGCATAAGATACTGAAGAGCTATGAGAGGAAACTCATATGCTGTTCCCCAGGGCCTTCACATCTTCTTAGGGAGTGCAAGACTTTTGATGGGAAACAATGCGAGAACGATAGTATAGAATAAAATACTAAATTATGTGGTACTAAGATAAGTGATAAATTGAGGGTTATGAAAAAGGAGTAAAAAGTAGTGGAAGACTTCAATTCAATTCTAAAAACATTTATGGAGCCCCTTACTATGTAATAGACATTAGGCAAACACATGGAAAAGGGGATTAACAGGACAATTTTGGACAAAATAGACTTCTTCCCTTCAAAGAACCTATAGTTTATTAAGGCAAACAAGACACATGAATAAATACAATTAACACCAGATGCTGTCCATTGCACCCAGTTGCTGGGATATCTATGCACTCAGTCCAACCAGACAGGCACTGAGTTCTAAATCACTTAGGAAAATTCTGGCATCAAAAAAAAATGAAGCGGAACAGTAAGGAGGATGAGAAGACAGAGAGAAAAAAAGGAGAAGAGAGGAGGAAGGGAAGGGAAGAAAAAACCTTGAATCGAAATGCTTAGATGCTAAGAAATGTGCTATTCACATAACTTCAAGTTCAGAGGTAGGATGATCCTGAGCTGAGGTTACTTCCACCTCCATGCCCTGCTGTCCTCTTCATTCTTCCTAAAGCTGGTTCCAGCTGGACAGCAAGACGGCTGCAGCAGGTCCAGGCACCACTTCCAGGTAGAACACCAAAGAGCAAACAAGGGACGGTTGTTTTGGTTCTCCCTCCCAGGGACCCTTAACAGACTTTTCCTCGCATCTCGTTGGCTAAAGTCAGTGCAGTTGTGGAACCATGACCACTACAGTCACCTACCATGATTTGGGCCCTAGGCTAGGTGCTTTGAATAAGACAAAGTCTCTCTCCTCAAAACAGGTAACATAATACCCAGTTACAGCATCATGTGCTATCTAGAGCACTCAAGAGTGGCATCTGGGAGGGATGTGACGGATGAAGAAGAAAATCTGTGAACAGTAAAACTGGCTGGTGGAAGAGAGGCGGGAGTTATAGGCAGAGAGAGAAGTAAGTTTCAAGGCTAGAGGCAGATTCCATGAACAGACCATGTTCTAGGCACTGCCACATGTAGTATATTCCCAGTGTCTAGCAAACTGGCTGGAAAATATTAACCTCTCAATAAATGCCAGCCTGACATCTGAACAAATGAATGAATTAATGATCATGGAGTGTAAAAAATAGCAGGCAGTTTTGTACATTATGTACATCATCTGTACTTGCAAGGGGTCTTTCATGCTATGCTAAGGAGTTTGACTTTTATCTTGAAGTCTATGGGGAGCCATTGAATATTTTAAGTACAGGAATGGCATGATCAAATTTTGGTTTTGTAAGACATCATTCCTGCTGTAGTATGGTGGAAAAAAAGGCTAGAGGTAGCAAGATAAACTAGTCAGAGTCGGCACACTAATGAAGGCCAAAGAGGATTAAAAATGAGAAACCTCCACCCAATGGTGAGCTACCACAGAAAAATGTGGATCTTTTTGTTCCATCCAACTGGCAAAACAACAACAACAACCTGGGAAACATGTCTCAGATACCTGACCAGGAATCTCTGCCTTCATTTCCTGAGCTCAATGGACTACAGTTTGCAGTACTCCTCTGGCCTTAGCAACAGCTCAGGTATAGCTGCAGTGGTATTCCCACAAGACCTGGAACCATCCTCCTAGGAGAGAACTCTCTTGCTAGTTAAAACCAAAATATATCAGTATTTTTTTAATTGTTATCCTTTCAAGGGCTTATCGGGACTGAGCACAGGATTAGCAGAGAGCTCTTGTGCCTCCATAAAAGACTCTTTCCACATCAGCTCTTCCCTGACACAGCTCACTCCCAGGGACCAATTGCTATGGGCTGTCATTTCCTCGACTATTGGAAAAAAAAAAAAAAAATGGAATGGGGGATCAAAACCTGATTTGGCTTCAGGGAGTTGTTGAAGGTGAAGAATATCCTGTCTTCCTGTCTGCTGGGTGCTCTGAGCTCTTCAAAAGAGCGAAGGAGACAGCATATTATTCATGCAAGACAGCAGCATTTTCCACTCTCCTCACTGGGGAATGGAGAAGTAAGTTTCAAGGCTAGAGGAGCGTGATCCCCTACACCCTCTCTGCAAACTCTCTCCCCAAGCCCAGCCTCGGGGAGGCTCCAGGAGGGAATAAATCGCCTGCAGCACCGTCCTGAGAGTTGAAAAGCCCCAACGCAGGTGTGCAGTAGGCAGCCCTGGAGGAAGCGCCCAGCCCAAGGCCAGCTGTGGGCTGAGCCTGGCTCGGAGGCTGCCTGCTCAGGTCTAGCTCTTCTCCAGCGCAGAGACACTCCCACGGCAGACACCCCACCCCCTAAAGCCCCTTCACATAAGCTCCATCTCCAACCTCAGGTCAGAACTTAGGCCCATTAGTAATGAATCACTAGGACTTGAATTCAATTCAGCCATTTGTCAGGGTAATAATCAGCGTTTTTATCCTTCTTGCATGTTGGCCTGCTTTCCCTTTTTGCTACAGTCACCACCTGAATAGGATTAGAGAAAGCAAAATACTGCAATTCACTGGAGATCACATTTCCCTTTCCTCAACCCTCGGCTCCACTTGCTGCTGAAAAACAAAGGATCAGAGAGCCCACACGGGGGCTGAGGAACCAACGGGGCAGCCATGGGACTTGACCAGGCTCAGCTCCACCTGCTCAGGTCCTCACCTTCACCGACTGGCATCTTGGGGCCCACTCTGCCACACCCACCCCAGCATTTAGGCGGTTATTTACGTAGCCAAACACAGGCTTTCAGCTTCCAGAAGGCCTGTGCAGGGGCCAAAAGAGTCGGTGTTTTTGCCTTGAGGCAAAGACCTCTGGGTAGAAAATGTCCTTGAAGAGAAGTTATGTTGTGTCATGCGTTTTTATGGGGGAAGCAAAAGATCCAAGCGTCCCTACCTCTGCTGATAAAGCGGCAACAGCCGGTCTCCAGCGCCAGGACTAGCAGCTCTCTTTCGCACACACGTACGCATGCACACACGTACGCCTGGGCCTCTGCCGTCCTGGTAGAGAGGAATTTGATCATCTTTTTGTGAGCACCCCATGTGGTTAGGGGGTATTTCCTAGTTTGTTTCTTCTCTGGGACAGTTGTTGGATCGGCTCCTAAGGGAGTCTTGCTGGGATATTCAATATCATGCAGTTGAGGCTTAAAAAATATCAATGCCCCAGCAAGAGAAGGTCATGTACTTCATATTGGCACAGGTCCCAAGACGTGGTGTTTTCTGTTTTGGAGAATCGCTTAGGTTTAATGGGTGTTGCACACAAAGAATGATGGGAATTTGGTGATCATTTTTTTAAAAATTAAAAAACAAAAATAAGAGAAATCAAACAAAAACAGGCTGCGCTCAGTGTTTGTACAGGACCCTGAGAAACCACTCTGAGCTGTTCCAGTCCTCCCTCCAGAAGTCTTTGGTGGCACCAGCAAACCTCTGGATGTATCTGGTGTCACGGAAGACCTTCTCTAATGCCTTAGGTCCTCATTTTCTCTCCAGGGACCATATGAGCAATCACACTGTGCCTCTCCCATAGGCCTTCTTCTGCTATACCTTAACCAACTCCATTCCTTCTTCCTCTGGGAAGAGATTTTAATGTAGTCATTTCCTGGGTAACCCCTGCAGATGTAAAACTCATTCCAGGGTGTTTTCTCCTAAAATGTTCCAGTTGTGCCTTACACCTCAGTCAGTCATATTAGATCCAAGAAAACATGGTAATAATTAGCCTGCATTGAAGAGTAGGGTGTTCCAAATGATCACTGATTTCTCCCTCAAGCAACCTGTTCTGTGGGTTTCTGCTTTGGGGCGTGTTAATTGGGTGGGAGGGCTCCACCCCTACATTAGAAAAGGGACAGAATACTGATCCATTAAGGGCCCTGGACATTCCACCCTGGGCCTTTATTTGCCTGTCCTATGCATACTTCAAACAGAAATCATTATTTTTCTTTATTTAATGAGGGCTGCTGGCCTTTCAAGGCAACCCTGGAGGCATATCCCTCAGCAAGATCTGCTTTATCTTCCCAGCATGAGCTCCTTAAGGGAAGGGGCTTGTTCTTGTTCACCTCTGCATTCCCAGTACTTAGCATACCATAAATGTAATAATAGTAACTACCACTCACTGAATACTGTAACTTGCACCGTGTGCTTTGTAAATATGATCTTTCTCCATTAAATATGCTGAATTGAATTTACCTGACCCACATAGTAGGACTGGCATTGCTTTAAGGGGCATGGTGGTACCCCAAGTGTGGATCAGAGAGGCTTCCATTCAAATCCTGACTTTGTCACATAATAGTCACTTGAAATTTGAAACTCTGACCTTGGGTTTTCTCTTTAAGTTGCAGAAAATAATATCTGCCCTTCCTGCTCCATAGAGCTGTTAGGAAGGAAATGTGAAGAAATATTTGTGATATATTTCTTTGTTAAGTTCTAAAATTCCCTAAAAGTTGAGTCGCATCAACAGCCAGATCACACAGTGGGGTTGTCACAGTTTATGAAGAGGTTTGGTATGAGGAAAGGTCACATTTCCCAAAATATCTTTCCCATTGATCTATCATAAATTGTTCCCTCTCATCTAGCCCATAATTCCCATGACTGGCACAAGTAATAGCTTGGACAGCAAAATAGGATATTGCCAAGTCACTGTATTACTTATCTATTGCTGCGTAACAAATTAGCCCAAAACTTAGGTGGCAATAAACATGTATCATCTCACATAGTTTGTGGGAGTCAGGAATTTGGAACAACTTTGTTCAAGGTTTCTTGTAATGTGTGCAGTTAAGATTTTGGCTATGACTGAAGTCACTGAGTGCTTTACTGGCACTGAAGAATTCACATTTAAGATAGCTCTCTCCTGTGGTGCTGGTTGTTGGTAGGAGGCCTCAGTTCTTCTTCATATGAGCTCACCATGAGCTTCTTGAATGTCTTCATGACATGGTGCTTGGCTTCCCCCACAGTGAGCAGTCCAAGAGAGAGAGCAAAGTGGAACCCACAATGCCTCTTATGACCTAGGCTTGGAGATCATATACTATCACTTCCACCACATTCTGTTTTTTAGATAGGAGTTGATCAATCTGGCCCACACACAAGGAAAAAAGAATTAGGCTCTGTCTTTTGAAAAAAGAATTGTCAAAGAATTTGTTGAATATACCTTAGAACCATTATAGTCACCATGAAAATTCACCTATTATCTTTCAGACCTTTCCTAGTAGTGCTTAGCTGGGTCAGACTGGAGAGGGAGTTGAGATGGGGACAAGATTCAAGGTCAGGAGAGGTCACAAAGCAGGCACAGAGATGGAGGACTCTGGACTACCAGCTCATAAAGTAGTTTGGCAGAGACATTCATGACTGTGGGCCATTACCTGGAGAGCAGTTGCCCTGATCTTGCCTAAAGGCTGAACGGAGGTTTTTATCTTGGCACAGTCAGCCTTACTCTCTCCTGTTGTTGAATGGCTATTCTCTCTATTGGCCAGGAAACATGGAGAATCATGGAAGGTTTGACTAGTTTGGGGGATGGAGGTGAAATCTTTTGCTTCTCCTGATATGGGTCAGTCCTATTTTCTCCTGGGTCTTGACTCTGATAAGGGTTGAGCAAGGGATTAAAGGAGGGGTTTAAAGGATTCAAGAGCCAGCAGGAGGGGATGATCAAGGGGGGCATAACATAGGTAAAAACAATTATAAGTGGTAAGCATTGTGGCAACTTGGAAAGCAAGTTACAAATAACTTCACACTAGAAAAAGAGATATCTGGACCACTTAGGAATTATTGGACACTGATTCTGAAGTCATGCTCATCCTTAAGGTTCTAGAAAAATCACCATGATCCATAGGTAAGAGTGAATGTTTTTGGGAGTCCATTGATAAACTGAATTTGGGGCTACTCTAACCTCTCAGTGGGCTCAGTACAGGGGCATTAGGGCCTTTAGGGACTTGGTAAGGACATACGGAAAGGAGATGTAACAAGGAAGTAAAATCAAACTTCACCTGCCCAAAACCCCTAGTCCCCACCATTAAGGAACAGAGTAGTCTAATAGAAACTCTACAGGTATCTGAGTTAGGAAAGAAAGTCTTTGTCCAAACTCTGCCAGAGCTTCATGGAGGGCTCACAGGGCCACCGCTGCCTTCAGCTAGACCCTATTTTTCTTCATCTGCAAAATAGGGAAATTATGAATGGATGAGGACAACTATTCTATTTCTTAGTCTTAGGAGTTTACCATGACACTTAATTGGGCCCTTTGATCATCTCAGATGGTGCATAAAATATCTAAATTTTTGTAGGCTATTTGTTTTGAAGAGGTGGAAACAAACATTCCCATCCATGTGTCTTCAAACTTTCCAGTGAGGCCACTAAAAAAAAAAAAGTGTCCCACTGCCTAGACCAGGAGTCAAACCTGGATTTTAGTCTGAGCTCTGCCAGTAACTTGTTCTGTGACCTTAACAAAGTCACTTCCATTCGCAGGGACTTTATTTTGTCTACAAAACTACAGGATGAGATGTCCTTCCCCCTGGGGCCCCTCCCAGCTCAGGCTCAGTGATGAGGGGCCTTCTGCCATAACTTCTTTCAGCCCTACAGTGATTTTTTTCCTGGATGTCTTGTGTCAGAGTTTGGAAAATGTAAATAGCTCCTCCTGGCTATTTGTTGTAGAGGAAATGAAAGGCACAAAGTATGGAAATATAAATTGTGAACACTGTGATTTAGACAAAACCAGTCTTTGATATACTCATTCTCTATCCATTGAATCTCACAGCTCTCTCCTCAGCTCCCACCATGCAAGCCTCTCCCCCAAGCCTGGGGACCCTCCATGAGATTTGGGATAACCTGGTGAGGGGCTACCTCCAAAATCTACATGGAGTACAAGAGTCTTAAGGATACAATGAGGTTTGGCAGTCTTCAGGAAGGTCAAGAACACGTTTACATACTGGTCAGAATAGCAAGTACTGACAATTTCTTTTTTCATTTATGCTTAGGACTGCCAAATAGCATTGTGTCATTATTGGTAAAATTTAATACAGCAAAATCACTTAATATAAAGACAATATATTTATATTGTGAAGACATACATGTATTTCACATGTTTTGTACATCATTTGCATGTTTTGTGGGAATGGGTCTTCATTCAAACTGAGTATATTCATACTCATGATCCCAAAGCCTTGGACTAAGTCTTATTTGGGTCATCCTAGTCCCTGGAATTTTGTTCTACAACTGCTCATTCTATAGTCCATGAAGAATCTGTCCCCATCATACCCAACACCATATTAACCATGGACCTAGGAAGCAGCACAAGGCACAATGTGTAGATACCCATTTTGCAGTCAAGGAAATCAAGGCAAATAAGGGCTAGGTACCTTTTTAGTACACAGAAAACAAAAAATAAAATACAGGAGCCTCAATATTTGCTTGTCAAGTGGAAGTTGTCAATAAACATTTGTGAGTGAACTCAAGAAGGCAAGAAGTGTGACAGTTACTACTGCCTTTCAAATAGCAATAAAAGTTGAGACTGGGATGGCAAATGCCAACCTCAATCAACTCAGAATATTGCTCTTGGCCTATGAAGTTGATATCAGATAAGTACTTTCTTGCTATTTACTGGCTTTGAAGCAAATTCCAAAGTCTGTAAAATTTCAGCCCAACTTTTTCCAGCTTCTAGATGCTAGAATACTTTGTGATTGAAATCTGTAATGCAGACTCCGAGATTTCCATTCATTTGTAAATAAAATGGAATGCTATAAAACAAAAAGCATCTGAATAAAAGCATACTATATTTTGTATTATATATTTAGTATAAAAGAAACTAGCATGATATTTGTATTATATATAAATTATATAGAAATGCATTGAATATACCATGTGCTAATGAAATGCATTATTTTACAATAGCCCTTCTGCATACCAGGCCCTATCCTGGTACTACAGTTTCCAAAGATGGTAACGCATAGCTTCCTGACTTTGAGAAATAGCCGAGTGGAAGAAATGGAAATTTTTAAAGAAATCTTTTGTTAAAAATGCAAAAGAGAAAGTCTTTGTTTATAAGAAATGCTTTCTTAAATATTTAGGGGTAAAGAGGCATCATGCCTGCAACTTACTCTCAAAGAGTCTGGAAAAGAAAATTTATACATACATATGTATGTACATATATACAGATATATAAATGTGTATATTTATGTGCATATATTTCTGTGATATATGTATAAACACACACACATGCACACACACTTAGAGAGAGAACAATAAAGCAAATATGGGGAAATATTAGCATCTGGGGAATATGGGTAAAACATATATAGCATGCATTCTCTGCAAGGCAATACTGCAGTCAAAGGAATAAAGATCGTTTGTTCTTGGGGACAAAAACATCTTGCTCTTTTTCCACGTAAAGCTCAAATACTCATAAAGTCCACAGCAAATATACAGTATCTGTGATATTAAAATTTCACGGCAGAGAGCAATTAGGGAAAAAAATGTCTGAAAAGGTTCCTGGGGAGCGATAATGAGAAAAAGATTGAGTAACACTAGTATATCAGATTCTTTATATTCTTTTGCAAGTTTCCTATAAGTCTGAAATTATGTCAGAACAAAACGTGTAAACATTGCAAATGTGACAGTGTTTGGAGAATTTATGGGAGCACAAATGAGGTGGCCCTAATTTTGCTGGGTGGGTGAGGGCGTCTCTGGGTCAGAGGTAGGTGACACTTGCCCCAGGTCTTGAAGGAGAATCATGAGTGTGCTGGATAGATAAGGACAGAGCCTAATCCCTAAAAGCCTCAGAAGATTAAATTCTACATCATTTGGTTGTATTATTTAGCATATTTTACCATATTATAGTAAGATACAAATTGATAAGCTGTGTCTTTTCTAAAGGATGACTTGTGATTAAATAACAGTCCTTTCTTAGGCAAAGAACACAACTTCTAAACTTTCTAAAGAAAGAGAGGTTGAGGGAAAATGACCTTCTTTCTTCTAGGATTCACTGTTGATCCAAAGTTACAGTCTCTAGGGAAATGTTTCTTGATTTGTGATTTACAGGCTTTGGGATACCCCTTGGGACTTTGGAGAGAGAAGGTGCCACCCTGTGAAACTTGCCTTTAGCTCTGATGTGGCATTAGGTTAGGAGGCCTGAGAGAGGTGGAAGGTAGCTTCCCCATTTAGAAGCAGCAAACCCTGCCTTTACTGTGGACTGGAAATCTGACCCCGAGCTGTGGAAATGCGCAGTCAGAAAGCATGCTGTGCGAAGGGGTGCAGAAAGGGGCAAATGCTGGAAAATTTGTACTTTTCTCCTCATGACAGTTGCTTTTTGTTTGGACAAATAATTTGAGGAGAGAACAAAAAAGCCATTGTTTGCTTAATGCCAATCCACAAAAACATGGAGCCTTTCTGGCCCCAACTAGGAGAAAATTCCTGCTCCCAGGCATTCCTGATGACTTGCCTCCTGGTCCTACAGACTGAGGTGACACAGAAAGCATCCACTGTCCCCAAAGCCCCTTTTACAGGGCCAAGGCCACCTTGCTCATTCATAACTCAGTAAGATAGGTGTCCAGGGAGGCCAGAGAGCTGAGCACCAAGCCAAGCCAAGCCAGAGGGTGGCATAGGGTGAGGTGGCCTGAAAGCAAGTCATTAATGCACATAGATGCCCTGACTGCCAGTTGCCTGTTTTCTTGGCCCGAAGAATCTGCAAAAAGAGTACAAAACCTTGTGTTCAAAAGTTTTGGAGTTTGTAACATATACAGACTCATACACACATACACACATGCCCAGAAACACACAAACTGCTTGTGATACATACATTTGGAGCCAACATAAATAGAACCCTGGCCAAAAATCATGTTGGTTAGCAACTGGCCAATGAAGTGTTTAAAGTTAGAGGCCAACAGAAAAACTCAAACAGTGGTGTTTTTCCTAAACTTGAAGTCACCGGTCAGTATTGCTTTTCCTTTGCAGAAAGGTTTTCTAATATTTTCACTCAGAAAAGATCCTGTCTGCAAAGAGGTCTGGGACGGAATTGCTATTAGGTGAATTCATTACCGTAAATCTATCCAAGGAGAGTTCCAATAACAATTACAAGGCCATCTAGCCATGAAACCGAGTGGCTGCTTTGAATTTGTGACCAGTGCCAGTGAAAGGGAGGAGGGAGGTGCTGGGCTTCTAGACCTGCCTGGTATCCAAAGTTTACGGAAGCACTGAGGCCCCAAAGGAGGAAGGAGCAGCTTGTTGGACCAGACAACTGACACCTGGAAGAGCGAGATAGGAAGGAATTGTGTGCTGTTCCCCCAAGCCCTCAGAGTCCACCTCTGTAGAGTAAGCCCGTCATCCTTGGGGGTACCCACATACTAGGGACCTCTTCCCTACAGTCTCCCACCTCCAGATATTAAATGTCCTTTACCCCCTAATAAAGCCTATTTCCAGGGAGGGACTAATGTCCATTATTTACTGTTTAGCCTGAATATATTTAAGTCATTGTTACCAGGTCATGTGATGTTCTGCACTTGACTCTGTGGCCTAATAACCTTGACTTGTGCTAGGAGAACTAGAGTCCTTGGACAGCAAATGGGAGAGGATTTGGTAGAGATAAGGAAAGGCAGGCTTTCTCAAAAGCTGGCCCCCCCCGGCTGCATGTTCTTGCCTCTCAGCCTTCAGATCTCAGAATTCTCCATTCCTAAGTAGGTCAACTTGTAATGAGATGGTCTTGGTCCCATCTCCTTAGCCCATACTGAAATCAAGACCCATTTCTATATTTGATCACCATTCTCTACCCCAGTGCCTGGCATAAGGCACATATGCAAGCATTATTTGTTGAACAAATTAATCTATGAATGGTTATATGAAGCCTTGGGTGGGTGGATGGGTGGATGGGAGGATGGATGGATGACAGGTACATGAATGATGATTGATGATGACAGAATTCCAGCGTAGCTCCTTCTGGGTCTGTCCATCTTTCTGTGATCCTGGCTCCTTGAGAACTGTTGCTGGTGTAACTTACAGAAGTGCAGGCAATAGGTGACAGTGTTACTGGATGCTCATGATGAATTACTGCCGTAACAGCTGAGAAAGACCAAGAGAGCAGCCAGAGAGAGGGCTGGGAGGATAAAAGGCAGACAGGGAGAACTAGAGAGGTGGGGAGAGGGGCAGAAAACCAAGCCTGGGAAGCTGACAGAGGAGGGCAGACGCTTTGGGCACCTGAGGGAAAACAGAGGCACGGGGGACATGGGAAGTAGCCCTGGAGAGGGGAGGCCACTGAGCAGGAGAATCAGGGGAAAAGAAATTTTATCACCAGGAAAACACAGAAGGAAGGGGCTTTTCTAACAGAACTGTAGGGAGGTGAAAGTTGAAAGTGGGAGGCTTGTAAGAGGAAGAGGAAGAGGGTGGAGGGTAAGAATCTTAACCAGAAAAACAAGAAAAAAGCAGAGAAAGAGAGAAGAAAGATGAGAGAAGAATTCTGGCCCCGAGAGCTACAGAAGGGGCGCTCGGTGTGTGGACGCCGAAGCCACAGCCACTCTGCCGAGGGAGGAAACCTGAAGAGACTCTCCCAGCCACAACCATGAAGTCTCGGACTTTTTCCACCTTATGAGCTGTAAATTGATCTATTCAGTTAGAGAAACCTGGTTTTTATTGAGTAATTTCCTCTGAACGACCTCCAGTTTTGAAAATGTCCCCAAAATTCTCTGACTCCCCCTTCGCCTGTGGGCTTCCTGCATCATTGGCTGTAAATCACCAGGGGACAGGCCCCCCACCCCCTTACTGCTGGTCAGGTCCCTTGGCTAATCCTGATGTGGCCCTGGGTCCTCTTAGTGCAGAGGCCTTGGGTCTGTTTGTTCTGCAGGCCAGTTCCCAGTAGGCCCCTCTCTGAGCTCCCACCCAGCAGCAGCACAGGAGCCCCCGCCACAGAAAGCATTTCTAACTGGTCCAGAGCCATGTCTACCGTCTGGCCTTGATATCAAGAAAATTTCTCAGTATTTCTTCCTAGCCCTCAAATGGGGCCTCTTGTAGATGCAAACAAGGGGCCCTTTATGGAAAACAATGCCCATCACTTGCTTTTACATTGCATCTTTTATGCCAGCATCCCTCAAAGCCTTTTCATAGACAAGTGTCATTGTCTTCCCCCTTACAGATGGCACCAGGGGAGAGCACAGAAAGTTAAGTGGTTCAATGAAGGTCGCTCAAAAAGTCAAAGCAGAGGTGGGAACAGAACCCAGAGCTCTCTGCTCCCAGGCCTATCACCTGCCCACTCCCAGGCCTAGTGGGAAACAGCCAGCTTCTGTCTGTGAGCACCCTTCCCACACTCCAGCAGCAGGCGAATCCCCCTTATCTTTGCTACTTAAAGCTCGGAATTGAAGCCCTGTCTTCCTAACCAGGATTGCACAGATCTTTGGATGGAAGGGGCCATCTTGCAAAATCAATCGAAGGCTGATGGACTTACCAAGACCCAGTCTGGTGGAAGGGAGCCCTGAAGGTCCTCTCAGGAGGTGAGATGCAGGCGTCAGGCTCAAAAAGCAATTGCATTACCTGTGTCACTGAGGTTTTACTGCCTGCTCAGTCTGAAAGTTAGCAAAGTAGTAATCAATGAAAAGGAAATATAATTGAGAAGATTAAAAGCTGAGGGTGGGTATGGACTGGGGAGGGAAGTGATTGCTAAAGAGGTCCATTTGTATAATTCAAAGGTCGATGCCTCTCATTAAACTCACATCTCCAGACACTCAGGGGATGAAAAAGAATCTCTCCAGGCTGACTGGCTGACACCTAAGTGTTTCCTCCGGCCACCTTCAAGGGCAGTGTGAGGCCAGAGGGACAGAAGAAGTTGTTGGAAAGAGAATTTAGGGGAATCCATAAACAAACGAACATTTGGAGAATTGAAACACAAAACCAAGTCTTCTGACCCTTTTAAAAAAGATATGTAAGTTTCTTTTAGACTGTGAAGGCTTATTTACATGGCCCAAATGAAAGCTGCATCAATACCCAGGGATGTTCTAGACATTTATCCTTCTATGGAATGCATGTGTTTCTACAACTTTGGCTCAGGAATGGGCTGACAGCACGTGTGTACTTGCAGCACTGTCATCTGTATCTGTCCCTAATCAAGTGACAAGCCAAGCTTATCCCCCACACTCCTTCCTGGGAAGGAAGAGATGCAGGAGTGTGTGTGTGTGTGTGTGTGTGTGTGTGCTGCAGAGACCAGGAAGAGATGCAGGAGTGTGTGTGTGTGGAGGGGGGCGGACTGCAGAGACCAGGAGGCCAGGTCACCCAGTCTGTCCAGAGTGAATGACACTATTGCCTTCCCACCACTGATCTTTTTCTGTTGAAGTTTGTCTATGAGAAATGTCCACTGTATTCTGCAATCCCTGTCACTTCATTCACCTTCTGTCCTTGCTGACTACACCAGGAACCCTACAAGCGTGTCTTGGAGACCACAGGATGCACATAGAGCAGCCAGATTGAGCAAATGTATTTGTTTACTATTGCTGCTTGGCACATTACCACAAACTTAGCAGCTTAAAGCAGTACAAATTATTCTCTTACGGTTCCCAGGAAGTCTGGTGTGGTATGGAGGGGTACTCTGCTCAGAGTCTCTCACAGCTGACATCAGGGTTGGACAGGCTGCCATCTCTCCTGAGGCTCGGGGTCTTCCTCCAAGCTCTTTCTGGGTGTTTGCAGAATCCCATTCATTCTGGTGTTGGACTGAGGTCCACATCCCTGTTCTCTTGCTGGCTATTAACTGGGGGCTGTTCTCTGGAGGCCAATTGCTATTCTCTTCCACGTGGCCTTCTTTGCAGCATAGCAGTTTTCTCCTTCAAGGCCAACAGAATTCTTCACAGCTTCAAATCTCAGACTTCTTCTGTCTTTGGCCTCTAGATCCAGATTTAAAGGGCTCATGTGGTTAGGTAGAACCCACTCAGATAATCACCTTTTTGATTAACTCCAACTCAACAGAGTAGCTTTAATTACTTTGCAAAAATCCCTATTGCCACGTAATACAACTTAATCATAGGAGAGATGTCCCATATGGTCATAGGTTTTACTCACACTCCAGAGGAGGAGATTACAGAGGTGAGGATCATTGGGGAGCATTCTTACCTAATACAACAAATAAAATTACAGGCTGGCCAGTTAAACTTGAATTTAGAAACAATAAATCATTTCTTGGTACAATTATGTCTAATACAATATTTGGGACATACGTACTTGAATATTATTCACTGTTTATCTGAAATTCAGATTTATCTGGGCATCCTATATTTCATCAGACACCCTTAGACACAGGGCCTTGGGGCCTCTGCTCCCGTGAAGGCCAAGTTTGGCCTGTAGGAGGAGAAGAAGACATTTCCTTTGTGAAGCCAGGGCAACAAAACTTTCTTCAGCTGGGGGCCCTTCCAGTGATAAGAGAGGCTTCTGTGGCCTTATTTCTGCAGCATTGCTTTCTCTGCTTCCCTCCCCAGCTCCCTCAGCCCACGGCTGTCAACACCCTGCAAACTCATGGAGAGCAACTGCTGTTCCCAGGCCATGTGCAGCAGCAGGCCCCCGAAGTCAGCTGCTGTCTCCCTCGCCTTAGTACAGCCTGGTGGGTGAGGCAGGGAATCCAGAGGGGGTTTCCATGCACGGGGAGGCAGAAACAATCCCAGGCTCTCTCCCCTCTGCCTGTGTGTCAGATTCCTTCCCCACAAGAAGCTCTTGCCTGGAAGGGGGGCCCTTACAGGCTCCCTGGGGCATGGAAAGCTCCCTTCACCAGCAGAGGAGTTTTCCTTGTGAGCCACACTTGGCTCTGCTTGCAGCTGCACCAAATCCTTGCCAGCAACACTTCAAACTCTGGCCAGCCCAGTGTTACATTTTAACAGGCCAGGCTCTATTAGCCTGATCCTAGGATGGGTTATTCTTTCCAGTTTTCACTAACAAAAATCCCCTTTTATTTGGACACTCAAGTGGCCTCTAGGAATGAGGCTTTTCATGTGTTGCCAAAAATGTTCAGATGCAGCAACATTTGTGTGTGTGGCCAATTACATCGGTACCTCTGGGGCTGATCCCACAGGCCTTTCTCAGGCAAAATTCCTACGAACTTCCAGCAGATCCCCCACCCTTTTTCCTGAGATCTATCTGTAAGAGGAGGCGCTGGGTGGCTGCCTGGGCAGCTGGAGATGGGCTCGTGCACAGAGTTTCTACCCTTATGAAATCAATCTGAGTGAGGAGAGTGATTTATATGAGCCCTAGCCAATGCATTATTAGAATTAATATCATTATTTTGCTGCTTCCCTTTTTAGGTTTTTTCCTCTCGTAAATCAATTTAGTTCGATAAGATTGGGCTGCATTTTGGCTGCACACAGACTAGAGTGTTCTGCGCTGCGGGAGCAAAGGACTGTTTGACGAGTTCAGACAATGTCTCCATTGTGTTCTGATTTATTGAAAGCTCAGGTTTTGCTGGTATTACATGTGCTAGTTGATGTTTTGCAAAGCAGGGATTAGCAAGATGTTTCTGACCTGAAAGCTATCTCCATGCCCCACTAGCTTATTGGAGTCTCTAGTCTGTTGTAAGCTGCCTTTTCCACAGCCAAGTAAGGGCCACTGAATGGGTGGGTAGGTGTTTTTATAATCATTCTTTCTTTCCATCTTCATATTTGGCCAGTATACACTAACATGTCTCATGTCTGCTCTGAGTCTCCTAACTGCCTACCAAAGAGGATCTATTCAAGTCTTTCTCTTCATCATCATACTCACTAAATAGCTTGGTTGTACTATCTGCCTTTCCTTCCTGGCGATGCTATCCCATTGCCAAACAGCGCAGGCTGTAGCCTTCCATCAACAGCCCACTTCTATGGGCCTTTGGGGCATATGCATGGACATTTGCATACCTTTGTCAATTGGCCGCTACACGCACTTCACCGCAAAGCTTCCTGCCACTACCTGCTTCTCAGAAACTTGTTGCAGAAGAAATCACTAGGGAAGCCTAAGTTATTTTTCTTATGAAAGTGACATCAGAAATGCTTAGTGATTAGTGTACAACAGGAGATCAAACACAGCTGATTTATCTTCAAGGCCAATACACTCCCTTTGCCCTTCATCTCAGTCACCTACCAGTTCTTCACCCTTGCATCTGCTGCCGACCAGCTCGCCAGCCTTCCCAGAGCCCTGTGCAACAGCTTTTGTTGTCTACGCTTCTTGCCTGGGCTCTCCTCTGGTGTTTCTCCCTTTGTTCTGAAAATGAAACTTAAGAGAAAAGGGTGCCTTCCCACTGGCACATGTGGCTGCTCCTAAGAGGAATTCAGATGTTAACCAGTCTAAGGGTGGCCAAAGGCCTGGTGGTACTTTGTTTTATTAAATCTAGCAGAGATTAATATTTAAATGAATCTTAAGGAAATGGGGTTTCCAAATCCAGAGTCTTACATATAACAGTCACTCACCAGACAGTTGTTGAATCAACTGGATTTTACTTTGATTAGTTTTCATTTTAAAAGAAATTATTAAAATAAAAAGCTTTCCCAAATAAGTGCTTATCAGTATATCCTTAGTGACACTCTCATGACAGAGCTACCAACGGAGACTTCTGCTCCAGGCAAGGTTTGAAGCTGGGAATTCTCAGAGAAACCTCAAGTCTACTAGAAACATAACATGCCCACATGTGAGCACAGCACCTTGTACCATTATTGCTCCCCCAATCCCAGTTCACACACCTTCTCTGGCTAACATGTGCGAGTCTCTCTCTTTCAAGGGGGAACATTACAAAGGAAAATGAATCAAGAAATTGCTTTTGGAAACTGAAAGGGAACTTTAAAATGTAAGTTCTGGAATGCAAACCATTTAGGTGGCAATCAAAGGTAGCAAAATCTTGACTAGTGTTACAGGTTAGAGCTCTCGTATTACCTTGTAATTCCATGTTCAAAGGTACTAGGTTTCATTTCATCTATGTCATTAACACAGTATTCTGAGAAGCTGACACATTATTAGCCCCATTTTACATATGCCAAAATTGAGGCTCAGGGAAATTAGATAGCTTGCCCCAACACTCAAGTTTTTGGACCAAAGCCACCTTTCTTGTTCTCCTTTCAAGAAAGAGTGTTCAGGGTGAATGCTTTTTTTTTTTTTTTCTGAATAGCAGCTCCAAGTCACACATCTTCCCAGCCAGGCAGTGAGGTCCTCGATGACAATGATGATAGCAACAATAATGGTGATGGTGGCAGTGGTGCCCATTTATTTTGACCCACTACATTTTCAAGCACTGCATGATACTTGAATGTAATTTAATCTTCAAAATGACCCTGTAAGTTATAGTAACAATATTAACTCCATTTTATTAATTAGGAAAAAGGGCTCAGAGATGTTGATTAACTAGCCCAACACAGCTTAAAGATCTTAAAGATAGCCAAGCTCTGATTTGGACTGTGCTGTTCAGCAGCTAGTGGATTGCATGGAATTGAATACTTGGATAGAAAGGCTAGGCTGTTTTCATGTCCCTTTCCCTTTAAAGCTCAGTCTTTCTCCTCACTTCTCACAGTAGGCCTTTCCAACTGCTAGCCACAAATAATATTTCATAGTGTGAAACAGACTGGCACTAATACAGAGCTGACCATTTGGAGCACAAGGCATGGGGTGCAAAAGAAGGTAAAATGTAAGCCTCTCTTGCTCTCTCTCCCTCCTACAGTCCCTGTCCCTTTCCCCCTCCTTTTCTCTCAATAGCTGCACTTGAAGCTCAATATTGTCCTACCTCTGACTTCTCACCCAGAATATAGATCAGGGCCACTGAGAGAGATCCACCTATTTACTTCAGTGAGCCTCGTTGCAAATAGTGCACCTTATATATAATGCATCCTAGCAAGGTTTGCTGTGGAAAAACTAGTGGAACATTGAAATGTACAGTCATGCCTCAACTATTAAGAAATGTTCATGAATCATTCTAGATAAGGATTCATTCCTTTTTGAAATACTATGGTTGCTGAGAGAAATCAGAAAAGCTCCTGCCTCTGAAACACTCTAGCTGTGTAGCTTCAGGGAAGTGACTTAATTTCACGGAACACAGCTCCTCACCTATCAAATGGGGATATGCTATTTTACTTTCAGTTGCCTTGGGGATTCAAATACACCTGTCCTGGCAAGGAGCAGACCCTCAACAAATACTGTTTTCCTTTTTGGAACATATGGAATATAAGTTAGCTTTATCTCCAAGATGCTAACTTACAAAAACTGTAACCATCAACTCCCAGCCTGTGCCTTCACTAGCAAAGCACACAGAGGTTCCTGACTTGGATGGGGCTCAGTTCACCCTCACACTTAGCACACCAATCCATCTGCATGGCCAGCTTGTGTGGCTTCACCTTGACATACGGGAGGGTCTCAAAGGCTGCCGGGTCTGTCACGGGCGGTCCCAGGCTGCTCGGTAAGGGTGGTGCATCTCTGTCCCATGTACCACTTTCCCACTCCACTGGTCTTATGCCAATTTGCTTCTTGGCCTTCTGTACTCCTCTCCAGCCTCTAGTGATACTGTCCATTGTCCTCATCCTCTCACTTCCTCTTCCTGATTTTGTTGTCTCTTTTCCTCCAGTTTTCCCCTGAGCATCCTTCCCCAAAAGAAGTTCGGCCAGCATTTTCCCCTGGGTCCAAATGTTTATCTAAGTTCTCTGAAGAAGCCCACCCTCACTGAACTTGAGTACACACTCACAGACTTGAGTACACACCACAGCTAACTGTTCCAATTAAGGCCCAGCAGGAAACAGGGCACATTCACATTCAAAGACCCTACAGAGGTTTAATAAAAAGCCTATTTGCCAAGTGTGGGCAGAGCGTACTACCCAAGGGAGGGTGGGCACAGAGCACTGGGTCTGAAAATGAGGGCACTGTGACCACCTCTAGGGCAAGGGGTGGGGATGGGGGGAACTGGGACTTAACTTCTAGAGCCTGGAAGGAGGGGGTCACAGAGAGAGGCCCCACTGGAGATGGACAGCAACCTCAGCTGAGAAAGCCAGGGCACTAAATACCTCAAAACTTCTCGACTCCTCTATATCCCTCCTTTCCATATCCTGCAAGGTTTCCCACCAAACAATCACCATGAGAAGCTTCTCAGGGGGCACTGAGCAGGGTAAGGAAGGTCTGGAGGGTCACAGAAACCAAGGTCAGCAAGTCTTGCTCTGGTCCACCAGCCCCACAGTCACACATCTTCAACTTTTTGCAGCAGCAGTTAATTTGCTTTTGGGTCTGGTCTCACCATGATTCTAGACAGCCAAAAGTCCTGGGTTCGGGGGGTGGGGAGTATGTGGCTGTCATTTTATACAGACTAACAGGTGAAATTGTATTTTCAATCCTCATTTCGTTTTCCTTCCTTTCTTTAATTTACTATGGTCCGCTCTACATTTCATGAGCTATTTTAAGCATACACAGGAGATCTTGCCATACACAGGGAACAATCAATGTTCTCACTTAATAATTCATTCTTTCATTAAATGCCCTAAGCAATTAAATAAAACATTAATAAATTCCACACTGATATTTGCTAAAGTTTTGTTTCTAGAGAATTTTACCTGTTGGAAGATATGCTGGGACCATTATTCACTATGATGCGCAATGAAACAAGGAAATCTTTGCATAGTCACATAGTGCTTATTTCATTCTGATATTTATCAAATGCCTGCAGCGCAGTAGATGTTTTCTAGACATCACCTCCAATACTGAAATAGCCCTGTGAAGGTTTAAAGAAGCTGAGGTGCAGAGCAGGTCAGTGTCTTGCCCAGGGTCACAGCAGAATTTGACACCGGGTTTGTCTGGCACCAAAGTCCTGCTCTTTCTACTATTCCCACCACACCATCTTTCTAACACTTCTGTGGGGAAGTAGGTGGTACAGAAAAAATACCCTAATAACTCACAGAGTTGCCCATATTTCAGCACACATATGCATGTGTGTGTGTAAGAGAGAGAGATTGTGAGACAGAGGGCTGAGTGTGGATTTCAGAAGCTTGGGAGACCATCTCTGAGACAAGTTCTAAAAGAATGGAAGTGAGGAAGAGAGAAAACTGGCAGAAAATAGGATCTTCTGCTGTTACTTCATACCCCTGAGCATCCTTCCCCAAAAGAAGTTCAGCCAGCATTCTCCCCCAGGTCCAAATGTTTATCTAAGTTCTCTGAAGAAGCCCACCTCACTGAAGGTGTTGGTGTCCTGGCCCTGCTGTGAGTCATCATGAGGAACAGATCTCCTGAAAGGGTTTTCACATTAGTATTCGGGTCACACTCCTTTTTAATAATTTGTTCCTTTGACAACCTCCCTGTTAGCACTTTCTAATTGTTTCACACCATCATATAACATACTTCTTCACCATTAGTTTTGTAGAAGGTGTGGTTGATGCTCAATCACTTGGAAGTCCTCTGCATGTTAGGACATTCTCATTGCCTAGGGAGGAAAGTCACTTCTGTGTTGCTCCCCTACACATGTTCCTACAGGTCCCCTTTGGAATACTGGCCCTGTCAGATCCTGCGTGGTCTCAGAAATCCTGGAACTCCCCTCCCTCCCTGATAAGCAGAGCAGTCATCAAGTCTTGCTGGATCTGTGTTGTGAATCTCTTCCTCCTTCTTTCTTAAGATGACCACCACAGTTTAAGCCTTTATTCTCTCTTCTTTGACACACAATGAGCACTTCATAAAGATTTCTTGAATAACTGGACAAATGAACCATTTTGAGATTCTCCTAACCACCTCTTCACCCCCTATGCATGCTCCACTGAACCACTAGAGTTAACTTCCTAATATTTAGATTTGATCATTTCACTTCCTTAAAGGACCTCCCAATGTCTTCCAATTGCCTAAGAGAGTATCCCAAATGCCTTTACCTGATACAAGAAGGGCCCCTTTCTAGGTGCCCCCTCCAGCCTACCAGGCATTCTCTTCCTTGCTCCCAGTGCCCTCCCCACCCACAGTGCTTACTACATTACTTCTCACCACACCTTGGTATTAGCGTGGCCCATGCCCTCAAGCACTACACTGTTAAGAGAAAAAATTCATTGGCCCCACTGGCTCTGTCAACTATGGCTAGGGGAACAGAGCCACTTACACATGGCCACTGGAAGCACTCATCACGGGGAGTGAGCACAGAAGGATAAACCTTTATTAACCAGGCAACCACCCCCAGTTTTCTGTTATATATCCTATGTTGCTGTAGGACCATATATATGACAGACTCACTGTGACACAGAGGACCCAGGCATCCCACAGACCTGTCTGCCAACTGGGAGATGCTGAGGCAAAGGATTCATTATATTGATTGGCTAACATGCTTTCCTTGTCATTAACAATAGAGAGAGACATAATTCTTTGCTGATTCTTCTGGCTTTTGATGACTCAGCCTTAAATTATCATACATACCCTTAAATTAAGGAGCAGAGGGCAAAAGAGGGAAAGGGTGGGCAACATCAGAGATGAGGGGCACAGAAATCAATGCGCTTCTCATAAGATTACTGTTTTTTTCTCTTCCTTTCTTCACTGGAACCACCCACTAGATGCATGTGAGATCAGAGTAGACTAGAAGATTTCAAATATCCTTTACCTACAGAACCATTCCTTCAAAAGAGAGGTTAGTGACACTCTATTAATGAATGAGATGGACATGGAGCTGGCCAGTGCAGGGGGACTTAGAGCACTGCATGGCCTGCCCAGACCTCCCTCCACAGCAGCTGGGACCTGCCAGGGCAGGAGAACATCTGGAAAGCCCCTGGAAAAGACCAGTGTTGGTAGGTCTGCCCACCAGGGCGGACTGAGTCTCAGCCAGGTCAGAGCGCCAGCAAGGGAGGACGCAAGAGGTCTCATTACAAGCTCTGGTTGAGTTTTCTGTATTAGCTTTTCATCAAAGAATTGGAACAAAGCCGTTTTTCTTTTACCTTTGCAGGTCCCTTATTTGAGACAAGAAAATGGCTGTATCATTTGTGGCCTGCATGTGTTGTGTCTGGTTCCCGTGGTTTGTTTTCCTGCTTTGAAAACGAAACTGTTCATGGCTCAGAGATGGAAAGCAGACCACGGTTTGTCAGCAAGGCCATTCGTCATGTCCCCCAGAGGGGGCTGTGAACTCCCGCAGCCTTGTGCTCTGCCAGCATGTGGACCACCCATGTTGTGGGGCTCAGCCAGTCACCAGGCAATGCAGGGCATGAGGCTCTGCTCCCAGCTGGCCGGAGGCCTCAGCCAGCTCCCACTCACCCCTGGGGAAACAGATCTGAAATAAACCAGTACAGGGAGCCTTGGAGACTAGATGCTAACTGGTGGCCCAGTCTCTTGCACAGTGAATCTGAGGTGGGCCTAGGATAAACCTGCAAAAAGGTTCAGAGTGAACAGAGCTTCTCAGATCAGCTGCAGAGTAAAACCCAGTGAGGAAATCACTTTACTGCTCCGTTAAAAGTTGCCTGGCTCTGTTTAGGCTGAACTTTTGTTTTTAACTGTTCTGCAGAAAGCTAGTTGTAAAAGGCTCTGACATACAGCAAAAAACTGTGTTAGCAAACGTCTGCACCTGCTGGGTGGGGGGAACCAAAGGAGGCATGAGAGGCATCACTGCAAAGACATTCCTGATGCAGCTGTCCCACGCACACCAGCACTGCTCAGCATCACTGGCAGACTCCCCTGGGACTGTGGTGAAGCTACAGTGCTCGGCCTGGGGCTAGCAGCCTGCATTCTGCATTTATAACAATTTCCCTAGTTGACTTCTATGTGAATTCATTTGAGAACCATGGTGCTGGGGCAATGTTGTTTACAGGACTCCATGTCTGGGACCTATCTCTCCCTGTGAGCCCAGAAGGGTACTCGCATTGCCGAGAAGCAGAGGCAGCTGAGGCTGGTCTCAGAGCTGATTGGCAGGACCAAAGAGGAAGATCCTGTTTGCTTTGCCAAGTTGTGGAGAAAATGAGCATAGAGCTCAGGACTTCTGAATCCATAAAAGACTGGTGTAAATAGACCAATTTGACCTGGAACACCAGCAGAAGACAGAGCAGGAACTGGTTGTGATTGGGCTCAGAGAGGAACAAATTGAGCCTAGAGCCTGTATTTAAAACCTTATTCACTCTTATGTCTTTGTTCAGTTTTATAAGAAGCAGTGACTGGCTCACATTGTAATTTTAATACAGCTAGAGCTGCAATAGGAAAAGCATGGAAGTACGTGCTTTTTCTCTTGCTCTCATTTATACCTATTGCACATCCTACTTTACTCGTCTTAGGCAGATGCAGCTGGTACTGACTAAACCACTCACGCAGGGTAGACTCCAGGCACCCTCGGGACAAAGCACCAGCATCCTTGGGACTTCCCCTGAGACTGCAGGGGTACAAGCCCATAGTTCACCCTGACCCTGGAACTGATCTGACCTTTCAGCATTTCCCAGAAGGTGCTGAAGTAGTCCCAACCCTCCAGCCTCCCTCCAACTGACCCCTGCCCAAGAATGCTCTCAGACCAGGCCTGTGCTCCAGGGATTGGCTGGGTTACCAGTTGCCCAGACCATTTGGTGCTTTGTCAGCTCCCACACTGGATGGTGACTCCTGAGTCAGGTCTCTAACTTCATGAGTTCAGCATGTGTGGCCGGAGGGACCGAGCAGTCACGCACTCTACATCTGGCAGGCTCTGTCTCTTGGGCATCGTCTTGCAAATTTTTTAAGGAAAAAATCCTGATTATCTCATTTCTTTCCCATTGGGTACAACAGTGAGCTCTGGTGGGAGGAGAAGATGCTGAAAAAAAATGTCTTACTTCTCCCTGTGCATCGTCTGTCTTTGAAATATAGGGATAATGATGAATGTGGGAAGGAGGAGGGGCTTTGCGAGGAGGACACATTCCAGGACCTATTGGCCCAAGCAGTCAGCTAATCATATGTTAACCACAAATGATCTATATGAAAACAATCAGTATTCCCAGGGTGAGGAATGGCCATCACTGGCTAGGGTCGAGTCTCCTTGGAAGAACAAAGAAAGGACACAGCAAATGGCACAATTGGTGTGAGGAGAGAAAAGGAGGTTAAAGAACAGGAAATGACTGACAAGGGGATAGAAAGAGAAATAGCTGGAGGAAAGAACTAGGAGACAATTCTCAACAAGAATTGCTTTTTCTATTTCCCTTATCATCATCCTTTTATTTTTAAAAAGAAAGGTACTTTCCTTCACTGTATTAATACCATAGCTATACTTCACTGCATCAGACAGTTTTGGGAACTGCTGATTTAGGAGTCTCTCTTTATGTTGGAATATACAACTCTTAGCCAATATTTGAAATTCATTCAGACTTGGTAAAGACTCTGTGCGTAACAGGAATGACTAATTTATTTTAATTACCTTTACTGGTGTGAGTAAAGTTGTTTGTTGGCAAGGTAGGTTAAAGTGAGGCCATCATTGGTTTCCTCCTCCACTTTTATTTCCCTACTTTTTCACTAAAAGTAATTTTTAAAGAGGATAAAAACTATTACATAACAAGTAGCACTCACATGCATATTTGTGATTATCACTATATTTGTGATCATTACGGACCCTTAGTCTCATGCGTTCTTAAAAAGCAAAAGTGCTTTGCCCATAGTGAGGACTGAAAAATGTCTTAAAAATGAATGCAGGCAATGTTTTTGGTTGTCCACTGATAACTTGGCATCACCACCACCTCTGACTGCTTTCTCCTTTCCATCGCCAGGGAGGATCCTGGAAATGCACTTCCCAGAAGTCTCCTCCTAATGGTTATGGGTTAAAGTATGCCTCTCAGAGGCCCTTGTGCAAAGTTTAGAAGCCTGAGTTCCCCAGCATGAGTTCCAGGCAGACACATGGTCAGTCGGCAGATGGGGGGGTTTCCAGGCAAGCTCTAGAAATTCACCTGCTCCAGAGCTTTACACCAGGGGTATTGGCTTCCTAGAGACTCAAAATGCACAGTGACTTCTGGGCAAGTGTTTGAGAATTCTCCACTCCAGTGCTGCTGGCAGCTGAGATCAGCAGTGGCAGTTTCCCTCAATGTAGTTCCCCAACCCTTCCAATAGTTTCGCAAGCCTCCAATTCTCTGAGTTAAACCCATTACTGTCTATAGTACCTACAATGGCTTCTATTTCCCTGACCAACCTCTGAAAAATGCAGCAAGCCATTGGGATGGAAAGAGATCACTTCAGGAGGGAGTGTAGATAGAAAAGAGGAAAAGAAAACATGTAAGCTACATCCTTCCTTGTCAGCTTGGCACCGTCTGACATGCTGCCCTCCAGCTAGATGGGGACCCCCTGATATACAACCAGGTGGCTGTAGACCACCGCTAATGCTCCTCAAGGCTAAACAAAAATGGCACCCAGGATCAAAAGATATCAACCACCAATTTAAAGAAACAGCCTCTTCTTTAAGCATCCTGCTTTACAGATTTCAAACATTAATAGTACAACTTCTGGAGTATTGATTCGGCTTTAAAAGGAACCACTGTGTCCAACATCCACTCAATGGAATATTCTGTAAGAGCAAGCAAACTCAGCTAGGAAAAAACAATGTTTCAGTCTCTTTAGTCTATCACTAATCTCAGCAAAATTGACTGTTTGCTCCCGAATACATTCTCTGTAAACATGAAAATACGGTGAAATCACTACAGGGAGGCACCGAGCACTGCCAGCATATGTAGACACTCAAAGGATTGTTAACTGAGTTTTTGCAATCACAAAGAGAATTCCAGGCAATATGGTTATTAGGACAAAATAATCTCTCTTAGATGCAGACAGAGCACTGAAACTTTTTAACTCTCCCAGGGGGGAATCATAACATCAAAAGAGCCTTTCAATACTGAACCTAAAGCGGCTCCATCTCCAGAGAATCTGAATTTCTGGATCTCTAAGAAAGGAATGTGAAGCTATATCTTTCTAGAACCATCCTACCATTGCTCTAAGAGATATTTAACAACACAGAAATGATTTAACAGGCACTCCAGCCAGGGTACCCAAAGAAACAGTTCCATTTCCAACAAAAGGAGTTTTTAAAATCTCCATGAACTATATTAAAAAAATCAATGTCAAGAACAATATAGACAACATTTTGGAATGATCTCTGCATATTGTGATACCTGTGTTTTCCCATGGTAAAAGGAGAGTGGAAATTAAAAGTTCTGAATTTGCTCCCCAGGACTGGCCACTTTTTAACTGAGTGGCCTTGGGAAAAAAAATCACTTTGCTTCCTTCAACTATAAAACAGGGATAAGAGCATAGACCCTCCTAACCCCCCAACACTATTGTAAGGATAAAATGGTAAGAGTGTGAACATGTCTTAGGAAATAGGAATATTCTCAGCATATAACCCATTGCTAAAATCTTGTATTTCTGATTATGGCAACCCTATCTAATTGCTTAGATTTTAAGTTATTCCTCTTTTAATGACAAAATAAAAACCGTTGATAGCCAGTTCCTATGGATTGGAAATGGATAGTGATTTTATGCCACTGACTTACAAACACAGCCGCAAAACATTGCCTTCACACACACACTTTACAAGGAGGAAAGCTCATAGCAAAGCTGGTATGGCAATAGCTGAACTGTGAGTATGAGATGGGAGTGGACCGTATCCTCACTAATAAATGTCAGCTTGATTTGAATTACTTGCTAAAGTACAGCTTAGACAAAGCCAAAAAGGAAAACCAAAGCTTTCTTGATAAAATGGAATCCCAAAGCATAAATAAAAGATTCCACCTGAGAAGTATGATTTATTATCTCTCACTCAAAAAAAAGGAGGCACAATCCATTCTATGCGACCACATCTCTTAAGTTGTTTGCTATTGTTTTTTTATAAAAAGCTCACGCATGTGTGTACATAAGCACACGGACATGCACATACAGATTTATAAGTTCAACTAAAAGAAAAACGAGAAGTTACACACTGGTTACTTGAAATGAAACTAGGCAAGTTTGTTCTTTTCAAAAATTGATGCTTCTTTGCCCTAAAAAAGCAAATCAATCCTTCATTAGGTCAGACACTGATGAAAGTTTACATCGGCCAAAAAGAACTTGGGATGCAGGAAAGCCGAAGTTACCCGTCCTTAAGCATTAACGTGAGGTTGTCACAAAAGAAAAGAGAATGAATGTCTAAAACTTAAAAACCCATCAGACCTAGCATGAAGATATGAATTAATTTATTCTGCATTAAATCCATTTAGACAACATATAATTCACTTTGTTATAAGCTATTTGGTTAGAAATGCTGGCAATAGTCATTTTACAGCAAAAAGCCCTTCACTCTGAGTTCTCCAAGTCACCAGAGATATGACACATGGTAATGAATATTTACATTTTTGTGAGGAAGACACCAAATACGTTTCCTAGGAGCAGCCATCTAGAAATGAAAGGCCAGAACAGATTTTTTTTTTTTCAGGCAGACATGAAGTAAATGTCTCCCTTGTCCAACAAAATTTAGACAGCTTTACAAAATCAACATCAGATTTTTGAGTGTTTTTAAAGGTTCTTATAGTTATGTATCACTTTTAAGATGTGAGCAGCTTTCCACATGATCACCACTACTCTATAATTAAGACAGGTGGAATAATTGGGATAATATATTGGGTCTATGGAGAAGTCATTTGAGGGCTTAGTGTGCATCTCAGTCTTGCATTTTAAAAAGTTATTCAATATGAAGCAAATATTTCAGTTGCATTATACAAACACAGGTGACAGTTCACAAACACATTTGATAGTTCACCATTTAAAACCTGGGTTTTCCTCCATACAAGCCCACTCAGGAGCTCTACCGTATCTGGCAAGAACAGAGATTCCTATTTTCAGGATTGGTATCCATTAAGATGTGTTTGAGTCTAAGAGGTCCACATAGTGAAGAAATGTGTTACTTCACATTTCTGGAAGGCTAGGTACATCGTGATCCAGGCCCCGTTGCTCTGAAATTCTCTGCATTTGGCCCTTCTGCATATGTTAGCTTTTGTCTTTAAGCTGGCTTAATTTATGATTGCAAATTGGCTGTCAACAGCATGTAGGACTTCTTCATATTCAGTGGGCAAGAGACAAAAACTCATTCCCAACTGTGGAATAAAAATCCTTCTCTTCAGTCTTATTGGGCCAACTTAAGTCCCATGGCCACCCCTGGACCAATAGTTGTCAGGAGACTATCAAGTGGGAATTGTCTTAAGCCCTGGTTCCAGGGGTAATGACCAGCAATAGATATGGGGTTCTTATGACAGGCCTGGACCAGTCAACACCTGTCCCTGAAACCAGAGATTGATTGAACCTCCCTTGAGTCATAGGACTGCATTGGGTACAGAGGTTGAACATCTGAAGAAAATCAAGTTTTATTACAAAGGAAGAAAGGGAGAACAGTTGCTAGTAAACAATGGACACTGTCCATCTTACCAGAAGAAGTGTTGAGAAGAATTTTGCCTCTGATAATGTTTCTGGAATTTCTGAGAAACAGTGGTCCACTGTTAGTAGGAAGGGGTGTTTCTAATATTAACTCTGTATGGTTCCCCCTAGCCCCAGAAAAATAGATTCCAGGTCCCTTAAGACAGAGGGCTGCAAATAAATTTACGTAGCCTGATGAAACCTTATCAGAGCCTGTTGTAAGAGCTATAAAATCGGTAGAAACAAAGACAGGCACCGTACCAGCAAAACCAGAAACAGCAGAGACTGACTCAGGACAGCAAGCACCGGAAGGGAAACACACAGCAAGGAACAGGAGAAAAGCCCAATGCCTTCAAGAAGTCACCCCACGGGAAGGAGGAGGCTGGGGCTGGCTTTGGGAGTCCGTATTTCTATCAGGCAAGAGCTCAGCAGATGTGAAAATAACTCTGGAGTCCTGGGTTAACACTTGCTTAGGCCTGCTTTCTCCCCCAGGCTGGAGCTGTTTCTTATGAAGGAGGACACTCCACAGACCCCCCAGAGGTGAGCAGACAGGGTTTCTCGCTTGCAACATTGCCATGGGAAGGTAACAGAGGAGGAGAGCTCCCAGCGCTCCTCTCGGGTAGGTGAAGCCTGGAACAAGACAAAGCCTTTCATCTGAGCACGCTCTGGTACTTGTAGCTAGAGAAAAAGAGGTAGGAAACAATTAAGGAGCTTTAAAAAAAAGCAAAGAAAACTATGGGCAAACCCAATTTTTAAAAACTGTAATAGAGCATATGCCAACATAAACACACACACACAAGCTATGGCCTGAAATGTTTTATCAGTAACATCAAAGCAACTGCTTGGCATAGTCACCGTGAGTTCAGTAGAAATGATGGCACTTCCCAGGAGATGAGCTTCCCCCAACATGCCCAAACAAAACAATCCACTGTACAAAAAATGGCCATGGATTAGAGAATCAAGAGTCAAATAAATTTGACAGTCTGCAATGTTGGGAAAATAAACCTCAATAAAATGATTAGGGACAAGCAAAATCCATTACTGCAGTTGAAAGAATCAACTACATAGACAGGGAAATAACCTGTTTAATAGCTGTGAGTTTTGACTGGTCTGTCAGTTGACCACAGGTTTAATATGTGATCATTAGTGTAATGTAACTTCTTTAAAAATCAATATGATATTCAGATCATGGAAAGTGATAACTTCACAATTTTTTAATTGGATAAGACCACATGCGGGGTTCTGGATCACTGTGGTAAGTGAATGGTGATGTTGACAAAGTTGGGCATGTTCAGAGGAGGGTGCCTGGGGGAGTAAAGGCTTGGAAGCCATATCAGGAAGGTGGCAGAGAGGTCATCCTTTAGAGTTGGAAATAAAGACATTTGTGTTTCTCCAGAGAGCAAACACCAAGGCTGCAGATTTGAGCGCTGTGTAAGAAGTGGACACCATTAAGAGCTCTCTGACATGCATGGAAGGCAGGAGGATGACCGTGGAGCCAGTCTGCCTGGATTCATATCCTGGCTGCCACACACTGACTCTAACCAGGAGCAGGTTGTTGAAACCCTCCATGCCTCAGTTTCTTCATCTACAAAATGAGGAGACCATGAGCCCCTACCTCAAAGGACTCAGGAGGAATACAGGAGTTGTAAGTGCTTAGAAATGTGCCTTGAACAATCATTAGCACTGTAAAAGTCTTTCCTACTAACACAAAGAACCAGCTTTTTCATAAACAGATTCCATGTGTATTGGTTTACTACGGCTGCCCTTAAGGTGACCACACTGGATGTCTTAAACAACAGAAATTCACGGTCTCACAGTTCTGGAGGCTACAAGTCCAAGACCAAGCTGTTGGTGGGGTTGGTTCCTTCTGAGGGCTGGGAGCGTCTGCTCCATACATCTCTCCTAGTCTCTGCTGGTTTGCTGGCCGTCTTCGGTGTTTGCTCACTTACAGCATCACATTGGGCCTGCCTTCACCATGTCATGGAGTTTCCCTGTGTGCTCATCTGCTTCCACACTTTCCCTTTTTATAAGGACACAAGTCATACTGGATTAGGGCTCACACTAATGACCTAATTTTAATGTGATTATCTTTGTAAAAACCTTATCATAAGGTCACATTGTGAGGCACTGTGGGTTGGGACTTCAACATATGAATTTGGAGAGACATAGTTCAAGCCTTAATATCATGTCACTAAGGATCTTTAAAAAAAATGCCAGATGGCCGATGATCAGACATGTTGCTGGTTTAATCCTGCAATGCAGCCAATTGAGGATGTGTGTTTTACAAAGCAATTATAGGTTAAATCATGACCAAACCATTATAGGATTCCCAGCAAGTAATTTAAGGTGCAATAAAAAGCCTGATTTCTTAATCCAGAGACCTGACTTGGCCTCACATATTACAGTGGTACAAGGGCAGAGCAATATTGCTACTACTTCCTTTGCCCATTTTCCTGTAGAGACAGCAGGGGGAAATATTTCCTTATGACCCCTTCCTTTTAGGCTGCATTCTTGCCCCAGCATTCCTTTTGCTCCACAAGCACCATGCACCCAATACAGTGGTACCTGTGGGAAAATAAAGTCCTATCACTGCTGGAACACTGCAGACTTTTCCCATCTTCATCTCATTCTATCCTCCCAACAAATACGGAGACTACAGACATCAAGTAGCTTCATACTCATTTCCACATGAGGGAACTGAAAGATAAGGCTTTTAGTTTGGGGTCATGCAATTAATTAATGGCAGTGCTGTGATTAGGTTTAAATTTCCTTATAATCTATCAATTACAAGTCAATTTATTGAGCATCTGTTTGTTTAGCACTGTGCTAAGTATGAAGGTTGAGACTTGGTATCAGTCAAGTCAAATCCCTGAAACTTCCAACAGTGAATTAGAAGCCACATCAGTTGAGCTAAAGTGGATTCCTGCTCCCTCCTAACTAGGCCAAAACCATGAAAGCTTTCAGGACACTTTTTCCCCTTATCTTGGCACAATTACATGCAGATCACACAAAGGCCCTTACTTCAATCTCCTCCTGTAAGCAGCATTGGGAATGGTGTTCCCTGCTACTTGCTGGAACTGATCCCTCAATTCTTGCTGTACACCAACAAGTGCTGGAGGCTTTCTCTGCTCTCACCTCCAGACCCCACACTGCGGAGAGGATGGCACTGCCATTTGGATTGGTCATCATGCCACAGAAAGTAATGGTTTAGAGTTTTCCTGGGTTCTAAAACCACCTCCACTTCTGAAACTCAGGGATCAATATAGGACCAAGTTGTACCCCCACTTCTATCTGTGGGTAGCTCTGTTAAGTAAGTGTACCTGTCGGACTTGCTGCATAACAGAGAACTGCAAGACACTCAGAAGAAATCCACAGAAAGCTTCTTTTCTCACACATCTGTGAGTTGACAGAGGTTTAGCTACTGATGTAGGCCGAGCTTGGCTGGGCTTGGTTCCAACCTGGGGGCTGAGTTTAGAGCTCCTCTGCATGCCTTTCATCTTCCCTGGGCCGGCACTTATCTGAGGCATATTCTTACCATGGCAAAAGGCAGAAGCACAAGAGCACAAGACCAATCTTACAAGTGTAGTTCACACTTCTGCTCACATTACATTTGCAAACCTCCCCTTTAGCCAAAACAAATCAATTGGCTAACTCTTAAGGCAAGGGGTGGAGAAGTACCCCTTACCCACCATGAGGTCATGCAAAAGGTGAGCAGGGATGACACTACTACAATCAGGTGGCAGATAGACCAATCACCTGATCTGGTAAGGCAGAGGCCCAACCCCTCAGCTTGCACCGTGATGACTCACCCCCTAGGTACCTGCCCTTACAGCAACACAGAGCTTTATCTTGGACCATTGAATTATCCTACCTTCTCCTTTCCTTCCCAAATTCCATGACACCTTCTCAAAAGCAGCTCCTCCCTTCTCATGCTGTTTTATTGAAAGCTTTGTTCCAGGCTGGGGAGTTGAGGAATCCCATCTGCACCTAATACACGATACTTTGCTAACCTGACCCAGTGCTGTCTGCATTTTTTCTCAGTCTGCTGCTTGCCCACATTGTTGTTGGCCAACTTCCAAAAATCATAATCAGAAAGGGAAAAAAGAGACTATTTAGGAGATGATTATCCAAATACCCAAGCCATTCTCCAGGTAATCAATCTATACTGAGGGGGACCAGCATTTGGAACAATAACGTAAGAGGAAAAGATAATGAAAAATTCTGTTAAAGTAAATAGGTCCTACAAGTCTATCTTTGCAGGCCCACAATATGGAGCCTCATAGATTTAGTCGTTCACACCTCTCCCATATTTTCAGAGCCATTAACCAGGGTGGACTTGTCAGGGTTTCAAAGATGTAATTGTTTAGCTATAAATTTCCCTGCTGGCTGGGGCCTGAGGTTTCCAATAATTACAGGCAAAGGCAGAAGTCAAAATAGATAGTGCACCAGGGAAGGGAGAGAACCCAGCATGGGGATTTTCTGAGGTGGGACAGTCCAGAGAGGTGTGGGAAGAGTGGGGGAGCCTGCCAGAGGTACCGGGGGCTGAAGAGCAGGCCCAGGACATGGCTGCTCTAGGTCAGGAGGTAAGTAAGGTTTCTGCTTCCCAACAGGGTGAAAACAAGCCTGAACTGCCGGCTCCCTGTCTCCCACACAGCCAACTTGGAAGAACCACAGGAATAAGAAGCAAGACTGGACATGGGGAACTAACATAAAAACTGTGAGGAACCGCATGGTAGACGAAATACATGGTGGGGACCAGGCCAGCCCTGAGGCATCCAGTGCAGCGATGGAGAGCAAGCTGAGGGAACATTACCTGGCCCACTGTGGGAAGACTCCAGGAGGAGGGCAGGTGGGGGTCACTGTGCGGGACACCCAGGGCCGTGCCAACCCCCTCCAGGGGGAGGAACTGACGAAACATGTAGATGGGCCAGGAGGCCTCCCCCTCCCCCACGCCCTTCACCTCAGGACTGGTGGGTCACAAAGGCCGCGTCTCTCAGATTAATTCTGATTTCCCCCAACACATTTTATGTGTTGACTCAGTACATATACAGCCTGTACAAATGAAAGTTTCACATAACATGCTTGCTGTTGGGATGCCTTCTATGTTCTTCAGCCTATTCTATTTTGTTCCATTCTATTCCATTTAGTCCCATTGGATTTGATTCAACTCTATTTCATTCTATTTCTTCTCCTTCCTCCTCGTACCCTCCCTCCTTCTTCTTCTGCTTGTCTCCCCTACCCTGTGGCCATCCAGAGTTTGAAAAGCCTGTCCATAAAGATCATTTCCTTCCCAGGCTGATCTTTCAGAGCACCGAAGGGAGGATCCTGACCAAAGCGGTGGCCTAACGGAGGCGCAAAACACAGGTGACAGGTGACGGCTCTGCGGGTCCTGGAGCACTCTGCCTCGGCGCTCAGCCCTGCTCCTCCTCTACGAGTTAGGGGTGAGCCCTCCCATCAGGGTAGATAATCACACATGGTAACTGTGACCCCGACAGGGAAAAACAAATTTAATATAGAATGCTCTGTTCAAATTATGATCTGTATCTGTGGGCTCTATAGATAAATGCTCAAGTATATGAGGTTTTAGCAGACTTGCCACACAAGAAACTGTTTAGAAAACTCAGATAAGAAGTAAATCAAGAAGACTGTCAGAAGAAATATGGGAAATAAAGAGAGTCAAATAGTTTAACAGAATTTATTGTTGTCTAAAAAATTAAGAAACACAGAAAAAGTAAATGTATCCACAATAACTCAGAACAAAAGTTTTAAACAATATCAACAATGGGGTGGGAGAGAGGGATGGAGAGCAGAGATCCAAGAATGTGTTATCATGTCCAACCTGTTCAGGTAAGAGTATAGGATGATAGATAATATATAATAGACAAATAATAGATGGATGGAATGCAAGTAGCTCTGAGATAGCTGGAGTGATAAATAAACATAAGTATAGGAGAGACAGACTCTCAGCTTAGCCAAACATTATTTTTGCATAAATATCAACAATATGTGGTCTATGAGAGAAAGTAGAAAATAGAATGGTGAAACAGAAAACAAGGCAACATTCTCCCACCCCACTAAAAAAAAAAGAGCGCAAATGATTTGGTCTCTTTGTACATAAATCATTTGATAGCTTCCCACTGTCCTCAGAATAAAGTCCAGTATCAGGGCTTGTGATCTGGTCTCTCCTACCTCTCCAGCCCAATACTTTCTACAACCTCACTGAATTCACTTTTATTCTTCATGTATGCCTTTACTCTCTTACTTCCAACCTTAACATTTGTTGTTCTTCTGCTTGGAGCACCTTCCCCTCCTGTTTACCTAACTCCTATCTATCTAAACCATCTTAGATTAGATGTTACTTCTCCCATAGAGCCTTAATGTATTTGTCCTTTCATAGCACTCCTATCACTTGTAAATTTCCTGCTAGACTGTGTGTCTCCCCCAGTGGATTGTAAGCACAGTGAGGACATGACTGTCTGTGGTGGTCACCAATGGATTTCTACTGGCCAGGATATAGGAAGGAACTGAAAAAGGCATTTCTATGGAAATAATGGAATTTTTTTGTACAAAGGAAATCAGCTCATCTTATTGCTCAACATGAGCTGAGTCCTAATGAACAAAGACAAGAGAAGGAGAAGGGGGTAGAGAGGAACCAGACAGAGGTGAGAGAACCACTATGCTTTGGGAGCACTTGAGTAGTTCTGAAAATCTGCATAGCAAAGACCAAAAGTAGTCACAGGAGAGCTGAGATGGAGGCATCAGGCAGAGAGCAGATCAGCCAGGAGCTACAGAGCCTGGACTTCATCCCACAGCCCGAGAATAGGGAGACTTTTAAGGGTTTTGAGGAGGTGAGTGACTCTTGTCCATTCAATCAACAATCTATTCATTGATACAGACTCTAAAGGCTGCAAAGGTATGAGAAAGGAGAGACCATTGTTGGCTGGTGACTAAGCCTGAAAGAGGCAGATGACTTAGACTGATGAAGAAAAGAGGAGAGATCACTTGAGAAAGAAGACAGAGGCGTGAAACAAGGTTGGGAAGAACAATCAGAAAAACCCTCTACATCTAGGAAATAATGAGAGACAAGGAGGAGGGTAGGAAAGGCAGGGCCAGTTGAAGTAGATACCAATTTGAGGAGGTTAGACGTGATTCAGCCTGTTGATGTTTCTTCAGACTTTCTTCCTAATGGCAGAGGAAAAGGAACCCCAGTAGTCATGAGTGGTGGCGAGAAGTGAACTTCTACAATGTCAGAGTTTCTTTGAAATCTATGTTTTATCTTTAAAATTCATATAAGTTTTTGCATTCTACTTCACATAAGATCAACATGAAAATGTAATTACTTTCTAGTTAGAACCCATAACTTCCCCCAATAAATCTTACAGTCCAATTAGTATTCCAGAAAGATGCTCCTGGGGCTTCTCATGCTCACGACTGCCAATATCTGAGGGGCATGGAGATGCACCACAGTGAGAAATCTAGTTTCTTCAGGTGAGCTGTGAAGTGAAAGAGGCACTTGAGAAAGCTCGGTAAGCTGGAGGGTGCTGGCTGGGTGAGACAGTTGGAAATGGGTGTTAGAAAGTGGGGTAAGTGGCTTTTGGATAATCACGATGTAGACCAGAGGATGGTGGTAGATGGAGAAAAAAGAAACATACACAAGATAAATTTTTGAAGATTTGATAGATGATTTAGTATAAGGAGCAGGAAGGAGCAGAAGGAATCAAAGAAAGTTCTGGCTTTGAACTAGGTGGAGCAGATGCCAGGGATGAAGAGAAGGAAATTGAGAAGGGGGGCTCTCTCCTTCCCAGGGATCAGAGGTAACATTCTGACGTCAGCCAGCTGTGCAGGAGCATATGTGGCAATGTGTTACAGATGCCTGGATGTGGAACAAGATCTGAGGTAGAACTGCAAACACAGGAGTGAGGGTCATTCTCACAGAAGTCGTGGTTGACACCACGAGAGTGGACGGAAATCCTGAGTGAGTAAGGGGAAAGGAGAAAACACAGGAAGTTGAGCCCTCAGCTTTGAGGGACATACATAGATGGGTAGAGGAAAGGGAGGGAGCGGCCTCCATGCAGGAAGAGAACAAGGTACATTGACCTAACATATAGACATATTACTTGTCATTCCAAGTAGCAGGGGAAAAAAAATTCAAACTGGATAAAGAAAAGAAACATACACTTCTCAGTTAGTGTAATGGAAGAGTCCAGGAGGAGAGCGTGGTTGCAGGTGTGCTTAGATCCCAGTGCTCAAACGATGCCATTGGAAACCCACCTCCATCTGCCTCTTCACTCTGCCCTCTCCAGGGGCTTCGCTTTCAGACACATGTACTCCTCGTGCGAGCCCCTGGAAATTCTAGGCTTTTATTCCCTCATTTCATCAACTCCAGACGACAGAGAACTTCTCTGTCCCAAAAGTTCCAACAAAAGTTTCCAACAGAAGTTCCAAGTTTGGACCATCTTGGCTCACAGGCCCATCCTTAAATCAACCCCCCTGGCCAGACTGGGTCACATGCCCCCAAGCCTACATGAACTAAGCACTGGAGAAGGGGGCTTCCCTCAGTGAAAGATGGTTATGCAACATCCATAGAAAAAGAGAAAGAATGCTCTCAGAGAAGCAGAGATGGTCCAGTGAGAGAGGGAGAGGTTTTAGGAAGCTGGGGTGTGGAGATAGGGTGGTCACACATGTGAAATGTCATACAAAGGTCAAACTGGGGACAACAGAGACCCCATTGTACTTTGCTAGACAGGAAAGAGGCAGCTCCTCTCCTCTCTGCCTCCCTCCTGCCTTCTCCAGAGAGTGAGTCTGAGGACAGTGAAGCCCCACCCCATCCCATCTCCAGCTTTTCTCCCTCCTCATTCCCAGCCTGGCATCTGGAGGCCTGGCATGCAGGGCACACATTGCAATACCCTGCAACAGCCGGGCCACAGCCACTTTGGCTGGGGCTTGCAGTTCTCTCTGGCAATAAAAAGTCCCCCTAGCTCCAGTAAGCAGCCTTGTAATGTGAGAACCAGGTCCTTCCTGGCTGGACTTCCCCACCACACACATTATACAGTTCCTTCTTTACCAGTAGGTAGTTTTTCTGGTGAAAGGATCTCCCCTGTTCTTTGCCTTTGATCCACCAGTTGTTTGCTGAGGCAGGACCAGTAATGCTCCCTAACTAAGCTTCAGAGTTCCAGTTCAGCCAGGGGTGCTAGGCTGGGATTTAACCCATGATCCTGAGCAGCTCATGTTATATCAATCAATCATCTCCCCAGTGCACAGAGATTTCAAATGACCCTTCACCTCTTGCTCTCTCCTTTTGGATGCTTCAGCTCGTTGGCATTTAAAGCAAGAAGACGGGCAGCAGCTGCTCTAGAACAGCCTGGCACACTCCCCTTTCCAGGACAGCAAGTGCCCTAGACCTTGGAGATGAGGAGAGAGTCAGACAGATGGATAGACAGGACAGGCGAGGGGAGGCCTGTGGACAGGACAGATGAATATGGATTCCGAGCTTCCGCAGTGGGCTGAGAGCCAAGGCAATCACGTCCAATGCTGCAGCCCAGCTCCAAACCGACCAACAGCAACTCCCCTTAGGAATCTGGGTGGGTTCTTTCCTGTGAGATGTTCTGAACATGTCAGCATTCCGGGGCACTGTCAGCCTCCTCCAGATCACCTGAGTGGGGGTGTGAATAGCAAGCTCTCACCACCTTGAGCTGTGCAGAGGGAAAGCCTGAGAATACTTTCCCAGAGGTTTCCTCTTGCTATGGAATCAAGGTAGAAAGATCTCATACTCTGCTCCCCAAATACCTTTGAACATTAATGAGCAGATAAACTAATCTATTATAAATTCTAATGCAGAGTAGTTCCTGACTGGAGCCTCTTCTCCTTTGGTGCCCTGAGAGGTAGCCAGTATTTCAGCAGACCCAGCTCCCTAATGCAGGCCCACACTGCTCCTCCCACTCACGTTCTGGTGCCTTCTCCATGCATGTGCTCTCCACACATACACTCACGCACATACACATGTGCACACAATGTGAACATGGTCACACATGCACACACACACACTCAAAGCTGGACCCTGATTTCCTTCCTGATTTATGATCCTGCCTTGCCCAGTCTGGCTTAATTACTATTTTTCATTCTCAGAATGTTTGAATCCCATGAAAGAATGGTTAAAACTCTCAAAATGATAATACACACATGCACACACCGCATATGCACACATGCACACACACACACAAACACACACAAGTACACATCAAGGATACTCTCAGAGCTTTTCCATGAGATACTAGTTTCTGGGAACTTGTCTCCTCCTGATCTCAGCCTAACTCCTCGCTCCATGTAGGCCTAAATCTCCATTGTAATAAAGCCGAAACCCAAGCCCTAGAGTAGGCCAGCCACTTCTAGGGGTTGCACTGTTCGGTTCTTAGCAGCCAGGTCTCATCTGCTGGGAGATCTCATACAGCTACTTCAATACCTGCTCAGTCTTAATTCTCCTTCCCGTAAAATGGGAATAATAAAACTCACCAGGATTCAGGCTGTGGGAAGTCATGTGTTAATGTTGCCAGACCCTTTTGAAGATGAGCACACAGTTATCACCATTCAGCCCTGGCAGGCTGAGCCAGGAGGAGGCAGGGCTCAGCCTGACCTTGGAACTCTATCTGGGTGAGCAGTTTAAGAAAACATTATTGTCTAGCAGGATGCGAGCAAAGAAGAAAAATCTCCTATAAAAACTGCATTCCCTGCAGAATATACCATATGATCCCCAGTTTCTATTGTACATAGTAATAACCTAAGGGGAAACCCCTCTACAATGCTTACTGTATGCCAGGTACTGTGTTTCACGTGGATTCACTCATGTTTCTCTTAACCACCCTCTGAAGAAGCCACTTTCACTAACGTGAAGCCCTAGCTTATAGATGAAGAAACAATAGGAGAACAGTTAAATAACTTGCCAAAGTGGCGAAGCCAGACTGTGCTTTTCACCAGTACCATGTCCTGCAGCGAGGAGGGGCAGGAACCAGCCAGCACATGTGCATGCAGAGGAAAGGCCTAGACGAAAACGCAGCACAGTTCTTACAGGTGGCTGAGTCACAGAGGATTTTTTTCCTTCTCAGTATAGAATCTGTATGTTATCTAGGTTTTCTCATTTCTGCAGTACATATGTGTTGTTTTTATAAGAATAATTTTAAAGTGTTCTTTTGAAAAGACACCTCCCATTTCTATTTCTCACGGTGCTTTTTCACCCAGAGAGGCAGAAACAAGCAGGGTTAGTGCTCACACTGTTGGGCAGGCTTGAGCCATTCCTCAGACACAGCCACCAGAACAAGGCAGAACGAGACGAGTGTGAGGTTAGTTAGTCTGCTGTTACGAAATGTCATCATCAAGGGAGTGGAAAATGGCCTCGTGAGCCCCAAATCCAACCAAGCTCCTGATGTCCGCAGACAGCAGAGGGAGACCGTGGGAAGGATAGAAAGAGACCGTGATGGGGGGTCAGAAGACTAGGTTTTTAGACTTATCTCTTTCTCACCTTGTGGTATCTGGATAAATTCCTCACTATTTGAACCAGCTTTCTCACCTTGCAACCTCTGAAGTCTTCTTGGATTGTAAAATAACCATAAGAGATGCTGTGTGCCAGTCACTCGCCATGCTCTTCTCATGTGTTGTCTTGTTTAATCACCATAAAAAGTCCACAAAGTCAGTGGCTATACTCCCATTTCACAATGGGAAGACTGAAGCTCCATGACTAACTTAATCAAGGTCATGAAGCAGGGAAGCCACTGAGCTCGGATGCAAAACCAGGTTATGTCTGACCCCAAATGTTAGGGTTTATTTTTCTTTTTTTGAGTTAATGATACTGCCAGATTTCTAACACCAATATTCCAAAGATAAGTAACTGACCTAATCCACTAACTCAAGTATGTGTCAAAGTGGTGTTGACATTATCATTACTGCTTCTGGGGTTCTTTTAAGTGAAGTGCTTTTTAACTCTTACTATTTTTCAGCCTGTCTTCACTTCCTTTCTTATCACACAGAATCCACAAGGCCCTTCAGGGCCTCTCAAGCTTTGCAAGGTGAAGGGAAGCCAGTCCATCAGCAAGAGAACTCAGTTCTCCGGCACCCACAGGGAGACAATCGCACATTAGGCCCTAGGTGCTGGCCCATCAGCTTTTCCCAGAATGGCCCAGAAGCAGGCGGGAGACAAGGCGCTTGCACTCTCCCCAGCCAGGGAGCTCTTCAGCAGGCAGCAATAATGGAGAACGTGATAAGCTGTCACTGGAAGCCAGCTCAGTTCTCCAAGACTTAATGGTAGAATAACACAATAGGGTCAGACTAAAAAGGTTCCCTTATGAAAATTTTATCAGCAACTTTGGTAAATGGCTATGGGAAAGGTGCTTTGCTCCCAGGCAGACCTGGGACCTGATTTTACAAGGTACAGGCAGCCTGCATTGCATCACCCCCACAAGATATTAAGGGCACTCAAATTGAATTAACACCAAATCAAGCTAGTGCACTTAACAATACAAATGCACTTAAGGGATGCCTCAGGATGATTTGTGACTAAAGAAAGCAAAGAAGAAAACGGCCTGCAAGCCACAAGGGTGGTGTTGTGTGTCATATACAGGAAAGGCCATAAGTAGAACTTAGAATACCGGAAAACCATGAACTTCAGGGGCTCTCAAATACCTTAGACCCAGCCGTAAAGTAGAAGGCCGCTTTTGTGGTATGCAGAAACAATTGATAAATAAATTACAACCAATTTTCTTAGTGGCATGGTCTCCATTACCTCTGACAGCAGCAAAACTGCCCTGCTAAGATGATAAGAGGCGAGCAGGGGTGTATCAGGTAGGGCCCGAGGACATTCTTTGCCAGTTGCCAGGTCTCTTCGTGACAGTGATGACACAAAGGTCCTCAGTGAGGGCCAAGTGATGAGAAGTGACAGCTCGATAGGCAGACCGTGACAGGTCCTAAAAAGAATCAGCTGTAAGTGTCCCTGGCAGATGGGACCCCAGAGTTGGGGTGGGCCCTTTGCTTTCTCTCCTTTGCTGTCAGCATATGTCGGCAAGCATTTTCTCCTCGTACTAGTCTCCCTCCTTGGCTCTGTCCTGCGCACCCTCTTCCCACACCCCTATTCTCATCCCCTCACCTCTCTCAAGCACGCCCTGTCTACTGAGCTGGAAGATAATTTGGCCATCTTCATAGATGAATAGCTCTTCGGAGATTATCTTGCAGACTTGGATACATTCTGGGCTTGGGAGAATTCAGGGGGAAAAAAATGGCCTCACCGGGGATTCCTTTCCATCAAGTGAAATACACACAAAAGCATGCTTTTGCTATCCTTCCAGGAAAGCACTGTCTCCACACAGGGTCTTTCTCTGAAAATGGGCTCCATTTAGGTTGGACATGGCCTAATTTTGTCAAAGTTAAAGCAATTGCTCGCTGAGTCATGAGGTGGCTGGGAAAGTGGGGCAGGCAGGTTCAGTTTTTCACTAGAGAGAAAGTTCTCAAATAGCTGCTGCTCTGTCTCAGCCAAGGACTTGCTCACTCCAGGAGGCAGGCATTATCATAAGGGAAATGAGGGCAGTACGAAGGTCTCTATGTCTAGAAAGAATGATTTGGAGTCCTGGCTCTACTAGATTTCAGCTGTCTGACTTTGGGTGAATCACTTGACTTCTTTGAGTCATACTTTCTTCTTGAGTAAAATGGAGACATGTGTATCTTTCCTAACATCCTCATGGGTTTGTTTTGAGGATGCAGCAAAAATGACTTTGGAAGTACATATTTATAAAATAAATAAGTCATAGGGATGTGGGGGATATAATCAACAGTACTGTAATAACTTGGTAGGGTGACACACAGTAACTACACTTATCATACTGAGCTGTAGTATCAAACTACACTGAGCATTTTGTAAGTATATTAATGTTGAATCACTATGTTGTACCCTTGAAGCTACTATAATGTCAACTATACTTCAGTAAAAAATTTTTAAGCAACTATGGGAAAGATCTTTGGATAGAAACCATCTACAAATATAAGGCATTGTCATGAGGCAAATAATCTACAAAATAGACATGCAGACCCTCTTCTTAGAAAAGTAGTCCTAGGTTCCAGGAAAGAACATTCAAACTATCCTTGGTTTTCCATAACAGTTACCCCTGGTCATCGCCCTCTCAGATATCAGCAGAGAAGAGCAAACAAATGTGAATGAAATCCATTGAAATCCCCAAACTTCACTGTACCAACTACTTTTTAGCTTTGCCCATGCTGAACTTGGAAGCCAAAACAATGAATGGTGATCCAAGATCACCAAACACATCTGCATGCTTGTGATAAGATGTCTTGCTTCTCAGAATGGGAACCAGATATTTACCCCGTCTTCAGATCATCCACAGCAAGACTGTCCCCTGCTGTCGCACCAGGGGGCATTCCAGGACACACACTCTCCTGTGTGATTTACCTCCCTCTGGGCATCTGGAGCCCCTGCCCCTGTCCTGCCCTTTGCTCACTCTGTCCCTCTACATGATTCCTTATATGCTCAGGGATCACTACTTACATGCATACTTTTTATCTATTATTAGTCCTCTTTCTTCAAACAACCTTCTTTGAAGCTCAGAAATCATGTTCATTAATGATCCATCCAGTCAACAAATAATTATTGAGTGCTTACTACATGCCCATCATGGTGCTAGGTATCAGGAACATAGAGGTAAATCAGACACAATTCCTAACTCAAGGAGCTTACCTCCTGCATCATTGTGTTTGACCCCATCTTTGATTTCTCTGTACAGTTCTGAAATGCAGAGAGCTGAGCTGAACACACCTCTATGTGAGGGAAGCCCCTCCATAAATTGGAAAGAAAGCAAAACCTGCGTTACCTCGAAGCCTCCATGCATGTGTGGCTAACTCCATCCTTCAGGCCCACCAGACAAAATTAAGTCCTCCCTCATCTAGACTCCCATAGCTTCCTACCTGCTTCTGTCACATAATGGGCTCAGTTACTTGTTTACATCTCTGTCTCTCTCCAACACACTTAAGGCTTGGGCACCTTGTTCATCTTGCTCTCGCCTGAATGCCAAGCACATTCACAAGGCTTGTTACTTAGCTGGTCCTCAGCGAGCCTTTGTGGAATGAATGAATGAATTTGTCATCTGTTTACTTTCTCTGTCCATGTCCATCTTCCCTTTCTTGTTTCTTTTCTAACACACCCGGCCCCAGCTTATGATCCATGGCGGCATGCTGCTTCATGGCTATCCACACAGGTTTTCTCTGGAGTGTTTTGTGGGCTGGCTCCTACTAACTTGCAAAAGCAGATTGTTAATTAGTCAGGAAATTGTTTAGGCAGTTTCAAACTTGACATTGGTAACTTGAAATTGGCCGTAGGTGGGAGTTTTTACATGGTGGAAGTCAGTAATGCTACACATCTGGGATTTAGGGTCTTGTTTTGCTTTTTTGGGGGGGATGGGGAGAGACTATCAGCACACTACGGTTCTGATTTAGCCAGACCTGGATCTATGGCTCACTCTGACACTCACTAACTGTGTGACTTTGGAAAACTTGCTTGATAGCTGTAAGACCCAGTTTCCTCACCTATAAAGTAGGGATGATAATTATGGCTTCACCAGGTTACAGGGAGAATTAAGTGACCTAATGTTTATAAAGTACATAGAATGGTTCTTCATATGCAGCAAGTGTCCACTAAAAGCAACTTATTCATGTTCGCATTCCTATTAATATTAGTATTATTCCCTGGCTTTTCTGTTTATGCCTTCTTTCATCCAGTCTGCTATGCTTTTTTCTTACCCCCCAAAGGATTTGTGACAACTTAGAAAAGCCAAAGCCATAATATACAGAAACAAATTAAAAATCAGGATAAGGGAAAATAAAAATCCCAACATAATGACTGGATGGACCCTAATAGACTAAGGCTCACTAGATGGTAGTTGGTAGTTTCTTAAGGTGTTGTCAACAGAGTCACAAAGTGTTAGAGTGGAAGGGGCCACTCGGAGATCTTCTAGTTCAATCCCTCACTTTACAAATGGAAAACTGAGGTAGACAGGCAGGAAGGAATCATTTCTTGAGCCTTTACAAGCATGATGTGATGTTCTCTCTTTCATCATCTTCGTGTCATTCCATTTTACAGATGAAGCCATTGAGGCAAGCAGAACAATGGGCCCTTCCTAAAGCCCCCAGGTCGGTAGTGGTAGAACTGAATTTGGGAACCTGATTTCTCTTCTCAGTCTGCTCTGATTCTCAGGGTACCAGGCTGTGTCCTCACTTTAGGAAGACCCATTTCGTGAAGATCAAAAAATTTCCCAAGATCCAACAGAATCTTCTCAGCTGCAGAAACTGCAGGCACTGTGATGAGGGGACTTCCCAGGGATTTTCCTCAGTCTGACTTTGACATATGGAAGAATAACAAGCAGAAGGCTGGTGGCAAGAACAGCTGCTCTTACATAAAACACATCCTCATTCTGTGTTGGCCTTTGAAAAGAGAGTTGTGTTCTTAATTCATATCCATTTGTGGTCCACTCTGAAGTTAAGGTCTTTTTCTGCTATTCTTACAACTAGAATTTCTTTTTCTAACTTCTGTCAATCGTTTTAACTTCATTCTTCACAAAACCTGCTAGAGTGGTTAATAGGCACAGAAATAAAATCCCTTTTTCCTTCCTCTTCAGCTGACAGAAGTAAAAAATGCAAGAAAGGAGTTAAAAAGCAATTGATGGAATGGACATGGGAGAGTAGGGAAGAGGCTGCATAATCCACAATGTGAACGAATCCACCATTTATTGAGAGTTGACAGCAAGGTCTCATTTATTAGGCCCCCACCCTTGTTTAGCAGCAAGCAGGCCGGCAGCCCAGCATGGGGGGTCTATTTTATGGGGATCGTGTTATTGCACTCAGAGCTGTAGCTGACTTCACACCAAATAAACACGTCAGCCATTTCTCAAGTCACCTTTACCAGGTGCGGTGTGGAGGCAAGGATCCATGGGGCCACTGCACCCTTTCCCCATCTTCACTTAGAAATGGCTCTTGAAGTCCAAGTGTCCATGCTAACAGCACTCTCTCTTTTCCTACCTTCTTTCCCAAACCATCTGTCTTGTCTGTCCAAGAGCTCACAAATTAGACCTGCATTGCCATCTGAGTGCAGGGCAAGCCACCAACCTTCAGAGAAACTTCTGGATAGTAAAGAAAGCCATAACAGCAGGAAAGCAAATATACAAGTAAATACAAATTTTATATTATATAAAATGTATATATCCATCCAAAGTTAGGATGGGCACTTGCTTTTTTTACTTTCTTTTTCTAGTTTATTTTAAAAATATGGTTTTTATTATTTTTCACAAAGCTGCATTAACTGCTCCAGACTTAATCCCAGGTTAGCTTAACCACAAGCATAATTCCAAGCCTCATCACTCAGCCACCTGTTTGGGTAAACTTGGGTAACACTGACTCACTCTTACTTTTTAAAAGGAGGCAAGCACGATAAAAAGAAACCTGCTACCAAAAATCAAACAAAACCCCCAGAATCCACTGGAAAGCCAACTCTGAGTGGTGTTTTACCCACGGTATACAAGTCCTCTCCCGACTGTTCCTCTCTGGGCACTGATGTGCTCATCTGGGGATGTTTGTAGCTGGGCTGTGGTTCCGTAGAAGATTCATGTGGATTCTAGTGCCACCACTCGTCACCACTGTGACCTCAGGCAAGTCACAGGGGCCTCAGTCCTTTAAGTGTAAAATGGGATTAATACTTGCCTTCACACAGAAAATAGAATGTGCTTTGTAAACGATTATGCTGTAGAACAATGGCAAACAGTTTTTTTGTGTGTGCGTGTGATAAATCAAAAGCAAGAGGAGTATGAGTTTCATCCGATAAAAAAATCCGGGACACCTGGTTCTGGACCCACTTCTGGAGCTAGCCGTGAGGCCACTGAGAGACAGACCTGGGTGTTGGTGGGCGAAGGTGCCATCTTGGGATGGAGGAAAGTGATGCATAGTGGGAAGGCCCGCAGCTTGCCCACCGTCCAGAGAGCCGGCTTGAACCACACTCTTTAGAAAGTACTGCGTGTACACCCTCAACAACAAGAACTCAGGACACCTGGGCTTCCTCTGGGACTGTTTTCCCAGGGCTAATCCTGCCTTAGAATGTTGCTGAGGAATTTACTTTCCTCGTTATGAGGGAAATCAGAAGTGCAGTTGAGACAATTTTAACTCTATTTCGGAGGTAAAACGACAGCTTTGGTTTGGACTATTTTATTCCCACCCCTCCTTCAGGCTTTACCTGAAGTACCTCAAGGGAAACTGGGCTGGAAGTTGGTATCTTTGCAGGTCTATTACATGGTCTTTTTGTGTTTTGCTTCTCAAGTTTCTGAGTCTGTAGCTTGTAAAATACAACTTGTAAAGCGCCGCTGTGGTTAGAAGTACCGCTGAAACTCATTCTCTCCTCCTCCTCCTATGAGAACCGGGGAGAGGTGCGGGCATCCGTGTGGAGAAGGCCCTCATGCTCACAAACGTGTCTGGCCTGGGTGAGGGTGACTCGTGCGGGCCAACAAGTGACCCTGACGTGCAGGGCTGTCACTGCAGGGTAACAGACAGGGGCTGAGAAATGGAGAGAGGAAAGAGGCAGGCAAGTGTTCTCACTGTGGACGGCGAGGGGAGAGTGGAAGGATGTGGTCATGGGGAGAGAGGAAAGAAAGATGAATGGGGCTTGAGTCAGTCAGAGGCTAAAGCAAACAGGAAGGTTTTAAAGTGAGATGTGAGGAGAGGAAGTGGTTCTGAGTGAGGGGGAGGCAGTTCCAGAGGTCTGTCTTGGAAAAGAGCTACTCTTCATTTTTTTGGATAGTCTTCCTCTTGTGAATATTTCTTGGCAATACTGACAGATGCGTGAACCAATTATTCATTATTTTTTAAAATCACAACTGGCTCCACCTTTCCCTAAAACTTGAACCAAAAAGGGATTGAGACTTCAGGTTTGAAAACATTCAGTGGATTCATTTGTGTTAAACTGCACTGCTGCCTGCTGCTCTTAGCAAACCCTCAGGGCCACCCAGATGAAGAGAGCAGGCGACGGGTGTTGGGGGGCTGGCGCGCCCCTGTTCAGCTGGCATCGTTTCTCTAATACCACATCCACTGTGCCTCAGTGGGCCAAGCACCATGATCCCTGGAAAACTCGGCGTCTTTCTAAATCTAAATTTCCAGATGTGGAATTACAATTGGCTAACTCCCCACCCAGCAAGAAGGGCTGTGTGGGATGGAGGGAAGAGGGGTGGAGTTAGGGGCTGGGGGCAGGTAGAGTAAGCTCACATTCCCAGGAAAGCATAAAGACACAGATGCACCCAAAGAAAGGGCAGCCTTCAATAGAAGAAAGTGTCCTGCCCCCTATGAACTGATTTTAGGACAGTTCTAGAAGCCAACAAAACAAAACAAAAACCCTTCACTTAAAGGGCTTAAAAACAACAAATCCTTCCAGTTCCTTGGGGAAGTCCCCTCCCAAGACAATGTATCAGAAATTGTTCTGTCCATATGGTGAAAGAAAATATAATCCTCTGGGTGTCAAGAACTAAGAGGCCTTGCTTTTGTTTCTTGGTCCATGACGTTGGGAACTGAACCTTCCCAGGCCGTATTTTTCTCATATATAAGATGGGAATAGCAAGCTCTGTTCCCACCTCAAAAGATATTTCTCACATGGTTTGAACGTGCTTGAAAATCTAGATATATATACAGGAGAATATTATTCACAAGAGCAGAATTTCTCACAGAACAACAATAACATCTAGGCTATTGTTTGGTATCTTGGGTCTAAAACTGAACTCAGGCATGAACAAGCTTCATGCTGGGTCACTTTTTGTTACTGAACTAGAAAATAAATGATTTAAATGAAAACCCATATGCTGTGTCCATATTTTCTATCAAGAGGTCTCAATTCTCTTCCACATTGCAATATAATTTCAAATCTTGATATAGTGAACACAGTTCAGATGCTTATATTATTTTTCACAGCTTTGTTGAGATCGAATATACTATATATTATATATATAATATAATGAAATATAATATGATATATTATTTTTTATACTCTAAAACTGAACTGTCAAATACAGGAGTCACTAATCTCATATAGCTATGGCTACAAAATTTTAAATTTAAATTAGCAATAATTTAGTACAAGTAAAAATCCTGTTCCTCAATCATACTAACCACATGTCAAGTGCTCCACAGCTGTATGTGGCTAGTGGCTATGGATTAGACAGTACAAATATAGACTATTATTTCCTTTATTATAGAAAGTTCTCTTGGGCAACACTGTCTAAAATAATTCACACTCATTACAAAAATTTGGAAAATACATAAAATCAGGGAAAAGATAAACATATTTTTTAATTCCTGCCCTCCTTCCTCCAATGGAAACCACTACTAATATTTTGGCAGATTCTTTACAATGTCTTTTTTCTGCACATCTGTTTTGTTTTGTTTTGTTTACATGACATGGTTGTGATCTAATGACTGTGCAATGCTCTACTCTGTCTTTTTAGCTTTAAAACATAAGCATAATTCTGTTTTATTTCCTACTTCTCAGAAACATTTTCAGTAGTTGCAAAATATTTCATCCAGTAGAGGTCCCGTTGCCTGATCGTTAGGCATGTAAAGGGCACAGGTTTGAGCTTTTTTTTTTGAGTAAAATAATGATAAAATATAAAATCTGATAGCATTTTTGAGTTTAAAAAAAGGCCAGAGAAATTACTTCACTCTATGGTAGTTTCTAATAATTTTATTTTGCTAGGAACATACACAAAATCCAGAAACAGCTGGCTGATAGCCAGGAATAATCCACCTGAAGCTGTGGCAACTTCCTCTCCCTTCCTGAGCTCCTACACATTGGAGGCCACCCATGTGTCGTGAGAACACCCATCTCCCAGTACTTCAGGGCTGCGCTCAGCAGATGCTAAAGGCAACATGATGGGGAAGGAGGATAATCATCACGAAATGACACATTTCATTGCCACAAGCTAAAGCAGGATTATGCTCTCAGAGGACTTCTTTCTGCAGTATATCATGGGTGATGTGAGTAGTTGATGTTACCTGAAAAGGACCCACACAACACCTGGCACACTCTCTCCAGCAAGCTTCTGGAACCTTCACTCTGCTGGTTCTCCTTCTGCACTGGCTGCTCCTTCTCTATCCCCTTTGCTGGATTGTCTGTGCTTCCTGAGCTCTGAGGGTCCAGAGCCCCAGGCTCTGCTTTTGGACCTCGCTCTATTTGCATTCTCTCTGCAGGTGATCTCAACCAGCCTCTTGGTTTTAACAACCATGAGAACCCCCAGATTTCTCTCTGCTCCTGACCTCTCTGTGAACTCCAACCTCATACACCCACCAGAACAGCTCCTCTAGGCATCTCAAAATTAAAATGGAATTTTACCCATTCTCCCCATCAAACAAACAAACCTGGGGGATGATGACAAATTTTCAAAACCCTGGGTTCCTCCTTGTCCTCTTCTTTCTTAAACACCTAGGTCTTCATTAAATCCCATTAATTTCTACCTCCTCCACCTCCACCACGCCAGCCTAGCCACCATCCTCTAACCAATCTCTGCTTCCACACATGCCCCATAGGGCCTCATCTCCATATTTCCTTTCCACCAAACTGGTTCCGCATGTCTCACCCTCCCCGGGGTGTTTGGAAATATGGAGAAGCATTTGAAATTGTCACAATAATGCTTGTCACATTTACTGTCTGGGAAGTCAGTATCCTAAATGCTCAGGACAATCCCTCACAGCTAAGTATTATCCCACCCAAAATGCCAACAGCCTCCACTGAGCAGCTCTGAACTGCAGTGATCCTTTTAAAACTAAAGTCAGATTTTGTTTTGCCCTGTTCAAAACCTCCCATAGCTCCCACCCCACTCAGAATAAAATCCCAATTCCTTACCTTGAGCAGGGAGACCTCGGGTCCATCCTCTGCTCCCCGCCCCCCGCTCCCTGTCCCAGTCACTGTGTTCCACCCCACACTGGCTTTTGCTGTCCCTGATCTGGATTCTCACACTGGCTGCTCCATCCGCGGGCCCCCTCCCTCCTGCGCTCCAGCCTCTGCTCAAATGTCACCTCCTCAGAAGGCCTCTCTGACCATCAACACCCATGACAGACCCCATGCAGCAGCCGCTGGCGCTGGTCCCCCTCGTTTATTTACCTCTTTATTTCTGATCTGTCCCCGCCATGACTCCATGTGACTCCAGGACGTCAGGAACTCTGTTCGGGCGTGTTCTTTCTTTTTTTTCCCTGCCATCTCCCGCGAATCTAACCTAGAACCTGGTGGAGAGAAATCAGGACAATAATGAGCAACCTCAGGGAGCTCTACCCACAGGCCAAGCTCTGTTCTGAGCACTTCACATGCTTCAACTGTACCAGTTTCCTATTCCTGCCGTAACAAATTACTATAAACTTAGTGGCTTAAAACCACACAAATTTATTATCTTACACTTCTGGTGCACAGAAGTTCAAAATGGGTCTCACTGAACTAAAATCAGCAAGGCGGTGTTCCTGCTGGAGGCTCCAGGAACGAATCTGTTCCTTGCCTTTCCCAGCTTCTGGAAGCCACCTGCATCCCGTGACCGCGGCCTCTTCCCGGCTTCTGGCTCCCCTGCTCCCTCTCATATACAAGGACTCTTGTGCTCACACCGGGCCCACTCCAATAAACCAGAGTGATCTTCCCTTCTGCAAATCCCTAACTTAATCACATCTGCAAAGCCTCTTTGCCTTGTAAAGTAACGCGGTTCCTGGGATTTGGGTGCTGACACCCTGTGGGCCCTTACTCTCTGTACCACATTAACCCACTAGGGGCTGTTTTTACTCACAACACTTCTGGGTTTCTCCAAACAACAACCAATTCTCCAATTCTCTGGACATCCACTGGGTGTCCTACAATTCAATCAGTCCTCACACTGTCTACCCGATGGCATCAAACCCCACAAGCCAGTCCCACCAGACTGCCCCCACTTCAGATGCCCGTTGTCCCAGGTTGTCACTGGTACTTGTGACTGACCAGCTATAAATTTAAGGGGTTCCCTCCTCAGTTTGATAATTTGCTGGGACATCTCAGAACTCAGGAAAACACTTTATTTAGTATTACCAGTTTACTATAAAGGACACAACTCAGGACCAACTGAATGGAGAAGATATGTAGGGCAAGGTATGGGGGAAGGAGCACAGAGCTTCCACGTTCTCTCTGCAGTGTGATGCATTCACCACATCAGAAACTCTCCACACCTGATGATTTAGGGGGTTTTACGGCAGTTTCATTACATAGGTATAATTGACTCAATCACTGGTGATTCACTCCATCTCCAGCCCCTCTCCCTGCCTGGAAGTCAGAGAATAAGACTGAAAGTCCTGGTTTATAATCAAGGCTCGGTCTTTCTGGTGACCAGCCCTCATCCTGAAGCCACCCAGAGGTCCACCAAGAGTCACTTCACCTGAACACAGATGCTCCTATTGCCCAGGAAATGTCAAGGGATTTAGGAGCTCTGTATCCGGAACTGGGGCAAAAACCAAATACATATTTATTACACCCCACTCACTATCCCTCCCAGCAACTTTATGCAGTAGATATCAATATTGCCCCTATTTTAAAGATGAGAAAATTGAGGCATGGAAGGTTAATTGATTGTTCAAGTTCACAGAACTAGTAAGTGGCACAGCCTGCCTTCTAACCACCAGGCCACAGGATCAGCAGTTCCATGAATAGTATTGAAACTGATTATTCTTTGTTCTTTTCACTTTTACTGTCATGAATGAGACTCATTCCCAGACCCAACTTGGAAGGGCTCTGTACCATCAGATGGCAACCTGGAAGAGATTATTGAATGGCTGCTTTGAATGGGGTTGTTTTGGAAACTTGAAGCCAGCTGTTTCCATATTTAGCTCTCCCCTACATCCCCCCACCTTCCCATGCTAACAGGGACACACAGGAGGCCTGTCACAGCCAGCCATCACTAATCAAGGAATTTCCGGGGTGGGTGAGCAGGAAGGAGAGGATCTTTGGAGAACACAAAGGTCTTTATAGGGATTCCCTATGCCTGGACTCTTCTTCCCCATCTAGCTGGTGCAAGAGAATTCACTCTAAAAGTCACCTCTTCTGGGAGCCCCTGCTGACCTCTGAACACAGCACTTTCTCTCCTGTGCCAGCACTGGGCTTTGAGCATACCTGTATCATAGCATCCATCACAATGTACCAATTTTTTACTACCAACCCTTCCCCTACTAGCTAGAGCATTCCTTGAGGGCAGTCTGAGGGTTGCAGGACAGTAAGTTCCCAGGGTATGGTCCCAGGAGCCCTCTGGCCACAGTCTGGCTGCTATCTACAAAGCTAGTATCAGGAACAGCCTCTGATATCCATGCTGAACTCTTGACTCAGAGAATGGACCCAGAAAGGACCATATCCCTCCATGCAATCGAACATTCAAAGGCCTCATGAGCACTGAGTCCTGAAGGAAAAGGCAGGCATGTTGCAGAAGGCAGGCAAGGGCATGACCAGGACAGGCTACAGGGGCTCAGACCCAATGCCAAGCCCCCATCCCCTTGCCAAAGCCCAGCTTAGCTCTGGAACTAAAATGAGAGTGCTAACAGTGGCAACAAAATGGAATGCATCAGTGACACAAGAGGCAAAATGCCTAGCAGAAGAGATATCCATCCAGATTTACACTCACTGTGGACCCAAAAATCTTCTGGTGGAATAATTTTGAAACTGGGCCTTAAAACTCATCACTCTCAAAAGCTCATGAAATGAAGAAGAACAGTCGGCTCTCAAGTGAGACAAGCCAGCATCCTGAAGTCCTCTGCAGGTGCCAGATGGACATCAAGAGCTCTGTCTGGTCCAATAGCACAACGTCTGGGGATTCAGCCTTCAGGACAAGCAGCAGCCACTGTCAACATTGATGGGGAGGGACAACAGTCAGGAGGCAGACGGACCCTCAGGTCACTTTCTGGAGAGGCAAAGGAGCATGAGGTGGAGAGGGGAGGCAATCATTCCTTTACTTATATCTGAGCCATGCACCCTACAAAGTTATTTCCATCCTCACATCCTCAAGACAAGCCTACAACAAGGACAGGAAACTGAGGCTCTGACAGGTGCCATGACTTGCGCAAAGGCACAGAGTGGCAGAGCAGAGATGCGAGGTCTTACTTGCCCTCTACCCCACCCCCAGGCCACTCCCTGGTCATTACGCTCGCCCACACCAGCAGCTCTCATACAGTGCTATCGTGAGGTGGAAGAAGATGGGAGAAGGTCAGAAGGTGCTGGCTCCCTGAAGCCGGGTAGGTGGGTGACCTTGGGCAGCTCCCGCGAGTCTATGGCTTCAGGCTCCTCATCTGTCTAGCGTGGAGCTGCCTGGAGATCTCCAAGAGGTTGCCTAGCTCTGACACACCATGATCTTCAGAATTTACACCAACTGGTGAAGATTTGTCCAACTACAACCTGGAAGAATTATTCCTGTGGATATGAAACTCAGAAAGTTAAAACTTTGCAAATGTTGCCATTTCAGTAACAATGTGTGCATAGACTATTCTTGGCTGGGGAGTGCGATATTTGGGAAGAGTGCAAGTCTGTCTGTCAGCAGTGGGCTTAAAGGCAGCTGAATAGTGTGCCGGGTGATGGGAGGAGGGAATCTGGAAAGGCTCACAGTCTGTTTGAAAAGAAAAAGGGTTTTAATGGGACATGCTCACTCACTCTGGATTTTAATGACCTCTCAAAATGTAACTCAGGGGAAGGGGAGTCAAGGAAGAGGACTTGAGTGAACAGAGAGGAGGAAAGAGAAAAGTGACAAAAACAGAACAAATTCAGCCCAGGGGTCACTGAGCATGTCAGCTATAGGGCAGAGTCTACAAGTGAGCTGGCCTCTGGGTACGGAGGCCCATAGTTGATCTTAAGAATATTTTAACACCAGAAATTAGGTTTGAAAAGCAAACATTTCATTTTTAAAATTGGAAAACTGATATATTTAATGCCGGTCAGTCAGTTAACCTCTGTAGGCCTCAGTTTCCTTATTTCTGGTGTGAAGAAAAGCTCTTACTTCACAAGGATTTTATTATGAGAAAACGTGAGACAGCACAGATGTGTACCCCAGCAGTGCCTTTCTCCTGGAAGCACTGTCACTCATTTGGTGACAGGAAACAACCCCAGGAGCCCTAGCCTCATGGCGGCGGCAGCCAAGGATGGCCAGACTGTGCCCGGCCAGCCTTCCCCAGCAGCAGCCCATGGTGACACGCTAGAGAAACTGACAGGACCCTGGGCCTGGGGACCAAGGAGATCTCCTCGCAGCCTGTCTTCCTGCCTCTGCTGGCCCCTTTGGACTGAGACTGGCAATTCAGAGGGATAGAGAGGCTCCAACAGAACATGGGGCCTCCCACTACCCCAGGATGGAAGGCGCTCATGTCAGTGTTACCTAGAAGACGAAAGCAGTGTGACAGCGCTTGTACTCCAAGACAAGGGGGATAATGTAGTGGCTAAGAGCCCTGGCTTCACACTGCTGGGATTCGATTTCAGATCTGTCATGCATACTCAAATAGCATAACAAGGAGAGTTTAATAAAGAGATTTTTTTTTTAACCACAGTGTGGGTTGGGTTTAGGAAAACCAGAAAGGATGGGTGGTGCCCAAGAGCTGTTTCCACCACAGGGCCCCAGAGGTCAAGCAGGGGTGCTGGCAAGCAGAACCCCAGAAGACAGCTCCCTGGAGAAGGGGAAGCCATAGCGAGCCCACCAGGCTGAGGAGAATAGAGGGATGAGTGCAGACAGCAAGGGTGGTACAGACTTGGGCCCCTCCTGGGACAGGGTGCAAACCAAGGCCTGGGGCCTGCTGTGGACACACACTGTCCCTGAACTATCTGTAGATAAGGAAACTTAGGTCAGAGGGACTAAGGGATGTAAAAAATCAGAGACACAGACAAGACCAGAACTGAGAATGTCTGTCCCTCAGTCTGGGGTTGTGGCCTAAATGCACCCTTGAAATCATTGCTAATACTTCATCCACAGCACTTACCATATGCCAGGAATGGTTCTAAGTACCTTGCACATAAAAATCTTTAAATTCTTGCAGCAATTCCATTAGATGGGTGTTATTATTATCCCCACTTTACAGAAGAAGAAACTGAGACAGAGAGAGGTATAGTCACTTGCCTAAGGGCACACTGGCTAATAAGTGGCAGAGTTCTGAGCCCTGAGAATTTCACCCCAAATCTGTGTTCTGAACTTCTAATGGAAAACTGTCAGAGGGAGACCCTTGAAGAAACTGAGGGGACTGTCACTATTACTGAGGCAGCACGAGTCCATGAGGTGACTACTCATTTGCTGAACTATGGTTTGCTGGGCGCTCTCCAAGGCAGGCTGCTTCAAGGTGACCTCCCAGCCTCCCTTCCCCAGGCAGCTCTCTCCTAGGTAAGCCTGGGGCAGCCCTTACCTCTCCTAGGTAAGGCAGAGGCAGGGAGCAGCACATGAGGGCTCCGGGGCCCACAGCAGCCCGCCAGCCTGCACCTTTTCTGGCCAGTCCAGCTGCCACGTGGAATGCCGTCTGTATACAATGAGAATTCCACACATTCTTGACTAGTTCAATCATCACACACCGCTTCCTGGGAACACGCGAGACCCCTTAATTGTGCTCCCAAGGAGGCTCATAGGACAGAGTGGGAATTCTTGGACAGGAGGCAGTTCAAGCTCAGCAGCCAGTGTCAAAACTAGATTAATCAATGGGTGCCTTGCCTGACTCATAAGAGGTTGTCTTGGACACAAGCACAGACTCAAAACTTGGCTTCTCACGCAGGCACCCTCCATGTGTCCTTAATGCCCAGTGTGACTTTATTAGGAGGCGGAGCCTTGGGAGATATTAGGATTACACCATGTCAAGAGGATGGCGCCTCGAGAGAGCTGGCTCTCTGTGCCCTGCCGCTGAGGATACAATGAGAAAGCGCGAGTCTGCAACCTGGAAGAAGACCTCACCTGAACCTGAGCATGCTGGCACCTTGAACTTGGACTTCCTGCCTCCAGAATTGTGAGAAATGAATTTCTGCTGTTTATAAACCATCCAGTTTATGGTATTTTTGTTACAGCAGCCTGCCCTAAGACACCCTCCCCTCTACCAAGCAGAATCTGAGCTGGAGATCATAAACTTGCAAGTCATCAATCTTAAAAACAGGAACTAAATACACTGAAGTTGGTGAGCTCATCAGGGAAGCTATTAACGATAAAAAAAAAAGTCTACCAAGGATATGCTCTCTAGAGTCCATGCTTGAGAGGTACAGTCACTGGCCTAAGGGCACACTGGTCAAGGAGACTGGGAAGAAATGATCAGAGCAATGGAAAAAAGAAGTGGGTAAGATGCCCAGGAAAGGACTGAAGGTGCTGATTCCCAGAACGGGTGGTTTCTTGTGTCAAATGCCAAGGTCACATGGAAGAAGACAGAAATAAAGTTCATTTTGAGGATCTCTGTCAGATCTTTGCCAGAATGGCATCAGCAGAATGGCGAAGGAGAAGGGTCCTCCTGCAGTGAGCTCTTAGACCCTAAAGTGACTGGGTCTCTGGGGACGATTCTACTTGTTTAGGTCTGGATAGAAGGAAAGGTGACCACTCTTCTAACACCTTTAAACACTTCTTTAAAACCCTCAACTCCCTATGCTCAGGACCCCATTTTATTCATCAGTTAGTTTTTTCAGCATTCATTAATTATTTGGAGCCTTCTGAAAATATTTCTCTTCCTAAAACATTCTTTACCACCTGCCTCACCAACTCATTGGGAAGACAGAAAACTCATGCACATCAGATACAGGGATAGCTGAGTTCAAATCCGCACTGTGCTGCTCAATAGCCGGATGTCTGTGGGTGGTACCCTAGCCAGTGTGCAACACAACCTAAAAGACCTTTGCTGCAGTGCTAATTTGAAGAATAAACAAGATAGCCACTGGGTGGGGACAAAACAGCCTGTGGCTTAGAACCACGGCCTCACTCCTGACAGGCTCAAGAAACTGTCTTCCTTTAGCTTACGTCTCTCTAGGCCCTGAGAGTGTGTGAACCCCAGGGAAGGCGAATTGGGTTTATCTCATCTTTTCTCAGAGATGATTTTATGGAGGTAAAGGATGAGAGAACACCAAGTTGATGGGCACTTGTTGTGTAGTTTGGAAGGAGTCACAAAAAACAAGTGTTTCTGGCAGCTTTCGCTTAGGCCTGCAGCTGCTGTGGCCAGCCAACAACAGGGTGACCAGGATCTGCTCACTGTTGGCTCTGAAGGAGGGGCAGCAAGCACACCACTGCCTTCCCATTGCACATCCCCTGGCTTTGCCATCTCAGTGCACCCCAAGACTGCCAAAGGCCAGCATCTGTACCTTGCCCAGAGTTCCCTGTGGTTCCTGTGCTCCTAAGCCATGACCTGCTTTGCCCCACCCAAGAGGTAAGTGGTACTGCCTGAAGACATTGTTGATCATCACACCTGGTATGGTGTGGGTTGTTAGTGGCATCTAGTAGGGAGAGGCCAGGGATGCTGCCAACCCTCCTATAATCCCCAGGATAGGCCCCACAACAAGAAATGATCAGGTTCAAACTGTCAGTAGTGCCAAGGCTGGGAAACCTTCCTGGGCAGAGACCCAGTTGCCCACTGCGGCCACGACCTTGATGAGCCCCTTTGGTGACCTTTTTCCCGTCCCTCCCTCCCTTCCCCTCTCCTCCACTGGGATCTCCTGGAATCCTCCCTCAGGGAGCCATCTGCACTCAAATCACTGTCTCAGGGTGTGCTTCTGGGATCCCCTGAACAAGACATGCCTCAAGCTGTTTCCAGTCTGGTTAAGCATATGGAATCTATCTCCTATCTCCCCACTAGAAAAAGCACTCTCCACCACGAAGAAAAAAAGAAAAAAAAATGTTTTTAACATGTATATAGAGAAAAGGCAAAAAGTCCAAATGAATCTGACACAAATGGTGACCTCTTGGGACACGCTACAGAGAGCACTAAGACGAGCACAGCCGGGACTAGGGGAGAGCCTGCTGCAGCTTGTGTCCATGAGGAGGCAGGTGTGAAGGAGGCTCACACGAGTGGGCACATGGGCAGCAAGGAGGAGAAGGGGCTTCCTGGAAAGAGAAAGCACCCCTGCGGGCACTCCCCAGATTCCAACCCCAGGCCGCGACATCCTGGGTTTCTCTCCGTTCCACAGCCAAGCCCGCATGGCGCCCCGGGAACTGTAAACCAACCGTGGGGCATTACAGGAAGTGCACGGGGCGCAGCATGTCCAGCTCCCGTGCACTTCCTCTTCGTGGGGGGAGCAGAATGGCTGCGAATGTCTCCAAGGTGAAGGGAAATCTTTGCTGGTGTCACGGCCAGGGGATTATATCTGCCTACAGTTACAGGATGTATCACTTGCAGAGAATTCCTTCCACAACATACTCAAAGCACAAAAAAAAAGTATTAAATAGCTAGCTGAATTTCATCTATATTTTTCATTGTTTTTTTTCCTCTCCTGTGGTTCTTCACCAAAGTCCACTTTGACATGCCATTAAAAGAAAACCCCATGTATATGAGCAATGGACTTAAAAAAAAGCCCTGTACTGAACAGCCCAACATACACAATTTGGAAGGAGTAACCGGACCCTCTGCTCTGGCAGGATGTAAACTGGGCTGGGGAGGGACATTGTTTTTCTTTTGGCCATTCTGCCAAGTTAAAAAGGAAGTAGGAGATTAGGACAAAATATTTCAATCAAAAATGAATCCTTCAATGAAAGTTGCTTGATCCCCTTTGCCACCACCCTCTGCCTCCCTTCCCCCTTACTGGAAGCATATTTCTCTTTGAAAAGAAGTAGTGTATTGTTGCTGAATAGAAGGGGGACAGCCCACTGGGGAGACACATCGATCTCATCATTTTAAGAGTGGGAGATAAATGACCTAAGGCCTCTTCCCGATCAAATGCTGTTTCTGCACATTCTCAGGATAAATGGCCCCGTTTTCCCTGGTGAGCAGTGAGTGTTCTCCCTATTGCTGAGTTTGCCTTCACTAGCCATGCCTCCCAGCTTTGGGAACAAGGGTAAAGGAACTAAGATGGACCTATCTCAGTGATGCCAGGGCATCACTGGGTTCTTTGAAACTCAAGAAAGACCCTGACTCTTCCAAATCGCGAACTAATAGAGCAGCCCCACATTAACATGCAGCACTGTGGTTTCTTGGAATATCTCTTAAATTCACTGCAAGAGATGGACAGATAGCTTAGGTTCCTGAAAATGGTATTGTAGAAAATGTTCTCCAAGAAAGAACTAAGGAACAGAGCCATATCTGATATCTAAAGATCCCGTCTCTCACTGCATCCTGCTACTCTCTCCTCAAAATCATTCCAGTTTTGAAGTGGCTCAAGTAAATGCAGCCCTCTTGGCACTGAGCCTATTTAATACATGCTTGAAAGAACAAAGCAAAACAAATAAAAATGTGGTGGGATGTTCTGACACCAGGTTCTACTTGTTAGAAAAAGGCTCATGAATTTATGGAGGAAAAAAATCAGCAAGAACATGATTTTGGAAGAGCTCAAGCACACAGGCCAATCAAGAGCGACTGTATCAAATAAGCTTTCAGCTTTGTAACTGGCTGGGTTCCACACATTTCAGTGATCATCTCCATGATTCTGTGGTCTTGCTAAACCAATGTATCTATTGCTCAGCACCTAAATAAATGTTGATAATATGGCCCACCAACATGAATCACATAGTCATAATAAATAAAGAACAGAATTATCCAAGATATGAAAACATAAGGGTACATTGATGGCATTAGTCACAGCACAGAAATACATCATACTGGTTTTGCTCTCCAGAGGCAAGAATGAGTTGTATTACACAATGGATTTAACAATAAACATTTGCAAATAATATATATTTTGATATGAACAATTAGATAGAACCCATATGTTTCCTGATTTTTCTCCCCAACCTCTCTGGCTTCACCATCTTGTGACCTCATATATTTCAACACTGATGCTGTATCAGAGATGACTTGAGCTTATCACACTGCCTTGGCCTAACACCGGCCCAACATCTGTGCAAGTAGCCTGCAAGCCTGGCATACCTCTCACAAGCACTAAATATTTCAGAAGGGGATTATAAAACTGGAAAACAGCATCATCACCAAATGACCCTTGATAAACCCAAAAATGGGCATTACCAGTGCGAGCCTCCTCAAGGGTCCACTTTGCTCACCTACACCACATCCTCAGAAGAAAGCGACTGCTCAATTTTACCTGGTTCATGTGTGTGTGTGTGTTCCTTCTGCTTGATCTTCAATGACCTATTAGAAATGCTAACAGAGAGCTCCTACCCCTCAGAGCCTCTGTTGTTCTGAGATACAAACCCCAGTACCAGCCTCATTCCAGGCCAACCGCAGGTCTCCTTGGCATTTGTGAATGTCCACCTGCTTGGCTCCTGATGGCACTTATTCAAAACATTTGTACTGGACGTGACTGTGTTCCAGGAACTGAGCCAGATGTTTTGCCCCCACCTTTTCATCTAATCCTCAGAATACCTCACTCTGGGGGTTATAATTCACTTCACTTTTGCAGGAGGAAACTGAGGCTCAGAAAACTCAAGTAACTTGCCCAAGGTCCCTGGAGAACCAAGAGCCTTCAGTCCCTCCGCATCTTTGCTGGAGCTGGCCCTGCCCAGGAGCCCTTCCCCATCGGTGCCACACCACCTGGCCTACAGGGGCTGTCGCTCTTCCTTCAGGCCAGAATCCTCATGCTCCTCACAAGGGCTGTGTCTTTCTTACCTCATCCCCAGTCACCTTGTCCTCACTCCCACCTGCCTGGCTGGGACAGCCTGTCTATCTAATCTGGCTGCCTCTCTGACTACACATCCATGCCTCTGATCCGCTGTTGCCCTGCACAGCCAGCTCACTGTGGCACGGACACTGCTCGGACCCCTCCATGCTCCACCATGAAGTAGCTGTGTGAGTCTGGGGAGTCATTAAAACTTTTTGACAGTTTCTTCACATTTATAGTAGACGTCATAATCCCAGCTAGCTCTCTGGAAGATACGCAAGTGACAATTAAATGAGACTCAGAAAGTGGACTTTTGGGGGTGTAATCCCCATGCCAGATTTTGTCTCCAAAATGGCCCTGAAATGCAAACTTTCATCCAAATTGCTCAAAATGTGGTATTTCTGGATCTGAATCCTATGTCAAATTTTTCCTCCAAAATTTCCCCCTCGGTCCACAAAGAATGGAAGCAGGTCAAACAACTTTTCCTCCAAAACCTGAGTTCACAGTTTGTGTTCCAAAAGGTGTGGCCAAAAATTTTACTCAGTGTTAAACTCTGCATTTCTCATTGAGAAGCCACCAATAAGGAAATTTCAATAAAGAATCTTATTTTTAATACCTAAAGATCGTCTTTAATTAAATCCAATCTTAATTTTTTGAGATTAAGCCATATTCTCTGGAGTAGCCAAAAAGAAAAAAAATTAAGTTTTGGAAGCATATATTGTTGAGAATCCTGGTATCCAGACTGGTTCAGGTGAAAATAAATACACAAAATCCTTCAATGCCTCCCCTTTGCCAGGCAAGAAAAATCTCAGCTCCTCAGCCCCACTTCCTGGTCCACTTCCAGCCTTATAATTTGGTTCCCAACAGAAGTGCCTTTTCTCCTACATGATCTATTTGTTCTAGCCACTCTGGACTAGTTGCTCTCTTCTTTAAAAGCTCCTTCATTTTCTTTCCTCTGCATTTTCCTTCAGACCTCCCCCAACCAGAAAGCTTCCTCCGCTCCCTCTGACCTATGACCAAACCATCTAGTTTAAACCTCCACTCCTGCCATGAAGCCTGCCTGACCACCCAGTCTGAACAGACTTCTCCTGCCCTGAGCACCTCTGGCAAGCACTAAGCTCTTGCTCTTACCCACCATGAGCTGCCTTCTGATATGTCCCCTTGTGACATCTTGAACTATCATTAAATATCCTTCCTTTTCACATTTTAACATTTGGTGCTCCATTCTGCCTGTATACTCCAGAGCTAGCAGATAAAGCACTTTACATACAGTAGCCACTCATTAAAAACTCTATACTTAAATTTGACCCACATGCTTACAAATTACTCTGATCAAAAGAAATACTTATCATGCATTAAGCAATGGGATTGTGGAAATCCACCCCATGAAGTGTTTTTGGTTAAAAAGGAAGGAGTATCTTTCCACAGTCTCAGATACCATGCATGTGAATGTGTGTTTGGGGTACAGAAGTAGAGAGGCTTGTTAATTTTAAAGCCTCATAGCATGTTTGGTTAAGACTATGACTCCATTTGTGTATTTCAGCCACGTAAAATACACCCTGGGATTCTGGACTGAGAAAAATAGCCATATAAGGAGAAAACAAGACATTCCCTATAGCTGCCCTTGTAAAACACTCTGTGATTTAACCCTCTGCTTGGACAGATCCAAGCTCCTGTACTTTACAACTGCAAACAATCAGATTCTTGGGAGGAACTCAGCATGTGACCTGCACCAGTGGGCACAAACGATCACAAACAAAACCTGACAGGTCACACACAGGGCGGCATGACCAAAGCTTTGTAACTGCCTTTCTCTCAGCGGTGGGCCGTCCCTGCCAGAACAGGAGCAGACACAGAGATGAGCTCCAGCCCAGAGACAACTCTGAGGGACTCATTAATCCTTCTTTCCTTCAAGAACAGAGGGATCTGGGGTCTGCCTCCACCTTCCAGGTGACAGTTCATCAATCTGCAGAATCCCTCCATTGGGGAGGTGGGGGAGGGAGAATGGGGCATCGGGAGAAGGAAAGAGGGGCTCCAGGAATAGCAGCCAGAGGCAGGAGCAGGCCAACTGTTGGTCTACCCCCATTCAGCGCCAGGGGATCTGCAGTGCAGTGAGTGCCTGGCTGGGGCCTGATTACAGATCAGGGGCCCGCAGAGAGCCCTGGAGGCCGTCACTTTCACTCTTTTCATCCTGATTGCTAACAATAACAATTCTGTGAGGTAAGGATTTCTAGATGGTAAAACTGAGGTCCTGAGAGACTCTAATGCCCCTCACTTGTAATGAGTGGGGCTATGACTAGAAGTAAAGTTTTATGCTGTGGTTAACACTGCTCACTTTCTATCCAGCCTGATCTCCTTCCTTCCAGCAATAGCATGATCCCAAAAACTACTCACACATACTGAGGAACCAGGAAGATGGCTGTCCAGCTGGAGATAATATTTTCCAGGCTCCCATGCAGTTCAGGACGACCAAGTGGCAAAGTGCCAGAGAGAGGGATATGAGTGGAAGTGATGTGTGCAAATTCCGGGTCACATCTTTTACAAGGAGTTACTACCCTTCCCATGAGCTGCAATGCCAATGAGGGAATGAAGGTGAGGACAACAAACAGAGGGAAGCTGGAGGGCTTTATGGAGCAGTGGCACCTACCTGCCCTCCCACATCTGGGCTGGTCCTTGAGAGAGAAATAAACAACCGCATATGAGCCACAGTATTTTTCAGTGTCTTTGTGACAATAGTTTAGCACCTTAACCAGTGCATGTGACTTCATGCTGCTCCAGCCGTGCAAAGAATCTTAGGGCCATACTAGCTTGCACTAATTTAAAGAACAGAAGGGGAAAAAAAATCATAGCCAAGTTACATAACAGTCAGTAGTATTCATGTGCCCAAATCACCCCTCTCCCTGAGGCAAGGCTGAAACGGGCCTTATCCACATGACGGAGTCCTGCACAGAAGACAGTAAAGGGCAGAGAATCCGGTTCCCTCCTTCCCATAAATGAGTGTCCTGCAGAAGGCTTGCCTTCCAAATAAATTGCTGATAGAAGGACCCTAAACCTCTTTAAGCTAGAATCAGAAATACTATTTAGACAATTGTAACTATCATCCTAAAAATGACTTATTCAAATCCTCTTCCTTCCTAATTTTTAAAATTTGCTTTATCTGAGTAGATGGGTTAAAACAGCTTCAATGATTGTATATTTGACAATTTCTCCTAGAAATTCAAGTTTTGCCTTTTATTTAAGGTTATTAGGTAGGTACAAATTAGAACTGTTATATTTTTATAACAATCTTTATCCCTAATCATGTACTTCGCCCAAAATTTGGTATAAATGTAACTCTGTCAACCCTTTTTTTCTCTGCCTATATATTTTAGGTGAGTCTCATATAGACCACATAGGTTATTTTTCCAACCAAATTAACAATCTCTGTGTTTTAACTGACACGTTTAGTCCATTTACATTTATTTAGGGTTTATTTCTACTGTCTTATTTTGGGCTTTGTAACTTACCTTGTTTTTTTATGGTACTTGCTTTTTTTCCTGCCTTTCAATGGACTGATCAAGTTTTCTTTATTTCTCTTTTCCTAGTTTGCTGATTTGGTCATTATTCACCTCATTTGTATGATTACATATATATACAACCCTTTTAAATGTTACTCTTACATTTTATTACACATACTTGATTTTCAGAAGAATAAAATAAGTCAGCATCTCCACCTATGTACTAATCTGCAGACCTCCAATCATCTCCCACCCTTCTTACATATTATTATTTTCCAATATTTCAGTTCCACATTTTTTATACCCTTAAAATTTGTCAATATTATTGTTATTTCCTACAGACAATGCTTGTTTAAGTTTAATATACTTTTTTGGACTTCCCTCCTTCTGTTTAGGTTCAATTTTCTTCTACTTGACAGAAATCCTTTAGCAAACCGTCAAGAGAGTGTTTGGTAACTAAAAAAAAATTTTCATCTTCATTGTTGAATGATAATTTTATAGAATATAGGAGTGGCAGGTATTTTTTCTTAGTCTTTGGCTTTTATTATCTTATTGACTTTTGGCCTCTGTTGTCGTTGAGAAGTCTGCTGCCTATCTAATTATATTTCCTCCATAGGAAATACATCTTTTCTCTGTGGTTTAAGAACTTTTTGGCTTCGACGTTCTGTGTTTTCATGAGAGTGGACTTAAGGTTTGGATTTACTCTTACTTAATCAGCTCATGCCTTGCCATAGCTTCCTGAATCTTAGGATCTGTATCTTTTAACTATTATAGAAAATCTTTTCCTCCTTGAATATTTCTTTTCTTTCGTCCTCTAGTCTCTTCTTTCAAAACTCACATTATTTCTCATTCTATCTTCCATGTGCTGAATTACTCTTTTATATTTACACCTTTATAATACATTCTGAATTGAAATCAAATCTTTCTTTCAGTACATTAATTTTCTCTATAGCCATATCTAATCCATTAAAATGAATGACTATAGTTATTACTTCTAGAATTATTTCTTTTTCAAATCCATATCTTTTTTTACTTTATATATTTATTATGCTTTCAATTCCTTATTTTATATCTGTAATCATTTTAAACATACTTATATTGTCTATACAACAGATCTTGTATCTGAAGTTATTGGGAATCTGATCCTGATATATGTTCTATATGTTGGTTCTCTCTCGTGGGGATTGTTTCCTAATATGTTTGGTAATTTTGGAGGGAAAGCTTGTCTTCAGTGTTCTTTCTGGGAGTCCTATGTGGCTTGGGCTGAGGGTGTAACTAAATAGTACTGTACTTGGTTCATGATTATATGGCTTCATGGCCTAGAATCACATATCTATGTTAATATCTCATTTCAAATATTCCTAAAGCACATATATAGCATAAAGTAAAACCTCAAACCCATGGAAGGCATTAGGTTCTTGGTTCAGAATTCTTGATTCACAATTAAGAGACATTTCTTTGTACCCAAATCTTTGGTTAAGACAAATTCCATTGTTGTCTCTCTGTGTCAGTGGGTTTTTTTGCAATGTCTGCCTTTGACCCATCACAGAGACCAAAAAATGTAGATCTCAGCATAGCATTCACAGTTACTTGCCTTTCCAATTCAAGTTCCCAAAACAACTAATGTAGTCTCTATGTCTTTAGACTAAATGTAGATGGCTTACCTTGGTCCTGGAATCCACCTCCAGTGCAATCAGCTCTAGACAATGGCAGGGTCTCATAGCACCTAAGGAACTTCCTTTCGGGCTATTTTTGGAGAGAGAACTTCTCTAGCAAGAAGGCCTAGAGGAAGAGAGGAAATAATTGTTGGAGGAAACATCTCTGCAACCAATAACTTTTCTCCAACACTTCTCTTGTGTAAACTCTGCCCTTGGTGATTGTGTAGCCTCTACTGGGGGCATAAACCTATTAAGAGTCTGAGCTGTTGAAACTAGGAAAGCGTCTCTCAGGAAAGATCTAGGTGAGCATGTGGATTTTGTTTTTAACTCAGATTAAATTTGGAAGTTACTCTTCCACACAGCACCTAGCCCAGTGCCTGACATAGTCAGGTAGATAATTCAAAAAATATTTGCTGAAACAAAATATCAAACACTTCATCCACCCTGCAGTAAAGAGATAACTCAGTACACAGAGGCAGTGGGCAGAAAGTATTCAAAGAGAGACAGAAAGCTCCAAGGCCATGCCAAGAGAAAGATATCTCTTTCCCAGAGAAATAGTAACTCAAGGCAGGCAGTTAGCAAAAATACTGGAGGAAACTAAGCTCTTTAAAGGTTCAGAACTTAGAATGGACTTTAAGCTAGCACATATGCCAAGATGGAGAATGTTCTTCAGTTCATAAATAAGAGCCCTGTCACAGGTGGTGACATCCTACACAGACCCTGACAGCAGGGATCATCTGTGAATTTGGGTATTACATTAAGATATGGGATACCCCACAAAAATGAAGACAGTTCTCTTTTAAGAAAATTTACTTAAGAAATTCAAGTGCAAGGAACTGGAAACATTTTTAAGGCACCCACTGTATTATTTTTTGTTCAATAATTTTCAAGTTAATTATGTATTAAAATATATGTAATTCAAATCATTTGTGGATTCCTTTTTAATATGTTCTTTTTGGTTTTCGTTTCCCAAACCCAGGTTAAAGGCTGTTTTCAAATGCTATTACAAGTAGACATTTGGATTAGCTGAGAGATGTAGTCAAAGCTTGGGAGCTAAGAAATCAGTTTCCTTACAGAATGCTGCCTTGCCCCAGATTTCTTTTTTCAAAGTGCACTTCTCATCAGATTCAACCTTCTAATGAGGTCTCCAAAATTACTCTAAGAAAAAATCTTAGGGGTGGCCATCTGGTTGAAAGATGGAGGCTAGCAGACTTGATTTGAAACTGTGTTTGCATATCAAGGATGCTATGTGTCTGTCAAGTTGTGTATTTATTAATAAGGTTGGCTTGGGCAAGAAGGAGGTTAGACCCCATTCCTCAAGCTAACCTTTGGTCCCATAGAACCTGAACAGTGAATGGAGGAATCCAGATATAAAAACTGGCGAATAAAACCCACAGCACAAAAACGATGCCTGCAGTGCCTCCCCAAGGGAAGCTTGGTTAAGCAAAGTTTCGGACTCTCATCGGCTTTTCAAAACACTCAAACCACCAGTCTCTGCAGGGTGGAGGTAATCTCCATCATAATGGTGAAACACACCCCTGCCCATTCTGATCAGCATAACTCACAGCAGGAGTCTTCCTTAAGAATTCAACGGAACTCAACTGTGTCACTGACCTGGAACGTCTATGGTCACCAATGACCTCAACACTGAACCTTGGGCTGCATTCCCAACAGTAGCTCCTTCAGTTGTTCTCAGATGAAATCAAATTCCTGTGGAAAAAATGTGTGAGACCGCCCTTCCCACAGTGGAGTGAAGAGGGCAGCTTCCCGGGTTACCACCCATTGAAAACACCAGCTCAGCAGCTTACAGGTGGTGGTATTTTCAAGCACAAGCATGTGTGCAATGTGTCAAGTATGTGTGTCAAATTAGGCAGCCTCCCTCTTGAAACCATTAAATCTTTGCATCTTATTGCAAGGAGGGCTCACTGAGGGGCTGTTGGTGGGAACCCAGCAACATAACAACCTGAGCGACCCATGGCACTGCCTAAAAACAGAGGTGCTCTCATGGCCCAAAGCGGTTGACTGCACCTTGCACATTTTACCTGCCTTTCCCCAGATAATTCTTTCCAGAAATGTTACTGGGTGGCAGTTCTCCCTCTTCTAGCATTCCTGAAAATATTTAAGATACGGGAGAGGCACCTGGACTTCAAATTTATAATTAAGCAGCTTAAATGAAAAGACTCTAATGTGTGTATATTGAGCATTCAGAACTCTGGGGTAGCATTGGGCTGGAAAATACCATTCCCTTCCCCTTCCAGCTGGAGCTCCCGGGAGGGCAGCACAGACAACCAGAGGCTTGCTCACTGTGGGACCCCAGGACTAGATGTCAGCCCAAGGTGGTGTGAGTCTCAGGACATTTCCTGAATTCTCGCTTGGTTTTCTCTTTCTAAGGGTAATTGTGAGAAATAAAGGTAACAATGTCAGGGTAATCCTTCCAGTCCACGATCCATGGTACCTGAGACATCTGTGGCAGCTTTGTCCTAACCCCGTGCAATGGGCACTTGTGGTCTTGCATTCCCTTTCTCTGATAACAGCACCTCAGTTTTCTCTTGGGGAACCTTTCTGCCATTGCTCATGGTTTGGGTGCCCTCCTCTGGCCAACAGCTGAGAACATGACCCAAGCCAGACCAACCAGAATTGCCCTTCTGGGAATGTAGATCTGGGGCAGGAGTGGCACCTGGCAGAAAACCTTCAGGGCTAAATTAAAGCTGGGATCCAGGCCCTAAAGAGCCTGTCCAGCAGTCCCTGTTTTGCTGCACCCCTGCAGCTGCCCTGATCCTCACCCCTTCCTCAGGATCTGGGAGCAACTCCCTATCCTTATGATAAATTCCATCTGCTTCTTACAGCCGAAGTGGATTTCCATGCGTTGCCACAGTGTGTCTCAGTATCCCCTTGCACAGAAGAAACCAATGCCCAGGTCATGGGGAACTCATGTGGAAGGGGAATGAGAAACCAGCCTCCACACTGGCAACCTGTGCGCCCTTCACACCCCCCTCCCTCCCAGGATGCTCTTACTAGCCTCTCACCTTCTCCTCCCTGCCACATCCCTGTCTAGGGCTCCATGTCACCCCAGCTCAAAACCATCATCTACCTCAACTCTCAAGTCTCTTTTTCCTCTGGTAACAGGCTATTTTCATAAATCTTTCATTTTAAAATAAATCTCAATGTCTCATTGACCACAACATTTAAAAAATTCATTCTTCTGCCCCATTCCTCCGCCAACATGCTCATTCCAGTAGAGGGCCCTTCCCACTGGCAACATCCTGGCCTCTTGGCTTCCTCTCCTGCTACCTTCCTCTCTTCCAAAGAGAAAATGAAGTTTGGCCTTGGGTGGGTTGAAAGCCCATCCATGCACGCCACGCATAACATTCCCTTCCTCGGCACTGATGCAGTCTGAGACAAAAAGGCCTTTGATAATGTTTCTCTGGGGGCTCATTTGGCGCCATTTTGCAAATTGAGCGGTATTGGCCAAGTTCTCCATTCTGGAGAGTCTGCAGTGGAAATTGATGAAGGGCAAGCTCAGTCCCTGCCCTGGTCCATGGGTGAGGTTGCCACATCCTCACCCAACCAGGGGGTCGAGGGCATGATCATGGCACATGGTGTGATCATTCTACCTAAACACGTTTCACCTAACTGAACCACTACAAAAATGGCTCTGTTTGGCAGCCAGGGATCATACCCACCCGTCAGGAAGTGGTTATATATTTGAAATTCAATTGCAGCTGGGAAACACATTGTATGGTCTGTCCTCTGGGGTCCCATAAGGAATTCACACCTGTGATTAACTTAACTGGCTTTCCAGTTTCCCTACAGCCCCATACAGATCCAGTTGAAAGAGCTGCTCTCTGGCAATGAACAATGTGAGTTTTTTAGAGAGAAATCAAGGCACAACAGATTCAGGTAATTTAGCATATCACAATAAACACTGTGACTGGAGCTAGGCTAGATTACTGCTGACCTATGCAATGAAGAGTGGGCATGCTGGTCCGTATATGAACAGCCTAACACCTATTATTAGATTCATATTAAACATTTTTTTAAGTTTTTCTGGTGTGAAATATTGAATTTGTTATTCATTAGACATTTCCCTTGCTACTTAGAATTAGGAGAGTAGTTTACTTTTGCATGGCATTCAGAAACAGCATGTTGTACAATAGAATGACCACACGTGGAACATGTGTTTGTGTTCCAGGAGGGAGAAATTATTTTTATAAATGTGGGCTGAAGAGCCTACTTTTAAATGAATTCTCTTAAACTTAAAGTTCATTCTAAAGCTAAGCCCCCACCATCCTAAAAAACAGAGAGAGAGAATGTGGGCCGAATTCAGAACGACCTTCATGGCCACGCTGCCTTAGGCGAGCTCTCTCAACGCTCTCGTACCCTCATGGCACCAGCCTCGGAACCAGACTGGGTTCCCCCTTTGTCTCCAGCATACACTTGTAGCCCTGAATGCTGAATCATGGGCAGAAGTTTCCAGTACTTTTGTTCTCTCCCTGCTTTGAAGTTGATTAATCTTCATGTTGATTTTCCCTCCACCCTCTTGAAAAAAATGTATGTGCCCCATGATGGAAAGCCAGGAGCTGGCACCTTGGGACAAGATCACATGGAACAGGAGAGGCAGGAAAGGCCAGTGCCTCACCAGTGTGCTGAGCCACCACCACAAACTAGGGCCGGCATCTCGGGAAGAGAAGGGAGTCAGTCCTCTGAGTTCTGCGGTGGCGAACCCCAGAGTCTCCTGTCACCCTCATCCCTCCTGTGGGTGCCCGCCTGCCCAGGCATGGGGCCTCTTAGTGTGGGGCAGGGTCAGACAGATGTTCTTTTGTCCTTAATACCACCATGCAAACTGCCGCTCTTGAATATCAAGTGTTGTTCATAGTTTTAATCTAAGTTCACTTTAAATCAATACATTCTATTTCCAGTAAAGAGAAATTGAGTAATACATGTTTATAGTAGACTATATACTCAGGTTTTTCTGATGTGGCTTCAGAATAGATGATATTATACATATGTACAAATAAACAAGAAACATGTATACAACTAATTATGAATCTGTACATTTGAATGAGTATAATTGAATGAATCTATTCATCCAAACATCCCATCCATATAACATACAAACACAAGTATAAGGGTTTCAGAAAGTCAGACTGATGATGACGAAAACATGACTAACTACTACTAGGTATTAGAAGAGTAGCTCAAACTACCAGTCCTAGTTGGCAAGGAGCTTATAGTCTGATTATTTAAACACACACACTGTCACACACATTAGTCATTGAAACCTCAGAACCTTATATGATTCTTCCCTCTCCTTTACCTTGTGCATGAATTTTGTTCCAAGTCTTGCTCATTCTTGTTCCATAATTGTCATATTTATCTCCCTATCTTCTCTTCTCCAACCCTGACTATTTTAGACTCTTTTGCTTCTTTCCCAGACTATAGCAACAGCCTCCCTTCAGGCAAAGGATGTTGCCTTGAAGAGTCCACTAACATGGCAGGGCTGGCAAAGAAGTGGTGTTCAACTGCCATTCCCGTTCTCTCATCCAATGCAGACCATGTGATTTGATTCCAGTGTCCTTCCACATGGCCACACAGGCACAGCCCTCCAAGGTCACTACCAATTTATCAGAGTTCTTCTGGAAACAGAATCTATTTACCATCCTGATCTAGGTCCTTTAAAACAAGGTTCTTCAACAAAGACTGAGCATTAGCATCACAGGTGCCTGAAGAGCACCTAATATCTAATCTGACATAAAAATATGGGCATTTTTTAAATGCACCATGCATGATTTTTAATGTTCTCTCTTCACTGAGGACTAAATAAAACTAATCCAAACCAGAATCCATAAAATCCTCTCTCTCCTCTCTTCTGCTACCTGCTGCTTTACAACTTTCACTGGTTCCTATTCCACAGTTACTAATCTTGAACTTTTCCTAGCCAGATCTGGACAATTTCCATTTGGACACCAAATACATTAGCCCAAGACTAATACCAAGATAGGTATATCCTTCAAGAAGCAGGTGTCAGGATGGGATTAGATGTGCAAAGCTTTCCTAGGGCAAAGGCCTCTGAGAGAAAATGTGGAAGGCGCTAAGAGAGGCTGTCAGATCACAGTGCAGGTCTGACCCCATGAAAGGGAGAGAAGGAAGGAAGGCTGGGTGGAAGCATCTGGAACTGTTGCATAGTATTAAGACTTCTTCAAGGCTTTCAGTAAGTCCTGGAGCTAACGTCAACCATCAGAGGAGGCCCATGTTTTGGCATCCCTGCTGTGCCAAGTGATGGGATAGAAGCAGGCTGTGGGAAGCACCACCTCGGAACAGAAACAGCAACTTCAGGTTGCCACAGTTGAGCTCTTGGCCAATTAATGACTCTCCCTGCAGTTGGAGATCTGAGGGGTACATTCTCAGAGCTGCCACACCAGGTAACTGACAGTGGCTAGGGCTGCTGATTGAACAAAAAATAAAGATGCCAAGTTAGATTTGGATCTCAGATAAACAATTTTTAATCTAAGTATGGCCTGTATTTATCTGACAATGCTAAAAAAATAGTAGCTTTTCCTGCATTAGGCTTTATCTGTGACTATCCTTTGTCTTTTGAACTGGATCTGTAATTTGGCACAATCCTAACAGGTCTCTCCCACGTAGTTTCTCTCCTACTCAGTCACTCACCCACCCTCCCCACTACTCTAGACCAACTTCTGAAACGCTATTCTGGACATACCACTCCCCACCCAGGAAACTTCCAGTAGCTCCCCTCTAGGACTTTCAGAATGAACCTCAAACTCCCCAGGCTGGCATTCAGCCTTACCCTGGCAACACTGATGCCCACTAACCTTTATAGCCTCGGAGCTCCAATCAGCCGAGACCCTGTAGTTATCAAAACACACACTACCATTCCAGACATCCTGCCTTTGCTCACACTAGCCCCCCACCTTCCCTTTCCAGAATTTCCCCAGATCCACACACTTCCAACTTTCACTGTGCTTCAAGGCTAGCTCAAATACTGCTTTTCCCTTAAAGAGATAAGCTGCATACACCAGTGTTTTGCCCAGAATCCCTTACACCTAGTGATATAGGAAGAAGCCGAATTAATGTAGAAAGATATAACACGATATGCCCTGAATGCCGAGCTTTCCATACAGAGTGGATTTTAGCAAATAACATTTCCCAGTTCCATGGATGGCATTAATATCAATGGATCTTGTACAATCAACAGGGTAAGTCTTGCTTTTAGCCCCAGTGCAGATGTTTAATTAATCAGGGCCGCTGTCCTTGTTTGTCCTTGACTGGTTTTCCCTGATGATTATCCACCAAAAAACTCAGCCCTTTAATGCAAACAATGTCCTGATTAATGTTTTGTGATCTGCACCAGGTTAGGAGAGCAGGTCCTTCATTAATGAGCCAGTCTGAACTGCAACGTTTGGTCCTGAAAACTCAACTCTCATTTCATACACAACTGTCTCCATTTTCTTGTGTGTCCCTTAACTCCCTTCCTTTCTTCTCAACTTTGATTTTGGGGAAGGAGGTTTGCATCAAGGGAATATAACATATTAAATCATTCTGATTTCAGCAGAGTTTTGAGGTAGATTGGAGGGGTGAAAATGCCCTCTGTCCAGCTGTGTCACCGGTTCTCTGGGGTCACCAGCTCGGGTGTGCCATCCTTTTGTTGATGGCACAGGTATTCATTTGTTCGGTCTCTTTCTCCCTCACTAGAAAATGGGAGGAAATCATACAATGAAATGAAAACCTTTAAATAAAATATCATTCACACAAAGGAAAAGAATTTTCCTCTGGGTCATTATCAGTGGAAACTCAGTGAAAAGATAATAAGCACAAGATTCCTGATTAATTAAACATTCGTGCTCACCGTATGCAATTATTCTGGGGAAAATCAACTCCGGGACATCTGTTTACTCAACCTTGGGCTGCGACACCACCAAGATCCCTCTGCCTGCAATTTCAGGCACAATGTCAAGGCATAGAACTGATAGCTCATACACCGGAGGGATACACCACTCATTTCCTAGGCTGGAAACAGATGATGACCATGCTACGTGAGCAATGAATTATGAAGGCTGAGTAAACTTGTAGAGGGTTAATTGGGGAAATCTAAAACAACAATATATTATATAATACATATTTACCAATATACATCATTGCTTTATGCCACAGAGCAATCAAATGTAGACTATAAACATTCTCATGAATGCTTCAATTATTACTGCCTTTTACTCAGTGAAACCACATTCCTAGCTTTTTCCTCTTCACCCAAGTCCATTCAGACTGCTATAACAAAATACCACAGGCTGGGTAGCTTATAACAATAGAAATTATTTCTCATAGCTCTGGAGGCTAGAAGTCCCAGATCAGAGTGCCTGCATGGTTGGGTGAGTGTTGTCTTTCAGGCTGCAGAATGCCAGTTTCTTGATGTGTCATCAGCTGGTGGAGGGGAGACAGGGATCCCTCTGAAGCCTCTTCTACAGGGGCACTAATCCCGTTCACAATGACTCCACTCTCCGGACCTAATCACCTCCTAAAGGCCTTGCCTCCTAATACCACCACCTTGGAGATTAGGATTTCAACACATGAATTTGGTGAAAGACACACACATTCAGATCATTGCACCCAGTTTCAATAATTTTCCTAATACCACTAACCCCTTCATCATCATTCCTGTCTTATCACCCCCTGACCCTGTGGCAGCTGGGGCCAAGGAATGTCCCTGTCCAGATTCAGAGGAGTACAGGAATGGGGAGAAGCGAATGCTTTTCCCCTGGTGAGTTGATGAGCAAAATTCACAAGCTGTAAATTAAGGAGGATCAAGGTCCAACCTTAGGTTAAACAGAAAATGACACTGAGGCTCAGGAAGTCAAATGCGGGGAGACCCAGACTAGGGAAGGAGCAAGGGCTGAGGAACTCACTGGCTGGAATCCAGATGCCTGCAGCAGCTTCCTGTAACTCTCCCACAGCAACCACACACCGCGGAGAGGGGGAGTCTGGATTCTCAGCTGGAGAACCTGCATTAGATGTGCTCAAAGGGGCCCAAATATTTGAGGATTAATAATGAACGATTGATTTTCCCTGTCTATCCAACACCACATCCACCTGCTGAGACTCTGCTCTGGTAGGCTAGGGTTTGGGTGTCCTCTGTCCTACGGGTTAGAAGACTACAAAACCATTGGGCTCTCATGTGAGGGGAGGGATGGCTGCCACACTCACTCCTCTGATCCATGTCCTCTACTGTGAAAGGTGAATTAATCACACTGTCTTAGGAGGCATAGCAGCAATGATGTGACTTCAGTACCTGCTTGATCTCTATCTGGCCATAATCTATGGGAAAAAGAGGGTGGACAGGGAAGCATTATAATGAAAGGTTTTGAAAGCATCTTCTAAAACCAGGATGTCCATGATGGTGAGAAATGAAAAAGCAAACAATGCCCTCCTCTCTCCTAGCACAAGCAAACTAAGAGAAAGAATAAAAGAAGCGACTTGGGAATCCATGGAGGTAGATCTTTGTTTTAAAAGATAGCTGATGTAGATGGATAGCGTGTGAAGAGGATAGAAATGATCTTTTCATGAGGTTATCTATGGAGTACAAAATCCTAAAGGGCAAGATATCCCAACATACTGGGCCTCCCAGGGCTGTCTCTGAGTGGTCCTAAATCTCAGGTGCCATATGTGTAGATATACATTCTCCGTATATGATCTTGCCTATTGATTCTGTTTGTTGTGTCCAACATATATGACCACAACTTCCTTTGGTCATGTGACTTCCTAGACTGGGAGTACCTCTTGATATGAGCTCTAGTTTCCGAGATGGGGGAATTGCTCAGGGCATTTACTGGCTGCATGGTATGCAGAAGATAAAATCAAAAAAGCGGCCCTTGTGTAGGGTCTATTCTGACACCATCCCTGTTCTGACCTGTGTTCCAAAGTCTGTCTCAACTCTCAACTGCACCTGCTTCTGGTGGTCTGAACATGACCTTTGAAGTAGTCTTTCCATGCCTTGAGGCCACCATTTTAACAACTAACAACTCTTACTCCCATATGGGGTATTTGCCCTCCTAGAGGGCCCAGCTTCCTGGGGGAAGGAAGAAAGGGTGAGAAGGTAGGAGTTGGTTCCTCTGAGTTCAGAATAATCTTTTAGAGTGGGTGCTCTAGGTTTGATTATGTGGGTCTGGGCCAGTTTGACATAGGACAAGATGAAGGCATTGGTTTCCTATTGTTCCTGTAACAAATTACCACAAATTTAATAGCTTAAAACAACACTAATTTGTTACTTATGGTTCTAGAAGTCAGAAGTCCAAAATAATCTTATGAGGCTAAAATTATAGTGTAGACAGTGTTGTATTCCTTCTGGAGGCTCAAGGGGAGAATGCATTTCCTAGCCTTTTAAAGTTTCTAGAGGCAGCCTACATTCTTTGGCTCATGGTCCCTTCCTCCATCTTCAAAGGGTATCATTCTAACCTCTGCTTCCATGTTATGTCTCCTTTTCCTATCTCTGACCCTCTTGTCTCCATCTTATAAGGCCCTGACAGATAATACAGAAAAATATCCCCATTTCAAGATACTTAATTTAACCATCTCTGCAAAGTCTCTTTGGCCATATAAGGTAACATACTCACAGGTTCCAGGGATTAGAGCATGGACATCTTTGGGGGGCCATTATTCTGTCTACCACAGGCATATTTGAACACCAGAAGGCCTTGGTTGTAACTGACCAGGTGAATTCCTTACCACTCTTGAGATGATCAGTTACTGGAACATGTGGAGTGAGAAACAAATGAAGTGTTGAATAAGCAGTTGGTAATAGCCGATGAACCCCAGAAGTTCATGAGCATCTTTGCTTATACTAGAGGTATCCTAGTTAAAAAAGGCTGAGTCCTTGAGAGACTTCACGCAAGCATCTCGGTTGAACTGAACATGGCCCATGAATTCCATCTCTAACTTCACAAATTCATTTATTTGGACAAGGCCAGAGGTTGTGCTGCCCCAAATCATGGGGAATAAATTAGGGTAACAACTCATAAATCAGTGTGTCAAGGTTCATTGTTCCTCAGGATGTTAATCATTTTGCCATACTAAAAATGGCTTGTAGTCAAATTCAAACAAATCCAATAAAAACAGTTAAGTTTACCCTAATTAAATCTACTTGAGTCAAAGAAATTTCCTTATTTGAGTACCTTTCAGAGCCTCAAGCAGTTCATAAGTGTGCTGTTAGAGCTAGCAAGCTGTTTGAATCACTGAAGGGGGAATATAGAATACGATATACCCCCAAGTGCTTTGACCTCAGAGCCCCTTAGTAGCAGGGCACCTATTTATGCCTTGGAAAACTCGGGTTCTATGGAACAGAGCTTGGGAAATAATGAATCAGGATACTAACTATTTAGATGATGGTACTCCATTGGGTTTGATAGGGTACTGGTAATTCAGTGTATGGGAGGTTGTTTAACATTCATCAACCTCTCGGATGTGGGTGAAATGTCCGCACTCCAAGACTGCACTCTACAAAGGCATAACTGACTCACATGGTGGGGTTGAGGAATACACCAGACCCTATCACACTCCATATTTTTTTTTCCCCATAGAGAATGAAGAGGTCTAGAAAGAGAGATAAAGGACCCAAAGAAAATTCACCATCAAAATAACTTTTCATTTGCAGAAGATCTCAATTTCAGGTTCAGCAATGAAGTATACCCATCTGGCAGGAATGCAGAGCAACTGCTTTGTTTTGTGTATGAAAACACCTCTTGGTAGATAGCATATTTTTCCAGGAATCCACTTAGTTGAACCTAGAAAATAGGCATGGTAAAGTGGTGAGGCAGTTACCACCAGACACCCACTTCTCCACAGACCAAATAGGCAGGGCAGCACATCCCACTGCTGGGTGGGAGGCCTTTCTTGGCCCTCATAGTGGCCACAGTTACCCTATCTATGGCCCTCTACCTGAAGAAATTCACCTGACATTTCGTCTTGTCAGTCTTGACAGGTATCGCCTTCCTGCAGTCATGACCACTCTATCCCCAGCCCATCTGCCCCATTTGCTCAGGCCCCATGCACTGTCTTAATCATCTCTCTCAGGGTCCTACATAGGCTGATAGTGGAAGCCTCTGTGGTAGGCCTCGGTTTTCTCTTAGAGCGACCCATCTGTGGTGGCTTCGTGCAGCAGGAGCAGTTCCCTCTGTGACCCAGCTCAGTGACGTAGCTGTCAGTCACATGTGAGAGCTCAACGCAGGCCTGTTTCTTCTGTAAAGCAAGTAGTGAAATGCATCTTCTCTGAAACCTGGATCAGGAGAATTCTATTCCCTGCTATCGAACCTGAAACTGACTGAACTCCGAGTTCACCTAATCCCAGTTACTATCAAAGAAATGAAAATTGCCTCTTAAAGTAGCACAATGCTGTAACAGTACTAGTTAACACTGGTGCTGGTGCAACAAAATGGGTATACTCAGCATTGCAGGTTGAAAAACATCTAAGTATAAGCTTTAGGAAAGCCAGCAGGTAATAAGAACCAGGAAACTTAAAAAGTCTATACCTTTTGACCTAGGAATCCTTCTTAGAATCCTAATTTTAAAATATGGAAAAAGGCTATTATATGGTATGAGGCCCACTGCAGCATTATGTATAATAGTTTAAATGTGAAAACAAGCTAAAACTACCACCATAGGGAATGTAAAATAATCAGTTTGTCTATGCGGCTGGGCAATAGTAACATGGTGGGTATGTTTACACGATCCTGTTAAATTTCTAAATCAAAATAGTAAATTTTTGTGGAGTGTGATAAAAACTGACAAATAAAACATGCATAGAAAATATAAAGTCAATAAGCCAATGTAAAAAAAATAATATTCTAGGGGTGGAGTGTCTAAAGAGATTTTTTTTATTTCTTTCACTTCTCTGGCTTTCCCCACTTAGTTTCTTTAATTAAAGTGTACATTTTTAAATAGAAAAATAAACTTTAAAAAAACTTACCTTAAATGCACCAGCATAAAGCCTTTTGTGGTTGTTTCTACTGCTCAAAATCATCATTCCCCTCCCCCATCATCCAATATTTATTAAGCAGGCCCTTTAATGTCACAAGACTCTACTGCCATGCATTGATTTTTATGATCTTACTGGAAAACTGCTAGGTGCATAGAAAGGTATCTGTGCTTGGTGTCAGCATGCACATCATATATCACTTTGGATTGCCAGACAGCAAAGGAAAAACACCATAAACACTCATTTTTACTTGTAGATGGCTTAGTAATTTGCTAAATTTCCTTATAATTACTTCTAATTATTCATTACATTAGAGTGGAAGATGGTGGCTATAAATTTTCAATGAAAACAAAATTTAAATACAATGCATCCAAAATGTCTCCGCAGACCCAAGTGGCAACCTGTTTCCCTTATTAGGGAAATCCAACAGACACTGGCAACCCGTGCTGCTTCTTAATGTGACATAGGAGACTGAGCCAAGAAAGCAGCACTTAAAGAGTTTGATGCTCGCTTTGTGAGGAGACTGCAGAAGCAGCTCCCCACCTTCATTCAGGTATGAAAGCATTTGGGAAGCTGATCTCTTCTGGGGTGGGGCGTTTTCACTACTCCCCTCCCCCGTGAGGTGTCAGCATCTCCTGCCAATTCAGAGCAGTGCTGGTTATTATACATTCATTCATTCTGTCCTTCACTTTTTCATTCAAAAAACATGGATGGAGTACCGACTCTGAGTGAGGCAGTGTAGGAACCTAAGATGACTTTCCTGCAGGAGGCTGAGGGGAGGCAGTCTGCAAGCAAAACACCACCAGCCACGATGGTGGATTGTGCCTCCAGAGTGGTACAGTCATGGTGCAGTAGTGAGGCTGCTCCAGTTCTAGCTAGAAAGGGGTCTGAAAAGCCTCATGAAGAGACGGCAATGGGATTAGACCTTAAAGGACATTTAAAAGTTGATAACGTATATAGCCACTGTAGAAAACAGGATGCAGTTGATCAAAGTTAGACAGTTACTATATGATCCAGCAATTCCAATTCTGGGTATATATCCAAAAAAAGTGAAAGCTGGGACACAAACAGATACTTGCACCCCATATTTATAGCAGCATTATTCACAAGAGCCAAAAGGTGGAGGCAGCCCAAAAGCCCAATGCTGGATGGCTGGATAAAGAATGTGGTATATCCATATAATGAAATATTATTCAGCCTTAAAAAGAAATGAAATTCTGATACATGCTTCAACATGGATGAACCTCGAAGACATTTTATTAGCTGAAATAAGTCAGATACCAAAAGATAAATATTGTACAGTTCCATTTATTGGAGGTACCTAGAATAGTAAAATACATAGAGACAGAAAGTTGAATGGCAGTTGGGAAGACCTGTGGGGAGAGGGGATGGGGAATTATGGTTTCAGTGAAGGAAGGTGTAAAACTTCTGGGGCTGGGTGGTGCTAGTGATTGCTCAACAGTGAGAATGCATTTAATGCCACTGAACTGTCCACTTAAAATAGTTAAAATGATCAATTTTATGTTATGTATATTTTACCACAATAAAATAAACAGCATTAAAAAGACAGTGTAGAGAGGAGAAAGGGCACTTACGGTAGAAAAACAGCATAAGCCATAGTACAAAAGTGGGAAGAGGGGTCTCTGGTCAGGGAACAGAGAGGAGACCAATCTGGCTGAAAGATGCTGGATACAAGAAGTGAATAATAACAATAACAGTGTTTATTATGTACCAGGCCCACTGCTACTGCTTTTGCTAGCATTATCTCATTAAATCTTCACAGTAATCCATAAAGTAGGTACTTTTATTAACCCAGAGTTGGAGCTGAGAAGTCTCTGGCTCAGAGAGGGCAAATAATTTGCCTGTAAGCACCAGAGCCAGGACCTGACTGTGTCTCTCTGCCCTCAGAGCCCGAGTCACATGCTGCTGTCCACCATGGGCACGTGGGAGGAGGGATGGGTTGGACCCTTGAGCAACCAGGTTAAGGAGCTGAGCCTTAATAAATAAACAGAGGGGATCCAAGAAGGAATTTTGAGCAGCAGAATGGTGTAAAGAGAACTATGTTTAGGGAATAGTCACCTGACAATGAGAGATGGCAGACACTGGAAATTTTCCAAGGAATAAATAATGATGACTGGACCAGATAGGCTGCAACTGGAAGAGGGAGATGGACGGCAGGTGTCTTCAAGGGCTCGGGAACAGGTTAGATATGGAGAATAAGATCATGGAGGTATTATTCGGTGGATTTTAACTGGGAAGATAGTGTGGCTGTCAGAAATAGGAAGCCCAGGGAGGGAAACAGGTTTGTGAAGGAAGAAAGTAAACTGAGAACATCTGGAAATGAAAATGCTAGCAGATCAGTGAAGCTGTTCTTCTGATTGCTGGAAAATGAAGGGGTCAGACTTCAGCTTGAGAAGTTCAGACTGTCAGGCAGGAAGACTACAGTCAGTGTTGAGAGTCGGGACATCAGGGGTGAAACTTACATCAGGGGTGAAATCCTAAATTCAAGAATTTAGGAGACCCCAAGGTGCTGGCTGGCTCCCTGCCCACTCACCCAGCCGGCCCACGCTCGTCACCCATGGACACCAGCCCCATCAGCCACACATAACCAAGGAGCACTAGATGTTTGAGGAGATCACAAACATGAGTAAGATGAACGAACACAAACAAATGACCCCAGAGGAGCTGGAGAGAAACCAGATACTTGCATTAGGATTCTGCATTAGATCTGAAACAAAATTTTCTCTCCATGAAACAAGAACATGCTGCTATTATGGGAGAACCAGGACCAATCAACAATAAAATTACCAGTGTCACAGTAACAAATGTCAATAGAAACTTTGGAGATAAAGTCAAAGAAATATCCCAGACAGCAGACCAAGTAGTTAACAAGACCTAAGACACAATAAGATAAAAGACCCAGCTGACAATGTAGGGGTCCAGCCTCTGACCGAAGAAGTAATACAATAACAAAAGCTCACAAGGGGTGCACTGAGTTCCCAGGACAAGAAAGAGAACCACACCTAAATGTATCCTTGTAAGCCTCCACACCAAGGATAAGGAGATCCTAAGATCTTCCAGACCTAAATGACAGGCCACCTTCATGGATGCTGTGGGCATGGGAGCAAAGTGGACAGCAGGGGCCACAGAGAAGACACCCTCCATGTGGTCTGCAGGTCTTCAACCCACAGGCAAATCATTTACTTCACATGGTTCAAGTTCTTGGCCTCTTGCAGAAGCCAAGTCTTGTTTCCCTACTTCTTCTACACTTGGATCCAGACTAAGCATTTCAGACCAAGGTTTCAATCTTGAAGGGCCTGCCATGGGCTGCACAGTGAGAAGTCCCAGTTAGCCAGAATTTCATTTCCTTGTTTGCCCTAAATTCCAGGAGAGAACTACCTATTTGCAGAGCAGTCCCAAGGATCTGATGCTCTCAGTAGGACAGAGTGCTCAGGAATGAAGGGTCTCCCCAGCTTCTCACAATTTCCTCAGGCTCCACAAAGAAGGAATGATCACTGGCCCCCTTGGGACAAGGATCTGAGTCACCAGGGTGTCCAGTGTCTGTGACAGGTCAGCAATCCTTGAGAAGATAAAAGGCAACTTTCTGACTGGTGGAAGCAAAAACACTGGTGGAAAAAAAACTGGTGGAACACTGGAGTAGGGACTAATCTTTCCACAGTGTTGTTTTACAATTTCCTGTTTATTTGTCTCCTCAATTAACAGTAAGCTTTGGAAAGCAAGGCCTGTATCTTATTTCTAATTTTGTGCCCAGCACTTATGCAGTCCTAGAGCATAATTAAGTAAATGCTGAATAACTAGCTGTATGGACAGATGGAGGAATGGACGAATTTCTCTTTTGTTACGTAGAAAAGGTGACAGTGACTGCCAGCCCTGCCTCTGAAAAGTATGCACATTCTGCTCCATTATTAAAAGAAATTCTGCATAATTGGACTCTGTTGTCACTCCTAACAACAGAGAAGACCATTTTGCCTGTCATTCTTCAGAAAAATTGTGAATAATAAGTTCATATGGATTATTAAAACTTCACCTCTAAAAGAATAACACTGCAAAAAAATTTAAAACAGCATTTTTCATACCACTACTATTCCTCAGATTACATCTTTCATTCCTGCATCCAGGATTGTTTTCCCGTAGCTGTTCCTCAATGTCTTTGCTAAAACCGTCTTCTTTGCCTGTGGTTTTAAAAATACATTGATTCTCCCTGTGAGGGCTCCCACCCAGGTGCAGGATCTATGTCTGCTTCAAAGCCCCATGTAGGGACACATCTGGCTAACTCACTTCATTGCTTCTCAGGGACCCTACAATACCACTCACCATTCTGATGTAAAGCCCAAATTCTGTCTATGAAACATTCCCTAAAGGGTATCATATACTTGGGAGGCCAGTGCCCTTCCACTCACAGGCAAATCCTTACTCACAAGGTTCAAACCTGTGGACCCTCACAGGAGCTAAGTCTCCTCTCCTCACCTCCTCCTCTTCTGCACATGAATCCAGACTGGGCATTTCAAACCACACGAATGTTTCTCATCTGCACCCCTAACCCCCAGGCTCCCTAGAGTGCTGGTCAAGGTCAGTGACATTATTTGGATTACAGTGTTAACAAAAGAGTGGACTCTGCCTCAGAACTCCCATCTTTGGGGAGTTTCTATTTTCACCCAAGACCCTGGAGTAGTAAGACAGTACAAGTGATTCAAACCAGACCTACTCTTTGAAAATTCTTCCTCTGTCTTGCTCTTCTCTTGCCACTAGCTTGGCCCACTCCGGCTCCCTGAACTTTTAGATTAGGCTTTGAAACCAAAGCAACAGTCAAGAGTAAATCTTACTGGTCTTGATTTATCCTCTTTGCTTCTAGTCCCTTCAGGGACCTCAGAAAGAGGAATAGCTAAAGGTCCAGGCAGAATTTGAATCTGAGCATCCCATGTCTCACCTATCTCTAAGTCTATGCTTTTGACCCTATTTCCTTGTGACTTGCCAAACCACTGTGGATATTTCACTTCCTCAGTAGTAAGAAGAGACTCTCGCTTGCTTCACCTACTATGTGCATGAACCTGCCATGACCACTCTCTCTATGTCACTCCAAATGTCATCTTCCCCTAATTCTTTTCTCTGCTAAAGCTCACTTATTCTTATGTATGATTTTAGCAATATATGAGACAAGGGAGGCTGTCTCCAACTGGGCCTCACAGAGTCACAGCATTTGGTGAGGGAGGAGGGATGGGGAAAATGGAGAGAAAGGATCATCACAGTACAATCTCTGGTCCTCAGTTTTGCAGTCTGGTGATGATTGGCTCATCCAGAAATCACTGATGATCCACAGTAACCAAACTTTAAGAGGCTGATATATAAACCAGAAAGCCAGTGCATTAATTTTTAATGGCAGACAGAACTTTCTAATGACTCAAAGGTTATGTCTCTCTTGAACGACTCACCTTTCCAAGACCCAGGTGCCTTGAGTCCCAAGGTAAGAATAGATGATGGAAAATCATGTCATCAGAATAAAAGGAATTGAACAATCTTGTGGAATATTTTGTCATATTTTTAAAAGGTGTGATAGATTATCCCTGCCCTTCGGGAAAATTTTATCTGATCAATGGCCAGATGATTTGAGTCCATTAAATACAGAGCCTCTCTTTAAAAAAAAAAAAACTAGATAGCACCCTCAAACTCAGGCTGCCCAGCTCAATATTCCAACACTCTGCCCATACCACCATCATCCTGATTAACTTAGCTAATGAATTCTTAGACAACTGCTTCCTGCTTCGCTCTTTTCTTAGATGGTTTTTTTCCTCAGGGAAATATATATGTAATTTCTGCATCTGTTAGTGCTTGTCAAAACAAACTCTCAACTCCCCACGTCCAGAGCTTCAGTGTTAACATGGCCTTGCTGTGTGACCCCTTACACAAGTTGTATACCCTCTCTGTGTCTCCTGACTAATACAATATCTGCATTGAGGGACATGGGACCTTGTGATTTCTAACATTGCTTCCAGCTCTATAATTTATGGATTTTATGCCAGGGATCAGCATCCTTCTTTTTAAAAATCACATGTTCAAATAATTTAATGGCTCCTCATCTGTCCTAGGCACACAGCAAATGGAAATTTGCAGAAACTGATCAGAGAAGTTAGCAAAAGAGCAATGAGAAGGTGCATATGTATCTAGAACCATGCGGGGGGACAAATTTCTGGGCTCAACTGCATGTCTTATTTAAGTCTCCAAGCTGGTAATATTTACCTACCTGATAAACTATTGGGGATGGACAGTGGAGGGGTAAATTTTATGACTATCAAAAAAAAAAGGCTTTGAAATACTTGGATTTAATGTACCATATAAGGACTAAATACTCTAATTGGTCTTTTCTGTCTCATTATTTGCCAGTGAAACTAATCCTGTAGATCTCGAGATAAGAGGGGAATTTAGAAATAGAGTTCTATGCTCAAATAAAATCCAAGTATTCACCCTTGACCATTAATAAGTGTTGTATGTATGAGAAGTAGGGTGTCCTATTTTGCCTGCCCCACAAAGTGTTCCTTTGGAGCTCAGATTTCACCCCCAAAATGCACTTTGCTAGAATGTATACTGTGGAGCAGAGCCACAGTGGAGGGGCGCTGAAGAGGTGAGGGCTGTGTGTAAACACGCAACAGGGTGTCTGATGGGTTTACAGTAAACAAGCACCCCACTGGGACTGCAGCCTTTTACTTCTCACTGCGGGGAGCTGGGGGTTGGGGGAGGATCTGTCATTGACCTGGTGCTGCAGCCCCAGAAATCAATTCTACACTAATGAGCACTGCAGCTGGGAACAGAGAGGAGCAAGAAGGAATTTGCAGATGACATAGCTAGGCTACCTGAAGACAAGAAATGGCACCCAGCATGTCTGTCCACCTCACCTTTGCACACTGCAATCTCAAAGTTGGATATGTCAAGCCAGCAGCAAAGGCTCAAAGCAGAAGTTTAGACATAAGTGGCTTTCCTGGTTGAAATGGAGGTTTTAACTAACTTATGAACCCAGAGCACAGTCAACACACCAGAGAAGACAAATAAGTGAAAGAAAGATGATTTTTTAAGACTACATGTCCTTGAGAACGTTGAAGAATTCAGCCAGTAAAGGAATAGCAATATACCTACAGCCACTGCTCATCTCTTGTAGACCAATGATCACAAACTGATGATCCATGGGAGAGATCTTGCCCAATGGTATGCTTTCCATGCCTGACCAGTGCTGGCTTTGTGTTGTGTTTCATTCTGTTTTGGGTTCACTTTGAAAGTTTTTGGTGAGTTCTCAGGGCTGCACATTGTGTACCTCCAGGTGCACATTCCCAGTGACACACTCGCTGGTTTACCACATGCCCCATCACTCCCACCTTTCTGTTACCTGGCTTATCCCCACAGGAGTCTAAATTTGACACCTTGACATAAAATATCAAGATTTCTTAGTAAAGATAGGCAAGGGTCTCCAGACCAGAAAACTGATATTTCTCATCCTGAAGGACAGTGCTCTGCCCTGGAGGGCTGCAGGAAGCTAGGAGATGCAGGGAGTGGTGGATCTCCTTTCCCGGAAGTCCTTACCATCGTGAGAGTCTGGCTTTGGAAGGACGAGTTGTCCAATTACATCTAAAGTGGAAGGCAAACTAGGTGTACTCATAAATAGATATTAAATATACAGATGATATATTTTATCAACTTTATGTATTTCTAGATATCAGCTTTTTGGTATATAATTTAAATACAATACAGTTTACCCACTTAAAGTGTAGAATCTAATGGTTTTTAGTATATTCACAGGTACATGGGACCTTAACCAGTCAATTTTAGAGCCTTCTCATCAGCTCAAAAAGAAACTTTCTTATGTGATACAGCCAGAGTTCCCACCTTTCATGAATGTAGAAATGTCATTCTTTTATTAAGTTCCCCCCATCCCTGAGAGCCCCCAGTAAATGCTTTGGTATCTCATGGGTGTGGCCTAGTGGTTGCTTGCCCTGAAATGCAGCCTCCTCCCTCCCTCTGGCCCCCTGTTCTTGCCATTTTGTTATGGCTACTGACCCTCTCCTTGGATTTCTGGGCCCCAAGTATGGCCACATACCTCACTCCTACTTTACAGAGCATGGCTTAAACTATACAGTAACATCTAACACAATTTTACTGAAGGCATGGGGCAAGCAGAAGGAAACTACAACACAGGAGACAAGAACACACAGTTGGATATTGGGTATGGCTGCCCTAGCTTCAACCTACCCCGCCCATGCACGACGCAGTCCTGGATGTCTCCCAGCTTAGTCCTTAAGTCATCGTGCTAGCGCCACTATCAGCTGACCTCCCCCGGATAAATGAGTCCTTCTGCAGTTCTCAACTCTCCCTTTCCCCGAAGGAGAAGAAAACCTTTTCTTCCTCTAAGTCACTATTGTTATAATCTTACAAAGATATAACACTGCTTATAGCAGGAATTTTTAAATATTATTATGGAGAGCAGTTTAGTTCCTCCTTAGATACCCCATCCCAGAAAAGGGTATGGCTTTCATTTCGCAGAACTAAAAAGCTCACAAAAATGTCATTCCCAAATCGAAAGAGCTGTCTGCCCTCAGGTGGGAAGTCAGTGTCTACTTCTAGCTAAAAAGGATATTTCTGGCCATTTGAAATTGCAGATCCTCAAGCTCTCATCCCTATTCTGACCACCCAACAGGACACAAGTATTGGGTGCCATTTCTGGGAATGCTGTTACTAAACCTGCTGTATCACAATTGCTTTTCCTTAGCTCTACTGTTGATTTTCTAATTAAGAAATATTTTTACTTAAAGAATTTTTCTTGAAAAAGAAGAGTTGTCTTATTTACAATTCGGACTTCAAGAAAATATATTCTTATATTAGATATATGATCTATCATTTCCCTTACAGTCTTTTCTGGTAAGTAAATGAGAATCACTTAGTGGTTCTAATACTGTCCCACCAAAGCAGAAAAGCAACCATATATATCAATAGTCAAACTGGTATAAAACTGAGAACACCCAAATGCCTTTAACAAGAATGATGTGAATATAAGTGACATGCATGTGTGTATTTTCTTAAAGTCCAGATAAATTTCAGAGTTATTTAGTCCAATATTATTTGAAAGGGAAATGGAACTAATTTTTAACAAAACATATTTTACTTGGGCTGCTATAAAAGTAAGTTTGAGGAAAAAAATAAATCTTGAAAGTGGAAGTTAATGGTAATAATTTCCTAGATCTAAAAAATGCATTGCAGGCGAATTGAATGCTGGCAACTCTGTTAAAAATAAATAATGTTCTGTTCTAAAACAAGAATTGATTCTCCTCAATTGCTCATTATTAAAATTCAGAAAAAATAAAGAACTATTTCCTCTTCTGGGTAATTTATATCCTTGCATCCCAAGTGCTTTTACAGAGGACCTAGGACAGGGTAGAAATTTAAATAAGAAATTGCTGGATTAAATCAAGTGGAAGTATGAATGTTCTCAAGCTGGTGTGTTGTGAGTTTCATGGAGGTGAGGTCTTGGCCTCCCCACAGAAATTAGCCCACCTTCTCCACAGTACAGGCCTTCACCTACTTCCTGTTGATTCTGTGTGAATGTTTCTCATTATACAAACTTTATATTACACTTCTATAATGTTAGTAAGATAAAAACTTCCTGGATTGGGTATCTTTAATACCCAGATTGCTTCCAAGATCCTCTAGGCTGGCCAGAACTTTGCAGAGATAACCATGCAGGCACATCGCTGGGGAGTGAAGGAGCAGTAAGACCTGTTGAGGAGTCTCTGCCTGGAATCAGTAAAGCAGGTGGAAGCAAGGTAGTTCAGCCCTTTCGCTCCCCCCATCAGGCTCTCAGAGACCCAACAGAGGAGCTGCATCAGAAAGGAATGGTTCCCTCAGACCTTTTCCTTCCCAGGCTCCTTCTGAACATGATTTGCATTCAAATGATATTTCCGTGACCCTGGTTTGCCTTAGATGATGGGCACACCTAGGTCCAAGTGCAAGCTCACAAAGCTGTTCATTCATGATTCTAAGGCCAACAGTCTACCAAATAAGCTCTGGTCAAGGGAACATGGAGCACTGAAAAGAGATGGGTCTGTAACCAGTAGTATAAGATGGTATTGAAAACCATGGACATGGATGAGTTTGCCTCGAAGAGTACAAGAGGAGAAAGAGAGGGCTTCAGTGTCAGGCCCCAGGAATACCCAAATCTGATTGCTGATTAGCTCCGCACTATCTTACCTTTCTTCCTTAGAGATGGGGCTCCAATTTACTCAGTTCAAAGACACTATTTCCCAGCATCTGTTATAGCTGAGAGATCAATAGAATTTAAACCAGTGGCTTGTATGGGGCTTATAAGACTCCAGAAGGTGGGACAGTTAGCTTTTTCCTCCTTGACACCTCCTTGCATTTGGAAGTGGCAGCTGCCATCACGGGCCAGGAGGTGACTGAGGATGCTAGGATACTGAGACAGAAAAATAGATACTAGGTCCCTACATGGACTACCTTTGTGCTTCTTTCACTGGTGAGAGGATTACTCTTCTGTCTTATTTAAGCCACTGTTATTTTTTATTTTCTGTTAAGTGCATCTAAATTCAATCTGAACTGAAAAAGTAAGGCACAAAAGAATGAAAAAAAATGAAGGAGCAGTGATTGAAGTAGGAAAGGAAATGAGGAGGATGTGTGTCACAGAAGCCAAGGGGACAAAAGAATTTCATGAATGACTAAATGGGCAAATGTACCGAATCATCCTGAGAGACCAAATAAAGTAACTCTACAAAGTGTTCCTAAATAGCCATTAGTGGCCTAGAAGTCACTTCTAAGTAACTAGAAGGGTGGCTTTTATGGGACTATACAGGTTCGTGACTGAGGCAGAATCTGGTTTGGAAGTGGGCTGAGCACTGAGAGGGGAGGAAATGGACACCACAGATATAGATCAACTTTTTGAGAAATTTGGCTGTGAGGATGCTGGAAGGGGAGGTGAATGGGGCTAAGAAAGGATATTTCTAAGCCTGCAGAGACCACTTCAAAGGAACCAGATGACAGGGAGGGGCTAACATACATAAAGGGAGGGAAGAGAATCAGTCCTTTTCCCACAAGGTGCCAGGGCCCCTCATCATAAATACCTCCTTACATGTGCCACCTCACCCGTGTCCCCTTGTGTCCGGGACAAACCTCATTCCAGAATGAACCCAACAATCTCCATGCTTCATCCAAGCAGCTGCTGGAGAAAATCACACGGGTGAGTTGGCGGGCTCCATCCAAGCAGCCTTCCTTCCACTCTCTCAGGTAAGTACCCACATCCTCTTTCCCCTCCTCAGATCTCCAGTTACGCTCCATCCTCAGTACGCTGGTGGCCTCATCTCAACTCCACTGGAAAATGGAAAGCATTAAAGATGATGTTGTCAAAATGTTTCTACCTCGAGCCTTGTGAAGTATTAAACAGTTTGTCACCTACTTGCTTGTCACAGGGCCCATCCCCTTCAGGCAGTTCAGCAGGTGTACATTGCCTGGAAGAGGGTTGCCGCCAGCAGGCAAGTTAATTGTTTTCGAAACTTGTTTTATAGACAATGAGAGAAAATGCTTTGAGTTTGTAAGTTTACAAACGTTATGAGTTTTACAGATCTTAGCCAGAAGACAAGACAAGTGGAAATGCGTGTGCACGTTCTGGATTTTATAGGAAGAGGGGCTGGGCGAGGGGGGCGATGTGCGTGGGACTCCCACACAGTGAGGAATTATCCTGCCCCACAGCCAAGTGTCCCATTCTTGGTACTTCTTTGCCCAGTTTTGGCTGTGAATAGACAAGGGCTTGAGAAAGCCATGATTACCAGTGGCTCGAATCCCTGAGAATGAGGCTTTGGGAATGAGGCCCCAGGAAAGTCACTAAGACCAGCAGAGGGGACAGCTGAGGGCAGCGGGATTTAAATAGTGGAGGAGAGAAAGGATGAGTGTTGCGTAGGACCTGAGACCACATGCAGCAACAGTTTGTCCCTCTCGCCTCCTTCTTCTATATTTCTGCCCAGAAAATGAGGCCACTGGCATCCTACAAGAGCTTCTACCTGAACCTGTATTAAAAAGTGGACCTGCACTCTGGTGGCCAACGAGAGGGCCCACTCTGACCTTCCTTCAAGAAAAGAGCTTGCTGTTGGGCTGCAAAGATGCACGACTGAGAGCCTCCGGGGGCACCGTGCCCCTCTGGGCCGTCTCCTGTCATCACCGAGCATGCTGGGGTCCCAGGGTCTGGCTATCTCTGCCCAAAGCAGGCCTTGTTAGGCAGCTTTGCTCTAGAGCTCTGGAGGACTGGCTCTGTCTCCTCTGCATTGCAGTTTGAGCCTCCCTCTGTCTAATCTTTCTTCTCTTTGCCTCTTCCGGGCATCAGAGCATTCCACACACCGCAGGTTGTTTCTTCCCAGGCCACCCATCCCTTCCTTATTTGCAGGCATTTCTCCTCAATAAACTTCTTGCACACCCTAATCTACTTCAGTGTCTGCCTCCTGAACAACCCAAATGGGTAGAGACGGTTAAAGAATATGAGACCCAAAACACAAGTGGACAAACTCCTCACCCTATACCAAGTCAGGACGAAGCCTTGTTGATTTTTCTTTCTCAATGCATGATGTATCTGGTCTTATATTTCATTTTCATTACCTGGCTTGAGTCTTTATTACAATTTGCCTTCATATTTACTTAATTTAGTAGTGTCTTAAATTGCTACAAAAATAATACAATGTAGAATTCAAACAGTAAAGAACTAAAATTATCCTTTCATATTCCAACCCTAGTCCTCAGAGTTAGCCATTAACTTGTATATCCTTCCAGATTGAAATATATTCCTATATACAAATGGGAATCTGGTACACAGTGTTATGCAACCTGATAGATATTTTTAACTTAAAACTCTTATTTTAGAGATATGAACATCTTTCCATATCAATATATACAACTCTACTTCATTCTTTTTAATGGCTGTTATCATAATTTAGTTAATAAATCATGTCACTGAAGAACTTCTATATCCAGGACTTGGCTATTATGAATAAGACTGCTATGAAACCCCTTGCATTTATTTTTCTGGAAACCGACGTTCCATGTCTGTCCACTTTTTTATTGGAGTGTTTATCTTTGTCATATTGATTGTAAGAGTTCTTTAAATGTTATAGCAGTTAGCTCATTTTCTAATATATTACACATTTTTTCTCTAATGTTTATCTTTTGACATTGCTTGTGGTATGTTTTTCTCTGTAAAATTTGAATGTAGTCAAATTTATGACTATTTTCTATTATGGATTTTAGGTTTGCAGTCTTGCCTAGAACAGCCTTCTCTATACTAATATAATGAAAAACAAATCACTATATACATTTCTAGTACATTTGTACTTTTCAAGTATTTAAATCTTTTATTTTCTGGAGTTTATCTCAGCATGAGTGATCCAGTTCTTTTCCAAATGGTTGTCAATGATTCTAATGTCATGTAGTAAACAATCCATCTTTCCCCACTGATTTCAAATAGCATCTTTACGACATTCTGAACTCCCACGGTATTTCTTAATTACTATGCTCTTTGGACCCTTAGGATCTTTACAGAACCTGAGTTAATCAGCCATATGTGAAAAACAAGTGAGATAAACATCAGAATGGAAACATTCACCTACATGTACGTCAACAGGGAAGCTCTCCAAGGTCCTCATCACTTTTTTTTTTCTTTTTAATTTTTTTATTTTGGTATCATTAATCTATAATTATATGAAGAACATTATGTTTACTAGGCTCCCCCCTTCACCAAGTCCTCCCCACATACCCCTTCACAGTCACTGTCCATCAGCGTAATAATATGCTGTAAAATCACTACTTGTCTGCTCTGTGTTGCACAACCCTCCCCGTGCCCCCCCCCCACACTATACATGCTAATCGGTCCTCATCACTTTTACAGAGAGCTATGTCTAAAGTTGAATGAGACGGTCCACATCTGCAGTGGGTGCCAGGCGAGCCAGCAAGAGGGCATGGGCCAGGGCAATCTGGGTTCTTGTTGTCTTCTTAATGTGAAATCCTTCCCATTAGAGTTCCTGGATTTTATGAAAGCATGGTAGTTTTTAATGAGTGCATCACTCCAGGAAATCTTTGTACTTCAAAGCCTGTTGCTATTACAGCTGCTGCATTAGTCAAGTAAATAGGGGGATCAGTTGCACACAAAAACTTTGAATGTGTTATGGCATCCCTCAGCAGCAAGACAGCCTTTCTGAAGGTGATAGCAAATGGACATGGCCCTGCATCTTTGAAGTATACTCAATGCAGAATCAATTCAGGAATTCACAAATACGAGTTATCAGCTTGTGTTTATTCACATCGCAGAGAAGGGTTTAATTAATGTAATACATATTGGTCAATTCTTTGCTTTTAAACTTTACCTTTGGCCCATCAGCAGATCAATATGTATTTTAATCTTCTTCGGTTTTAGAACTGGTTTTAAGACTCAAGCAGAGGCCCAGATTTCACAATCATTAATTGTATTATCAGCCCCTTTCACTTCCTAAACATCAACAGTTCCTTAAAATCCCGCTTTCATTCCTCTTCTAAATCCCTTCTTCACTTGGTTCTGTGGTGTCTTTCCACCAAGTACAGAGTTCAACCAGCCAATAATGGGAAGAAAAGAATGCCCTGAATGTCTCCACTGATTAACCAGTCTATCTGACTTCATCAACAGCTGCACACAAAACTCACGAAGTGGTGTGTCCACTTCTTGATGGACAGTACTAACAAGGCTCCGGGTGGGTTGGCCAAGGGGTGGAGGACTCATATTCTTTTGTTTTCTTTTACAAATAAGTAGTGAATTATCATCTTTGGATTGTCAATTGTCCTACATATCACAGTGTAACTTCTTTCTTCCTTAACTGTCAGTATTTTCTAGTATACCAAAGGTCGAGGAGCCAAGGGAATCTGCCATTTCCTCACTGCCTAGTTCAGCTAACACACTGAGCCGCTGTGGGTCTAAATATCCTTATCTGTGAAAGGAATCACAATAAAGGTACTTTGGGAAATTACGAGAGAAGATGAATAGTGTATCCTGCACAAAGCCTGGCTACCAGGACACAACCTAATAAGGTGCTGTCCCGTTAGCAGTGTTGGTGTCACTGGCATCTTGCAGACTAAATGAAAGATACTGACTGAATGGTAAGGCATAATCTGACTTAAATGGTCAGCTGGGACTTGAAAAGATGTCCTTTAACCATAATAGGCCTCAGGGCCCCAAATTGTCTGAAGTACCTCACATTTGTCCCAGGGCCCATGGCTTCACTGCCACTACCTTCTTTCTTGTCTTTTGCCCACCTGGGTTCCACTATTCCAAAGCTACACAGACCAGTCTGCAGATGCGAGACTACACTGCAGTCTCTTAAAAGAGACACCGAGGAGTACTGATTCCCCTGGTCTCTTCTCCGCAACATAGTAGAAAGGGCTATTTATGCTGCCTCAATGGTTCTAGATGGGAAGGTGGTTTCTCAGCAGTTTCTGGCTTCTCTACTTCAAATTTTGTCATGATTTTGCAATTGGAGGTAAAGCTGACATGCAGTGCTTAGTTTTCAAAGGACAAAACACACACACGCATACACAAATTTTAGTTCTTGTCTCCCTACCTTGGGGTGAATAAACATAAGTAAATGAAGTGATTATTATGGACTATTCTCATCTCAAGTAATCATATCCATCCCAATGAGCAGATTATTATCAGCTCCTTATGCAATTATCTAGCATCACTCAAAGAGATTTCCCAAACAGTATTCAGTGTAACTGTTTATCCAAGAACAACTGCCTGTGGGACTTTGGGTGTAGCTCTAAGAATTCCCTAGAAAGGTGCTAAGCACCTACTAGCTGCTTTCCTGGGTATTTTTATACACTTCAGGGATTCACACACACACACCAAAAATTATCACAGAACCTGTGACACAGACTGCATAAATTATAGAAATATTCCATACTACCAGGTCTCATTAACAGTAAGGAGAATCTGGGAAATAAGCTACAAAAAGCAATATAATTTTTTAAAGAAAAACCAGACATTTCTAGGAAATTAAAGATCTAAAAAAAAAAGAGAGAGAAATGGAAAGGACTCCCATTTACCAGGTATTAGACTTCATTGCCAAGTACTGTGTTTCCAGTATCCAATCCCAAGGATTGTGTTGTAGTTGAGTTCAACAAGGGACAGAAACTGCGAAAAGGGAGTATACATGAGGATGCAACCCCAACAGTGTTCATTATTTAAGAGGAAAGAGGAAGAAGAGTCACAAAAGGTGAAGATTCTACCAGAGAAGTAGGATAACGAGGATTTTGTATTTATGTGGAAGCCAGACTATGAGCTTCAAGAAGCAGGAACAAGTCCATAGTTAGGTGCTGCACTGAGGGGCGAGGCCGAAAAAACAAAATAATTAAGCATGACGTATGGGCAGGAGATGCCCTGCGAGAAAGAATGGGCATCTATGTTTCCTGAGTGGCTTTTCTGGCAAAGCCCAGTATCTCCTCCTGACCCTCACACCACTTTCTTATGGAATCTACCGTGTTCCCTCAGTCTCTTCTTATTGCCTCCGCTGAGTGGGTAATGGCCCATAAGCCCCCCTCTCTCTGGACACAGATGACTATAGGAAGGTGGACCACAAAGACTCAAGAATTTCAAACTAAGCCCCTTTATGTTCATAAACCAGAAATTTATGGGAACCAGAGCTATGGCGGCCATGACTGGACCATGTGGAGATGGAGCTGAGAAAGCCAGTCGGCAGAGGGAAAGGAGACGCACCAGAAGAGCAGAGAGCAGCAGACACGATACGAGTCTTAGGAACAGATAAGAAAGAGGTCGTGGTGCAAGAAGGACTCTACTTTCTCTGCAGGCTGGACTACACTCCTTGCCCTGGAGTTCCATGAATTATCTCGCTTTCCTTCCAATAATTTTGAGTGGGATTTGATGCCTCATAATCAAATTACTCCTACTGGAGACAGTGACTATTCTGTACCATTTAGCTGTGTGAGAATATTCTCTCACATAACACTCACAAGAGCTCAGCCAAAAAGGTGTCATTGTCTCCCTTCTCTGAGAGGAATCTGAAGTTCATGAGGTTAAATGATATGCCTAAGGTCACACAGCTGCTGAGTGAATTTGTTTCTAAATTCCCATAAGCAAGATACAAGTCCAATTAATGCTGATTGATAAGAAATCCTCAGAAGTATATAAAGACTATGTCTGTACTATAGTCTCTTCCTTTGTATTAAGCTATAAACGGAACACCTTATTTTGCATTACTAGGTCCTTCACGTTCAGTATGCTCTGTAAGTGAGAGGTGTGTTAGAGAAAGCCAGAAGCTTCGGAAAAGAAGTTTGCATTCTCCTAGTTCATGAAACAAACTACACCTACAATATGAACTTTGTCAGAAGTTCTTAGAGACTCTAACAGAAGTAGAAACCTTTTCAGTTATTAAAAGAATTGAAAGGTTTTTATTGTGCATGAAAAAGGCAAACTCCTCCCTTTCAAATTATTCTACTTTATAGTGCAATTCCTTCAGCTGGGAGGAGAACTTCAGACACTTTTTCAAATAACCCCAATCATTTAATCTGTACCTTTAGGAAGTCATGCTGAGAGTATATGGAAAAGAGACAGACAGAGCCAGGAAAGGGGGGTGGGGAGGGGGAAGAAGGAAGAAGAAAAAGTAAGACATTGATTCTGAAGTAGTAAGAATCTCCCAGTTTTTCTGGCCTACTTTAAAGTGAGCTAGGTTTTGTATCCACGAAGAACACCTAACATTGTTTAGGTAGCTACAACTTAAAAAATATTCTGTCTATACCAGACAAATCCTTCCATCTGTCATCCCTATTATATATAAATCAGTACTGCTTACATTAATTAAAAACTTTCCCTGGAAGTTAGGATGCTTAGTCAGCTCAGGCTACTATAACAAAATACCATAGACTGGTGACTTAGTCAACATTTCCTTCTCACGGTTCTGGAGGCTGCAAAGGCCAAGATCAGGAGGCCACCCAGTTCAGTTCTTAGTAAAAGCCCTCTTCCTGGCTTGCAGACAGCTACCTGCTTCCTGTGTCCTTACGTGGTGGTGGAGAGAGAATGTCTCTCTCTCTCTCTCCTCCTCCTTCTTCTAAAGGCCTCCAATCCCATCATGAGGGGTGATGATCCTTATGATCTCATCCCATCATAATTACCTCCCAAAGACCCCATCTCCAAACATCATCACACTGGGGGCTAGGGTTTCAACATACGAATTTCAAGGGTACACCATTTAGTCTGGAGTGATGCTTTGAACTAGTTATTAAATGAAAAATTTGAGCAAGTTGGAGAAAAGACCTATGAAGACAGTTTTAGGCCACGAGAAATGTCTTATAAGAAAATAGTTTTAGAAGGTCTCCTTTTAAAGAGAATTCAGATTAGAAAACATGGGCATTTGGGGAGCAGGGGCCTGACACGTAGGGTACTGTCTCGGAAACAGAATCTAGACGCTGAGGGTGCTGAGAGAGAGGAGGAGGATCAGCAGCTACATCCCCTCTCTAGGTCATGCGCTCAGGAGACCACTGGGACTAGGGGAAGAAGCTCAAGACCTTTGACTTGAGGCCAATTTAAGGACTGGTTCTGGAACCTTCACAATCTTGAAAATAGCATGTAGTTTCAGAAATTCAGTAGCTGCTTGAATTCACTTTTGGGTGCTGGTTATTCTTTTTTGGAAAACCACATCAATAGACTTTTTGGTTCTACAAAGGTAAACCCAAGATCCTAATCTGAAATTAAAGATTTCCAGAAAACATTAAATGCTTTGTGTTAACTGTATCTACAACTCTCTTAATTATATATGCAGTTGTTTGTCAATAGACTATGACTAGGAAGTAGGTTGGAAGAAAACATGATTTTCTCCACTCTTTCTAGGACTCACTATAAGGGTAGAGTACCTAGACTCTCAGGAAAGGAGACATAGCACAGGGCACACTCACTGGGAAGAGGTAACTTGACCTCTGACACATGTAGCAAGCCAAGGAGAGTCAATCTGTGGGCAGGCTTTTCCTAATTTTCAGTTTTATTTCTTTTCTATGATAAAATTCCCTTTAGTTATTCTCGAGTCTTTATTCAAGTTTTTCTAAATACTACACCCTGGTATTAGTAAATAAGTTGAACTAATATTTAAAAACTTATTAAAATAGTAAGTTTTATGTTACATATATTTTATCACAATTTTAAAATTTAAAAAAGACTTTCCACACACACACAAAAAAATCCCAGTCCCAGTTAGCTTCACTGGTGAATTCTATTAATTGCATAAAGAAAAATTACAGCAATCCTTTTCAAACTCTTCCAAAACACAGAAGAGGAAGAATTTCCCAGTTCATTCTATACACCTACTACTACCCTGATACTAGACAAAGACATCACAGAAAACTTCAGACCAATAACCCTTCTGAACAGAGATGCAAAATCTTCAACAAATCCTAGCAAATGGAATCCAGCAACATAATAAAAGGGTTATACACTATACCATGACTAAGTGAGATTTATCCCAGCAATGCAATGTTAGCTTAACATGTGAAAATCAATCAGTGGAACACATCATATTAATAGAAAAAAGGGCACAAACCACATCCACATGATCACCTCAATAGATACACAAAAATCACTTGATAAAAAGCTGATCCTAAAATTCAGTTGGAAATGAAAGGGATACAAAATAGCCAAAACAATCATAACAAAGAAAAAAAAGAGTTGGAGGACTTATTGTTTTCAATTTCAAAATTTAACCTCAAAGCTACAGTAATCAAGGATATGTGGTACTAAGAACAGATGTATATATATACAGATCAATGGAATAAAAATGAGAGTTCAGAAATAAGCCCTTATACTTAGGGTCACATGATTTTTTGAAACAAGTACTATGACAACTCAGTGGAGAAAGAATAATCTTTTAACAAATGTTGTTTGGACAACTGAATATCCACATGAAAAAGAATGAAGTTGAATCTGCAGCTTACATTATATACAGAAATTAACTCAAGATGGATCACTGACCTAAATGTAAGAGCTAAAACTATGAAACTCTTGGTAAAAATCATAGAGTAAATACTTGTGAACTTGGGTTAGGCAACGGTCTCTTAGACATGACACCAAAAGTATAACTGACAAAAGAAAACAATAGGTAAATTGTACTTAACTAAAATTAAAAACTTTTATGCTTCCAAGAACACTATTAAATAAGTGAAAAGACAACCTACAGAATGGTAGAAATATCTACAAACACACACACACAAGGACTTGCATCCAAAATTACATAAAGAACTCTTACAAATCAAAGAATAAAAAGAACAGAGCAATTAAAAAACAGGCAAAGGACTTAAGCAGACATTTCTCCAAAGAAGATAAACAAATAGCCAATAAGCACATGCAAAGATGCTCAACACCATTAGTAATTTATAAAACCACAGTGAGATACCACTTCATACCCATTAGGGTGGCTATTATCAAAAAGATGGACAATAACAAGTGCTGACAGGATTTGGGGAAATTGAAATTGACATACATAGCTGATGGAAACGTAAAGTGGAAAACAGTCTGAAATGTCTCACAAACTTAAACTTGGAGTTACCATATGACCTGCAATGCCACTCCTAAGTATATGCACAAGAGAAATGAAGACACAAAAACTTGTACATAAATGTTCCTAGCAGTATTCTTTATAATAACCCCAAAGTAGAAATCAACTAAATGTCAATCAACTGGTGAATGCATAAAGAAAATGTGGTATATCCATGCAGTGGGATATTATTTCATGGTACAATATGAATAAAAAATAAAACTTCAAAATATCATGCTAAATGAAAGAAGCCAGGTAAAAAGGCAATATATATAGTTCTATTTATATGAAATGTTTAGAACAGGCAAATTCATAGAGACAGAAAGTAGATTATGGTGGCCAGAAGCTGGGGGAAATGAGGAAGGGAGAGTGACTGCTATTGGATGTGGAATTTTTCTTAGCAGTAACAAAAATGTTCTGGAATTAGAACGTAGTGATGGCTTCACATCCTTGGAATATACTAAAAACTATAGAATGAACTGAATAATATGTGAATTATATCTCAATAAAACTATAATTTTTTAAAAAGATACACGTGCTCAAATCTCAGTGTCTAAATTCTTATTTGAATTGTTATGAAGTAGATAAACATAGTCAATGGGTGATTGTCAATTACTTAAATAATTTACTGATAAAGTGACAAAGGGTTTCTACTTTGATGGACTTGATATATCTGAGAATAATACTGTGTTGCACTTCCTCGGGAGTTTCTCTTATAGAGAACAGGGATTCTGCCTCCCTACAGATTAAACGGAATAAGAAGCCCTACATTAAAAGACGGAAGCTGACCATCGCATCCTTGAGCCATGACTGTTAAGTGGAGTCCTGCAGGCAGTGCACTATTCGTGCAGGCTATGATGCAGATGGTGCCTTCTGAAGCTCTGCTTGCCAGCAGCCTGTTATGTTCCTCAAGGAATCTCAAACCCAGACACACTTTGGTAAGAACATCACCACCATTAATTATCAGAGAACACAATTTTAATTGTGACTGTGAATGTGAACTCTGATTCACAGGAATCTCTCTATAGTCTTCACAACACATACTTAAAATATTTCTCCTCAGCCCGGAGGAAAACTTAAGTGTACTCACTTAGCCTGTAACCATAAACACACTTACAGTGAGTTCGATAGTCAGCTGTACATAAAGATCACTAGAATGAACTGTTGCCTTTAAACCTCAGGTCCTCAGGATTTGCAGTGTTCAAATTCCAGAGCTTTCCATGCAGTTTTACAGTGGAAGCCTCTTACTTTCAGACCAGAAGTGAGCTTAGAAAAAGTAAAGAAGAAATATATTTTACTTATTGTTGGAAGAAAAAGGGCAAAAATTAGATGTTCTATTATGCATCCTATATTTATTTCTTGGAGGTACTTTCTATTAGGCACCAGTAGGATCCATTCATCCTAGACTGCATTTAAGATTTTTCCCTTTTATAGTATCCCAAAACACAGAAGGGATCTAGCAAGGACAGGTAACTCCTCTTATAGTCTTGTCATTAGTGAATACTTATGAATATCTAGCAGCTCTTAACCTGCCAGCTGAGACTTCTTCAGATCTAAGTAAGACTTCTTATTTTACATAGCTTCCTACAGCAGCACATTTCTGGATCCACCTCACTGGGAGGACTCTGTCAACAATCAGCATTCCACTGGCATTAACACGCAATAAAAGACAATAAGCATGACTCAATTAAATCACAAAAAACTGTCTTCAAATAACATTAACCCAGGAGTTTTCAAAACCTATGTGGGGGCTCTGCTGTGTGGCTAACATTAAGGTCAGTCAGTGCTTTGAAAACATGTGCTGAAGCACCGAACAAGCCCACCCATAAGGTGCTTTAGAGGAAAAAGCAAAACTCTGTTTTTGATTTATCTCCTTCCCATACTGCATCCAGATATTTTACAATGTACAGTATGCAATTATCAATTAGGTCTCACTACTTCAAAGATTAAGAACTAATTTCCCTTTGAGATGTCAATGGAAATTTAATTGGCACAGAAGATACACTTTGGGAAACCTTTAGAGTCAGACCTATTTAAAACAAACAAACAAACAGTGCAGACAGTGGTTCAGAGAAAATATGTAAGCACCCACCATAACAATTTATAAGATATTTGATGTCTGGGTATGCCAATCAACAAATCCCACAGCCAGGAAAAAGTCTTATAAAAAAATTGCCAAGATTCAAGAGGAAAGATGGCACTCTTCTACCAATATGTAAATGTACACATATTTATGTCTCACTCACCAAGAAGGCTGAATGTGTTTCTTACAGAACCAGAGGTTTTTTGTTTGTTTTAGTTCTGTTTTTGTTTTTGATCTAGGTTTAAATCTATAGCATTTTAGGTTTCATTATATTGAACACTTAAACATTTCAGTTAAAACCACTCTCATTGCACTAAGCCATTAGAAAAAATATATGATTTCAGCAAAGTAAAAATAAATAAAACAAATTCATATATTACACAATAAAAATTTTTAAAGATTTCATTGTTTGAGGAAATTACTAAAATTCTTTCCCTTCAATTGCAGCAAAAGGCATGGATAAATGACCATGGACAGATGTTGAACTCATGAGTAAACAGTAAAGGAAAATGTTCTGGCACATTTAAGATATGTCTTATATCTTAAATTTTAAATTATTATTTTAAGTTATGATTAAAAAATTATTAGTAAGTTAAAAATTCTTTCAAGATTGAATTTCTCTTGTAAGAAAGCTATAAAAATATGCTAATGAAAGTGGAAATCAAATAAAAACAATCATTTAAAGTAGATCTTTAAGATAAATTTAACACATTTAAAGCATGGTAGCTTTTTAAAAAACTGTAGACATTAAAATACATATGGATATTATAGGTTAATTAAGAAATCATTAAAAATGATGGCAACAGAATGACTAAATGTCTTTAGATAGACAATTACTATTTATTAAATTTAGAACCTAAAAAACTTAGAAATTCAAGCTATGAAGGCAACCAATCAGGATAACTTAAAATAAGGAATGAATTTTTCATTGAAAATATTAGAAGATTGCCATATTAATTTTAAAAAACACTTTAAGTTTACTGGTTGTATTAGTTTCTTATGGCAGCTATAACAAATTATCAAAAACTTATGGATTAAAACAATACAAATTAATTCTCTTACTGTTCTGGAGCCTCTGCAGGGAGATCTGCATCCTGGCCTTTTGTAGCTTCTAGAAGAATCTGCATTCCTCAGCTTATGGCCTCTTCTCCCACCTTCAAAGCACGTGGCTCCAATCTCTGCTTCCCTCATCACATTGCCCTCTCCTCCCTGTAGTCAAATCTCCCCCTGTCTCTCTCTTAAAAGGATACTTGTGATTGCATTAAGGGCCCCCCCATATTATCCAGGATAATTTCCCTTATCTCAAGATCCTCAACTTAATCACAACTGCAAAGTCCCTTTGCTAAGGTAACATTCGAGGTTTCATGGATTAGAACAAGGCTATCTTTGGGAGTCATTATTCAGTCTACTGCACCAGTCCAAAAAATATATTTAAAAATTCCCACCTCCATCCTAGGAGTTACACAAGTTAACACTTTCTTGATCAGATTTACCTTGTATGTGTCATTTTCCATTGGGAAGTTATAGCCTGGTTAGACTGGCTTACATTCAATATCTTTCAACTGAAGGTCTGTCTCTGAAAGTATCTATGTGGTCTCTCAGTCCAAGCTAGAGACACTGGACAACATAATGAAGTTGGCTGGTTCCTTTGAAAGATAGGTACAGACTTCATTATTCTTCCCATTACTAGTCATATGGATGGATGGATGGATGGATGGATGGATGGATTTTGCTTAGTTTTGTCTAATCAATGGATAAGTGATCTAGATTTCAAATCAAAACACACTTCTCAAAATTATTCCTAACTGGTCTGAAAGGCAAGCCTCGGAAAGTAGAAATAATGTGGGCCTAAGAGTTACAACTATGTGCTTACTAGTTAACTACTAGGATCTATGTGATACTAGGTAGTCAAATGCTCAATATTTTAGATGCTCAGTTATTCATCTATGAAATGATGATGCAAATTATACACCAGAGATTTATTGTGAAAACACACTTTAGTTTTGCTATAATGGCTGGCATAGGATAGTTGCTCAATAGATACTTGTTCCTTTCTATCTTTTATATTAAAAAGCTTGTCTACAGAAGTGCATAGTACATACAACAGGATCAGTTTATCACTGTTCAGGATGGTCTAAAGAATAAACTCAGATACAACTGTTAAAGTAATATGAAAATAATAATGATCTCATTAAGCATTTAATAACAATATATATTATAAGTGTGAAATAAAGTGTTGCTAAGTTTAATAAAAGTCTGACAATTGGGAAATTAAAGTTGTCATTTAACCATTTAAAAGGTTATTTACCTATGTCATTAAATTATCATTGAATGGACAATTCTCTCAATTTCCTATACTTCTTGCATTTGTATTATGTCTTTCCAAAATGTTTACATTCAAAATTCCACCAAGCCTCATTTAGTAAGTATGACTTAGGTATCAGAACAACAACTTTAAGAATCCCTTTGATAGTGATAGATGCTACACGTATTTTTCTAGATCACGGAAGGTTAGTATGAAAATCCACATACTAAGGTGTAAAGTAAAACTTCCTTTCCTCTACAAAAACATTTGAAGTTATTCTCCTGAGAAATGTCTACTTTATGTATCATTCTTAACAGGGTAAAGAAGTGAATAAAGTACCATCCCTGCCAACAGAAGACAGTTCTCAACTATGCAGCAATTGGTCACTAACGTGTTCAGAAGCAGTCTAGAGTTCCTCAGATCTCCATAGGATATGTCATTAAATCTTCTCCTCCCGCTGGGTCTGACTTCTGGGGAAAAAAGCATATGGTATAAAAATTACTGTATTTGGTAGTGAATACTAATGAGTGCTCAGGAGCCTCATTCTTCAGTCTCTATGGCCTTTAGCATGTAGCTGATTGTGTGACATGCTTTGATTTGATTTAATAATCTTTTGAATTTATAATTCAGAATCTACTGTTTAAAATGTATCTGTAAAATCAGAAGCCCACATATATGGAGAGACATACACATTTATTTTTGGTGTTATCCCATGAACAGATTATAAAATTAAGGCAAGAAGACCAAGGTCTGTCCAAGACAGAGCTTACAAAGGTGCTCATTCCTCTTAAATTAGTAGGATCTCGAAATAGATTCAACACAAACATAGAAATATCAGTAATAGGGTAACACTGTTTTTCTAGTGTGGGAACTGGAAGCTCAGTGATGTTATGTGGACTAAAAAGCTGTATATTGACTTCTATATGGACATTTTCATCATTGTATGGAATGGCAGAAGAAAATGTTCTGTAATGTGCAGAAATCATTCTATCATCTATATAAAACAATCAATAGCATTTTCTGTGTTATAATAATTTGAAAATTGAATTTCACACGTTAGATTACACAGAGCATATTTTGCAATACTCAAAATCCAGAATGGCTAATAAAAAGAATTCCAAGGAAATAAATAAGAGAAATTTGGTTAAAGATGTAACTTTACTCCTTATAAACAGCTTTCTAAAGATTTACATAAAGCTAATTATACTGGCTTAACACTTGAAGAAGTAGTATTGTGCTACAAAGTATGACAGTAATAGTGCTGTGTTACCTCAGATGGCATATATCACTTGGCTAATTCAGCTAATAACATAAATAGTACACAAATTTATTTACCAAGGCCAGTAAAAAAATTCTCAGAAATTGGGTACTTTTGAATCAAATATCACTGTAAAGACAATACAGATTCCATAATAAATGCTGTTATTTTCTAATGTGCCCATAATGAAAAATAATATAAAATATGGATTTCGTATCAAAAGTCTTTTTCAAAAACTACAGTCAGAAGTTATTATCCACATCAGAAGTTTATATCACTAGGGAGTTAACTGATTAATACAAAAACAAATACATATTACAAATATTCTTTTGTTCTTCACTTAATCATGATGCAAACTGCAAAGATTTAACCTTTAAGGGTTAAAGAGTTTAATCAATGTCAATATCTGATCTTCTCAAGGCGATAAAGAACAGTCTGTCTAGTGAAACCCAACAGAACATCAGTTTGTCAAGCCACAAAGCACCCAAAAGCTTGTCAAGTAAGTTACCAGAAACCTCTTTGTGGTCAGAACTCAGCTCCTTCCTGCTTGACCTATTATTTGATATTTGACCACTTGGTTGCAAGACACTTGCTCTTTCTAGCTGAAATGTCACTGGGGCATCTTGTCAGCTCCCCGACATCTCGGCCTGACATACAATTTTACTTTTGTGTGCTACAAGGCAGAAAATACAGGGCAATGGCCTTGTTTCAAATTCTGTCAGCATCAAAGATGGGCGTCACTCTCGGGTTCTACCAACAACAAAAATAAAAAAGGAGTCTATTTTGAAGGTCAAAACAGTCGTTATCTTGAAGTTTTTTAGCTTATACTATTTAAGTATTACCTGCTGTACTGGTGTGGGAACTGTCCTTATAAAGCGCCTAACCATACCACAGAAATCCTCCCAGCACAATTGCTCTACTTTCTTATCACAGGCAGGCTTGATAAAAAGATGAGTTTTCAATGTCTGCAGGGACCAGATTCAGCAGTTAACTTGTTCAAATGGGCAAGTGGTATCATGTAGCTTTACAAGGAGCAACCTGACCTTCTCACATTGACCAGGAGTGACATTATTGTGCAGGAGGAGAAGCAGTCACATCATTTCTGTTTTGCACAACCTGCTTAAAGTTTGCAACTAAATGCTTGTCTTCAGTTGAGCTGACAAGAGAGAAGAGGGGGCTCAGTGAACCATGGCAGGGCTGCCATGAAATGACAGGAATCATTGGCATACATTTCAAATAGCTCTTTCAATCCTATTAAAGTATTGCAGTCCTGCTTTAAAATAGACAAGTATGAAACAACTTTGATAGATAGAGACTAAAATGGCTTATTGATTTTTTTAAGTCTGAAGGAAATTACCCAAAATGTGTCATTCTTTAACATTTAAAAATATGTTACATAAAAATGAGCAACTGTGATAATAAATAAAACTTAGAAGGAAAAAAGTTGGTTATTTCATTATTCAAGAGACAGATATCTGCACACATCAAGATATCATACAATTTAAAACCTATTGCCACGTGTGCTGAAACAAAATTTAACTGATATGAAAACCCCCCTTTGAAACAATTTTAATTGTACTGTTAACTCTTCCCACATTTTTTTTTTATTTCATAAAGTCATAATCCAATCTGAGTTGGTCTTTTGGCATTAGTAGACATGGTCGCTGGAGAGGAATGAGGGGACGTGCCAGCGTGGGGTGCAGGCTTTACAAATGTCTCCTTTAAAAAATTGTAAGTTGTATCCAGTTCAGCTTTTAGTGGCAAAAAATCCCCGACACCAATTGTGACAGCAGGAAGGGCAGCTCTTGAAGGAATGGAGAGAGTTGAATGGTCTCGTGACTCTGTCTATGATATAAAAAAGAAAAAATAAACAAACTAGAATTGGAAAGTCCTAAACCAAGTCTAAAACCATAAACAGAGAATTGGACTAATAACCACTGTACTAGGAAGTGGGGTAGAAATTGCCACTTAAATAATCTGTATGATAATATATAAATATTAAATTACTTTCCAAGTGTGCTTGAATCTCTTATTTGTTCTATGTCATAAACTTTTCAGGACATCACGAGTTTGCCTAAACACTAAAACTTTGTATGAACTTTTATAAGGTTATTGAATCAAAGAGTCACTATGATCAGGCATTTTTACCTCTGCTTCGATCTGCTGGCAATTTACAGAAATACACAGTGCTAATAGAGTTTATGTCATTTTGCTATGCAATATGCACTGTATAATATGGAAGATTCAACTGCTTAGAAAATGAACTTTGGGCATTTATGTTTTTCAAATCTATCAGCCTGACTTATCTAATGGATAAACATAGCACAAAAAAAGATGTCAATCCCAGTGGCCTCTAGAAAATAGCATACTTGACATATAAAACGATAATGAGGTGAATTTTTTGCCTTTACTTTTGATAATAATGTCACCACCTCCTTGTTTTAGTAAAAACTGGTCTATTATTAATATTTGGAAATCATGTATCAGAATATGGGATTGCAACTTGAAAGCTATTTGTCACATTTTAAAACATTACTCATACCCAGAAACCATTGGAAATCAAATTTAAGAAATCCACACACTCATGAAGTACTTGAAAACAGAATATTTTGATGAAGCTATATATTTAAGCCTAAAGTAATACTGGTAATCAGCTTTTTTTAAAGTCATTTTTAAATTCATTTAATATGAATGATGTCTTACCAGTAATGCAGATAGGCATTATTTTATGACATTTATAGATAGGAAAATGGTGATCAATTGTATGTCAGAATTTTCCAGATTCCCAGCAAATAAATATTGCTGAGGTAAAAGTCTAGTCATAAATGTCTCCAGTAAAACCCACATTTTATATTGCAGGGCATTTTTAAAAATCTTCTTGGTAGAGTCTCTTACAGTTTTGACAATAAAATAGTGTGAACTCTAAGGATCTGCTTTATTATGTCATGTTATACAAAACCATTTCTACATGTGAAAACAAGAAAGAAGCTATAACCGGCTTTAGGAAAGTATTATAAATTCAACTGTTGTATGTGTTACCGTTTTTGTGGATTTTTAAAAACTACAACTGGAGAAAAATCAATGGCTGCATCTAACACCTAGTTCAGCAATTTTCTTTGATCTCTGTTCTTTTGATTTCTTGATACTCCACTGCAAGCCTAGAGCTGACAGAAATCATCTCTTTTTATGCTGTGAGTTAAGAAGCACCTAAAATGACCATTTGAATGGCTTTCTGAAGGAGAGGGTTTAGCTATCCCCATGGAAGGAAAAGAAATACTGAGATCATGTGTTGACCCTGATTAGCAGCACTGATGAGATTTCACTTGCAAAAGCTTAATTAATACTGTACCTGAGTGTATCAGTTCAGAATCCAAACACAGGCATCTGACTACATCAGAGGCACTTTTACTGCACTAGAACTACTTTTTCTGATTTTTTTTTTTAAGCTGTGAGTCTGAATTGGCAGCATCATTACCTGATTGATTTTGCTGCTCTAAAGACTACAATGCCACCTACAAACCTATTCTGTCAGACCTCAGGGTGGGGGTAGATGCTGGAGAAGCAGGAGATGGTGTGGCCTGATTTTCTTCTTAATAAAACTTAGAGCAACAGTATTCTTTATTACGATAAAAGAACACTGTCAGGCAAGCCTTCAAAAGCTTGTTATTACATCTTTATACTTCAAGTCCTGGTCTAAGAAAACTACGTATGAAAAGAGAGAAGTGTGCAGGATCAGACTAAGGAAGGTCAGGTATTCTCTGAAGGTATTTTCTTCCAGATGCCTTTGACTAGAGAAAGGTGTGCCAAACTGACCAATCACTTCTATTTTGCAATAGTAAAGATATATATAATTTACTCAAATCTGTACTATGTACTTGAAGTTGCTTTCTCAGTCTTGTGAGTCCATCGTCCTAACACATTACACATTAGGAAGGCTGTTCTTTCAGGAAGGCCTCCTTAATAGTCTGTTGATCTTGGCCTCTATGAAGTGGTCCTTCTATTGCCTTTTCTTGTTTTACTTTATAGTATGTCTTATTTTCTACCATGTTATCTGAAAACATCTTTTCACCTAACATAACTTTTTTTACTAAAATACCTTGAAATGGGGTGTTGAGCATTTCTCTAGTATTTCAAATCAAATCTCACTTTTACATAGTTATTTTCTGACCTTATGCCCTACCCATGGAAAATAACCTTAACAAAAACAGAGATTTCCTTAAAGATTTGCACCCCCAAGTAAACAGATATACTTTTGTGCAGTTGAAAACAATTTATTTTGTTACTAGGTGTTTGCTATAGTCATCCATTTCAAGAAAAAAAATTGTTTTTCATGAAATGGGATAAAATCTGATTTTAAGTCACTTAATAACTTAAATACAAGCCAGCAAAAATTCTGGTGAAATCCTGACTTGAAAATGTGGTGTTACCTTACTACACTGACGGACAGTGAGTTTAGTGGTGTAAGAAGGGACTTGATAATATGGGTGAATGTAGTAGCCACAATATTTTTCATGTGAAACCTTCATAAGAGTGTATATTAATGATACCTTAATAAAAAAAAAAAGAAAATGTGATGCTAAAAAAAACAAGTAAATATGCACTATTTTTCTTGCTACAAATAATATTCAGAAACATAACACTTTTAATATGACACAGAGAATAAAAGGCAGTTAAATAACTTTTTATCAGAGACCATTAAAGTTAATATTCACGACCTGATCTTACATTTTAAATCTGTAAAGTCCATGGTCGTTTATGTTACCTTCTAAAACTGTTGAGGTGTTCTGGTAGTCTCTCATGTAAATATAAATTTAAGCAATTTTTCAAAAAGAAATTAGTTACCTGAAATAAAAGCTAGGTGCCATGTGAATCTTTATAGAAGCACTTTTATTTATGCAATAAGCTGTAAATGATTCTGTTTGAACTGTTAAAGTCCATCAGCTAAATGTATATTCACAACACCAAATGTGTCTACTAAATTTCTGTGTTTTAAAAATTTTATGAAATACAGTAATTGGAAATGTCCAATAGCCATTTTTCAAGACTTTAATATCTTGATTTTCTAAGAGTGTTTTTCCAACACAAAAAAGTAAATAAAGCATTAGTCTAATAATAAGATAATTGCCCAATCAATTCTCTATAAATCAAACCCATTTTGCAGACCAAGGCTTCTGAAACAATGACACTTAGCAATTTGTTTTCTGTGTAACATTTATGACCAAGTTAAGTCTTCTGGAATCAATTATTATAAAAAGTGATGGGTGATGTGGTTCAGTAAGCTTGAATAGTATTGCATGGAGATTATGCTAGGTGCATTGTTTGGTGGAAAGAGTTCTAGACTGGAGATCACAAAACTATACAGTTTTTCCTCCCAGTTCTATTACAGTCTGGTTGGGTCCCTTTGGGCAGGTGAATCAGTTCATGTAGGTCTCACTTCCCTTGCCTATAAGATGAAGAGCTAGACTCTTTCCAGCCCTAAAGGTCTACAGAACATAATTCCATGTGTGATGGCATTTGATATTACGTTAACAGCCAATCTGTGTGGATGATGCTAACCCAGAAATCAGAATCTCCCAAATATAATACTTAAGATTTGGAGAGGATATAGATAAGCCATTCTTCAGGGGAAGGAATACATATTACACATGGTTCTAAAAAAAAGCCAAATAGGTAACACATTTAGCCAGTTTAGATGGTGTGACTTAATTAAATTAAATTCTGTAGTACATTTTTTAGTACTTTCTCCATGATTATGCTTTAAGCTCTGTAAATTATTGATTTGTTTTAAGTAGAGTGTGCAACTCCACATAGCTGATGAAGGATTCCAAGTACCCACAAGAGGGCCACAATGAGGCTCCCTCGCCATTTCTACCTTAGCTGCTAAAGTGTTCTTACCACTCAGATCTCAGTACTCAGTATCAAAGAGTTTTCTTCCTTCCAAATACTTCAAGTAAGTTCACCATATTCTATTTTCCAGTCCTGCCATGCTGGCATTCTAGGACACTGCAATTTTCATAATTAGCATTGGCAATAATCATATATACAGTTATCTACTGTGGATGCTCAAATTATATATAAAATATATACATGCACATACACATATACATGCACCTGATAAATACATATACTTGCTATATGAATTTGCACACATACTTTGTGTATACATATGTGTGTGTATATAAACATATATATGTATATGTGCTGGATGATGCTGCAGGTCTTCCCAGCCTGACTCACAAGCTCTTTGCTTCCCTGGCCAGCCCCGTCTACCATTTCTCACTTGTATTCTGCAATCCAGTTACATGCAACTTGTGAGTCTCCAAACAGAATAGCTCACACCACCTCCTCTCTGTCCACTGAGATACCCTTCTGTCCTTTGTGGGAGTGACTGCCTGCTCAAGTTTTCCCTCTTCATAAGGCCTATAGATATCCTTGCCCCACCTTTCCCAACATTAGTTAGCTGCAACATCCATTCACACTTTTATATTCCTTCAGGACATTTATTTCTCTATTTTTACTGTATTTCTATACACTTTCATCTCCCCTGAAAAACTATGAGCACCTAGCATGATGGAATCATGACTTTGTATTTCTATCACTTAGCAGAGTATCTAGGACTAAATAAGATTTCCAGTTGATGAATGAATGAATGAACAAACCATGCGTGTAATTGCTTCATGGTGTTGGTCTTATATATATATTACTATTTGGCTATTTCACGTATATACAGACTATGTCCCATTTAAAGTAGCATAGTATAGTGGGAAGGAAGCTGGGCTTTGAAGCTAGAGAGACTGCAGATTCTAATCTCGATTTTGCCATGTATAAACTATGTGATCTTTGACAGGTTACTTAATCCAGGCGAGCCTGCATCTGTATCTGTAAAGTAGGAAGAATAATCCTTCATAGAATTGTTGTAAGGATTAAATGAAATAATAGATATAAAAATTCATAACATATGGTAGCTCCTCTTCACTTCTCTTTTTGCTCTTCTCAAATGATAACAAATACTAAATTTATAAGTTATAGATAACATGTGTTGAGCATATAGATCAGGCTCTGTGCTAGGTTTAGCTCTACAAGCATTAGCTCAATTGTCACAACAACTCAATGAGAAAGTGCTACTATTACCCTCATTTTATAGTTGAAGAACAAGAGCTCAGAAGAGTAGAATAAATTGTTCCATGTTGCAGAGCTTGGTAAATTGTAGAAAGGGATGTGGCTTTTGATCCATCTGATTCTTCTCCTTTATGCTTGACCACTACCTTATCATGCCACCTGAAGAAGACAGCACCAGGCCTATTTTATATCCAGAGCTATTTTGTAAACATAGTAAAGGCTCAAGAAATCTCTGTGAAACTGAAAACTAAAAGTACACAGATTTACTAAAGGCTAAAAATAAATGTTTATATTTTTGATAACATTTTATTATCATTCAACAGTTGGAATATCCATGGTACTGGAGCAAATAAATAAATTTTATGGCATTTTCATAAAGTAAAAGTTCTATTCACCAAAGAAGCTTATATATTGTTATATTCAGAGATAAAACTCAGCACTGAAGTTTGAAATTACACAAGTACATTTAAACTTTAATTTTAAATTACTTTAAAGATGTCTTGTACCTGACAAGATAACAATTCCCATTTTCTTCTCTTGGATGTTTAGATTTCCTGACATGATTGAGGTTGGAAAAAAAAGTCAAAGAATTTTTCCAAATGGCTTTTGCTCTTTCTTTTTCTACTTCCCTTCACACCCCTGTGCTCTCAATCTGCTCCTGTCCTGGCAATTCTGATATACCCAATGGTAGAGAAGAACAGAAATGGCCAGAAAATGCAAAGGAGACAATTTTTCCTCTGTGTCTTAGAAATATATATTCCCAAACAACTCAGAGAGAATTTGAAATGTAAATATACCCATAATACAGTATATAAAAAGGGACAAAGATTGAATAAATAAAAAGTTAAGCATACTATTTAGAAAAATGCCACTGAAAAATTGACATGACAAGCTGATAAAAACATGACAGTCATGGGTGACTTTCTTAATTTACAAAAGGCTCATGCAAATAAAAAAAAAAAAGAAAAACCTAATTAGAAAATAAGCTAAGGATAGTGTATTTATGAAGATGGGTTCAGCTGTAACAGAAAACTAAAAATGTGGTTGGGTTAAATAAGACAGAAGTTTCTTTCCTTCTGACATGGCTATTTGGAGCTATCAGAACTCTAGGCTACTTCTGTCAGGTGCTCCATAGCATCAGCATTTGGCTTCCACCTCAGGGTCCAAAATGGTTGCTCAAATTCTAGCCATTGAGTCTGCATTCTAGCCAAAAGAAAGGTGGACAAAGGAAAGAAGGAGCCACCATTTACATTCACGATACTTTCTAAAACTGTAACACTTTTGCCTATATCCCATTGGTCAGAACTTAGGTCACATGGATAACTAAGGTCACATGGATAACTAAGCTTCAGGGAGTCTGAGAAATGAACCTTTTTCTTCCTGCGTGGCCCAGGTAATCTTCAGAGGTTCTACCACTAAGAAAGAAAGAGAAAACAGCTTTTAGGAGACCACTCCCAGCCTCAGCCTCAAATACGAACTGGCTGTTTGGTGGGGGAGGGAGGAATACAATAACCAATAAACATATGGAAAAAGTGCTAAACCTCATTCATAATTAAAGAAATGCGATACAAAATGTGCCAATGAAGAATACTTCTCATCTATAAGATGGATAAAAATTTACATGTCTGGTGATACCCACTGCTGAGAAGATAGGGAAACAGACAAGCTCATACCATGTAGACAGGGATGTAAACCAGTACAACCTTTCTTGAAGACAAAGTTTTAAATGTACCTGCCCTTTGATCCAGCAGGCCCACTGGTAAGCATTTCTTCTATGGCTACACTCAAAAAGTTCACGAAGATGAGTATACAGATGTATTCACTGAAGCATTTTTTTAAATAGTAAGACATTTTAAAAATGAAACTAAACGGTCCTTCAACAGAGTGCTATTAAGTGATGTATGATACAACCATTAAAACAATTGAGGTAAACGTACTAATATAGTAATATGTCTAAGTGAAAAAAGAAAGTTCAAAACAGTGTGTGTGTGTGTATAAAGACAACCCATTTGTATTTTTACAAGAAGCATAAACTCACATGCCTACTTATACCTACTTTTCTTTTTGAAAAAGGAATCACAAGAAATTGTTAATGATCTTTGGTTTGAAAAGGAACTAAATTGAAGTGTGGATTATGGGGAAAAAACTTTAAAGTTCAAATTTTTATTTCCACGGTTTTTGTATCTTAAGCTATTTGAATCATGAACAAATGTTATGAAACTGGCAGGTAACAAAAGTAAAAATTTATTTATCAACAAATAAATAGAAGAAATGGTAACCCCTAATAGTAATAAAAAATGAAAAGTAAAAAGATACTTATTGCCAATCAAAATTGAATTAAAAAAATTATGATACTAAAATGCTAGTGAAGGCATTATGAATCAGGCATTTATAAACTGTTGTACAGAACCACTTGGAGGGTAATTTGGTAACTGTCTTAAATGGATAATGCCATTTATCCACCAATTCCATTTGTGGCTGGGCTTCTTATATTATCGAAGAGCAGATAAAAATTGGAAGTAATCCCATATTCAACAAAAAAAGTATGGTTAAGTAAGCCATAGTTATTTGATAGAATATTATGTAGGTATAAAAAACAATTGAATAACATGGACAAATGCTTAGGCTTGACCAGGAGTCAGAAACATTTTCTGTAAAGGGTCAGATAATAAATATTTTAAGCCTTGCAGGCCATATGTTCTCTGTTGCAACTACTAAATTCTGCTGTAGCCTAAAAGAAGCCATAGACAATTTGTAAATGAATTAATATGACCATGTTCCAATAAAATTTTATTTATGAGTACTAAAATTTGAATTTTACATAGTTTTTACAAGTCATGAAATACTCTTTTTCTAACCATTTAAAAATGTAAACACCATTCTTAGCTCACAGGCTATACAAAAACAGATGGCATGTGGATTTGGCCCACAGACTTTACTTTGACAACCCCTGACCTACACTTATAAGTGAAAAGGTCATACACAAAGTTGCATATGATTACTTCTGTTGAGTTATTGGAATTACTGCAATTTTCTTCTAAAGTTCTGCATTTTTCAAATTATCTACAATAAGCATGCCTTACTTTTATAACTAAAAACCCTTTATTAAAAAAGACTAATTTTATATACACTGTAACCCATATTTTAGTATAGTTATGATCCTGAAATATATGTTTCAAAATGAAAATGGAATTAGTTATTACAGGTCTCAGAGGGTAGGGCTTTAACCAAGTGTTTTGCAAGACTTAAAAGATTTTAGTATAGCTGAGTATACCTTCTTTTTCAACATTGTCAGTTATCTAACTCATATCTACAACCTGACACTGAGTAAACACACAAATAATTACATAGAGTAACTTGTACCTCTCCTCTGCACATATGCAACTCCTTGTGCGGAGTGGCTACTTTAAATTTGTGTGCCTTCATTTTACTCCAAATAGTACTTCCAGCTACCAAATTACAACTTCTGTGGTCAAAGTGTACACATGTCACTCTCTCTCTGGGAACTATTAGGCAAAAGTTTTTCTGACCACTTTTTCATTACTGAAGCATTTTCTCTTACAGTTATAAACCTTGTTTATTCAATGTCAAAAACTTAGTAATAATCTGGAAGCTATAAACTTAAACCTTTTAGCTGTGTTCTTATCTGGGTGAAATTACTGACCATGCATTCAGGTAAAGAGGAGAAGAATGAAAGAATCATCTAAAATGTAAAGTTGTTTGAAAAAGATGACTTTCTTAAATCTTATTAACATTGTATCTATTAGTGACATATCTCAACAAAATTAGCAATAAATTCACATTTTAAAATTTGAAACCCATTCTGTCCATGCTCCTCCCTTCCACTGCTGCTTTAAGCTACACTCCCTTATTTCACTATAGCACAACTAAAATCTCTAGCATTTCCTCAGGGGATGCTGCAAACAGTCTTTATTTCCCCACTGACCTCCAAGATATAAGTCCTATATTCCCCAGGGCTGTTGATCCTTTTTCTAGCGCCACGGCTGGGCCTTTCTGGAGGGACTTGGTATCTTCAGTTAAAAGAATGTAGTCCATTTCTCAGTGAGAGAGGGGTACTTCAGATGTAAGACAAATCATGTGATCTGGGGTTCACATCTGCGGAATGCCTTCCAATCACAACGAGCACTGGGGAGTATGTTCCAAAACAAATCACTTAGCTGGCAATGACATTTCCTTTACATGCTAGGCAGGAATGTTATTTCTGATAGAACCGGGCCATTTCCAGCAGTCTCAAATCAAACCTCTATCTAGGCAGAACATCCTAGAGAACTGTAGAAGAATGCATCAACTACAAAATTCCAAACTCATGTACCTACAGATGACATTTCAGGAATCTGTTTGCTACATTATCAGTTTCCTATGACAGACTTTTCCCCATGCTTCCATAATGCATACAGTATATCTAAACCCACATCCACCATTATACCCTAAATTAGCTCTATTCATTAATTCTTTCAATAAATATTTATTGGGTATTCATAATGAGCCAGATACTGTTCTAGGTATTGGGATACAACAGTGAATTGCACACACAAAAATTCTTTGTCCTCAGGGAGCTCACACCATCCTTAATTAATCTGCACCCTGAGCCAGTTTTCCTTAAATTATAATTTAGTGAAATACTATGTAATGACACAACTGCTGGCACTAAGTTTTGATGTACAGTGGCACTAGGAGTTTCCCAGCTTCATTGTTCAGTGGACATAGACAAGATTCCAGTACTGGGTCACATTCCCCTGATTCTTCCCTGACCTGCTCACACAAGACCTCAAATACCCTGTACAGACCCCATCAGGAGCTGCTGGATGTCTGTCCCCCTTCGCTGGCTCCTGCCTCCAGCATGTGAGAGGGCTCACTGTGCTACAGGAATGATGCCTCTACACGGAACTGGCCATGTGCCCATCCTACCCTCTCTGTCACCTAAAAACTGTGGCAACCCTCACTGGGACCCAGTGTCTCAAAGTGTCTGTCATAAACCATTTATTTCTGCTTCCATTTATAGGTCCTTTTTCTAGGGGTCCCTAGGTCTGCATGGGGCAGAAGTACTAAGCAGATCTCTCCCCTTCCCATCTCCTTCTCTAGGTACTGCCCACAAAACCTCCACTTAATCCTTCAACAATTGGTAAGGCCCTCATTCAAATTAACTCCCTAAAAGCCTGCACCCCAATTTTTCAAAAAGCCCTGGACTTGTTTGCAATGCAGTTCAGGCTCAGGGGAGGGTCTGCACACCATAATGAAATACACACAGGTTTCAAAGCTCTTCACTAAAATTTTTTCCCCCGTTATTTAAGTGCCTTTTAACTGTCTGTAACCTAAATATACTTTGAATATTTATAAACAAGCTATTTCTTCAGGCTTATCTCTATTTCCTATTTCATCTCTGCTTTATTGTACCTTTGCTTATTATTAGAGAGCATTCAAATGTCTATTGAAGATAAGAAAAATAAAAGAATAGATGAAACTGATAGCACATGTTAAGCATAGAGAATGAATCAGCTATGAATCTGTGAGACATAGGTGGAATCCATATTTTAAGAACAGATAGGTTGGTACCCGATGAGACAGGTTACTTATAGACAGAGCAGGACAGAAAGACCACATGATAAGGTAGAGATAAGCCACCTCTAGGTTAATGTTATCCCTAAATTGTCATAAGAACTGCAGATAAAACGCCAAGCTGTTCAGCAGCCTGAGTGACAAACTAGAGCTACTGGCCAGGTATATCTACGCTGCATCTCTCCTAGAAGGCAAGTGTGGATAACCAGCCCCAGGCACCTTCTGTCTCCTGAGCCTCCACCCTGGTCCTCCGAACCTCCCAGAGTGGAGAAGGCTGCTGCAGCCAAGGACGGGCACATGAACGCTGCATAACCAAGGAGTTGGGGAATAAGTTCCTTCCTTCTGCTGGCTCCTTACCACATCTTTCCTGCTTCTTGCTGTGTGTTTTAAACTGATTAGATAAAACCCATGGTTTGAGTACCTCACAGGTCTGTGAGGCCTGCTGCACTGTGCCCTCCCGGCTAACCTGCCGGCTAGTGCCCTCATGGGCTACCCGTGCATCAAGGTGACTGCCCATCAGACTCCTTTGCTCCTTAGTACTGATCAGAGTGCTCATCCTGAAGCACGCCTTGCCCTGCTTTCTCCAGTCTTGGAGTCTCTTTCACAAGCTGCTCTCTCCAGTTGAAAGGAGACTTCTTCATCAGTCCTGCCCCCAAACTTTCCCTGCCATCTAACACCTCACATCAGGTCAGATTCCCCTTCCCTGTGTTATCCCAACACACCACATGTACTTTTACAGTGGCACAGTATCACAGTTCGCTGTTTGCTTACACTTGTGCTGTTCACTGCAGTAGCTGCTAGCTATTTGTAGTTATTTAATGTTACATTAATTAAAATTTAACGTAAAATCAAATAAAAACTAAAGTTCAGTTCCTCAGTCCACTAGTCACACTCCAAATGCCCGACAGCCACCCTTTCATCATCACAGCCAGTAACAAAGGACAGTGCTGGCTTAGTGATCCTTCCCTGAAGGCACAGGCTCTTTCCTTCGTTTCTAGTGTCACCAGTTGCTTGAGAGTGACTGGCACTGAGCAGGCACTCACTATGTTCGCCTACTGTTGAATGAATGGAATTGTCATCCACAGTCCAAGAAAAGCCAACAGTAGAGCATGTGTGATACTAAACTTTTCTTTCTGAAAATATTTTTTTATTTCATAAAGCTTAACTTTCTTAATTCTAACTTTCTTCAATTCCTCCTATCTAAAGTGTCTAAAGTTTCGGGAGGGACCTCACTGTTCCTTTCTATGTTTACCTTTCCTGACCTTCCAGTGAGTGTCGTCCTGGCATTTTACCTTAAGCCGCTCTGAGAAAGAAAGAAAGAAAGAAAGAAAGAAAGAAAGAAAGAAAGAAAGAAGCCCGCGGCAGAAACCAAGAGGGAAGCTTTCCTGGTAAGTGTCCTCGCTCAAGACACCCAGGCAGGAATCCTAGTTCCCCTTAAGCTAGAGTTTTTTTTATATCAGAGAAAAATGCATTCTTATTCTTCTGCTCTAATTTTCAATTTTCATAGGCTCTTGAGAAAAAGATTCCATTATAAGCTAAATTTGGAAGCAATCTAATTGTTTGATGTAAACCTTCAAAGTTTCCTCTGAGTTGAATGCCTATCTGCTTGGGCAGAAAAGGGGAAAAGAGAGAATTTACATTCACTTTGCTAAACATTAGCATCTTTTGTTCAATCATTTAAATGCAGGACAGTTGAGGGGAACAGCTTAGAGAACAAGAGTTGACACATACAGCGTAAAATCTTTTAAGGTGCTTGGATTCAGTGAGCGAGAAAGTGAGACGGAACCGCATTTCAGCTTCCTCACTGTGCTCCAGTCTGCGGGAACTTTGTGACAGGTCTCTGTCTCTCAGCTACACTTGACTGGCTTTTGCTGACATTCAGCTGTCAGACGCAACCCTTTACCAGGCCCCTAACATGCTCCACAGCTTCACCCAATTAACTCGCTTTCACTTGACACAGCAGCAAAAAGCTTCATAATAGGTGGTCAAGGTGCATGGTGTCTGCCTGCCCTCGAACTGCTCACACACAGCAAGATGTTTAACTACTTTTCTCCTTGCCTGTGTGCTCAGAACTAGTGTGACTACAATTTAGTCCCTCCATATATTGAATTGGACAGAAATCCAGGAAGTAGTACAGCGATGCATTAACCTGCTCAAAAACAGACCTCCAGATGACTGAGGTTAAGTTTCAAACCAGTTCTCTGGGCCTCTCTGAGAAAATTATTTGATTTTTAGATTACTAAAATTGAACAGCTAGCAATCAATTTATAGTTAGTATTTCCACTATATCATTAATAATACTATTGCATATAAAGATAATCTAACATAGAAAAATCACATTTGACAAGAAAGGGCACAAAAGCCTAGGTACAATTTAAGAGTATGGAATTCAGTCTTTGCTCAAAACATTGCACTTTTTTTGGACAAACTAAACAATAAATTTCCTGTAAATTTCTGTCAGCCTACTTAGCCTTCCAGATGAAATACATTGTATGTGAATATGTTTGGCTAAGAAATTAAAATGTTACACTTATTTTGAAAAGTGATCTGAGTAATTGACACATTGTGTATCATCTCCCAATATGCCCAGACCTAAGCATGTATCAGTTTTCATTTATTTGCACTCTGAAAATCTGGGTGTAATGAAAAGAAAAGAAAATCAATGTTACATTAAGAAAAACTAATATAAACTGTACTGTCTTTGGAAATTTGCATTTCTAAAGCTGTGTGATGCAGAGGCCACGAAAAAAGGTTACTTTTTGAGAGGATTCTTTATTATTGGCATCCAAATGCAGATTCCTAACAGCTATTTTTAAGATAGAGATACAATTTCAAATCCAAGTATCAATAATCAAAGCTGAAAATCTAGTTATTGGAATGGGGATTTTAGCCTTCACCACAACAAACTACTCCTACCGGAGATTTGCTGCTACTTTACACAGGGCAAAGCAGAGTTTAACCTACCTCACTAGCTATACGAGTCTGAACTTTTGGAGTCAAGTCTGTAAGTGGCAGTGCTTTTGTGGTAACACCTTTAAACTGAAGAAAATCTTTCTCCACATAAAATACATTATTTGTTGTTTTGAGCACTGCTCACTTCTTACCGGAAGCTACAGGCAGTGGTAGCTTTTGACTGAGTTGCCGAGCAATTAGGAAACCACCCTATATCCATTTTATTCATGAAGTCCAATCAATTTTCCCACCTACAGCTATCCTCAGTGTCAACCCTCCCCATCTCCATTGTTACTACCCTAATACAGCTAATTTACTGTCACTTCTCACCTTGACTTCTTTAATATGACTTATCACAATTCATCGTAAGTGTTCATGTATATGTCTGTCTTCTCACAAAAACCATAAGATCCCTGAAAGGAAGTCCCTTAGCTCATTCTATTAAGGTTATAATATAAGATAAATCTTAAGAAGGAGGACTCTGGGTTCAACCCAACTAGATTCAGATCTTGGACTCTATACTTGATAGTTTCTTTCATCTTAAAGGAGGAGGTAATAACCTACCACAGGTAGGATAATGAGGATTACATTAGTTAATACACATATAGAGCTCGGCACAGTGGCCCCACACAGTAAGTAGGCACTAAATACTGGCTGTTGTTATTCTTACTATGATATCCTAGCCCTTGGCAAAGTACTCTAGTCAATCTACTACACCAATTATTCACAACATATGAAGGAATGAGTTACTTATTATTCCTATAAGTCTGGGTTCAGGGTACTTAGTTCTACTTCAGCCCATTTTAAATAGTAGCTTAAATATTGGTTCATCAAAACCTCATGGACTTCCTAAGCCTAATTAATTTTTAAAGATCACTGTTCATGAACATCATTTCTGGTGAAGCTATGTATTTAGTCTTCAAATGTTACTAAGCAAATGGAGCAAATATTTTTTCAGGCCTAGTTATATCTAAAGTTTTCTCCCCCTTCATTTCCAGCTGCTGAATATTTTACTTGCCTTATAAACCAAATATGTTCAGAAAGCAGTAGGGTGTTTTCAAAGTGTATTAAATGATGCCATGATAAACTTTCATGGAACAGCACTGACCTGCAGTACTCCCTGAAGATATTAAGTTGATTCTTGGGACCTGACCCTTTTACTCTCTCTTCCTAAACTATTGCGAATCACTAAAGGAGAGAGTTTACCAATGCTCCCAAGATCTCTTCAAAGCTGAGGACAGTCCCTGGACTAGCAGGAACCTTGGAAGGAGTTGGAGTAGGAACAGGAGAGTCTTATAATTTAAAAATATAACCCTGGGTAATAAATCCCATCACAAATAATTGGGGGAATATATCCAAAAGTTCTACAAACACCCTATGAAGGAAAAACTTTAATGTCTATGAACAATTAAGGTCTCAGAATTTCTATAATATATGTGCAACTATAATTTTCTAATAAGTCCATGCAGAAATTATTTATAACAATGGTGATACACATTACTTGTTCCATTATCCAAATTCATGTTACAGCAATTTGTTGTCTATCTCAAATCCCAAAGTAGCTTGATTTGTTAGGATTCTGTTTTTTACTTTTTAAATGAACATAATTTTATTATAATAGGATATTATTTATGGAAAATGAGGCAGATTAAAATGTTAATTTTACAGCCTAAGAAATAAAACCCTTGTATTCAGAAAAGAAGTACTAAAATATAAAAGTGCCATCTCCCTCTGCCATCAGTAAGCCAGACACTTAACAACAGATGTTGAAACCTAACTAAATAATATGTTTTTAGGAAAGATACAAAACTGCCAGTTAGAAGGCATTCTAATGCTAACTACAGTGCTCTGCCTAGAACAGGGGAGTTTGAGGCCTTGATAATTCCTTCCTACTTTGAGAACAAGTCAGATTTAAAATTCTATGGCCAATTGATTAGAACATAATAGAAATAACACCAGTAATAACAGGGACTTTACTGGTATCCTTCCTTTTAACCTTCATACAAGCCTAGAGAGAGAAGCTATTCTTATCCTCATTTTTATAGATGAGGAACCTGAAGCAGTCTTGAAGAGCCTGTTTATTGAACCAGGATCACATGGTTAGCAAGAGGTGAAGCCAACCTTTGAATAATCCCACTTGCCTGCTTCAGCACCTGTAAGCCATATAATATCAAAATGATCATAGCACTGAAAAATAATATATACCCATAAAGGTGTTGTTCAGTACTGAATAAGTTAACATGTATTAGGTTCTCAGAACACTGTCTCACGTGTGTAAAGTAGTGGATAAATGTTAGCTAATCTTTCCCCTCCTCTCCCAGCTCTATTCTAAGCCTCTGGGAACCTGTATGTATCAACAAGCCCTGCTCTGTTTTCATGTTCATGGATTGTGCCTTCACCTGAAGACACAACAAGAAAATACAGATGACTTCAGCCAAAGGGAGAGGTGGGGGCCACGGTGGTTCACAAAGAGCCAGCAGCCTCACCTCCGTGGCTTTTTCACTGCCTGATACTGTAGGATCACCCGACCTTTCTGAATCTCATAAATAATACTTTTACACAAGAGGAGCTTTAAGCTTATGCACATGGATATACTTTAAAGACTGTAAAGAACTACAGAAACAATATTATCATCATGACAGAAAAAAAAAAACCCAACTCACAGCTAACCTTGATTGAATATAGGCCAGCATCGTGCTGTTTCTGCTGACATAGTTCTCCCTGTCCAGAATGCCTTATTCAAATTCTATCATTCCTTCAAAAGCAAAATCTCAAAAATAGTCCCTAACCACCCCAGTCCAAATAAATTTATCTTTTCAAACTCCATCAACATTTATCATCTTATTGCTTGATGTAAGTCTGTCGTGACTCACCAACCAGATGATAAATTCCATCAAATCACTGACTCTTCATTATGCCTTTTTTGTATTCAATCCATGTGCAGACACAACTATCTTTCTTGCATAAAATATGGGAAGAGAAAGAACTGTTAAAGATTTTAGAAATCTTCAAAAGGAAACAAAATTCATTGATCGATTCAACAAACTTTTGTTGGGTACTTAGTAATGAGTCAGGCACAAAGAGGGCCCTAAGTCTTTAAGGATGATTAAACACAATGATTAAGCACCTGACTTCCAGACCCCAAGTTTAGCAAAATCAAAAATATACAAAGGCCAGCTGGCTTTGACCTGGGTCTAAATGTACAGGTCTGGTCTCAAGAAGTAGCACTGACCTGCAGTACTCCCTGAAGATATTAAGTTGATTCTTGGGACCTGACCCTTTTACTCTCTCTTCCTAAACTATTGAGAATCACTAAAGGAGAGAGTTTACCAATGCTCCCAAGATCTCTTCAAAGCTGAGGACAGTCCCTGGACTAGGCAGGAACCTTGGAAGGAGTTGGAGTAGGAATAGGAGAGTCTGATAATTTAAAAATATAACCCTGGGTAATAAATCCCATCACAAATAACTGGGGGAATATATCTCAATTCTCCCATATGATCCTAAAATAAACATCTGTTTTTTTTAAGCTGGGGTTTACTCATCTAGTAACTCTTAACTCATTGCAATTAACTGCTTAATTGTTATATGATTTCATATTAGTGAGTCTGTTTTTTAAACATATAGCTCTCTTATCATTTATAGAAATAAAAGCAAGCACAATTTCTTATCATCTTTTATATGACATACTTACATGCATCTCAGAAATTCTGAGTTCATAAATTAGTATTTGTTTCTGGCACTGACCCAAAAAGGTCTTTTTACATTTCTAAATTTCTGTTCTTCTCACCCTCAAATTGATGAAATTGCCTAAATGCTATCATGCCAATTCTAAGGTCACTAAATTAAATGACTCAATGACAATAGTGACAAAACTGTTAACAATGCTGATAAACACTTATTACTATGTATAGAATTATTACTATGTTGCCATGAACTTGATAGGAAACAGGAAAACTTCAAATGGAAAACTAATATCAACTTTTGCTGACAAGACAGCCAGCGGTTGAACTCGGGATCCAACTCCTTACTCTGTTGGTTTGGGTTTAGCAGCTGAGGTTCAGGGTTGAGGACTATTCTCAGGCAGGCTGATATTCCCACAATCAATTTCTTAAACTGCTTAGTCTCTTTGTTAATTTACTGTTCTACATTGCTATTAATGTTGTAGGAGCTCTTGATAATAGTTTAAAATATCTAGAGTACCCTATCTCTTCCTCTGTCTTTCTCTGTATTCTCATGGTAAAGAAAAATAAACCATTATTTTTTTCTTAGGGATATAGAATGTCAACACATAAGGATTATTTTTACAGGAATTATGATTTCTATGAAACTCAAAAAATGTATTGTAAAGCACTCTCTTTACCTGAACTTAGAGCTTAAGAGAATAGTTCTTTTTACTCTTTGTATTATTTTTAAGGGCCTCAGATGGTCTACCATTAATTCCTCCCCATCGCCATTATTACTTATTTACTATACTCTAATTGCATTCTTGTTCAGGTACTGAACAACGTATAAACAAAGACACAATTCCTGAGCTCAAGTGAACAATTCAAATGCAATCAGATATCCTTTCCTGTTTTTATTTAAGAAAACAGGGTAAAGGAGACCACAGAAATGATGCTTTTAGTAGTAACCTGACACAACAGATGATCTTAATAACAAAGAAATTCTGAACCCACAGAGACAGAGGACCAATGACAGCTACAGGTTTGGCTCTTTGATAAGTGAACTTCCACACAGGCTGGTGAACTTCAAATTGGGCAACATAATTTAGAATTTGTGATGGAACTTTAAGAAAACTATTCCTTATGCTCCAGGTATCACACTAACATCTAGGAATGGAACAATCTATTCATATAACATTTGTATTCTAAAGTGGTTAGTCAGTTAACAATCAACTACAATAAGGTATGACAGGTGCTACAATAATATAATAGGATGTTTAGGGAGAGACTTGGGATTTAAAAACTTGGGAGAAACATCAACTAAGCAAAAGTTAGAAAACAGTATTCCAAGCAAAAGAATCAGCATATATAAAAACTCATAAGAAAAAGAGGCTAGTACTAATTTTTACTAATTTAAGTAGAAAAACAAACTTAAATGAAAACAAAAACTAAAACAAAACTAATACCTTGATAACTATTTAGCAAATACATCAGTAACTGGTTATTTTATATTAGGTCTTTGCATTGTGTGCTCATTTTATATAATATTTGTGTATTTTGTTTCTAAATGATTAGTCAAAAGAGGACTTTAGGCTGCTGTTTTTTTGTCTAGGACATCTTTCAAACTGCATGTTGTAGGTCTTTGGTTTTCAATAAATGAACAGCCAATTTGAATAAAATTTCACAATTTTCTCTTTTGAAACTGGATATGAAGCACTGAAGATGCCAAAGTGTTGGTACAAGAATTTTGATCAGATGAATGGAACTTACGGATCTGTTGAAGATCACCTGACATAAAATTTCCATAATTATTCTAATTTGGGAGTTCCTCACTACCGTTGTTTTTCATTATCAGTGTTCTTTATGCTTTCTATCTGAGTGTAAATTAAGTGAATAAGAATAAAAGATATTTAATGATAAGTTAGAATTAGAATAGTGTCCATGAGTGTTTATTAACTCAGTAAGTAATATATTAAGTAAGTGTTGAATCAGGAGTACCTGTGAGCTCCATTAACCAACACACTAACTTCCTATGCATTCAGGAGCTATCAAATATTCTATTTCAAAGGTAAAAATATTTAAATACTTATTTCACTTAACCTAAAAAACAAAACTGAAGCAGATACCATTAGTATCATTAATAACCTGCCTCCTCTGAAACATCCTGCCAGCTGGGTGAGGTGACAATGAATTGACACAAAGCCCTGAGAAGACAGACTGTTTTTACCAACATACTTCTGAAGGCCACCGAGTAGAGAGAAGAAGGTTGTGACCGAAATAATAAAGAGAAAGAGAAAACATTTGTTTGCTGCTAGAAGGCACCTTAGAGGTCATCTGGTCCAATCTCATCCCTTCACTACTGTGGAAACTCCCAAAGAGGTTATTCGATGAGGCCATGCAGCCAGTGTGGCAGTGCCAGGACCAAGTTCTTAACTCTTGACTCCCCAGTTCAGTTTGCTTTCCACTGCATTGAATTATGGGTATATCCCTTCTACTCCTCTGTACCTCAAAAATAATAAAGTGTTGAAGAGAGAAAGCTACTGTAGCAGGGACTATGTATGAGTTGTGATAAAAAAGATAGAGAGGAAAAGCTAGTGAAATGTTTGATAGACTGGCCAATTTTTACATCCTTTTTGGTTCCCAAATTTGCTGGTTTGTTTTATGCAAAGGGTCCTACCCTAATTCCTGGAAAGGCAGTTCTTTCCTAGCAGAATTTGAGGATTCACTGTACTTCCATTCTCTAGCAAATTCCCTGCAGCCACTGGTAAAGAAGAATGATAATAACTAACTTGAAGCTTAATTAGACAAGATTTTGAGATCTCTAGGTAGATCAAGAGCTGTGGATGTGGGAAACATGCTTCAGTGTATACTCTGAAAGGCATTTTTTAAGTTTATGAAAGTCAAGTGTAAGTTCTAGATCAAAAAACATATGCTAATGTTATACTAACATATAATTTTATTTCTTCCAAAGTTAACTGTACTTTTACCAAAAATATGTAGATCATTATTCCCCACAAATAAAATGATATAAAGTTATATACTTAATGACAAAAATCAGCCTCAAGAATAAGATCTTGTGCCATTAGCTCCTAAAGAAGTTTATGCATAAAGTAAAGCAAAATTATTTGTTGGAAGAAATAAAAACAAGACTTAGTTTTAGGCTTCCATGCAGCCATGAAGCAAGTAAAAATGATTTTACAAAGTACAGAGGTTACCATGATATTCTTCATTCTTTTTCTTTTCTTTAGGCCTTGAGTACATAATCTATATTTTATGACATGAAATAACTACTTATTTAACAGATCACTGTTCCTGAGTGTCTTTTTGATATAATAGGGACTTTTCAAACTTTTAATAGCAGAATCCTTTCATTAAATGAAATCTTAACCAGAAATTTAATTCCTAAATGAGATAAAAGTAAAGTTAACCTGCTTGGAGTAGGGGGTATGTAGAGAAACACCTGTTCCCTAGGCTTCTTCCCTCCCACTTTGAGATATCCATGTGAGACAGGGATAAATAAGACTATGAGATTTACTAAATTGCTGTTTCTAATAAATGCTCAGCCTCCTCTGCTTTTTCTTGCTTTCTTAGTATTGACATAGTGACTAATTTAAACTCTTTTGAATATTGCTAAAAAGCATTACTATACCCTGATGCCTTTTGTTATCAGTGCTATCAAAAGAAGGAACAACATGGTTGGAAAAGGTGAATTACTTTTATAACTTAGAATTTCTTGGTTTTTTTTACCTGCTTTAGACAAAAGAGCACATTTTAAAGAATTGGAGGATTTTATGTTTAAATAAATATGATCAGGAAAAGTAAGCACATGAACCAAGATATTAAAAGAGATTACTTCACAGCTAAAATATAATAATACTCCAAAATAAGGAATACCTATATCTACACAGAATAAGATACAGACAATCTCTATAGATTTACTCATATATCTAGATTCAAAACTCTTTCCCAGGACTTTTTCTTTTCTTCAGCAAAAAAGTTGTCATTATCAAGAAAAGGCAAACCCAGTTAGGGAATACGTAATTATAATATACATTAAGAATCTTGTATTACCCATAAATCCATAATATCTAATATGTATGTAATAAAATACTTTTTAAAGTTAAGTCATAAGTCACTAGGAGAGATGAACAAAATGATGTCTCAAAATAATCACCTTATCATGATAAAATGAGATATAACCTATACTGTATACCATGCACACAGCACATTTTTTCAACCAAATTCATATTTTCAGTTAGAACTTATCAGAAATAGATGGCATCTGGAAACATAAAGTTGTAACCTTAGTTGGCCCCTTACATTCTGGGATTCCCAATTGATATCGGGCAAACACTGAGAACAAAAGGATATCGAAAAGAAAACGCTGAATTCAGAGTCTATCAAAGCATGCTCTATGCCAAAGTTCCAGGAAACTAAGACAGCTATTTCTTGCCAATTTCTCAGCTAGCATAGGATCTTAAGAACAAACGCAATATACCCAAACTTCAAACCAGTATAAATGGAAGTATGTATACTTTCAGTTCTTTGTGCATAAAGCAAAAGGCAGAAGGAAGGTCCTTCTGTTCTAGGTAAAAGGCCTTAACCACAGATCTAGTGAATTTGTCAGTCTTCATATACAGTCAGTTGTACTGAAAGAAAAAAACAGCTTCTCTTGAACAGAAAACTGTAAAACTTTTATTCAAGTTTAATTGTGCTTGTCTCTTAACAGCCTAAAGGCATATGCAACTTAAACTCGGTCATTCTTTTTTTTCCTTACTATTTCATAACCTTTTCCAAGAAAAATGTCTATTTCCATTTTTAGTTTAGAGTATGGGCTTTGGACACATAGACAAAGGTTCCAATTTAGATCCCAAACAGCAAAATCTAGGGCAAATTACTATCCTCTTGGTTCTGAGTTGCCTTATCTGCAATATGGGGAAATAATATTTCTCTCATAAGATGTATATGAAGATTGAATTAAATAATAGATGGGCCAGATGTCTCTACAGCATTTGGCCATTAGAAGATGTTACCGATATTATATTATGGGATTATTAATTAAAACTTTACTTTGAACTAGTTGCCCAACTTTCTTTTTCAGGACACATATACTATACCATCAACACAGCTATTCATCCACCCATTCCTCACAATTAATTACCTATGTATTACCTCTTAATTCAACCTAGACAATAGTTTCCTTCTCTATACATGATTCAGAGTGAGTCAGTTAATTATTCAATGAGTTTGACTAGTAGAAAAGGATGTGTCTTGACCACCCACTTTGTTGGATTTAATGTCTTTGGTGTGGGAGATTTCATTTTAAAGAAATCATTAAGCTCTCTCTTGGGTATTCAGTTTGGCATAAATCATGTATTTTCAAGCAAAAGTTTTTTCCAAAGTTATAATAAAAGTAATGACTCTTTAGGTTTGCTGTTCAGCTGCCCACCTTACATTTTTGGTATTGCTTTCTATTTAATGTTCACTTTTTAAAATATTGACAAATAAAAAAGCATTCACAGCATACAAGGAGAGTTCCAGACATCTAAAATACAATGAACTGGAACTACTTTAAATATATGATCCTAATATTTATGACATCAGTGACAATTGTATTGAAAATTCTACAAAGTATTGAAATCATCTAATTATTAAGACTTTTACTTCCCTTGCAGGTATAAATACATGAGTCTAATAAGCTTTCTCATGATGAGAAACATACCTTTATTATATTAAAATATTAAAAAGTACTTAATGAGGTTCATTTCCTTCCAAAAGTAAACTGAGGTTGTGTCTGAACCACTGTGAGGCAAAGGAAGTTTAACATAATGTTTTTAAAATGAGCCATTATTTCCCATATTGAAAAAAACTGCAATTTTATTTCCTAACAGCAAATGAAACTGTCAGGAAAATTTAGGTGTAATAAAATTGGGTGGTTAAACCAACATGCTGGATTTGAAATAAAACTGAATTAAAGGAATTAAAATTAATTCTTATGTCAGTCAACCTTTTAAAAATACCATTCAAAACTCACTGTTTTTACAAACAGAACTCCCTTGTTCTTGATAAAGTTAACTATCTCCTTAATGACCACTAATGGCGCTGCAGATGAAACTGTCCATCGAACAATATTTTGCATAAAAATGTGTTGCTTCTGGCAACTTTTCTGCCTAAATAAAAAGTTGTCAAGCAGGGTGACTTTAGTGGTACAGAGTTTTAAAATGGTGGATTCAGTCCAAGGCTAGCTAATAACGGCTGACATGCCCTGGAATCTTGAGGCCTAAATCAACATTGTTTTCACAGCTGTAATTAAGCCACCTAATCAGAAGCATATTTTGACGGGACAGTTTCTGCAAGCCAGACATTACAATTTCTTATGCCTGGAGTGCAGTGGCTCGTGAGAGGTCCTCGTTTAATTTCAGGTTAAAAAGAAGGGGTGGGGGCAGTAAAATAAAAAGACTTTTTTTTTTAAGCAACATACAACTGCTGAAATGAAGCAGGCCTGTGTGTCCATGCTTTGACCAGCCTTGCATCCCGCCCTCCTCTGGGCTCTGTGGAGTCCCCCAGCTCTCAAGTGGCAGCTGAGATGAAGGGTCTCTGCCAAGATCAACAGATGAGCTGGTCTGCACTGGCTCTCTGTGTGTTCTGATTGTAAATTGTGCTGGTGATGATTAGAGAACTCTAACACAGGATGTCGACTCTTAAAACTGTCCAGAGAAAACATTTTTTTTTAAGTTCAGGAAATTTTTTTTTAAATTTTTTTGTGGCTAGGTGCATAGTGTTGTGTCTATAACTTTCATATGATTCAGATAAATTCACCTGAATTAAGCAGCTCTGTTATTAAAAAAGAAAAAAGAAGGACATGGCTTGGCTCAGGCAGGGACCTTCATCTCGGGTGCTTTATGTAACAGTGCTGTGGAGTGTGCTTCTCCACCAGCACAACCAGTCACGTGTTTCTCCACCTGCCAACTTAAGATATTCCTAAATGATGAAAATCTAAGATATGATATTCACATCTTATCAAGTAACTGTGTTGAGGTCTTTCAGATAACTAAGTTGCCAGCTAAAGTTGTGTTCTACAGTGTGTTGCATTCTGCAACATTTAAACTTTCAACCCCAGAGGCCATTGTAAAACTATCAATATGAGGCACTAGTCACTGGAGTCTGATTACATTTAGTTCTGCATTTTAATTACATATGGATTCTATTAACTAAACCTTTTTGCCTTATAGGCAACATTTTAATCAAATTACTATAATTTTCAAATATGTTACAATAGTTTGACAAGTTAAAAGTTCACATTCCTAACATATTAAGTATCAAAAAAACTGCATGAAAAAGGAAACACTCCTTACAAATACGATAATACATTTTCAGATTACTTTGGGGACTTGTTGACTACCTAGTTACAAGTTATATTGTGAGATTTATGTAACTGCAATATATTTATAAATGGGTTATTGGTGTTGAATATAACCAAATTCAAAATATAATTATGTTATACATTTAGAAACACACTCATTTTATTGTTGTAAGTTGAAGTAAGAACAAAATAAATCATAGTTAGACTATAACTATTCAAAAATCAGTATTTGTAGCTTAAATCAAAGAGTTTTGAGTTTTATTGCTGAGAGAGAATTTAGATTTCATCTAGTTGAAACCCTTCACTTTGCAGCCAGGAAAATCCAAGACCAAGGAGACTGTGTGATTTATTTCTTCAAAACTTTGTGGTTAGTTGATACAAAGGTTGTTCTAGAACCCATTTCCTCTGAATCTCTGTCACGCTGCCTAGTCCTTACCACCCAAGAGAGCTAAAAGATATTTTTTAATGTGGTAAAACACAAACACATAAAATTTACTGTTTCAGTGATTCTAAATGTATTGTTCAGCCACAGGTATATTCACAATGCTATACAACAACCACTGCCATCTTAGCTCTAGAAATTTTCCACCACCCCAAAAAGAAACCCATTAACCAGTCATTTTCCACTCCTTCTTCACAGAGCCTGTCAACCACTAACCTGCATCCTGTCAACCACTAACCTGCATCCTGTCTCTTTGGAGATAGAATATGCCTAGTCTAGATATTTCTTATCAGTGGAATCATACAATATGTGACCTTTTGTGCCTGGCTTTTTCACTTAGCACAATGTTTAGAGTATAGCCATGTTGTAACTTGTATTGGTACTTCATTCCTTTTCATGGCTAAATAATATTCCATTGTCTCGATATAGCACATTTGTTTATTCACTTATCAACTGATAGACCTTTGGGTTATTGCCTTCTTTTGGCTATTGCAAATAGTGCTACTATGAACATTTGCTATTTTCCTTTTTTTTTTTTGAATTATGGTATACCTAGACAGTGTGAAGTAGTATCCCATTATGGTTTTGACTTGCATTTCCCTAGGGACTAATGATGTTGAGCATTTTTGCTGGTGTTTGTTATCGTTTGCATATCTTCTTTGGAGAAGTGTCTATTCAAATCCTTTGTTTTAAAATTAGTTTGTTGTCTTTTTGTTGTTGAGTTGTTAAGAGCTCTTTGCATATTAGACTCTAATCAGCTATATTATTATAAATATTTTCTCCCATTCTCCAGGGGTTTTTAATGCACAAAAGTTTTTAACTTTTATGAAGTCTGATTTGTCTATTTTTTGTCACTTATGCTTTTGGTGTCATATCTAAGAATTCATTGCCAAATCCAAGCTCATTATTTATCTCTGTCTTTTACTAAAAATTTTATCTCTGATAATTAGGTCTTTGATCGATTTTGAGTTAACTTTTGTATATGATGTAAGGTAAGGGTTCAAGGAAATACTTTTTTTTAAATAAGCATTACTGATTTATCTAAATTAAAATTCTATTTCTGAAGTAAACCTCAGATACTCCTATGTTTTGCTAAACCCAGAGATAGTTCAGTTTAATTTGGTATATCATTGCTAACAACAAACATTTACTGAATACGCACAATATGAGAAATAGGTAGTTCATTGGTCAATTTATATCTATATGGATGAACATACAGAGGCAGGGATTCCCCCAAAAAATCTGACAAAGTTTAAAATTATTTAAGTGGTATGCTGAAAAGAATATTCTTGTTTGTCACAAATAATTTTTGCTTTTTTGTTCTAGAAAAAGTAGTGAATAGAAGAAGTGTCCTATTTATATTATCTGAAAGTATTTACTTAAGATTTTATCATAGAATATACAAATTATTCTATTATTCTCATTAAGTGTTTGCTAGAGAAACATGAAACATAGTTTGATGGGAATTAATTTAAGAGAATTTTGTGTGGGAAAAATGCAGAGGGAACTATGGTTTGTGCAAAATACACGTTCCATAACAAGTATGTATTGAACAAATATTATTGAAAGAGTGCTCTTCCAATTAATTTCAATTCAAATCAACCAGCACTTATTAAAGCCAGATCATTATAGTGCATTGTAAAAATTGAATAACATATCACCTGATAGATTCACAATATACTAATACATACACAACTAATTGATTATGTAGGTCAGATTACTATACATCTTCAGACAGGAAATACAGTGGTAAATGAACATAACAAAGGGAACTCTTACTCTTGCCAACTAGGAGATGAATTAAAAACCAGATGGAATCAAAATACATCTGAATATCAAGGATAAAGAACTTTCACTTTATCGTGAAGAAAGTGTAGAGCCAAAATATGTTTTGAGTCTAGCTATGGCCTGCCCATATCTGTGTGTTGGAAAGATAACTCTGGCACTGATGTGGCAGATCAGACAGAAGGGGAAATTCTAGCTATGGGGGAATCTCATTGGAAGACTACTGCCAAAACTTAGAGAAAAGTTAATGCAACCACAAGGGTAAAGAGAAGAGAATGGATCTAACAGATCTGTGGTGGTAAAAACAAGAAGACTTAGCAACTGATTAAATATTGGTGGTACAGAAAGAGTAGAACAAATAAGAGTTCTATCTTCAGGTACAAGGTAGATACTAAAGTCAGAGATAAGAAATGTAGGGAATGCATGTTTTCTTCCATATGCTACCTCTATAGCTTTTCTTCTTCCTTCCTAATTACAACCCTTAAATAGAATTCGTGCCTCATATCGAATTTAGCGAGTATCATAATTCCTCCAGGTGGTAAAGATACCTCGAGACAAGTGCTGAGCATAGAAGCCACAGGACATAAATCTGCAAAGAAGTAAAAAGCTAACCTTTTCAAACAATATGGCTTCTCTCTCACTTACCAATTTTACATTTCACTGTATGGCCCCGGAAGATGACTGGTTAGCCAGAGACGGGTAAGATTCCTCAAGGGAGGAACTACCTAAGACAGGCACAGTCACAGGGGGGGCCATCAGGTGAGAATTTGGGGATCAACAGAGGTGAGGCGCAGAACCTCACCCCCCCTGCTTTGAGAGAAATCTTCTGCATCCGTGGATGTCTTGCTGCCCTTGTCTAGCTTGGATTAATATTTAGTCCATAGGCACACACCTGATCATCTGATCATCTACATTTGCCCTCTTACAGCACTAAACTATGTTTTCTGCCTTTATCTTGCATCTACCTACCACTTCAGCATTTTATTAAAAATAAAAATAATAATAATAATAGGAGAAATGTGGGATCAACATATAAATCAAGTACAAAAATCAAATGAATATTCATATTTGACCTGATTGTTTATAGTTCATAATGCGTGATCAAAACCGAAAGTTTCTGTAATGACTGCCCTTGTACTGTTCACCATGTAAGAACTTATTCACTATGTAAGAATTTGTTCACCATGTAAGAACTTGTTCGTTATGCTTCAGAAGATTGGAGACTGATGAGAATTAGGCTTGAGATGGATTAATGATTGTGCATTGAGCATTGACCCCCCTATACAGAATTTTATTGTTGTTAATAACCATTTGATCAATAAATATGAGAGATGCCCTCTCAAAAAAAAAATATGAACTGTGTCATAATGCATGAGCAAAACCAAAAGTTTCTGTGATGACTGCCCTTGCACTGTTCACCATGTAAGAATTTATTCACTATGTAAGAATTTGTTCTCCATGTAAGAACTTGTTCGCTATGCTTTAGAAGATTGGAGACTGATGAAAATTAGGCTTGCGGTGGATTAATGATTGTGCATTGAGCATTGACTCCCCTATACAGAATTTTATTGTTGTTAACAACCATTTGATCAATAAGTAGGAGAGATGCCCTCACAAAAAAAAAAAAAAAAAAAAGTACACACTTCCAATTGTAAAATAAATAAGTAACCGGGATGTAATGTATAGCATAAGGAATATAGTCAAAATATTGTAACAACTTTGTATGGTGATAGCTGGTAGCTAGAATTATCATGTATATAAATGTTGAATCACTGTGTTGCACACCTGAAACTAATGTAATACTGTGTGTCAACTACCCTTTAATAAAAAATAATTTAATAAAAAAAAAAAAAACAGAAATGTAGGGAATGGAGAATTTGGAAAAAATGGAGAATGGTAGAGTTGAATAACATGCTTACTTCGGGATCTCAGGGAGTTTAAGATGTTTGCAGAAAGTCAAAGTAGAGATTTCTGAAATTCTAGCAGGCATTTGAAGCCCTCATAGAATTCAATTTAATAAGAAAAATAAAATAGTAGAACAGATACTCATAAGCTTACTTAATTGTTGCCACTCTACATAATTACCTCTATATTTACATCATAATTACATCTGTAACTCAATTAATAATTGATTACAATAATCAGTTTGAAATTTTCATTCTTGCCACTTCTTGCCCCACCCTTATAATAGATAAGGGTGAAAAATAGAACTATATAAATACATTTATTATATACAAATATGTATTTTATATTTGCACTTATGTATAAAATATATATCAAATATAAAATGTTTATGTATTATTATGTAAATGTTACATATTTATATAATTAAATATATTACATTTATATGTTAATATAAATATAAGATTTATAATATCATACCCCTAACAGTCACTATATCATCTATCATGAAAGTGGCTCCTCTTAAACTGCATCATACAAAAACTGAAAAGCTAGAAAGGAGGTGTAGGGTTAATGGAATATGCATTATTACCTCTAGACCCCTGCTTACTATACAGAAAAAAATACCTGAGTTTCTAGAATACAAGAAACTTTTCAAAGTTTGGAAATGGATGTCAAGGATCACAGAGAATGTTTGCATGTTTGACTGGTCTGTCCTACCTTTTGATATTTTTTGTTTCCCTTATTCAGTTCTGTTAGGATTCAAAGTCCAAAGCTGTAGCTCATGATAGAAAAATATGGGAGAATTTCATGAGTATCTAAGGAAGCAGTATTTAGCAAAAGGGTAAAATGAGTGTTGTCATAGTATCAAATGTCAATGACTTTGAGAATAAACAGAAAAAAATGAAATTTGGAGTTGGGAAAAGTAAATACATAAAGCAAAGGAGGTAGATGTGTTGCAATGTAGTTTTGGAAAACATTTCAGAGAGTTCAGAAAGCTGAGGGTCACAGCTTCTAGACCACACTGATCTGGCCTCCTATATCTTCCAGTCTCATCTGTCACAGTTCTCCTCCTAACTTACTCTGCTCCAGTCATACAGACACCTTTCCATTCCTCTAGCATCCCAAGCTTTCCCTGTTAGCCCCAACTTAATATTCATATTTTTCAACTAAGATTTCAGTTCCTCAAGTAGGGCATCCCAAGCCTAAGTTAGGTCCTCAAGTTGTGTGCTCTCATAACAGTCTATAATTTCACTTTAACATTCTTTTTAATTATTTGTATAATAGTTGTATTCCCTACTACACTTGAATTACCATGATTGTAGAGATTTGTCTTGATCCACATTGCCGTCCCATAGGAAAGCACCAGACAAGGAATCAGAGGCTGTGGATCCTAATCTGATTGAGTTCTAATTAAAAACCCAGAGGAGAGATTCCAGAATCTATACCTTATACCACTGAACACACCGTACAGCCAGCCTCGCTCAACAAATTAACTCATGGCTTATGGCCATTTTAAAAAAACCTTTTTTCTTGAAGGTGTAAAAACCTCAATAACAAACATCATGAATCAACCAAGATGAAGTATTTGAAAGTTTATGAAAACAACTTTCCTAGAGTAAATTACTTAAATTGTCAGCATATTTATCCACACAACACTAACAAACAATCCTTCTTCCATGACGAAAATGTAATGAAAACCAATGTGACAAAATACTATTTGAGAAAAGAGGAAGGGGATTCTCATTTTTTAATTTTTATCTCAACTGAATCAAAACATCTAAACCTTTCACTTTTATTAATGATATAATACCACTTGACAACTAACTATCAAATCTGACATAATCTGAACAATGATACAGAGATATCCCCTGCGAAGATGCTAACTGGAATGCTCCTCTGATTTGTGATTTATTATCTTCTCCTAAATAAAGTGCTATAGAATTACAAACATACTGCTGAAACATACAGTGGAAATGAGGCAAGTCAATAGCTCACAGCATCCTAACTCACAGCAGTCTTTGGATTTGGCACTCTGGGTTTTCCAGATTGAAATACCACGTGTTTCTTCACAGCCATGGGAGTGGCGGTCTCCAAACACCCACAAGTAATTGGTTCTGACTGCTTCACTGTTTTCTACTGGACTGTATGGGACTCAAAAAAGGCTCTTTCACTCAAAGCCCTTTCTGGTTACTATTACTCAAGATAAAAGCTCTAGAACAGCCTTAAGTTAACAGGTCAAAGACCAACATACTGAAAATGTTAAAGTGCTGGCAAGTGTACAATTGATAAAAACTCTTAGATGAACTCCAGCATTATTATTGTATGTTGAACAAAAAATGAAAATACCACCTTAAAAGGGATAAAGTTTTTTAAAGATGACTGTTTCTGTCCACAATGTGATTAATCTCTTTCTATGCATTACACCACCATGATGTATTAAGTTTTTGATTAATAATATTGTTTTTTATCCAGTGAAATGGATGAAAAAGATAGTAATGAGTATATACTGACTGTCCTCAGTTCATTAAGTTAGTGATAGTAACAACTAACATGAATAGTGGAGTTAGTCTAAGCTAAAAGCACTAATTTTAGGGTTTAGTTCTTTTTCCTACTCATAAGATTTCCTCATGATTACACATATACTTCTTAAAGCTGTACTTTTAACTTAGCTGTAGGAAGTGTATGTTAACCATCAGAAAAAAAGTTTATGTGTAGGGAAGAGAACTAATATTTTTTGAGCATGTACTAATATGCCAGACACCCTGCGTTTAATACTCCTAACAACTTATAGTGTAAACAATCTCATCTATGGGTTGCAAATACAGGAACTGATGGCTGGGGTATTGTGTGATAATTAATGACAGTTTCAGAATACACACTGAGGTCTGTATGCCTCTAAAGCCTTATATGAGGCCTGTGGGAAGGAGGTGATGGTAGGTGGGGTGAATATTACAGGAGAAAGCTTGTCATCTGAGGATCTAGTATAAGTGTCGAGAATGGCTAAAATAACAAACACTAGAGAAACCAAACAAGAACACAAGAGCAAAACAATCAGAGGCAGAATCAAATCAGATTATAGAGTAAAAAACAGGTATTGGATGGTTCAAGAATCGGGGACATATAAAGATAGGGTTTGGAGAAACTGTTGCCAGCAGTCTTGGGATCCAGTGAGTATAGGGTGTTTGGGTAAGTTAGATATCTTGGGTAAGCTAGATATGAAAGAGGGAATGGAGTTAATGTAACAGTACCTTTTCTATTACACTAAAAAACCCCTCTGTATAATTTAATTCATTAAACATATGTACTATCCATAAGGCCTATTTCTCAAATCAAAATAAAACATAAACTTTGACTACTCTCTCCCCTTAACAAGGTGTCAAGTTGCTACACATCTTCAGAGACGCATCATCTTCTCAACACCTCCTGCCAATGTTAGGCAGAATAAACTCTTCTTGCACCTGTGCTCCTGCAGACTTTAAACCTGCCTCTTTTTGTGATTTGCTTATGTGTTTGTTTCCCTTGCTAGAAGAGGAACCCACCAGGACAGAGATCATATCTTATCATCTTTGTTTCCATAAAACAAAAAATATGGTAAACAAAAAATCCAAAAATGACAATAATTATATTAAAGGTAAGTGGTCTAATCACTCACATAAAAGAGATTGTAATGTAATGTAAAAAAAAGAGATTGTAAATGTAAATAAAAGCAACTAAACTATCTTTTTACAAGAAAGATACTGAAAATATAAAACATATATTTTGAAAGAAACAGATGGGAAAAAAAAGAGATACATCATGCAAACATTAGTCAAAAGAAAGCTGGAGAGTAAAAAGGTGATAATTGAAATTAGAGAAAAGAATAATAGAGTGAACAGGGCCAAAAATAGACTTCTGGAGGCTTGTATTTAAGATACTGAAACATGATTAAGTCACTCCCATCTTAACACAGAACTCCCTGAAACCTCCAAACACCCTACTCCTATGTGTACCACTTAAAAGCTAAATCCTTGAAATAGTTGTTTAAATTCAGTCTTTTTTTTTTTTTTTTTGGTCAGCTGCCACTCATTTCTCCACCTCTTGCTGAGAGCTTTTGCTAAGGTTACCAAGAGCCTCCTCCACTTGGTACTAAATCCAAAGGCCATTTTCAATCATCATTTCACTTGAACATAAGACACTGTTGACAAGTTCACCTTCTTAAAATACTGTTCTCATAACATCATTCTTTTTTGGTTTTTCTCTTACCTCTTGGCCTATTTCTTCAGTCTCCTTTGCATCCTTACATTATTCTACTTAAGCATTATATGTCCAAGGTTTCAGGCTTCATTCCTAGGCTTTCTCCCTTTTTACTCTGTAAACTGTCCCTACAGTACAGTCTCATTTTTGCTAATAGCTTCAAGTCCTATCTATTTTGCAATGCCTTAAAAATTACATCTCCAGGTTGGCATCTTCCTTGAATGCCATGTCAAGCAGACTTTTGGCATCTCCAATTGGATACCTCAAAGATACTCAAACTCGACATACTCTAAACTCAATATTCCATCCAGTTCCACTGTTTCTCTCTCAGTAAATGAGATCACTGACCCATTTCCAAGAGGAAAAAAACCTAGAAATTGAATGACACATGACACACACCTTTCTCCTGTTATTCACATCCAATTGCTTCTTCACACTACAGTCAAAGTAAACCTGAGCATGTCACTCCATCTTTAAAGTCTTCCAATGAGTTTTCCTTTGCACTTCAAAACAAAAACAAAGTCTGGCCTCCATCCTTCTCTCTAGACTATTGTTGTCTCAGACTACTGTTGCCTTTGCTCTTTTCCAGCTGCACTGGTCTTTCTCAATTTCTTCTTTCCATCACAGAGCCTTTGTAGATGTTCCCACTCTCTCCTCCTGATCTGGTATATATGCCTTTCTATCCCTGGATAACTCCTATCCAGTCTTCAGATATTAACTCAAGCATTATTGACCCTGAAAAGGTTTTACCAATACCTTAGTCTAGAGCAAGCTTATTTGTTTAAAAACTCATTATACACTTAAGCTCTTTTCTTTCAGTGCACTTATCATAGATACTAACTCCACATTAATTCATCTGATTACATATAAATAATTACTTAAACTATTCAATTTTAAGTTCATGAGAGCAAGGATTGTCTGCTTTGGTTCACATGATGTCCCTAGGAGCAGAACTATGCCTGCTATAGTGGAGGTACTTAACTAATGGATAAAGAACACAATACAAAGAAGGCAGAGCTCATGTAAGTAGAGGCCAGAGACCAACAATGAAAAAGTTGGTAACACGTGAAACAAAGGAGATGAGTATTTAAAGAAGGTACATTAAGAGCTTCATATGTTACAGAAAGATGAAAAGGAATGAATAGATAGAACAAGCAGAAAATTATTGGTGACTTTTGAGAAAATAGTTTCATGGAATGATAGACTCACAAGCCAGACAGCAGTGAAGCTCAGGAGTAAATAGGAGGTGAGTATATAAAAGAAGCAAGTATAGACTACTTTTCAAGAATGTGTCAATGAAAGTGGGTAAAGACAGCTGCAGAAAGGACAGAGAGCTTAGTCATTGGAACACACTGATAGTGTAGTTACGTGCTCAAGAGTACAGCAGGAAGCAGAATAAAATGACAAGGTTTACAGCAGAAAGATGTTAGGTTAGTAAATAATCTTTTCCTATAGCACATTCCAATTACTCTCCATCAAGATAATGTTGACAAAAATAACAGCTAACTTTTTGGGGCACAAGTCACTGTGAGGCAAAGGCAAAAGTACTTTAAAATTTCTCACTAAACCTCTCAACATCTCTATTAAAGGAGTAGTATCATTGTCCCCATTTTACAGATGAAAACCCTAATCAGCCACGTGATTAGCAACTGACAGAATTGGGATTAAATACAGATGTATCTGACTTCTCTAACACACATTATTACACATTAATTGGCTAACCCAATACCCATTTATTCCCATTTCCCTTGTCCTTTTACTCATTTGGTTAGAAGTGGCCATATGACCCATTTCCAGCTAATGAGATCTAAGTGGAATTATGTTTGGAGCTTCTTTGGAAGGCTTTCCTTTCTAAAAATATATAAACATTTAAATGCATATTTGTATATTTATAGGTATATAATATATTTCATATCTATTAGATTTACATTAAAATGTATAAATATTTAAGTAAATATATACATATAATATGAGTGATACAGGGGTTTTTTTTAAAGGAAAAGAATTCCAAGGCTTTATTATAATATAAAACAGATATTACTGAGCCATCCCATCCTTCTGATTTGAATGTAATTGTAAGGCCTAGAGCTGTCTGCTGTTTTATGACAATGAGAGGGTAGTAGAGAAATTACAGAGATGTTGAACCACCAAACTAATCACAATAACCACCTACTTCTAGACTTCTTGCTATGTGAGGAAAAAACCCCCACAAAAACCTCTGCATTTTCTTAAGTCATGTTAGTCAGGTTTTCTGTTATTTACACTTAATTGTTTTTCTAATGGATATAATTCCAAAGCTCATGCTCTTATCTACCAAAATATATCACCTCTTATCTACTAAATACAGAGATAAAGAATCTTCTACCTCCCTCAGAGAGTTCTTAAGGAGTCTGAGTTAGAAAATGCATATATAAATGTCTTGAAAATTGAAAACTATTATAGACACTTAGTACTGTTAAAAAAACCATGGCTTCTCAATTGAGGGAAGAGACCGGAGAGCAGGCGTGCCCTAGAGACAAGGGGCGAGGGAGCATTCTCTTGGTAGGACACTCAGAACCAGCTGGGGAAATGTTCACATTACAAATGCACCCTTTTGAGAATCATGGCCAGGGTGAACCACCTCTTGCAAACAAGATGATAAGCATATCCTACAGATGTACTCAGAAGGAGAAAAGGTTGAGAAGTAGCATTTTATTAGAGTGAGGTATAGTAAGCACACTTCCATTAAGACATCAGTAGCATGATATATTAGTTGGTAAAAAAGTTTTGAAACCTTGGGAAAACAATTCCACTTTATCAAGTAGGACTTTCTTAAAACACAAGTAATTCTTTTTATATGAATAACTGTAACAAACAATAAACTATAGTATGAGCCAACAAAGCCAACACGACCTAAACAATATGATGTAATATTAACCAACAGGATAACAGAGTTTGCAGAAGCTATGTGTCAGAGAAAGGCTAGAATAATTTCCAAATACCTATTCAATTGTTTTTGAAGTTTCCTTTTCATTTTAATATCTCTTGGAAGTGGTCAAACTTACTATTCTCTCATTAAGAATTAACAAAGTCATTTTAAAAACTGAACTCCAGAGCAGAGGAGGAGGCTCAAGATGGCAGCGTGAGTAGAGCGGCAGAAATCTCCTCCCGAAACCATATATACTTTTGAAAATACAACAAATAAAACTACGCCAAAAAGAGACAGCAGAAGATACAATACAACAGCCAGGCTACATTCTACATCTGCAATAACTCAGCATCTCATGAAAAGGGTAAGATACAAAGCCGCGACCCGGCAGGACCCGAGCACTCCCCCCACCCCAGCTCACTGGTGGGAGGAAAAGAATCAGAGTGGGGAGGGAGTGGAAGCACAGGACTGCTAAATAACCAGCCCTAGTAATCTGCACCAGAACCACAGACACACATTGCATGGTGTACTGGATATTAGAAAGAGAAAAAGTAAAATCTGACATGGAGACTGCAAGTGGGTCCTAACAACCATCTCCCCTGGGACAAAAGAAAAGTGGTGCATTTTTAAAATTCTTAAAGGGAAAAGGGCCTAACAGCTGGAAAAAACCATCGCGGCACACTCAGCCCAGCACACTGGGAAACCTAAGGAACTTCAGATGCCCCAACACCCTGGTGGATAACCCAGCCACAAAGGCCTCATGGCAATAAGCAGCCTGGTATTCATTCCCCAAGGCCAGCACTGCAAGCAAACCGGCTGACCTGCCACAGCGGCAGAGCAGCCAAAGAGTGGCCCAGCCCACAGCAACCACACAGAGTCTCCTTCCAGGGTGCAGCTAACCAGGACAGAACCAGAGGCTGCTGCCAGCATATAGTTGCCCAGCACAGACAGAGGAAGTCGAAGCAAGGTCTGGAGAGGAGGAAGGGGCACCGTTCTCACAGGAGAAAACACCCTATTCATCTGCCAATCCAAGCAGTGCTCTGGGCTATCTTGAGTGATGCTCTGCCCACAGCAGCAAAGGAGATTATCAAAGAGACGGCTCCCTGCCTGCGGGTAACTGACACAGGCAATGGGGAAGGGCAAGGACACCAGCAAGCAGGAAGGGACCTTGTTCTCCCAGCTGACACACGTGCAACCTGCCTACGATCACTTCTATAGCCATGAAAAGGCAGAAGAATCTGATCCAGTCAGAAATCACTCAGACAACCCCAGAGAGAGGGCCTGATGAGAAAGATATAACCAATCTTCCTGAAAAAGAATTCAAAATAAAAGTCATAACCAGGCTGATGGACCTGCAGAGAAATATGCAAGAGCTAAAGGATGAAGTCCAGAGGGACATAACAGAAATGAAACAATCTCTGGAAGGACTTAAGAGCAGACTGGATGAGGTGCAAGAGACTGTTAATGGAATAGAAATCGGAGAACAGGAATACAGAGAAGCTGAGGGAGAGAGAGATAAAAGGATCTCCAGGAATGTAAGAACATTAAGAGAACTGTTTGAATCCAAATAGAACAGTATTCACATTATAGGGGTACCAGAAGAAGAAGAGAGAGATAAAGGGATAGAAAATGTCTTTAAAGAAATAATTGCTGAAAACTTTCCCAAGCTGGGGGAGGAAATAGTCGCTCAGACCAAGGAAGTCCACAGATCTCCCAAAACAGGGGACCAAAGGAGGACAACACAAAGACATATAATCATTAAAATGGCAAAGATCAAAGACAAGGACAGAGTATTAAAGGCAGCCAGAGAGAGAAAAAAGATCACCTACAAAGGAAAACTTACCAGGCTATCATCAGACTTCTCAAAAGAAACCTTACAGGACAGAAGAAAATGGCATGAAATTGTTCTTTTTTGAGAGGGCATCTCTCATATTTATTGATCAAATGGTTGTTAACAACAATAAAATTCAGTATATCGGGGTCAATGCTCAATGTACAATCATTAATCCATCTCAAGCCTAATTCTCGTCAGTCTCCAATCTTCTGAAGCATAACGAACAAGTTCTTACATGGTGAACGAATTCTTACATAGTGAATAAATTCTTACATGGTGAACAGTACAAGGGCATTCATCACAGAAACTTTCGGTTTTGATCACGCATTATGAACTATAAACAATCAGGTCAAATATGAATATTCGTTTGATTTTTATACTTGATTTATATGTTGATCCCACATTTCTCCCTTTATTATTATTATTATTTTTATTTTTAATAAAATGCTGAAGTGGTAGGTAGATGCAAGATAAAGGTAGAAAACATAGTTTAGTGCTGTAAGAGGGCAAATGTAGATGATCAGGTGTGTGCCTATGGACTAATTATTAATTCAAGCTAGACAAGGGCAGCAAAACATCCACGGATGCAGAAGATTTCTCTCAAAGCAGGGGGGGTGAGGTTCTGAGCCTCACCTCTGTTGATCCCCAGTTTCTCACCTGATGGCCCCCCATGAGACTGTGCCTGTCTTAGGTAGTTCCTCCCTTGAGGAATCTTACCCGTCTCTGGCTAACCAGTCATCTTCCGGGGCCATACAGGGAAATGTAAAGTTGGTAAGTGAGAGAGAAGCCATATTGTTTGAAAAGCTTAGCTTTTTACTTCTTTGCAGATTTATGCCCTGTGGCTTCTATGCTCAGCACTTGTCTCGAGGTATCTTTACGACCTGGATGAATTATCATACTCGGTAAATTCGATATGAGGCACGAATTCTATTTAAGGGTTGTAATTAGGAAGGAAGAAGAAAAGCTATAGAGGTAGCATATGGAAGAAAACATGGGAGGATTGATTATTTCTTTGACATATCTTCTTGTAGAGTACCTTAAGTATGTATAGGTTTTAAACTACTAACTAATTTGCACACACATATTAACATAATAGGAATACGGTGACATAAACAAAGCAAATCTATAATTACCATCCATCTCCAGTGAAGCCAAGAAAACCATTTAGGCACCCTAGGCATTTGTGAAAATTTGTCTATGATATGATGCATATTGTCCAACTGTACTTAAACAGTCTGAGAGAAATCAGACAAATTAAAGCAGCCCATTTCTGGGATCTGTTCACATACCATATGTTCTTTTAACCATAGATAGTCTATAGTCATAAGATTTTGGAGTGCTACAACTTGCACCCCTCCCAACTCCTGGTTGAGTTCCAACAGTACAGATCCAGTCAAATTCGTTGTCTCACTGTATGCACATGCCAGCCTAGACATCTTGCTCGTCATTCCAATGGCAAGTCCAGGAAACGGTGGGGTGGATGCAGCCACAACCGCAGCATCGCCCAGATCCCTGTGGAGGCTTTTTGATGATCATCCCCCTGGCACAAGTCCTCCAGAGAGTGCTGATGCCGGAAGCTCCTCCTCATATCGTATCTTAGTTCATTTTCTGGGTATCCAAGCTAGGCCTTGATCTTCTGCATAGAAACAAACAGACCTTTTGCCCACACTTTGACATGGCCTCTATACCACCGTGCAGAACTCATTGGAGGTTGGCACACAGGAACTGCTTTTTTTTTTTAATTAAGAGAAAGGAATATTATCAGAAAAGAGTACCTCCATAGCTGATCATCTGACACACTTTAAGTGATCAACATTAAGGATATTTAAAGCATGCGTTGATCTTTGATTTACCAATAGTTTTATCCTATCAAGGAGTAATCCCCCTTTTCTTTCTTTCTTTATTTTTTTTTTAATCTTTAATCTACACTTACATGAAGAATAATATGTTCACTATGCTCTCCCCTATATCAGGTCCCCCCTAACAACCACATTACGGTTACTGTCCATCAGCTTAGCAAAATGTTTTAGAATCACTACTTGTCCACTCTGTGTTGTGCAGCCCACCTTCCCCTTTCTCCCTCCCCCACCATGCATGCTAAACTTAATACCTCCCTTCTTCTTCCCCCCCTCTTATCCCTCCCTGCCCACCCATCCTCCCCAGTCCCTTTCCCTTTGGTACCTGTTAGTCCATTTTTGGATTCTGTAATTCTGCTGCTGTTTTGTTCCGTCAGTTTTTCCTTTGTTCTTATACTCCTCAGATGAGTGAAATCATTCGGTATTTCTCTTTCTCCGCTTGGCTTATTTCACTGAGCATAATACTCTCCAGCTCCATCCATGTTGCTGCAAATGGTTGGATTTTTCCACTTCTTATGGCTGCGTAGTATTCCATTGTTTATATGTACCACATCTTCTTTATCCATTCATCTACCGATGGACATTTAGGTTGCTTCCAATTCTTGGCTATTGTAAATAGTGCCGTGATAAACATAGGGGTGCATCTGTCTTTCTCATATTTGATTGCTGTGTTCCTAGGGTAAATTCCTAGGAGTGGAATTCCTGGGTCAACTGGTAGGTCTGTTTTGAGCATTTTGATGAACCTCCATACTGCTTTCCACAATGGTTGAACTAATTTACATTCCCACCAGCAGTGTAGGAGGGTTCCCCTTTCTCCACAGCCTCGCCAACATTTGTTGTTGTTTGTCTTTTGGATGGCAGCTATCCTTACTGGTATGAGGTGATACCTCATTGTAGTTTTAATTTGCATTTCTCTGATAATTAGTGATGTGGAGCATCTTTTCATGTGTCTCTTGGCCATCTGTATTTCTTTTTTGGAGAACTGTCTGTTCAGTTCCTCTGCCCATTTTTTAATTGGGTTATTTGTTTTTTGTTTGTTGAGGTGTGTGAGCTCTTTATATATTCTGGACGTCAAGCCTTTATCGGATCTGTCATTTTCAAATATATTCTCCCATACTGTAGGGTTCCTTTTTGTTCTATTGATGGTGTCTTTCGCTGTACAGAAGCTTTTCAGCTTAATGTAGTCCCACTTGCTCATTTTTGCTGTTGTTTTCCTTGCCCGGGGAGATATGTTCAAGAAGAGATCACTCATGTTTATGTCTAAGAGGTTTTTGCCTATGTTTTTTTCCAAGAGTTTAATGGTTTCATGACTTACATTCAGGTCTTTGATCCATTTTGAGTTTACCTTTGTATATGGGGTTAGACAATGGTCCAGTTTCATTCTCCTACATGTAGCTGTCCAGTTTTGCCAGCACCATCTGTTGAAGAGACTGTCATTTTGCCATTGTATGTCCATGGCTCCTTTATCAAATATTAATTGACCATATATGTTTGGGTTAATTTCTGGGGTCTCTAATCTGTTCCACTGGTCTGTGGCTCTGTTCTTGTGCCAGTACCAAATTGTCTTGATTACTATGGCTTTGTAGTAGAGCTTGAAGTTGGGGAGTGAGATCCCCCCTACTTTATTCTTCTTTTTCAGGATTGCTTTGGCTATTCGGGGTCTTTGGTGTTTCCATATGAATTTTTGAATTATTTTTTCCAATTCATTGAAGAATGTTGCTGGTAATTTGAGAGGGATTGCATCAAATCTGTATATTGCTTTGGGCAGGATGGCCATTTTGACGATATTAATTCTTCCTAGCCATGAGCATGGGATGAGTTTCCATTTATTAGTGTCCCCTTTAATTTCTCTTAAGAGTGACTTGTAGTTTTCAGAGTATAAGTCTTTCACTTCTTTGGTTAGTTTTATTCCTAGGTATTTTATTCTTTTTGATGCAATGGTGAATGGAATTGTTTTCCTGATTTCTCTTTCTATTGGTTCATTGTTAGTGTATAGGAAAGCTAGAGATTTCTGTGTGTTAATTTTGTATCCTGCAACTTTGCTGTATTCCAATATCAGTTCTAGTAGTTTTGGAGTGGAGTCTTTAGGGTTTTTTATGTACAGTATCATATCATCTGCAGATAGTGACAGTTTAACTTCTTCTTTACCAATCTGGATGACTCATATTTCTTTGTTTTGTCTGATTGCCATGGCTAGGACCTACAGTACTATGTTAAATAACAGTGGGGAGAGTGGGCATCCCTGTCTTGGTTCAAATCTCAGAGGAAATGCTTTCAGCTTCTCGCTGTTCAGTATAATGCTGGCTGTGGGTTTATCATATATGGCCTTTATTATGTTGAGGTACTTGCCCTCTATTCCCATTTTGCTGAGAGTTTTTATCATGAATGGATGTTGAATTTTGTTGAATGCTTTTTCAGCATCTATGGAGATGATCATGTGGTTTTTGTCTTTCTTTTTGTTAATGTGGTGGATGATGTTGATGGATTTTCAAATGTTGTACCATCCTTGCATCCCTGGGATGAATCCCACTTGGTCATGGTGTATGATCCTTTTGATATACTTTTGAATTCGGTTGCTAATATTTTATTAAGTATTTTTGCATCTACATTCATCAGGGATATTGGTCTGTAATTTTCTTTTTTGGTGGGGTCTTTCCCTGGTTTTGGTATTAGGGTGATGTTGGCTTCATAGAGTGAGTTTGGGAGTATTCCCTCCTCTTCTGCTTTTTGGAAAACTTTAAGGAGAATGGGTATTATGTCTTCTCTGTGTGTCTAATAAAATTCCGAGGTAAATCCGTCCGGCCCTGGTGCTTTGTTCTTCGGTAGTTTAGTTTTTTGATTACCGTTTCAATGTCTTTGCTCGTAATTGGTTTGTTTAACTTTTGTGTTTCTTCCTTGGTCAGTCTTGGGAGGTTGTATTTTTCTAGGAAGTTGTCCATTTCTTCTAGGTTTTCCAGCTTGTTGGCATATAGGTTTTCATAGGAGTCTTTAATAATTCTTTGTATTTCTGTGGAGTCTGTCGTGATTTTTCCATTCTCATTTCTGATTATGTTGATTTGTGTTGATTCTCTTTTTCTCTTAATAAGTTTGGCCAGAGGCTTATCTATTTTGTTTATTTTTCTCAAAGAACCAGCTCTTGGTTTCGTTGATTTTTGCTATTGTTTTATTCTTCTCAATTTTGTTTATTTCTTCTCTGATCTTTATTATATTCCTCCTTCTGCTGACTTTAGGCCTCATTTGTTGTTCTTTTTCCAGTTTCGATAATTGTGATGTTAGACTATTCATTTGGGATTGTTCTTCCTTCTTCAAGTGTGCCTGGATTACTATATACTTTCCTCTTAAGACTGCTTTCGCTGCATCCCACAGAAGTTGGGGCTTTGTGTTGTTGTTGTCATTTGTTTCTATATATTCCTTGATCTCTATTTTGATTTGTTCATTGATCCATTGATTATTTAGTAGCATGTTGTTAAGCCTCCATGTGTTTGTGAGCCTTTTTGTTTTCTTTGTAAAATTTATTTCTACTTTTATATCTTTGTGGTCTGAAAAATTGGTTGGTAGAATTTCAGTATTTTGGAATTTACTGAGGCTCTTTTTGTGAGCTAGTATGTGGTCTATTCTGGAGAATGTTCCATGTGCACTTGAGAAGAATGTATATCCTGTTGCTTTTGGATGTAGAGTTCTATAGATGTCTATTATGTCCATCTGTTCTAGTGTGTTGTTCAGTGCCTGTGTGTCCTTACTTATTTTCTGCCTGGTGGATCTATCCTTTGGGGTGAGTGGTGTGTTGAAGTCTCCTAAAATGAATGCATTGCATTCTATTACCCTCTTTAGTTCTGTTAGTATTTGCTTCACATATGCTGGTGCTCCTGTATTGGGTGCATATATATTTAGAATGGTTATATCCTCTTGTTGGACTGAGCCCTTTATCATTATGTAGTATCCTTCTTTATCTCTTGTTATTTTCTTTGTTTTGAAGTCTATTTTGTCTGATATTAATACTGCAACCCCTGATTTCTTCTCACTGTTGTTTGCCTGAAATATGTTTTTCCATCCCTTGGCTTTTAGTCTGTGCTTGTCTTTGGGTTTAAGGTGAGTTTCTTGTAAGCAGCATATAGATGGGTCTTGCTTTTTTATCCATTCTATTACTCTGTGTCTTTTGATTGGTGCATTAAGTCCATTTACATTTAGGGTGACTATTGAGAGATATGTACTTATTGTCATTGCAGGCTTTAGATTCGTGGTTACGAAAGGTTCAAGGTTAGCTTCTTTAGCATCTTACTGCCTAACTTAGCTCGCTTTTTGAGCTGTTATATACACTGTCTGGAGATTCTTTTCTTCTCTCCCTTCTTATTCCTCCTCCTCCATTCTTCATACATTATGTGTTTTGTTCTGTGCTCTTTTTAGGAGTGCTCCCATCTAGAGCAGTCCCTGTAGAGGTGGATTGTGGGAAGCAAATTCCCTAAGCTTTTGCTTGTCTGGGAATTGTTTAATCCCACCATCATATTTAAATGATAGTCGTGCTGGATACAGTATCCTTGGTTCAAGGCGCTTCTGTTTCATTGCATTAAGTATATCATGCCATTCTCTTCTGGCCTGTAGGGTTTCTGTCAAGAAGTCTGATGTTAGCCTGATGGGTTTTCCTTTATAGGTGACCTTTTTCTCTCTAGCTGCCTTTAAAACTCTTTCCTTGTCCTTGATCCTTGCCATTTTAATTACTATGTGTCTTGGTGTTGTCCTCCTTGGATCCTTTCTGTTGGGGGTTCTGTGTAATTCCATGGTCTGTTCGATTATTTCCTCCCCCAGTTTGGGGAAGTTTTCAGCAATTATTTCTTCAAAGAGACTTTCTATCCCTTTTCCTCTTTCTTCTTCTTCTGGTACCCCTATAATACGAATATTATTCTTTTTGGATTGGTCACATAGTTCTCTTAGTGTTTTTTCATTCCTGGAGATCCTTTTATCTCTCTCTATGTCAGCTTCTATACGTTCCTGCTCTCTGGCTTCTATTCCTTCAATGGCCTCTTGCATCTTATCCATTCTTCTTATAAATCCCTCCAGGGATTGTTTCACTTCTGTGATCTCCTTCCTGACATCTGTGATCTCCCTCCGGACTTCATCCCATTGCTCTTGCATTTTTCTCTGCATCTCATCCCATTGCTCTTGCATTTTTCTCTGCATCTCTGTCAGCATGTTCATGATTTTTATTTTGAATTCTTTTTCAGGAGGACTGGTTAGGTCTGTCTCCTTCTCAGGTGTTGTCTCTGTGATCTTGTCTGCCTGTAGTTTTGCCTTTTCATGGTGATAGAGATAGTTTGCAGAGCTGGTACTCGTGACCGGTGGAAGAGCTTCCCTTCTTGTTGGTTTGTGGCCTTCCTCTCCCCCTTCACAAGGCGCTGGGTTTTTGCAGGTGTGGATGTGGTCTGGATGTTGTCTTGTGTCCTCTGGTCTCTATTTTAGGAAGAGTTTTCTTTGTTATATTTTCATAGCTCTATGTGTTTTTGGGAGGAGATTTCCACTGCTCTACTCACGCCGCCATCTCTCTGTTCATCATCAGACACTGGTGAGGACATACAAGTTGTTTTTGTTGGCACATGAGGCTGGTGCCGAGCCACCTCGGAAGTCTGGCATGAAATATTTAATGCAATGAAATAGAAGGTTCTTGAACCAAGAATACTGTATCCAGCATGACTATCATTTAAATTTGAAGGAGGGATTAAACAATTACTAGACAGGCAAAAGTTGAGCGAATCTGCCTCCAATAAACCACGTCTACAGGGTAATTTAGAGGGACTGCTCTAGATGGAAGCACTCCTAAGGCTAAATAGATGTCACCAGAGAAAATAAACTCACAGCAAATAAAACAGACCAACCACATACTAACTAAAGGGAAAAAATAAAATCAACTATCCACAAAAGCAGTCAAAGGAAACACAAAAGAGTACAGAATAAAACACTTAACATATAAAGAATGGATGAGGAAGAATAAGAAAGGATAGAAAAAAAATGATCACACTGTGTTTATAATAGCTTAATAGGAGAGTTAAGATAGACGGTTAGATAGTAAAGAAGCTACCCTTGAACCTTTGGTAAACATGAATCCAAAGCCTGCAATGGCAATAAGTACATATCTTTCAATAATCACCCTAAATGTAAATGAACTTAATGCACTAATAAAAAGACACAGAGTAAGAGAATGGATAAAAAGCAAGACCCATATATATGCTGCTTAGAAGAGACTCACTTCAAACCCAAAGACATACAAAGACTAAAAGTAAAGGAATGGAAAAACATATTTCATGCAAACAATAGGGAGAAGAAAGCAGGTGTTGCAGTACTAGTATCAGACAAAATAGACTTCAAAACGAAGGAAGTAACAAGAGATAAAGAAGGACATTACATAATGATAAAGGGCTCAGTCCAACAAGAGGATATAACCATTATAAATATATATGCACCCAACACAGGAGCACCAGCATATGTGAAACAAATACTATCAGAACTAAAGGAGGAAATAGAATGCAATGCATTCATTTTAGGAGACTTCAACACACCACATACTCCAAAGGACAGATCCACCAGACAGAAAATAAGTAAGGACACAGAGGCACTGAACAACACAGTAGAATAGATGGACCTAATAGACATCTACAGAACTCTACACCCAAAAGGCAGGATACACATTCTTCTCAAGTGCACATGGAACATTCTCCAGAATAGACCACATACTAGGTTACAAAAAGAGCCTCAGTAAATTCAAAAAGACTGAAATTCTACCAACCAACTTCTCAGACCACAAAGGCATAAAACTAGAAATTAATTGTACAAAGAAAACAAAAAGGATCACAAACACATGGAGGCTTAACAACACGCTCCTAAATAATCAATGGATCAGTGACCAAATAAAAACAGAGATCAGGCAATATATGGAGACAAATGACAACAACAGCACAAAGCCCCAACTTCTGTGGGACACAGTGAAAACAGTTCTAAGAGGAAAGCATGTAGCAATCTGGGCCTATTTAAAAAAGGAAGAACAATCCCAAATGAATAGTCTAAGTTCACAATTAGTGAAATGGGAAAAAGAAGAACAAATGAGGGCCAAAGGCAGCAGAAGGAGGGACTTAATAAAGATCAGAGAAGAAATAAATAAAATTGAAAAGAATTAAACAAGAGAAAAAAATCAATGAAAACAAGAGCTAGTTCTTTGAAAAAATAAACAAAATAGATAAACCCCTAGCCAGACTTATTAAGAGAAAAAGAGAATCTACATACATCAACAGAATCAGAAATGAGAATGGAAAAATCATGATGGACTCCATAGAAATACAAAGACTTATTAGAGAATACTATTAAAATCTAAATGCTAAAAAACTGGATAACCAAGAAGAAATGGATAACTTCCTAGAAAAATACAATCTCCCAAGACTGTCCCAGGAAGAAACAGAAAATCTAAATAGACCAATACCAGCAATGAAATTGAAGCGGTAATCAAAAAACTGCCCAAGAACAAAACTCCTGGACTAGATGGATTCACTGCTGGATTTTATCAGACATTTAGAGAAGACATAATACCCATTCTCCTTAAAGTTATCCAAAAAATAGAAGAGGAGGGAATACTTCCAAACTCATTCCATGAAGGTGGCATCACTCTAATAACAAAACCAGGCAAAAACACCACAAAAAAGAGAAAATTACAGACCAATATCCCTGAAGAAATTAGAAGCAAAAATACTCAACAAAATATTAGCAAACAGAATACAAAAATTCATCAAAAGGATCATACACCATGATCAAATAGGATTCATTCCAGGGATGAAAGGGTGGTACAACATTTGAAAATCCATCAACATCATCTACCACATAGACAAAAGGAAAGACAAAAACCACATGATCATCTCCATAGATGCTGAAAAAGCATTTGACAAAATTCAACATCCACTCATGATAAAAACTCTCGACAAAATGGGTACAGGGGGCAAGTACCTCAACATAATAAAGGCCATATATGACAAACCCACAGCCAACATCATACCTAACAGCCAGAAGCTGAAAGCTTTTCACCTAAGATCGGGAACAAAACAAGGATGCCCACTCCACCTACTGTTATTCAACATAGTACTGGAGGTCCTAGCCACAGCAATCAGACAAAACAAAGAAATACAAGGCATCTAGATTGGTAAAGAAGAAGTCAAACTGTCACTATTTGCAGATGACATGATATTGTACTTTATAAACCCTGAAGAATCCACTCCAAAACTACTAGAACTAATATCTGAATTCAACAAAGTTGCAGGATACAAAATTAATACACAGAAACCTGTGGCTTTCCTATACACTAATGATGAACTAGCAGAAGAGAAATCAGGAAAACATTTCCACTCACAATTGCATCAAAATAGGAATAAACCCAACCAAAGAAGTGAAAGACCTATACCCTGAAAACTACAAGACACTCCTAAGAGAAATTAAAGAGGACACTAACACATGGAAACTCATCCCATGCACTTGGCTAGGAAGAATTAATATTGTCAAAATGGTCATCTTGCCCAAAGCAATCTACAGATTTAATGCAATAGCTATCAAAATACCAACAGCATTCTTCAATGAATTGGAAGAAATAGTTCTAAAATTCATATGGAACTACAAAAGACCCCGAATAGTCAAAGCAATCCTGAAAAGAAGAATAAAGCGGGGGGTATCTCGCTTCCCAATTTCAAGCTCTACTACAAAGCCACAGTAATCAAGACAATTTGGTACTGGCACAAAACAGACCCACAGACCAGTGGAACAGAATAGATAGTCCAGATATTAACCCAAACATATACGGTCAATTAATATATGTTAAAGGATTCATGGATATACAATGGGGAAATGACAGCCTCTTCAACAGCTAGTGTTGGCAAAACTGGACAGCTACATGTAAAAGAATGAAACTGCATCATTGTCTAACCCCATACACAAAAGTAAATTCAAAATGGAACACAGAACTGAATGTAAGTTATGAAATCATAAAACTCTTAGAAAAAAATATAGGCAAAAATCTCCTGGACATAAACATGAGCAACTTCTCCATGAACATATCTCCCCAGGCAAGGGAAACAAAAGGAAAAACGAACAAGTGTGACTATATCAAGCTGAAAAGCTTCTCTACAAGAGAGGACACCATCAACAGAACAAAAGGCATCCTACAGTATGGGAGAAGACATTTATAAATGACATATCCAATAAAGGGTTGACATCCAAAATATATAAAGAGCTCACGCACCTCAACAAACAAAAAGGAAATAATTCAATTAAAAAATGGGCACAGAATCTGAACAGATACTTCTCCAAAGAAGAAATTCGGATGGCCAACAGACACATGAAAAGATGCCCCACATCGCTAATCATCAGAGAAATGCAAATTAAAACCACAATGACATATCACCTCACACCAGTAAGGATGGCCACTATCCAAAAGACAAATAACAACAAATGTTGGCGAGGATGTGGAGAAAGGGGAACCTTCCTACACTGCTGGTGGGAAGGTTCAACCATTGTAGAAAGCAGTATTGAGGTTCCCCAAAAAACTCAAAATAGAAATACCATTTGACCCAGGAATTCCACTTGTAGGAATTTACCCTAAGAATCGGCAGCCCAATTTGAAAAAGACATATGCACCCCTATGTTTATTACAGCACTATTTATAATAGCCAAGAAATGAAAGCGACCTAAGTGTCCATCAGTAGATGAATGGATAAAGAAGATGTGGTACATATACACAATGGAATATTATTCAGCCATAAAAAGAAAAGAAATCCTACCATTTGCAACAACACGGATGGAGCTAGAGGGTATTATCCTCAGTGAAATAAGCCAGGCAGGAAAAGAGGAGTATCAGATGATTTCACTCATCTGTGGAGTAGAAGAACAAAGAAAAAAACTGAAGGAACAAAACAGCAGCAGACTCACAGAACCCAAGAATGGTCTAGTGATTACAAAAAGGAAAGGGACTTTGGAGGGTGTGTGGAAAGGGAGGGATAAGGGGAAAAAGGGGGCATTATTATTAGCAGACATAATGTAGGAGGGGGGCATGGGGAGGGCCATACAACACAGAGAAGACAAGTAGTGATTCTACAGCATCTTACTTCACTGATGGACAGTAACTGTAATGGGGTATGTGGGAGGGACTTGATGATGGGGGGAGTCTAGTAAACATAATGTTGCTTATGTAATTGTAGATTAATGATACCAAAATTTAAAAAAAAATTGACCTCCACATCTCAGGTCCCAAATAGCTGGTTTGGTCATTTATTGGATATAGTACTGGTATTTTTCCTTCAGTAAACATTGCTGAGCACATACCATGAGCCAGGCTGCTCTGGCACTAGGGCGCCTACACAGCAGTGAAGACAATGCCCAGAATGGCTTGCCTTTATTGAACTTACACATCACGAGGGTAGGGAGCAAAGACACAATAAGCAAATAAAACGCAATACGTGTCAACTGATGGTAAGAGTTATTGTGAAAAAAAGCAAGAAAGATGGATGGTAGGGTAGGTAATATAAGGCCAGTGCAAGGAGGTGGGGGCAAGCAGGAGCTGGTGGTCAGTTTTTCCATGGTCATAGAGGTTTCATTAGGATGGTGCCACTTGAGATAAGACCTGAAGGAGCTGAAGAACAAAACCACCACCACGCATCTATTTGTTTTAATGGTAATATTACTCCTTCACTGTTGGGTGCATCATTTGAAATGGGTCAACAGCTGAATGGCTAAATGATACTGTCTTTACCTACTAGTCACCCTGATCTATTATAATCAAATCAAAAAGGAAGACATTCCAACTATTGGTGACCTTCTGAATCTCACTGTTGATACATCTGCCATTTGAGAAAAACAGTTTAAATGTTTATTTTATTCCTGTATGTCACAAATATATTCATTTTATGATACCCCTCACACACATGTTTCAAATGTAGCAAATTCGGTTTAGTCTTAAATGAGCTGAAGTTTCATCATGGGCTAAAATTTTAAGACATAAAATGACTACTGAAACTGAATTTTAATCATAACGATGAATCACAACATGCATCTTCAGCTAGGCATGTATTATGGATAAGTCTAGTTTTCTACAGAGAATAATCACATGTTCTAATTACCATTTTGGTTATACACATAATTAATAATATTCTGTCTTAATGGGACACACTGAATCTTCAGACAGTTGCAAGCTTTAACTATGCATACTGCCAAATCCAACTGTCAGCTGCACTGCAAACACAAAGGAATCTTGATGTAGTGTTTTAGCATTGATAATAATATGCATATCTTTATACATGATACAATGGAAAAGTTAATTGCCTTTCTTCCTTCAAAATTTTCTCCACGCTACTAATTTTGTTGCTTCATTGATCATTTACCCTAAATTACATATATTGGTGAGTGATCTTATAAGCAATAAAAGCATGAGAGTAAATGTGACCCCAAGATCCAGAGAAGAAAAAAATATTGTAGGACTTACTGATTGTAAACTTTCATTTTCACGTAAACAAGCTGTATGAAGTTCTGATTTCAAGGTTGCAATGTGACTTCGATGAGATGTTATTTCCTTCTCTAATGTAGCAATTCTAGTGCTTGCAAGCTGGTAGACATCCATGAAACTTTTAATCATACCCTTAAGAAATAAAAATAATGTCACATGCAATTCAAATAAAGCTGTCCCCAAAGAAGAATTTCCATAATTTGAAGGCAAAATCATTAAAATTTAAAAATAAATACTTCGTCTTTCTTTAATATAATAAAGCTAAATCTCACATTTTGTACTGAGAACTAATAAAGCTAAACCTCACAGTTTATATTGAGGGACTATTTTAAGAAAGTTTGGGAGAGAAATAATTGAGACTTCTTTTCCAGAGCATTTGTTTAAATAAGATGTACTTTGATCTACTGTGCTTAAAATTTAGAATGCAGTTTTTTAAGATGGCACACTTATTTTCTTTGGCATACTTATTTTCTTTGTAAAGTTAAGTTCAAGTTTTAATTTGACCTAAATCTCAATAAGACACACAAAAGATGGATATATTAAAAAGATATCTCAAAATGAGTTAGTAAAGTTTTCAATCCACCTAAAAAAGCAAATACTTTCAAATAAAAGGGGCTGAAATAATCCTGCCATTTTCTTAAGGGTAAATAATGTGATTCCTACACAGTAAAGAAGTATAATTATGTTCATTCAAATAACAGAGAAATGACCTTCCATCATACTATGTTTAATAAAATAACATAACCAAGTGCTGATATGCTGGTAACTTTTTTTAAATTACAGTTCAATCATATTTTATGGGCTCTCTCTTCTAAAGCAACTACAGGTTGCTTTATATCCAAAAATACTATTTACACTTTTTTTTAAAGTCTTTGAAAATACTTCAAATCTATCAAAATAAAATCAAACATTTCATTTTATAATACATAATGGTATACAGTTTTGTTACATAATCTATTATTTACAGGGAAAAAAAATGATGTTCCAACCACAGCCACAACGTAGTAAAATATACACAGTATAAGAATTTCCAAATTACATTTAATCTGAAGACTGATTTGGGAAAGCCTAGAGAAACTAGATATTTGAGTAATTATGATTGTGTATGAAATAATAATTTGGTGGACAAAGAATAAAATACAATATGCACAATGTTTGACAAACAGAAGTAGATTAGCTATTTGTAGGTAATAGGAAGGTTCACACACTTTTGCTAAATTCCTATCTGCCCTGAAAAATCCAACTCAGGAGGGGTGGAGCCAAGATGGCAGCATGAGGATAGCAGCAGAATCTCCTCCCAAAACCATACATATTTTTGAAAATACAACAAAGACAACTCTTCCTAAAAGAGAGACCAGAAGACACAGAACAACAGCCAGACTACATCTACACCGTGAGAACCCAGCGCCTCGCGAAGGGGGTAAGATACAAGCCGCGGCCCAGCGGGACCTGAGCTTCCTTCACCCCAGCTCCTGGTGGGAGAAGAGGAGTCGAAGCAGGGAGGGAGAGGGAGTCCAGGACTGCTAAACACCCAGCTCTAGCCATCCACACCAGAGCACAGACACAGTGCGTGCATGGGGTGCTGGAAACTAGGGAAACAGGACAGTAAGAACTCTGAGTGGTCCCCACAGCCAGCGCCCCAGGGACAAAGAAAAGCGAGTGCTTTTTGAAAGTCTTAAAGGGACAGGGACCCCACCGCTGGACAGAAGCATCCCGGGACACATAGCCCAGCAGCTGGGAATCCCGGGGAACTGAGGGCACCCTAACCCCCTGGGCAGCAGTGCACCTAAGAGATCCCTCACAGAGATAAACAGCCTGGCCGTTTCTCCTCCAACACGGCTCCACCATATTGGAGCAGCAGCCTGAGGCAGGCCACGCCCACAGCAATCACAGAGCTAAACTCCACAGTGGCTGGGCAAGAATCAGAAGCCCCATCTGCATGCAGCTGCCCAGCACAAGTCACTAGAGGTTGCTGTTCTCCCAGGAGAGGAAGGTCACAAACCAACAAGAAGGGACATTCTCCCAGCCATCACTCTTGCCAACTCTGCAAACTATCTCTATCGCCATGAAAAGGCAGAATCTGAGACAGAACAAAATCAGAGTCAACACCTGAGAAGGAGATAGACCTAACCACTCTTTCTGAAAAAGAATTCAAAACAAAAATCATAAACATGCTGACAGAGCTGCAGAAAAATATACAAGAGCTAAGGGATGACGTCTGCAGGGAAATTACAGAAGTGAAACAATCTCTGGAAGGATTTATAAGCAGAATGAATATGATGCAAGAGGCCACTGATGGAATAGAAACCAGAGAACAGGAACGCATAGAAGCTAACACAGAGAGAGATAAAAGGATCTCCAGGAATGAAACAATATTAAGAGAACTGTATGATGAATCCAAAAGGAACAATACCTGCATTATAGGGGTACCAGAAGAAGAAGAAGAGAGAAAAAGGGATAGAAAGCGTCTTTGAAGAAATAATTGCTGAAAACTTCCCCAAACTGGGGGAGGAAATAATCGATAGGACCATGGAAGTACACAGAACTCCCAAAAGAAAGGACCCAAGGAGGACAACACCAAGACACATAATAATTAAAATGGCAAAAATCAAGGACAAGGACAAGGACAAGGACAGAGTTTTAAAGTCAACTAGAGAGAAGAAAAAGGTCACCTACGAAGGAAAACCCATCAGGCTATCATCAGACTTCTCAACAGAAACCTTACAGGACAGAAGAGAATGGCATGATATATTTAATGCAATGAAACAGAAGGGCCTTGAACCAAGAATACTGTATCCAGCATGACTATCATTTAAATATGAAGGAGGGATTAAACAATTCCCAGACAAGCAAAAGTTGAGGGAATTTGCCTCCCACAAACCACCTCTACAGGGTATTTTAGAGGGACTGTTCTAGACCGGAGCACTCCTAAGACTAAACAGATGTCACCAGAGAAAATAAAATCACAGCAAAGAAAGCAGACCAACCAAATACTAACTAAAGGCAAAAAATAAAATCAACCACCCACATAAAGCAGTTAAAGGAAACATGAAACAGCACAGAATAAAACAACCAACATATAAAGAATGGAGGAGGAGGAATAAGAAGGGAGAGAAGAAAAGAATCTCCAGACAGTGTATATAACAGCATAAGCGAGCTAAATTAGGTAGTAAGATATTAAAGAAGCTAAACTTGAACCTTTGGTAACCATGAATCCAAAGGCAGAAATGTCACCCTAAATGTAAATGGACTGAATGCACCAATCAAAAGACACAGAGTAATAGAATGGATAAAAAAGCAAGACCCATCTATATGCTGCTTACAAGAAACTCACCTTAAACCCAAAGACATGCACAGACTAAAAGTCAAGGGATGGAAAAAGATATTTCATGCAAACAACAGGGAGAAGAAAGCAGGTGTTGCAGTACTAGTATCAGACAAAATAGACTTCAAAACAAAGAAAGTAACAAGAGATAAAGAAAGACATTACATAATGATAAAGGGCTCAGTCCAACGAGAGGATATAACCATTATATATATATATATATATATGTACCCAACACAGGAGCACCAGCATATGTGAAACAAATACTAACAGAACTAAAGGAGGAAATAGAATGCAATGTATTCATTTTAGGAGACTTCAACAAGCCACTCACCCCAAAGGATAGATCCACCAGACAGAAAATAAGTAAGGACACAGAGGCACTGAACAACACACTGGAATAGATGGACCTAATAGGCATCTAATGAACTCTACATCCAAAAGCAACAGGATACACATTCTTCTCATGTGCACATGGAACATTCTCCAGAATAGACTACATACTAGGAAACAAAAAGAGCCTCAGCAAATTCAAAAGATTGAAGTTCTACCAACCAACTTTTCAGACCACAAAGGTATAAAACTAGAAATAAATTGTACAAAGAAAACAAAAAGGCTCACAAACACATGGAGGCATAACAACATGCTCCTAAATAGTCAGTGGATCAACGAACAAATTAAAATAGAGATCAAGGAATATATGGAAACAAATGACACAAAGCCCCAACTTCTGTGAGCACAGCGAAAGCAGTCTTAAGAGGAAAGTGTATAGCAATCCAGGCATACTTAAAGAAGGAAGAAAAATCCCAAATGAATAGTCTAACATCACAATTATCGAAACTGGAAAAAGAAGAACAAATGAGGCCTAAAGTCAGAAGGGGATAATAAAGACAATAAAGATCAGAGAAGAGATAAACAAAATTGAGAACAATAAAAGAATAGAAAAAATCAATAAAACCAAGAGCTGGTTCTTTGAGAAAATAAACAAAATAGATAAGCCTCTAGCCAAACTTATTAAGAGAAAAAGAGAATTATCAACACACATCAACAGAATCAGAAATGAGAATGGAAAAATCACAACAGACTCCACAGAAATACAAAGAATTATTAAAGTTTACTATGAAAACCTATATGCCAACAAGCTGGAAAACCTTGAAGAAATGGACAACTTCCTAGAAAAATACAACCTTCCAAGACAGACCCAGAAAGAAACATAAAATCTAAACAGACCAATTACCAGCAATGAAATTGAATCAGTAATCAAAAAACTACCCAAGAACAAAACCCCCAGGCCAGATGGATTTACCTCAGAATTTTATCAAACATACAGAGAAGATATAATACCCATTCTCCTTAAAGTTTTCCAAAAAATAAAAGAGGAGGGAATACTCCCAAACTCATTCTATGAAGCCAACATCACCCTAATACCAAAACCAGGCAAAGATCCCACCAAAAAAAAAAACGAACTACAGACCAATATCCCTGATGAATGTAGATGCAAAAATACTCAACAACAAGCAAACAGCAACAAATAGCAAACAGAATTCAAAAATAAATCAAGAGGATCATACACCGTGACCAAGTGGGATTCATCCCAGGGATGCAAGGATGGTACAACATTCGAAAATCCATCAACATCATCCACCACATCAACAAAAAGAAAGACAAAAACCACATGATCATCTCCATAGATGCTGAAAAAGCATTCAACAAAATTCAACATCCATTCATGATAAAAACTCTCAGCAAAATGGGTATAGAGGGCAAGTACCTCAACATAATAAAGGCCATATATGATAAACCCACAGCTAACATCATAGTGAACAGCGAGAAACTGAAAGCTTTTCCTTTGAGATTTGAACCAAGACAGGGATGCCCACTCTCCCCACTGTTATTCAACATAGTACTGGAGGTCCTAGCCACAGCAATCAGACAAAACAAAGAAATATGAGGCATCCAGATTGGTAAAGAAGAAGTCAAACTGTCACTATTTGCAGATGACATGATATGGTACATAAAAAACCTTAAAGACTCCACTCCAAAACTACTAGAACTAATATTGGAATTCAGCAAAGTTGCAGGATACAAAATTAATACACAGAAATCTGTGGCTTTCCTATACACTAACAATGAAATAATAGAAAGAGAAATCAGGAAAACAATTCCATTCACAATTGCATCAAAAAGAATAAAATACCTAGGAATAAACCTAACCAAGGAAGTGAAAGACCTATACCCTGAAAACTACAGGACACTCTTAAGAGAAATTAAAGAAGACACTAACAAATGGAAACTCATCCATGCTCTTGGCTAGGAAGAATTAATATAGTCAAAATGGCCATCCTGCCCAAAGCAATATACATATTCAATGCAATCCCTATCAAATTACCAACAGCATTCTTCAAGAAACTGGAACAAATATTTCAAAAATTCATATGGAACCACCAAAGACCCTGAATAGCCAAAGCAATCCTGAGAAGGAAGAATAAAGTGGGGGTGATCTCATGCTCCAACTTCAAGCTCTACTACAAAGCCACAGTAATCAAGACAATTTGGAACTGGCACAAGAACAGAGCCACAGACCAGTGGAACAGAGTAGAGACTCCAGACATTAACCCAAACATATATGGTCAATTAATATACGATAAAGAAGCCATGGACATACAATGGGGAAAAGACAACCTCTTCAACAGTTGGTGCTGGCAAAACTGAACAGGTACATGTAAGAGAATGAAACTGGACCATTGTCTAATCCCATACACAAAAGTAAATTCAAAATGGATCAAAGACCTGAATGTAAGTCATATAACCATAAAACTTTTAGAAAAAAACATAGGCAAAAATCTCTTGGACATAAACATAAGCGACTTCTTCATGAACATATCTCCCTGTGCAAAGGAAACAAAAGAAAAATGAACAAGTGTGACTATATCAAGCTGAAAAGCTTCTGTACAGCAAAGGACACCATCAACAGGACAAAAAGGTACCCTACAGTATGGGAGAATATATTCATAAATGACAAATCTGATAAAGGGGTGACATCCAAAATATATAAAGAGCTCACACACCTCCACAAAAAGCAAATGATCCAATTAGAAAATGGGCAGAGGAGCTGAACAGACAATTCTCTAAAGAAGAAATTCAGATGACCAACAGACACATGAAAAGTTGCTCCACATCACTAACCATCAGCAAATTAAAACCACAATGAGATATCACCTCACACCAGTAAGGATCACCACCATCCAAAAGACAAACAACAACAAATGTTGGCGAGGTTGTGGAGAAAGGGGAACCCTCCTACACTGCTGGTGGGAATGTAAATTAGTTCAACCATTGTGGAAAGCAATATGGAGGTTCCTCAAAAAGCTCAAAATAGAAATACCATTTGACCCAGGAATTCCACTTCTAGGAATTTACCCTAAGAATACAGCAGCCCAGTTTGAAAAAGACAGATGCACCCCTATGTTTATCGCAGCACTATTTACAATAGCCAAGAAATGGAGGCAACCTAAGTGTCCATCAGTAGATGAATGGATAAAGAAGATGTGGTACATATATACAATGGAATATTATTCAGCCATAAGAAGAAACAAATCCTACCATTTGCAATGACAAGGATGGAGCTAGAGGGTATTATGCTCAGTGAAATAAGCCACGTGGAGCAAGACAAGTACCAAATGATTTCACTCATATGTGAAGTATAAGAACAAAGAGAAACTGAAGGAACAAAACAACAGCAAAATCACAGAACCCAAGAAAGGACTAACAGTTACCAAAGGGAAAGGGACTGGGGAGGATGGGTGGGAAGGGAGGGATAAGGGCAGGGAAAAAGAAAGGGGGCATTACGATTAGCATGTACAATGTGGCTGGGGGCACGGGGAGGGCTGTGCAACACAGAGAAGACAAGTAGTGATTCTACAGCATCTTACAATGCTGATGGTTAATGACAATGACTGTAATGGGGTTTGGGGGGGGTGCTTGGTCAAGGGGGGAGCCTAGTAAACATAATGTTCTTCATGTAATTGTAGATTAATGATACCAAAATAAAAAAAAATAAAAACCAGGGACAGGAAAAAAAAGTTAAATCAGAGACTATAAAATCATATCTGTTTCTAGTAACCACACTAGTTTGGGTAAGGATTTCATAATATGGGTAGCTGTTGGACCACTGTGTTGTATATTTGAGACCAATATAAGAAAGTATGTCAACACATCAGTAAAAATTTTTTTAATCCTGTTTCTTCTTATGTCAAGTCTCTCTCCACTCTTATAAATTAATTTATAATTTGATTATAATTAAATAGGATCTCAGGATCTCAGCCCTATTTTTGTCTGGTCCTCACTATCCCACTTACTTCACCTTATGTTGCTAGGCAAAGGCCCTGTTATCTCTCTGATCTTCCATCCCTTGTCCCCATGAACTGGGAACAGTCATTTTCTTGCCTATTTCCAAAATTGTTGTAAGGCTCAGATAATTAAAAAGCTAAGACGAAGCCATGCTATTAAACCTTCAACTACAGTGCATCTAATATAAGAAAGTCCCCTAAAAATAGTATACAACTAAATTTTCTTATAGTATTACTATTGTTAAATTCTATTTTTAAATTCTACAATATAATCTTAGTGTGACAATCTGTGATATGTGGCCCAAATATATATTTATGTTCTCATTATAAAGGCTCTAAAATGTATAAAGTGCATGAAAACATGCACACATGCTTACTGAATAAAAGAAAAGGAAGTACCCATCTATCAGTGATAGGTTCTTGGACTATGTCACTGTAAGTCACAACAGAATTAACCTCTAATATTTAAGGAAAAATAGTTCAATATTTAAAAAGTTAACCTATTTCCTAAATTTAAAGAAACATGTATCATGAATTCTCACATATGTGATATTCTAAAAGGACTAATAATATAAATAATATTCCTTCAAACCTCCTTTTAAAAAAATTAAAATTCTCTTTTGAGAAGTTACATCTGAATTTGTATCTGGTGGACAGAACAGAGTCACAATTATTTTGGCTCCTTCCTTGACCTACTTTCAACAACTAAGTTCTACTGTTCAGTGCAACATTAGAGAAACCACATACTGCTTCTTCAGAACACTAAAAAGAACATAATAACTGTTTTTTTGCTTAGGATTTAGAATGTTAAGCATTTAAAATCTTTAAAGTGGTATTTCAGCTGAGGTGAAAGCAGCTTTTTGTAACATAGTATATATTTTTTAAGAGCAGTAAGATACAATAATACTGAAAGCATCTCACATGGTATTAATACATATAAAATATACTACATTTTTCTAAAATAAAACCTCTTTCAGAACTTGAAGGTGTGGAAGGTCAGTGAAATCCTAAAATTATTCAATCACCTATCTTCTGCAGAATAAAGGTCAACTTCCAGTACTAGCAAGTGATTCAAACAATGTAATGAAGTATGCTAATGAGAAATCCAACTCTTGAATATAAAAGAAAGGTGCCAAGTTGGCAGACGAAGTGGAAATGACAGTCTAAACCAACTGAGGGGTGGGAGGGGGAGGGAGTGAGCATCTAATGACTTCTGTAACATCCCAAAGTCTACCCTTCACAACACACCTCCCTCCATATTAAAAAAGCCAATCTTTTACATTAGGAAACAATGTCAAAACAGCAAAGATATTGTGTATAGCATGCCCAGTATTTGAGAATTTTATCCTGTGTCATCTTTGGCCCCAGGGATTTTGATGATACCACGTAGTGAGATACATATCTCAGCGGGGCTTTCCTAGTTATTTGAGAAAAAGAACAAAAGACAGTTTATTGGCAAGAATATAGTCCTTTGTTGTAGAGATAATTTATAGTATCTATAATTAACATAACAAGATAAGACAGTACAAATGTAACATTCCACATCCTGTCCACTTAGGGAAGTATAAGTGTTTTAGAATATAAATAATTCTGAGACACAAATAGGTGACTGTCACTTGAGTACTAGAATATTATTTATATAATTTGTTACGTACATATTATTACATAGTTTAGACTGACTTTAAATTGGACTTCAGAAAAAATGGGATCCTTGGAAACTTGATGTTAGAAGAAGGAGAAATAAATGGAAATGTCATAAGGCCTGGATGCCAAAATAGTCTTTTATTTACATTTTTGAGTTAGTAACTGGGAAGTAAAAATCTCAGATATTTCACTTTAAATATAACTATAGATATACTTCATTTCTACATACCACATAAAGTAAGTACACCATGTAAAATAGTTACATCAGATATATCAAATATGTGAAATACAATAAATTCCCATAAAATAGGGATAATAATTTCTACTAATAAGGATTTTGTGAGGATAAAATGAGTACTAATACATGAAAAGACCTTGATAATCTGGACACAGTAAAGACTCAGGGTAATGTCAACTATATAATGATAATGACATCAATTAGGAAAATTGCTATTTTAACTCATAAAACAAAGATTCAGTATTTCTGAGGGGCATCATCAGACATAATATAAATATTTTAAATATAAAATATTCTATACATTTTGATTATATTAAAATCCTTTCAATCATAAAAAATATTACAGGCCAATGAATACTTACTTCCCACCAACAAAACTTCCTATTGATAATAAAAAGTTCCTATATGACGTCATTCTTGAGAAAGAAAGTTTTATAATGGTAACAATGCTCATAATTTTTAGTATTAAATGTTCTTAATTGGTACCTGGAATTAAAGGAAAATTGCTCTCTTCATTATCAAACAGTTACTCTGGTAAGGTTGGTCCTTTACTTCCATTCCAGTATTTTGGGTATGTAGGGATATGGCAAAGAATGAGTAGTAAAGGGCCTGTTTCTAGTAGTCTACAAATAGCAACTGTGTCCCTAGTCAAGATCTAGTCTAAGATATGGAATTGGATTCTTTAATTTGGATGTTTGGTTTGTGGCCTAGTCCACAAATACTAAGTTGTGTAAGAAAGACTGTACCAAGATGGCAGACTGCCGTCCACCTCCTTGCTTTGTCACATTGAATGTGTGCATACGCGCGTGTGTGTGCGTGGATGTGCATGTGTGTGTTCCCATAAAAGCTGCTACACATGCCATCAGCTGACAAGAATTCTGAGAAATCCATAAGGAATAGAAAATAGAAAGGACAGAAACAAAATTTTCAGAAATCCTGTCCAAACCACAAGCAAGAGAACATTTCTACAAAGGTGGGGACAACTACAGGTGGCCTTGTAGCTAAGCATAAATAGCTATGAGAAGCAGGATGTGAGCTTAACCTTTATTAATAGCCCTGAAACCTTTTATTCTCAATGAAGTTATTATTAATGATTTTTAGCGAAAGAAATATGATTGGATATACTTCATAACTTTTTAAATTTTGTTGCATAACTTTTTGTGATATTGCAATTTGGAAGTCTAATTCTAGGTCCCCATACTCACCACCCCCATGACACATGCTTCAATAGGTAAGATGCAAATGGCAGAAATGGGTCACTGGTTATATTGATTACATGATGACACACGTTTCAATCCTATCAGTTAAACAAAAATTTTCATTGAAATTCTGACTAGGAAATGTCCAACTTCCCTAAATCAATCAATTGCTCTCTAAACTAACAGATGAGATGGTTTTTTACTTTAACAAATACATTTAATATTAAATACATTTTACATTTTTAACAAAGGTTCAAAACACATCCTTGGTTAGGAAATTATGCTTCAGAACTTTTTATGTATATAGAAATGAATTTTTATAGATTTAGATCATTTTTAGAAAAAAAAGTCATAATTCTAGAAATATTTCCTAGTAACAATTTTCATAATACGTTTTCCATAAAACTCCTTAAATAAAGCAATGAGTTCTTTTTTACAAATGTCCCTTTATCTTGATGTGATACCATGTGTTTTGTTTGGGAAGGGTTTTAAAAATAATTTTCTAGATAGAATGCTTTTGATAGCCACTTGCCATCAAAGAAAAGGCCTACAGATTTGGAATCCTTCTCTTCTTGCTGAAGAAGACTGCATAATTCATACTGAGTTCATGAGTACTCTGAAGCACTCTGAAACAAACAAACAAAAAGCCCATGTTATAGAGAAGATTCTAAACACTACTTTTTATGCCATTGTAAACTATTATAAAGATTACACTATGTAAAACAATTTAATGTATAAATCCACTTAATCATACAGGGTACACAACAGTTCATGAAGAACACAAAGAAATAAGTAGGGAGGCCACTCTCAGCCTCTCTACATTGGAAAACCCTCCCCCTTCCCTTATCATACCTTACTGGAAGCATTAATGTCTAAAAAATGGACCAAGTGAAGTCACCAGTGTCAAGCCTATCAAATAACAAAAACTTTATTTCTTACTTTATAAAAAGAAAGGGTGCATCTATTGTTCTGCAGTCTCCAAAGAGGGCTAAAATGGAAAAAATTTTGAAATCGTCCATATGTAGATTTTATATTTAGTTCTTTTAAAAGACTTTATTTTTAGAGCAGTATTAGGTTCACAGAGAAATTGAGTAGAAAGCACAAAAAGTTCCCATGTATCTCCTGTCACTACACACTCAAAGCCTCCCCCACTCTGAACATTCCGCACCAGGATGTTAGAACTGGTGGACCTACACTGACACATCATCACCCCAAGTCCACAGATTACATTAGGGTTCACTATGCACCCTTGGGTTTTGACAAACATATAATGACATGTATCCATCATTACTGTATCACAGAGCAGTTTCACTGACCTAAAAATCTTCTGTGCTCCGCCTATTCATCCCACCCTTGTCCTTAACCCTTGGCAATCACTTATCTTTTCACTATCTGCCTAGTTTTTATATTAACTTTTTAATCTTTCTCTTTAAAAATCTTCTATGATCTCATCTTTGAAAACTTTCTGGTTTTCTACATTTTATATTATAAAGCTTATTTAGCAATAACACACGTATAAAAGTTATAAAGGAATAACTATACATGTTTTGGGGATGCTGGTTCAAAAGTAAGAATGAGTAATCAAGTTTGGAGAGCACTCCTCTGCCTCACTAGATGACTAACTGGAGGAGTACACCAGAAGCAGATGAGCTAGTCGGCTCTTCCCCTACTGGTGCTCAGGAGTGGAGTGCAGTGGGCTTGTCCCCAGAAACCAAAACAGCAGTGAGGACTCAGAATCAGAAAAGCAGAGTAGGACCTCAGGAGCCTCCACTTCCTGAAGCCAGCCTATCCACCCACTGTGCCTGGGAGCATGGATGTCCCACTTCTTCCCTTCAACACCCAGATGTAAGCTCTACTAATCAGAAACCTCATCTACATGAGCAGAGGCAGCACCCCACTTCAGGATACCAAAACCTGTATTGCTATATAACAGATTACCAAAAATTTAACACAAATCTAGGATTTCATAGTTTCCATAGGTCTAGCATGGATTAGCTGGCTCCTTTGCTCAAGGTATCACCAGGCTGAAATCAATGTTTCAGCTGGAACTGCAATCACATCTAGAACTCAGGGTCTTCTTCCAAGCTCATTCAAGTTGTTGAATGCTGTAGTTGAACTAAGTAGAACCTAGATCCTTAAGGTTGGGGAACAGAGGTCTCCATTTCCTTGCTGGCTGTCAGCCTGTGACACTTCCAGCTACTAAAGACTACCCTCAAGTTCTTGCCAAATGGACCCCTCCTTTCTCAACATGGCTGTTTGCTTTCTTCCAGACCAGCTGAAGAGCATCTCTTCAATACGACACCTTTTTTTTTCAACGCTCATCTGATTAGGTCAGGCCCAGCTATAATAATTTCATATTTAACTGGTCTCACCCACTCTCAAGAGAGGGGATTAATTCCACTGTGAGTGTACACCAGGGGGAAGGGGCCTGTGGGCTGCCTTAGAATTCTGATTACCACAACCTAAAGCACACACCTTATATAAAAAGTAACCCAAACCGATCACAGACTTCAGTGTAAAACATAGAAATGTAGAACTTTGAGAAAAAATTATAGGACAACATCTTTGGCATTCTAGGGCTTTGTGAAGAATTCTTAGACATGATACTGAAAGCATAATCCATAAAAGAGAAAAATTAATAAATAGAACTTCATCAAAATTAAAACATTTTGCTCTGCAGAAGATCCTGTTATGAAAATTAAAAAACAAACTGCAGACAGGGGAAAATATCTACAAATCACCTATCTGATAAAGAACTAGTTTACATATTTTAGATATCATAGAACTATATTCTGTAATAGAATTAATAACTAGTTTATACATTATAGGACTATATTCTATAGTTTCTAGAATGTATTGAGCACAAGACACTAAGATACATTTTACCAAAGAAAATACACAAATCCCAAATAAGCACATAAGAAGATTTTCAAAATCAGTAGCCATTAGAGAATGAGAAGAGTGAGATGGTACTACATACCCACCAGGATGGCTAATAGAAAAAACTGTGATGACATCAATAACTGGTGAAGAAGCAGAGAAGTGGATCTCTCATACATTCTGGTGAGAATATAATACAGTACAGCCACTTTGGAAAACAGTTTGGCAGTTTCTTTAAAAATTAATCATACACTCTTGAATGGCCCAGCAATCACATTCCTGAGCACTTATCCTAGAGAAATGAAAACTCTGTTCACACAAAAATCTGTACACAAATGTTCATATTAGGTTTATATGTAATAGCCAAAAATTGGAGACAATCAAAATGTCCTTCTGTGGATGAATGGCTAAACAAATTTCATGACTACTAGTCAACAATACAAAGGAACAAACTATTGATAGAAGCAACAACTTGGGTGGATCTCAAGGGCATTATGCTGAGTGAAAGTCAATCTCAAAAGATCACATTCTGTAGGACTTCATTTATATACCATTCTTGAAAGACAAAATTATAGAGACAGAAAACACTTAGTGGTTAAGGAGTTAAGGATAATCTCTGGGGAGGGGTGATACGTCTATAAAGTAGTCAACAGAGGGAGATCTTTATGGTGATATAATAATAGTTCTGTATACTTATCACAGGGCAGTTACACAAATATATATGAAAAGATGTCAGAGAACTATACATACACATTGTACCAATGTTTACTTTCTGGTTTTCATATTGTCCTAAAGTTATATAAGATGTAATATTGGGAGAATCTAGGTGAAGGGTGCTATTTTGCAACTTCGTGTGAATCTATAGTCATTTCAAAAGTAAAAGGTTAAAAAAAAAAGAACATAGTATATATGTATATAGTATGCTAACATTTAACTAAAAAAGGAGATATAAACAAATTTATATACATATCTACATATATTTTAGCAACAAACAAGAGGAGAATAAAATTTCTTCCAAGTATTGTAAATTGTTCCTATTTATCTGGCAAAAGCTTGGACAAGAATGCCAATCTTCTACCTATAACTCCTAAAGATTTCCTTATGCAGATACATGAATAAAACAAGCTAACATTTTGTTTAGCATACTCAACATAACAGGATGTCAGACATCTGCCTGTACTTGCTCACTATCACGGCAACGCCAGCTATTCTGGTGCCACAGTACGGCTCAGAGCCTCAAAGGAGTCAATGCAGCCTGAGGGGCATATGCACTCAGTTCAACTCTCCACTCAAAGCCAAACACACATCTGCCCCCAAGTAGTCCAGGGAAGGTGAATACCTCACTCTACCATGAATCACCAAATGAGCTGGAACGTATGGGAGTCAATGAAGCCTGGGCTTGAATAAATCTGTGCCCAAAGGTGTCCTTGCTTCCTCTATAGTTCCCATGTTCCAAGTCCTGCCCGGTTCCCAGTTCTAACAACAGTTACTATGTTCCAGACAGCACACTATGAGCTTCGCATATTCTAATTCTGGCAATAACCCTGTAAGACTCATATTATCTCTACAGTACAAGAAACTACGGCTTAGTGAGTACCTTATCCAAGGTCACCTAGCTAAAGAAAAATAGAATTGGGATTCAAGTCCTTATCTGTCCAATTCCAAAGCATATACTCATTTCATGTGTTGCAAGTTTTCTAGTTTGCTTTGGATTACTTTAGTGTTTTGGGGGTCTATTTGTATTTGTGCAAAAATTGCACAGCTAGTCTATCATGACATTCATATGTGTCACTTTATTCTCTCTCCTCTATTGACTGAAAAAGGTACAAAAGCAAAGCTCTCTTTAATTTTGCTAAAGACCTAAAATATTCAAAAATCTCAAATTCAGTAATTATTATATTACATTGACTCTGAACTACCAATTTTTATTTGTCATGGAAATAAATATTTATGTCAAAAGAATTTCAGATGGTACTTTCTTGGGGTTTCAGTTGTAAAATGGGCTCAGTGAACATTTGTAACAAATTGATTAATCTCTATTCCATCTAACTATGTCACATAATTTCTACACTTCCCCAAAAACATCTTTTGATTCTAGAAAAATATGTAATTTGAAAGAAGGCTCTGAGATTATTTTAGTGAGGGAAAAATTAAATTAAGCTTACAAATTATAGCAACTCTTCTATTATCCACACAATAGGTTATTTTGAAAAAGAGAGAATTTGAAAAATAGCTTCCAAAACAGGAAGTGTGTTTAATTAACTTATGTATGTAAAATGATGTGTGCATCTCTCACAACCTGACTTAAGGATCTGACTTCATCAATGAAAGACTTTAGAAACAAAATAATAAGACAACCTCAAATCCTACACATGCAGGATTAGTTCATCTGACTTATAAATTCTAGTTCTGAATGAGATCCACGCACACTGGAAATATGTATGGAAGGGATGGGACTCCAGGAAGTTATGCTTCATTTCCATTTTCCCTACTAAGATTGGGAAGTCTTTTATCTTGCCATATCTGGAAAATTTCCTGGCAGAAAAATGACCTTTCCTTTAGGCAGAAACTAGGATTTTGTTGAACCAGGTTTCCCCACCCCCTTCTCATACAAGATGCTTTCCCATTCCTGGAAAGTCCGCTTTGACCCTAAGTGTCCTTCCTAGAAGTTTGTGTGTGTGGGTAGTAGAATTACTGTTTCCCTTAGAGACTGGCCTGGGCCACTGCTGCCCACTTACGACTATATGCTACTATTTATTTAACACAGGCCTGGTTAAAAACATGTGTAACTACATACTTAATGCAATGTGCACACAGATACTGAAATGCTAGATATTAAGTGGTGGTGGTGACAATGGTAAAGAGAGTAAATGTGTCAGGTTATTAGAAGAAAAAAGCTATTGCAAATACACAGCCACCTTCATCAAGCACAACTGAAGAAGACAAAATAGCATAAAGCGATTTGATGTGATGTTGAATATAATTTAAGTATGTTTTTGTTGGTGTTATTTTATATAAGAAAGAGAGAATCAAAGTCCATTTCTCCTTTTTTGCCATTTGAAATGGCCCTGGACTTATCTCATCACTCAAAATTTTTACTGGCACCACTTTGAAGAATGTAAATATAGTAGCTTTTCAGGTATGAGAAGGAATCTCATGGGAAACCATATTCAGCATAGTTGCAAAATACTTTTGCAGCAGATTTTTTTTAATGATGTTTTCTTTACAGCATGTTTAGACCAAACTTTTTCTGGCTTCCACTCAACCATGGCATATACAACTTAAATGTGCCAAAAACAAGACCAGTTCTTTTTCAAATATGTTATTTCCAACCAGAATTGAATCAAAGCCAATCTTGAGGCTAAGTGCAGTTTCTAGAGTGGTGGTGATTACTGCTGTTATTATGCTAAAGGTTACTGTAAAGAAAGACCTAAGGGATTAAAAAATGGCATGTTGGTTGCCTACAAGAATATGGAAAAGGGGTCATCAAAATAATCAGAGACTGGGGGGAAGTTCCTCTTGGGAACTATTGCATATAGACATGAAGCCATAAAAAGGAATGGTGATCTTAGGAAAATTCTCAGAGGGATGAGTTTCTCAGAAGATACTGTTAGATCGATAATAATAATAGCAGCAATAGCAATAATAATAATAATAGTAAGTACTTTGTTTCCAGGACAAAATTTTAAGCAATATACAAAATGTTCATCATATTGTAAATTGTAGAGCTGACAGTGGGTTTATTAATGTGCTCCAAAACAAAGCCTGACAAAGTGAGAGTACCTTAGTGAGTAACATAGAAACCATGAAAAAGCTTAACCTCTTTACTTTAGCTCTCCTTTGGGTAAGAATATATTAGTTACCATTTTTTAATACCTGCTATGTCTTGCCATCACTGATAGTTTTATAATGAAGATTCTTATGCTGCTTTGGATACTATTGACATAGAGATAAGAGTGTAGTATGATGTATAGATGAATTTTGGGGTTCAATTGTGATGGTGTGAACTGGAAATCAGATAATCGATTATCTGTGTTCAAATGTCAAAACCATACATCTGGCACCAATATGAAGAAATGCTTGCATGAATTTCTGATACCAAAGGGTACACTCTTTGGAGATCACAAGTACTTTGACTATCCTCTAATTTTTATCAAGTAATAGATACACCTGTTAAGGTGAGACAGACCCCCTCATCCAAAATGAGGGCATTTTCTACCTATATTAAATTAAGTACATACAAATCTGAGCAGTCTGTTTTCAGTGGCACGATGCATAATCTCTAATCTTTATACTGCCCTTGGCAAAATAGGAATTGTTTAGCACAATTTTACATATAAAGCCACTGAGGCTCAGAGTCTATAAAAAGCTTCCTTAAGGCCCCATTGCCAACAAGTGGCACAACTGGAAATCAGGGGTCCACCTGATTCCAAACTCCTTGTTCTTTCCTAATACGCATGCAGTTCTCCCTCTTAAAAAAGGCCACAATAGCGAAAACCTCAGTTCATTCATTAATGTATTCAAATATTATTGAGTACCTATTATGTTCTAGGTGCTGAAGACACAGTGGTAAAGATGACCTAGCCCTGCCCTCATGGGTTTTACATTCTAATGAGAGTCAGATAATAGACAAATATATTAGGTCATGTGCTATGAAGGGAAAGAAAGCAGGGTCAGGATGATACAGTGTGAAGGGAGAAGGGTGGCTATTTTAGTGACGAGAGAAAGCTTCCACAACATAAGTGGAAAGCCGTTCAGCAAAGCCATGAACGAAGTGAAGGACTAAGCGTCATAGAGGTGTGGCAGAAGGCATGCTGAGAAAGGGGACGAGCAAGTCCAAAGTCTCCGAAATGAGACCATGTTGGATATGTTCAAGTTACAGCACAAGGTCAGGATTGCTGTATGCTTACTGCCATAGATTCCGTGAACAAGGGGAAGAGTGTTAGGAGATGAAGTTGGAGAGAGGAAAAACCCAGATCAGGAGTTGCTCAAGGCGGACATGAGCAGTTTGGAGTTTGCCGTCAGGGTGGTGGGAAGCTATTCAGTTGCATATGAAGAGAGGAAAGGCAAGTTCTGATTCACATTTTTTAAGTTGGGAAAATGATACATTTTTAAATTGTGTACTGAAACTGAGTAGATAAAACACTAATAGAACAGATTATCTCCTCAAAAAAGCCAAAAGACTTTTCTTGTGAGAAAAAAATTTTTTTAAAGAAGGAGGATGTAGAACAAGTTAGTAATGCATTCAGGCACTTTCTAATCTTCCCACTTCCCAAAGGCTAACAGCATACATGTTGGCACTTCCTGGCTTTCCTATCAGTGTCCGTTTTGTTCCTCTTGTTAGGAACTGTAGCATTTAAGGTTCTTGTTTTTTAATTTCTACTCCCTAAATGCACGTTCATCCTCCTTCATCTCAATCATCTGTCAAGCACAGGGCAGGCTACAGAGCAGGAGCTCCATACATAGCCGTTCAGTTTGGTTAAAATAACAACATCTAGTTTTGGTTAGTTAGCGAGACTTTCAATTTCAGTAACAGTGTGGACTACACTGAGAGTGGTTACTTATCTTCCTCAAAAGATATCTGGGGCTTAACAAAGAGCACTTTATATTCCAATAATCTCTTTCTGGTTTACACGTTTTTAAGACTAAATAAAGCGGTAACCAGTACTTCCCATTTGTCTGTTCCATAATCAACCCACAAAAATCCAACTGCTTTAATCAAATTTGACAGTGTACCAAAGACACATCCTAGTTTTAACCTTTTGGGGGTTTGGTATGCAATTTTTCTTAAAGGAGTGATGTTAATACAAAGAGAAAAGTTATAGAAATCGATGGCTTACAGGGTTAAGAGCTGTTTATTACCAAAGAAGAACTACTCAGTCTACTATCTCAAAACAAGTAACTTTCAGAAAGTACAGTTGACCTGGGCCTCTGATACAGAGTAAATGCACACACACACACACACAGTGGTGAATGCTTCATCTTTCCTCTTTTCACATAAACCTGTTAGATTTATGAATCTCAGCAAAGAAGGTCCACAACTGGCATCTTTACATCAGTTTGGATGAAGGTGCTAAAAAGCCATTTAGCTGGAATTATAAGAATCTGATGGACTTGCTTGTGGCTTAATTAAATCCACTATGAACAATTTTCATTATACCTAAATGAAAGTCAGTCAGTAAAGAGAGAAAGAGAGGAAATACTTTATGTCCTTACTAAGAGCTAATTCTTTTATCACCAAGGTTCCATTCTGATTCTGATATATCAAATTGATTTGGGAATCCATGATGCTCCAGTCAAGGTATCATCTACTTCAATAATCCCTGTGATCTCTACTCCAGAACAAAATTCACTGAAGTATGTTACACTACATCTCTGAGAAAATATTGTTATTATGTTGTTTTAAGGACTAATTAGTTCTAAGGTGCTTTCTGATACTCAACCAAATCAATACATTTTTTTTTTGCATGATGTGAAGGAACAAATAAGATTTCCACGAAATCCTGTAGAGACCATAATTTATTCACAATACCACAGAGCTCCAGGAGCTGAAAAGAACCTTGTGCATCATTATTTCAACCCTGTTTGCAAATGTGGCCCTCATACAGACTTCACTGAGGCTGAGCTACCTAGTGGCAGGAACTCAAGTTCCAGGTATTTCTCATCTGTACTTCCTGACAATAACATTTCATAGGAAAGGAGATTCTTAGCTGCATAACCTTCCAGACCTATTCAAAGGCTACCATCTCTATGAAGCCTCCTTTAATCTTCCCAAGAATGAATTTCATTCTTCTCTAAAGAGCAGGCTATGGTACTTTATGCCTCTCATACAGCAATCATGCATTCTATGTCATATTACTCTTAAATTTTATATTCCTCCAAGAAAGGTTTTTGAGTTCCCCTTGTACTCCAGAGCATAACACAATCCCTTGAAATTGGCAGATGCTCAGTCCATGACTGAATGGTGTTACTCACATCCAAACCTACACAATCAAGAGAGCTGGCCACTTTGAAGCTGATTTCCTGGTTCTCATTGTTCTCTAAATACTCTCAAATTATATTTCCATTTTCCCTCTAAAGTAAGTGGAAAAGTTTAAAGTGAAGGCCGTTCAGGTTCCTAAGCCTCCTGTGGATTACCAGGAGTTAGGGGTATGAATAACCCTGAAACCCCAAGCAACCTCGCTCTCTCTATCCAGAAAAACTGTCTGGATATCAGAACATCCAGCTTCTCCACACCCCTGAAGGGTCTGTATTACCTTATCCAGTGGGAACAAATTAGAAGGATCGATAAGAAAAGATGAGCAGGTATGTAACAAGGAATTTCATCCATCCTGCTTTCAGGAAATAAACTGGAAGGGGCCCAAAAAGAAAGTCTCAGGGGATTCCCACTCACATGGAACAGAAACGTTCCTTCAGTTTGTAAAAAGGTATCAGACATGAGCAAAATAAAGCCTGTTAGAACCACATCTGATTGGCATGCAACAGAACTGCTGACAACTCTTGAGTTTTCAGGTGGCACAAATTACTGCACAATTCCTTTATAAGCCCAAACAAAAAGCTAGAGAAACTAGACATTAAATTTAAATTTTACTCAAGGATACCATCCCACAGGCTGAATATATAAGAAAAACAGAAAGCTTGCACTGAAGCAATATATGCATTATTTGTGTGGAATCTCTTTTATAATGTGGGTATGGTTCCCACAATACTTTTTGGAAACCTTGGAACCACATGTGTCTTGGAGCTCAGGATTTTTTGGATTTGGAGAATATGGGGCATATACCATATATTAAATCACACTCTCATGGGCTCTGGGGTAGCATACTCAAATACATTCTACAGCAAAACATTTGAATAATCACACTGAGGGGGACAAACTGAGACTGGAAAGAACTTCATAATCAGCTCTTTTCAGGTTTTGCTCAAAATTAGGTCAGGTCAGGTTTTGCCTCTGAGTCTCCAGTTGTCAGAGCATTTTGGAGTTTGGAATTTCATATGTGGGGCTGTGGGCCAGAATGATGAAAAGCAACTCTTGTGTTATTAAAAATTTGTGTCATTTGGGGTTGTTGCTATATATACTTATGTTTATAGGGCCATGATTTCACTGGAGTACGCATATAATGAGCAAAAGGATTCTAATGAATTATTTAACAATTCATTGTGTAAATTTCTGGTGTGATATTTTGCTAGTTGCAGAGGAGCAACACACACAGACATGTATGGTTTCCAATTAATCTGCTAATTATTAAAACCAAAAAAATTAAGTCAGAATGTCAAAATAAAATCAAATTTTAAAAGTGAAGTAATTACTCCTTTGAAAGCTTTTTACCTTCTCTTATTTTTTTAAGTCCACTCTAACATTCAGCAAGAAAAGGAACAAGTTCTTCCGAGCAAATATCCCCATAGAGAAAAGTGTTTCTACCTGGTAATGGTCCTGGGGGAAGGCAAGGAGTCAGCCATTCGCTGGAAGTTTCCATGCTCACCTCCCTGGGCCTTTAGTCAGGAGCTGAGGCAATATGCCCTCTGCGCACCTGCAGGGCTCTGCCCTCCTCCAGCCCATCCCTGCCACGCAAAGTTGAGTGCACTGAGACAGAGAACACAGGAGGAGGGCAGAGGGAGCAGGCTCCAGAAGCTGTCCCAGACTTGTATTGATTGATTTCCTCTTTTCAAATACTGAAGGAAGGGTTTTACTGGGTAGTATTAACTAGTCTTTGGAGTCTTAAAAAAAACTGATGCTTTCAGAGAAGACAAGTAGTGACTCTATAGCAGCTTACTATGCTGATGGACAGTGACTGTAATGGGGTATCTGGTGGGGACTTGATAATATGGGTGAATGTAGTAACCACAATGTTGCTCATGTGAAACGTTCTTAAGATTGAACCTCAATGGCACCTTAATAAATAAATAAATAAATAAATAAATAAATAAATAAATAAATAAATAAAATGGCGCTTTGTTAAAAAGAAAAGAATTATTATTTCTAAAGGAAGTTACTCAGAAGACTAGTTCTTAAAGTAAGTTTTTCTTGATTTTTTACTTTTCCTTTAAAAAATAAATGAATTAACCAAGCAAGAACCTTCTGTTTCAGATGAACAGTTATTTGGTCTTTGGTTTGGTGTCTATAAAAGTATGGAAATTTTAATACGTGCAGTATAATGAAATACTTGTACTAAACATTAATGAATGTACTGTTTTTATAATAAGTTTATAAAGATATATTTATATACGTATGCATAAATTTTGATGTGTCAGAGCCAGTTTCTCAGTTTTATAGCTTAACATTGTTACTATTATATATAAATTCTTTTAACTGTTATTTAGCAAGTCTGAAGATTTAAGTTTTATGTTTAGATAGTTATTCAGATTGGTATGAATCCGTGATCAGAGAAATTCGGTGACCAAGAGCACCTTGTGTCCTAAGTGTTCCGAATATATTTTGTCGGGAAGGCATTGTACCATATAAACACTCAACAAGACCTAAGGCCTGAGGACTTTTTAAAGCCTTATTTGCAAATAGAGACCATGTAGCTCTTTTAAATATGTCACAGAGACCAGTGAGGCTTCTTCAATGTGGATTTGCTAAGCCCCCTTCCACCTGAACAGAGCCCACGTGCTCTCCTCCCTTTAGTGCTCTGTCGTCCATGTTCTCCTGTTAACCCTAATGAAGTTATCCTAAGTCAGGCTCATTTTGATGAGTATGCATTATAAAACATACTCCAGACAAAATATTGCCCTGCAACCCTGAAGTAGTATCATATACTCTGCAGAGAAAATAGGAAAGTGTGAGTTAAATAGCCCTCACTCAGAAAAGAAGTTAAAATATTCTTATTTCAGGGTTTCTTCAGTAAGTTACTTCTTAAGTTAATATTCCTTTCAAAGTTATACCTCTTTTTAATCAGTACTATGAGACTTTGGCCATTGAAAGAAGAAAAAAAGCCACTACTACTGTTTCCAGAAGGTTCTGAAACTGAAAAGCATTTAAAGCTTCAAAATTACTCACCCGACATTTCATTGGTTACTTAATATATTGCACTTATGCAATGGCAAATAAAATATTTTTTAAACTGTGATTCTGACAACACCAAGTTTAAATAAGCTGGGAGAAGAAGATTTATTAAAATTTGAAAAGATTTAGGATCACTTTAAGTTCTCTTTCCTTCAACTCTCTCCCTCTCTTTTTCTCTTTCCCTCTCCCCCACCACACACTCTTGAGAGTAATAATGGTCTGTTTAATATACCTTAAGGCATCTGTGGAATTATTACAAGAAATTACTTTTGTATCTAGTTTTAGACTGAATGATTTCCTGCATTTTCCTCAATCCTTAAGTTGCATATTCATTGCTGTATTTTCCTCTAAGTGCTGTCACTTAAATTGTCATGTAGAATAGGGCAAATCAGGGTCAGTTTATGTAAGCGGCATCACTGAAGAACTTCATCAGTCTTTATTTCAAGGCATTATGCAAAGAAAACTGACATTAAGAGAGCCTTAACTGACAGCAAATGAAATCAATCAGCAAATCACTAAGCCATAATAAACTCACTCAATTTGTAGATAACCCTTCCTTTTCCAGGTCTTCACCTAGGCAGTCCATCAAACACTGTTTTTTGTCCAAGAAGCTAAAATGAATAGCAATTGTGTTGTAGCACTACAAAGTTCAAGAGCTTACTGCCTTCAGCATCTCAATAGTAAGTATTAAGAGATATTACCTAGTAGGGTTAGACTTACATTTAAATAGGCTTCAAAATAAAAAAAAATTTTTAAAGATGGAGAAAGAATCAAGTTTAATTTAGGTTTTTTTTTTGCCTGTTAGCATTAATGACAAAGAAATTAAGTTCCTATCACTCAGTAGTTTTCTACTCTGAGCTACCTAGAACTAAAAGTTGTAACCAAAAAAAAGCTCTATGCTTTCATATATTTTGTGTTTGGTTTTGGTTTTTTAGAATGTCTGAAACATCTCACATACAGTCAAATACTGTCACCATTTCAGAGGTGGAATTTTAAGTCCAAAAAAAAAGTTTTAATGATGCAAATAAAGGCAACTCAATGAGAAAAAGAAAGTATGAAAACAGTAGTAATGCTTGAATTACTTTGTATAATTATTCAAATATATTGAATACATATATATTATAATTATTCAAATATGTTGAAATTTGTATCAAACAAGTCATCAATTCAAAATTACCAGGAGACAAAATGCTAGAATATTCCTTATGTATTTAGGTGAAACTTATCCTGACACCAGGCCTGTTTGCAAGTCAGTCCAGTATAGCTTATATTAATATAACGTTTTGTAATGTAAAAAGCACCTAAGGTGTATATTATTTCATCTGATCTCACAGGCTTCACCATCTCCACTTAAAGAGGGAATGGGGGGCTCAGTGCTTTCAAGTGACCTCCCATGATGGTTAAATTACAGAATCAAGACTTCAACACAGGCATTCTGACTTTCCATGTAGGCTTTCTCCAATACTACATTGCCTGCCTCTTTCCCCAGCAAACAGGTTATTTTATCTCTTCCAAATAAAATACTACGCTGTTAAGAACATCGTTCCCAGTCTGTTCAACATGAGGTTTCTGGCAAACTCAATCACATACAGAAAACTGCATAGATCCATTGTTGCCTACTTCCCTATGATCCTGACTTACTTGTTAGTCTCTTAGAAGGGCAAAAATCCCATCCTGCAATTGAAAACTAAGCAAGTTTATACCTGATGAAGGAAGTTTATCTGCCAAATATTTAAAGGGGAAGAGTTCAAAAAACACCTAATTAGTGCTATTCAGTTTTCAATGTCCTTTTATATATGCCATAGGATCTTCCCAATCCACCCCAAGATGCAGCAGGAAAGGCTTCAGCATCTCCACTTTACAGATGAGAAGCTGGCACCCTGCAAAAATTAAGGGCTGAGAGCTCACAGAAAATAGATTCTAGGACAGAACTCCAATAGCACTTTCAGCACTGTAAGGATGAATCCATATTCATCTTTTGCAAGAAAGGCAATGTTGTGTTCTATGAGAAAAACACTACAAACAGATACAATAATGAGAATTCCTGTTACCTGTGTAATTTGTATCTACAGGGGGATGGATTTCATCCATTCTACAGCTAATCCTAGTACTTTCTAGTAAAGTTGCATAACCTCTTCAAACATCTGTGCTACAATTTCAATTTCTACCAATTATTCCTCCTTATAATAAACAAAGGAAGAAAGGATAAAAAACAAAACTGGAAAAAGGATTTTATGAATCATGCCTCATTTTTAAAGAATTCCTACCAGGTTTTACTCAGTGTCAGTTCAGATCACTGAGAGAAGATCATTCTCCCAGGGAATAATAATTCATGAATATTTTCAGCTGAGTTAAGGAGTAAGAAATCATAAGATTCCTTAGTATGAGATTCTGTGTAGCACAAGATTTACACGGATGCATTTCCTTGCCTCTTATGTCATCCTGTAATTTTCAGAAGGCAGAGATCGAAGTCCCAACAACATTATCAAAAATCAGTTGTTTCAGAACACTGCTTAACTGCAGTGAAAGCCAGGATGTGAGATGAGAAATGTCTCATCAGCTAAATATTTTTTTAAAGGAAACTTTCTAGAACTCCTAGCTTGAACAGATACTTTTTAGAAAGCTTAGCTATCACTTAGTGCTCGAGACTATGCTTTAACAATAAATATAAAGAAAAATACTTTTTCTACAATAAATCTTTTAAAATAAAACATGGGGACTAAGAAGAGAATGGTAGCATATAGAAAGAGCTTGGTAAATACCTGGACCAAAAAAGTGTAATTTCACATTTCAATCTCAAGACTGTGTCCTCGAATTCTGACTGATGCATTCCCCCTATCCCCTCTCCACCACCACCACCAAAACAAAGCACAAAAGGAACAGGCACAGGAAGAGATGGAAGGAGGAAGGGCGGGATGAAGGTAAGAAGACTGAGGTGATGGTACCAAGACCGCTCTAATGACTCCCATGCTGGGCTCAGTCTCCAGCAAAGGTTTCTTAATCATTGAAAACTAAAACCTTAGGAAAAGATACAGATTGAGGACAACAGGTGTGACTCACAGTGACTATCATCGATCTTTAAATGCTATTTTTTATCTAACAACTGTTACCCTGATTTGCAACACACCCTTAAATCCTTCTGTACACATTGACATCCTGACATTATATTTTGTTTCATGTAGCACTGCTTAAGCTCTATAAGCAGGAAATTTTGAAGAAACTTAAGGTCTACTTGTATACTATCAAACTTCAGAGTAGAATTCTAAAATTTTGACTAGCAAATAATAAAAATGTTTTTCTGATATTACATCAGAAAATGCCATTTACTGTTCCTCATGTCAACAGAAAAAGCAAATGCACTAACTCTTATATTCATTCTCAAGTTCAGGCTCAAACTGAGGACATTTAGATTCCTCATTGGCACAATTTACACTCTGTGGAACTATAGACTACAGCTATCAAGCAGTTAGATGAAACAAAAGATGACAATGGAAAAAATGCATTCTTAAGTAAGTTATGTGACTTTTCCAGTCAATTGTTTTCCCCTAACAAATAGTACTTTCCAACCTTTGAGGAAGGTAGCATTTCAACATTCTGTTCGATCCCACAACCCAATTCTAAAATTGGTTTATGTTTCTAATTTAAAAGATATTTTGATTTTAGAATTCAAAGAGAACTGCACCAACTGTCATAGATAACAACTTTAGATAACCCCAAAATCTTTTTGATACTTTACTACTAAAATGATCCCACTTAACCAAAAAGGTCAAGTTTCCAATAATCTCAAACATTCCAAGCACAGTCATGGACCCAGGAATAACAGAAAAAGAATATCTGTAAGGCAAACAGCTGTCACAAAATATATTCTCGTTACTTCACTATGGAAGTAAAGAGACTGATCCCTGGCAACTCCCTAAATAAAGGCCAAGTGAGAATGGACATCCGAAACCAGGGAAGACCTAAACTGTAAAAGGAAAGTAAAACTTTCTTTTATATCAGAAAGAACCATACTTGTAAAAGGAAACTAAAGACCTAATGGAAGTCATTTAGGGGTAAACTGGAACAGTCTCTTTTGGGGCAACTGGGGAATATGTGCCAAAAGCCTTAGAATGTGCATAATCTTAGACGCAGCAATTCCACTAATTCATTCTAAAGCATGCAGCAGTGAGCAGAGTTCGTGTCTTCATGAAGCCTTCATGTTAGTGGATAGCTAACAAATAGTGAGTGTTTACAATGTACCTATCATTATTCTAAGTGTTTTACATGTATCTACCATTTAATTGTCACATTAACACTATGACTTAGAAACTTTCATTATCTTCATTTTACAGATGGAGAGGCTGAACTGCACAATTTTACATAATTTTCCCAGTTAACCTCTTTCGGGTTTCCATTCTCACCACTATTTCCTCACAAATAAAATTGTATTCTACAAACAGACCCCCATCTTTATTCTTTTTCCCTCTCAGACATTTTAAAACACACACACACACACACACACACACAAAAGAAACCAGTAAGCCATGGTTTACAAAAGGCAGAAAGTCATGATTAAAAGCATGAATGGACCAGTTACCCTACTCCCTGGATATGTGACATTTAGCAATTTACTTCACCTCAATAAGCTTCAGCTTCTTCCTTTGTAGAATGGATAAAAGCAGAAAAAGCAACTATTATTCACAAGGTTTTTGCAGGGATTAAATGAGATGGCAAATGAAAGGTGCATAGTACAGACACTCGGACAGAAGAAGCACTCCAGCAATGTTATCTACTAATATTGTTCTTTGTGCCCTATTGTTGAATGGGGATGGAGATACAAAAATTTACTGGGTGCCTGATAATATCTGCCAGATAGTAAAAGCATTATATACCATAATTGTTGAAAAAACACAATTCAAAGTATAAGATAATGAGAAACAAGTAATATCTTTATAAAGTATGGGCAGAAGATTTTTTATTACGAAGTCCTCTACATTCACTCCGTACGGGACTTTTTGGGTAAAGCTAACTTGTCTAATCCACGTGTTTTTATTTCTTTCCAGTATTCTAGTAGACTGACATGCTATGATTTGGGAGATAAAAGCACAGGTATAACAGTTCTTAGACAAAGGGTTTCATTGGGGACATGGCCTCACTGAAACATCAAGTAACATGGAAAAGTAAACAGGGAGCTAACGTTGATCTTGATCAAAACCATTTAGAGCTTTTGAAGAAAAAGAAAAGTAAAGAAGTCAAATAGAAAGATACAGAGGAAAAGGATTTAAATAACCATCCCTCAAAATAAAATACACACATGTGCACACGTGCACACACATGCACACACACACACTTCCCCTTTAAAGTAATGAAAACAAGCTGTTGCTTACTCCATCTTTACAAAGGGTCTCATAACAGCTGCAATAATAAAAGCCACCACACACTGCCTGCTCTCTTCATTCTAGGCACTGTGCTCTCTACTTTATATGCGTTGCTTCACTCAGTCCTACAAGCCTGAAAAATCAGTAGCATTATGCTTTGTTTGCCAATAAGGACACCAAGACTAAAAGCCAGCAGATCTCCAAGCCTAGATGAACTGAATTTTCTCCTGTAGGAAGCATCAGTCACATGCTCTTCTGGGTCCAGAAAGAAAACTGAATCTATTCATCCTCTTTGCCTTTCAGTCATACTCACTGTCTTCCTTCTGTCTGAGATTATACCTACAATAAAGCTTGCCACATTGGAAAAGACAGACAGTGACAGTGGGAGAACTTCAGCTCCTCCTGCTCTAAATGATGGCTGTGTCACCCTGTTCAGTGACCCTCCTCCTGATCAAAGCACCTGCTCTCTTTGAATAGTCCATGTCATCAGCACAGAGGACAAAGCTAAAACTGTAGTCACAGTTAGCATAAAATATTTATATACCACAAAAAGGGTGAAAAGTAGAGTTCTATAACATTAGCCTGTCAAAAGGAAACAAAATTTTTTACCTGTGAATTTGTCTACAATACAGCATTAACTATGACCTACATCGTACACAGATGCATAATGAATATTTTGTAAATGGAAGTTTTCAAGGATTTTACTCTTACCATTTAACGTAAGCATTTAGCGTCAGATTTGACCAGGACTGGCTTTGCAGTCAACTATACCTAGACTTAAATTCAGGCTCTGAGCCCTACCACTTAACCTGCTGTTGATTTGAGGCGAGTTACCTGTTGTGGTTTTTGTTTTCAATTGTAAAAGTAAAACAATACCATCAATTTACAGATCCATTGGAAAAGTTAGATGAAATCATATATTTAAAGAACTAAGCATGATTGACACCTAGTACAAAGTAAGTGCTCACTGAAATGGTAGTTATTATTATAATTAAACATTGTCAATTACTACAATGTCTTTCTTCTCAAAGTACTCCAAAGCATATCACCATTTCTGTCTGTGTTTGTGTGAGAAAAATATTATTATGGCCCAAATCATGTGCTTTTCTTTGCATGGAATACTAAACTATAATGTGTATTACAGCATCTCAATGCAAAACTTACCCAAAGTGTTTAGATACGTGACAATGTGCATAACTATTTATAATAGAACTTAGAAAAGATAGGAGTTTAAAATATGGGTCTCTACATTTCCTTCTTGCTATTGACAGGTGTCAGAATCATAGAGTTCATGCTTTGCTCAAAAAATTTTAAAAAGGCATTCCTAAGAATCATTCTCTTTGCAAATCACCAAAACCTAAGAGTTTTGGGGATGTGTTTATTTGTGAATTATGAGAAGTACTAAGTCCTGTAAGATTCTAAATCAAGATACCACCTGAAGGGTTATTTTATGGCCACTAGAAAAATCTCAAATCATATTGTACTCATGGTTACAATAAATTCATAAACAATGATAATCAAATTTAAACATACATCTTAATCTTATACTAAATAACAGTACAGTATTCCAGGCTATAACTGAAAATAAAAATATTTTATACTTAGTTTTATAATTACATATATATTTTAGATATATTGATGGACAAACTCATTTCTTCCATTAGAATTTTTTCTTTGTAGAGCTTAATTTGAGTACTAATAACAAATTAAATGAAGATATGGAGCATGTAAAAAAATTAACAAAGGCCCACTTGGACTGACATTAATTTTATACAAAATTAAAATTTCACATGGTCATGAGCTGAAGAATGAAAAAGTTTATTTCAAACCTCAAAATGTGAAACAGAGACTGAGTTTTAAGAGCTATTTCTCTCTTAAATATATTGAAAAATACAGAGTGCTATCGAACAAGGGCCACTACTTTTGAAATATCAGGCTCCCTACAGTTAACGTAATGTTGATAGATTTCTCTAAAAAAGCATTGGACTTTAAGAAGAGAATGAAGCACATACTGAATTTTGTTTTGTCCAATTAAAGAAAAATTTTAACCCTCAGGATAAAAATGACCATAATGATACAACAGTAACCTAGAATAGTGAGATCTGCAGCATCTGAAAATGAGCATGCTTTTAAAAATAAGTTGACTTTAAGGTTATCTGAGGTTGCATGATTTGGTGCTTTGAGTTTTACAAATGAAATAATCCAACTTGAGCATATTACAATGTTCGTTAAAACTTAACATTAAAGGGTAAAATAGTCTTCGATGCAAAGTGCAGTTAGGTTCCAGATTTGCTGAAATTAAATTACCACATAAGAAATGTTGGATTTCTTTGGAATTAGCACTGAAAAATTTCTAGTATCTCTCCTGATAATTTTATCTAAAGTGACTTATTTCAAAACAATAAGAGCTACAAATTGAGGCTAGCTTAAAGAGATAAGAGCCTAGCATTGCATTGTCCTCTGCTGACAGGAAAGTATGTTCTTTTAATACTGTACTTAGCTATAAAACACATGTTTTTCCTTGGCTAAAAAATACTTTTCTGGATTACTTAATAGGCTAGTTCTAGGCTTTAAAGAAAAAAACACAATTATTTGTGAAATACAGTGTTCTATGGAAGAAGAAAGGTGATTTGCATCTACTGTATGGTATTCACAATACTTTGACACTTTCATTCTCTCCAGTTGATACAATATATTTTTCTACATGTCTCAGTAGCAAACAATGTTATTTAGACTCTAACCTGGCACGCCACAACCTCTGGCCCGCCCTTGAGCCCCTCCATTGCAAAGGTCTCCAGGTGCAGTTGGGGTAGCTGCAGGGTGAAGTCATTCCTACTTGCCGCAGTCCGTGACAGCGAGATCTGATCTCTGACCTAAAGGGAAAAAAACAGCATCAATGGTAATTCCCCTTCAGACACATTAACTGGGATGAACTGGGTCCCCTTGAGCCCACTGAGTGGACTTGCATTGATCGCTGGACCTGAAATCCATGAATAAATTTAGGACTAATTGATTTTTCGTTGCAAATAAATCTCTAATTCAGAGTGCTGGAGGAGAATGTTAAGAAGAAAAAGCATCCTCCTGCTTGAAATGAGGGAGGGAAGAAGAGTCACTGGAGCTCTTCTGATCAAGAGGTTTTGAATTATTTTTTCACTGTTTCACCCTCAAAAGAAAAGAGAAGGAAAAACATTCACAAAATAAGAGAGCAAACAGCAATCTCCTAATTATTACCACTTTCTTAATAACATGTTTAATTTAGCTGGTATTAACTGATACATATTAGACAAGATAGTTATTAGTACTAGCCTTTGAAAAGAAAACTTCAATAATATGTACCCTAAAATAAAAACAAATATACTAAACACACAAGGAAAATATACCAGTAAGAGGTTCATTTGCCCTTTTACTTTTTATAAACCTGAGTCTTAACGATTAAATACATATAAACCAACTCAGTTATGCAACTTCTAAATAAGATAACGGATAAAATTAGTAGTATTCGTACTAAATTTTAAGTATTTGGAAAGATAACAATACAAACATATCACAGATACAGGAGAAACCCAATCTCTAGCCAGTACAGGAACCACATGCAGTTGATATTACACTGCCACCTTCTGGAAAAAGGAGAAAATACTTCCTGTATAACAATTTTAAAACTCTCAGAAATGGATCTATTTTCGTTTTTAATTTCCAAATTTAGTAAAAGCCTTAAAATTCCACACTTTAGTTTCCTTTTAAGATCAGTGAGCTCTCATTTTTAATCACATAGATTAATGATAGTTTTCATACGTAGGCATATTTTCTAACTTTCCTTATGCCTGAATTGGTTTTTAAATGTATCTCTTTGCTCCCATATATTTGATAAATATTATAAAATTAGCTTAAAGCCACAGGCTAAAAGGAGTTTTTTTATGAGGTAGCAAATGTCAAAATAAGGAGGGAACTATAAAAATACCACTAATTGCTCAAATAAATGTATATTTATATATCTCTACTTTTACCTGCAACGTCAAATGCAACTTAGCAATAAGATCTGATAGAAAACCTCTCCTTCATCTCTTTATTTTTCTTGGGAAGGCTATAAAACTGCTTGAGTTTTTTTCTTATTTTATGAATGATGTATCACACTGTATAGGGTTTCCTTAAACCAACAAACACACACAAACATATGATGACATTTTTAATTGCTCTTGCCCATCTATGGGTATAAAAATCTTTATACTCTTGACTTGACTTGCAATTTCTGTCAATAAGTGAATATCAAAGAGTATATTCTGTAAAACACACTGCAATGCAATTTTTACATTGGTGTGAGTTCTGTAAGCATGCTGGAGTCCCAATTCAAGAATGTACATTTATCTGCAGCAAACATTCTCCAGAGTCTTTAGTCAGGATGAGAGTGCTTTCAACTTATTTTCCATAACAAAATAAATCATATTTTACAAACATATTTGCTTTGCACTTTATAATTTAGATGTATGGATACCTTCTCTCTCTTTTTTTTTGTCACCAATGTGCACTCAGATAAAAGAAAACATTAATGTGGATTATGGTACTGAGAATTTATCAACATCAAACCACTAGTGTTTTGCCTTCTACCCTTCTGAACCATAGTCAATAGATCTAAATATTTTACTGTACCCTGGCCAATTCATTGTTTGATGTTTAAAAACTCACCCAGAATCAAAGAAAATTTATTAAATTTGAGCCCCCAAATGAGATACTATTAGCTTTGAAAGTCAAGTTTAACTGCGATATTGATGATTCTCTTTTTTCTGTGACAAAATTCACTAGGGAAATCCTGGATGTCAAAGTACAAAAGCAGATTGCTAATACGGGCAAAGGGGGTGGGGTGGGTGGGCGGTGGAGGGGGAACGATAAGCAATGAAGGTATAATCCACAACACAGTTTGAGCACTGGAGGTCTTACAGCCTGGTTAATATCAGGTACCATGCTTCATCTTCGAAGCTTGACATACAGGAACAGGAAGCCACATTTTATAGTCTCTAAATAAACTTTCTGAACAATATTAAGCTAAGCATTTAGTATTTAAAACTGTGATTTATTGTCAAATTAACATTTTCATTTAATTTGCCACGTTAAGTAGTTTTTTATATCATATAGGAAAAAAAACCCTCAAAATGCAGTCATTTTGCTAAACCTAATGATGGGCATCATAATTACAACAATGCTTGAATAATACGTGTATGTTAACACTTAATTTTAAATTATCTGTGGAATGTTGACAGTGCCATCAAGAGACAGTGACCCATGATATATAATAGATATAACATCACAAATATTTGTACTAAAATTAAGAGTCTTTTCTGCTTTTAAATTAAATCAAAACTTTGAGAGAAGGCATGTAAAATGTTCTTCAAATATTTCCAGAAAAGTCTTTATAAGTCTTGAAAAGGGATTGGCAAGAAATTCTTTTATTTTAAAGTGCATAGGGAGTGAAAGCATCATATTGAAAGAAAACAAAACTGTGACACTAGGACAAGTGAAAATACAATGGTGCAGGAAGGAACCACGACAAGGGGAGGGAAGAAGGGGCGAAAGGGGGAGACTGTTCAGAAAAAATGCAGAAGGCAAGTTTGGATTTCAGGGTGTGAATAAGGATTAACTGAGAAGGGATTCAACACCCAACCATAAAAAATAGACTCTCCTTATTGCATAAATGTGGTCATGAAAACAATAATAGAACAAGCAAGCTGAGAACACAGTGACTAAAATCAGAAGAGAGGTAAGTGGGATTTCTTTAGGAGACACTGGCCATTGGACGCAAAATTATTCCTTTCAAATATGAGAATCTAAAGTAAATATCTTTGCTGTCAAAAAATTTTGAAGTAATACTATTAGAATAGTAATATCATTTTTTTCCTAAATGGAAAATTAGGTTCATCTTTTAAAATACAGATTTTTGTGTCAACTCAGATTAAAACAACCATTGTCACCTATCTATGGATTATAATTTAAAAATTCAAATTAATTTTATAGTATAATTTCAAAAGTCAGTCTTTAAGTCTGGTTATACCACATCATTATGCATTCTGTAACTGATTCCATACCCTTTGCACTGTGATTTACTTATAGAGGTGAGCAATAGCAAATATAGACAATGTTTTGCTACTTCAAAATGGGTAACAATTAACTTTTAGAATGTAGTGAATTTTTTCACAGGATTTCACAATATAAATCTCAATTATCAAAATGTACATTTTGATAACATTATATAAACAATTTTACAACTTCATACTTTGACAAAGAATTTAAAAAATATCTACTGAGTCCTACTAAGTAGTATGATTTTTAGAAAGAGTAGTTTACTTTCCCTTATTACATACTTTCAGAAAACACATATTTCTAATACATATGCTACAAGAAACAGGAATTGTATAGAGAAAAATAAATAAAAGTTTCTAATAAGTCAAACATTGTTATGAAATATATATACTTCCTTTATTATAACAACCTAGTTCAGATTTAAGTGATTCATAAGATCCACATTGTACCGTTCCTATTCCTCTGTTTAATCTTTACTCATAAACCATCAATCTGTTTTCTAATTTTCTGTACTTCTACCATAACACCAAAAAAAGTTATTTCTACTAGGTATATCGATTATGAAATTAAATTAGTAATTTTTAGAAAAACTGCTCAACTCTCAAAATGTGAACCTGCATCTTTTTTTCCCCACCCCCCTGAACTTGCATCTTTTATTATGCATAGCTATAAATGTGTCTAGACCCAATGTTGCAAGTTAAAAAATAAACAAGCAAACAAACCTTATGAAATGTGATACTAGCTGTGTTTTGACGAATAGGATACCAAGAAAGAAGTAGTAAAGATTCTAAATAAAAAGCTCAGGTTCACTTAACATATAAAAAAATATATATATATATAATAAATGTCTCAATCTTTAATGCCTGGGGAAAATAAAGGTTATTAGATTATACCTCATACTCTTAATCTGCTTAAGGTTTTATTTACTCTGATCTATTATGGCCTCCATTGTTTCATATAAATGTTCTTTGAGAGATATTATTATCAAATACAGACCTCTACAATATTTCCTGTAGCCTCTATTCTTATTCTGTGTTCATATTTTATTTTGCTTCCATTTCCCTGCCTTCTTTTACCCTGTTTCCTTCTCTGTATTTCCTTCTACTTCCAATAATTCTTTATTGCTTTCCCTTCTCTCTGTATTCTATTTTTCATCCTACACACTAGAACAGCCTATGTACTATGTTTCAACCTATGAAGCAGAGAGCAGTGAGTACTTGGCACACTCCAGCCAGGGGAACAAATACAGCCTACCACATACTGCTGTAAATAAAGCTTTATCAGAACAGAACCACACCCATTCACTTACTTAATGTCTTTGGCTACTTTCCTGCTAGGACAAGAAAGTTGAGTAGTTGAGACAGAGACCATATGGTCCACAAGGCCTAAGATATTTACTATCTAAATATTACTTAAATATTTACAGAAAAATGTTAGCCATCCCCTGCCTTAGAGGTATAGAAAGAAAGATATTTTTCACCATCTCAAAAGTTCTTTAAAATTACCATATGTCACCACAGAATGTGTGAACTCCTGTCACTAGCACAGGGCGCCATCTCATAGACACCTTCTGGCTGTTTCATGAAATAAGTGTCCTATATCCTGATGCATTTTCATAGTCTAGTTTACAACTTGACTGCATCTAACTCCCTGGCACAGCTACTGAACACCCACTCTACTGGCTCATCAACAGAATATTTGGCTAAGCCAGAACGTGGACACTGCAGAGAAGAGAGGGGCATCAGCCACAGTTACCACATACCCCACAGTCCCACGAGTATCAAGAAAAATGCTCTGCATACAGAGGCTCTCAGTAAGTGTGTGACCAAATAATGTCATTCTGAACTCACAAATTCTACAGAGCAGTAGAAAGAGAGAATATTAAAAAAAAAAAAGATATTTAGACAGTTCTCGGACTCTGGACTCTGGTAAGTGCCTGGTGATAGAAGCAGGAATGAAAGCATATCAGCTCAATGGAAATGGCATTCATGAGCTGGATAGCTGTATCTAAATGAATGTTTCCCTCATACACCTTTTCTGTAACTACTCAATTAAGGAGATGCACAGAGTACCAGTACTATTTCTATTAGTAATAATTCTATTAATATTTCCAAAAGCACTTCACACTTTTTAAAGTACTCTCCACGCTCTCCCTTTTTAGTAGTTTTGAGATAAGTAATGAAGACCATCATTTAAACATCCTATCCTCCTCAGTTTCACTGAACATGAGCACACTCTCATTCATTCGTGTTTTCTCCCCCCGATTTCTCCTGTGACCCACACATAGTTATCACACAGAGAGACGAGCCAGCTGTGCAGCAGTTGCCCTTCTGCACTGGTCCCCATCTCATCTGGAATGACCCCAGACCAGGCCAGTCCCAGGCACACACACAGTTCTCGCTGTGCTGCACACCTGCGGAGAGGAGGCCCTGGTACGCTCTCAGCAGAGCAGGCACTGCACTGGTGATGCAGCAAACACACACTCTTCATCTGAAAAGAAGGCAGGGAGAAACTAGCTTCCTTTTGCTGACAGGTTATTTACCTTAACCCACTGCTCTGGAGCAGAGCCAGAACTCTCCAATGACTTCCAACTGCCATCACCAGCACAAAGGGTAAAACTACCGTAACACCCGGTCCGCACATTATAGCTACATCTCAGTTATTGAACTAAAAAACTGATCTCCTGAATCAAATTATAAAACTAGCTACATCCCAATTAAGGATCTGAAAAACTGAATCCTCAGATCAAATTATCAAGCTGGAAAACAGGGTGATTTGATCATGGACACCTTACAGAGGCAGCATGATAAATATGTGATGTAGTTATATACCATAGAATGCACCCTACAAACAGATTATGTGACCTTGAGCTATTTAAAGAAACATAAAACCCATACATGAGAATAATAAAGTATTTATGAATTGTTACAGTTCTCCATGCAGAGATATTTTCTTTCCTGGGGTAAATCATTTTAAAGGATAAAGACAGATGCCAACTGAAATTAGTTATTTAGATGTGTTTAAGCTAAAAACTGTTAAGCACACGGACATGACATTCTGTAGTATCTTATCTTTAGTTTGTCAAGGTTTTTAAATCCCTCTTGAGCTGGAGTACCATTTTTAGCTTGGCTAGGTCAGAATGACACTGAACAATATGAATAATGACACACAAGACAGCTATACGGACAGAGCTGTCATCAGCAAGCCAGCTGTGCTAACACCTGTATGTCCTGCACAGCTGATCTTCAGAGCCAGGATCAAGAAGCTAAAATGGAGAGGAGTTCAAAGATCACAAGTAATATTTAGAGAGTAAGTAATGAGACACTAAAAATTGGAGTTTTTAAAAGAGAAGATCATGTTTCAATTTTTAAAATACTGTGTTTCAGAAATCAAAAACTATTCTATGGTGTTCATGTTCCTTATAAATTCACTGAAAACAAGAAATCAAAGATAACTACATATTATCAATTATTCTGATTATCCATTTTTATATAAGATTATAAATCACCTTCAAAGGTTTGGCTATGCAGTGTCTTCATCTGTCAGATTCTGTCTGACTCTAATCTACTCTAACAATAGAAATAATGATCTTCCTATTTCATAGAAGCTAACTAGTTGTTACCTGTAAATTTAGCATACCTCTCCTTCCCAGACACATTCTTATAACTAATTTAGGCTTCCTCCTCTAGCTTTTGATTAAGCAAAGTAAATACACATGCTATTTTAGCCATCAGATAAACAAAGCAGCTGACAATATCAGCAAGACTTCCATTGGTGTCTAGAAATGATCTTAGCATTTAGAGACTGGGTGATTGTAAAAGTTTTGACTCATTCAACAAACATTCATTAAGTGCCTACTGGGTACCAGGCATTGTGATAGATGCTGAGGATAAAAAAATTAAAGAGACAGAATTCCATCCCTCAAGGACTTCAAACTCTAGTGGCATAATTAATCTCTCAAAATGCATTTTCTGGCCTCCCATTTATCTATAATGTCTTGTTTCTCCTATCAATTGCTATACCACCTTCTTCCCTTGCCAGAGAGTATTATGTTATTCAGTCTCAAACATTTATCTTTAGTCCTGACTTTTCCCCTAAGGTCCAGGCCCACATATCCTGCTGATGACTCCACATTACCTTAAACACAGTATTTCCAAAATAAACTCATCATTGTCTCCCTTCTTCTCCCTACTAAAAAATAAAAATAAAATAGCCTACACTTCTTTTTGTATTTCTAACATCAGATAATCACACTGCCCCATCCAGGGAATCATCCTCCCCTTCCCCTCTCATCTCCAGATGCTATCTTACTAAGTAAGTTTAATATCCTTTCCTCTGACACCACCTGCAACAGTATCCTAGCCCAAACCTTCACCAGCCCTCACCAAGTCTACAGATTCATGGCTCTTAAAACCACCTGCACTACTCACTATCTCCAGTCTGCAAATCTGCCCTCCAGAGCCCAAATTCAATACAGAACTCTGACTACATCACTCCTTAGCTTAAACCCTAGTTTACTCTCACTGCCTCCATAATAAAGATCCAGATTTCTTAGAATGGAAAAGAAAGTTCTTCCATAACTTGGCTTCCACCTGCCTCCTCCAGCCTCATCTCTTGCACTTTCCTTGCACTTACTACTGAACTGAAGATATCAGGCTCTTCGGGCTTCTTTGCATTTGGACATGCTACTCTCTCTGCTAGAATGCCTTTCCCATCTTTCCTCACACTTCAAAGCCCCATCCAGACATCAATTTTCTTCTTAAAAACCTCCAGACAACCCATGGGTTTCCTAAGTATGCCTTGTAGATGAATAGTTCTATCAAATGGATGTAGAACTGCATCTTACGACTGCATATTTACCACGGTATACTGGAATTATATATGTCCCTACTTTGGCGGAAGGACAATGCTATACACATGCTGTGGATTTTTGTTTGTTTGTTTACCCAAAGGCTTGGTATGTAGTTCCTGGCACATAATATACACTCAAAAAGCATTTTTTAGAACTTAATTATTTATAGGAAACATGGTGCTTTATTATGAATTAGTGGTTTTAAATAACTTTGTTATATAAGGAAATCCAAAAAGGTGTCAGCAAAACCTCCTGTGACTTCCTAGTGATTGTTCCAGTGTCATTTCAGTCTGACGATGTTACAGAAACAAGGTCTTCTAGAGTTTTTTGAGGTTTCTGGATTGAGACTTCCAGTTTAATCTTTTAGACATTTTACTGAAAAGGAATCTAACACTTCTCAGCAATTATTCAGAGGGAACTTTAAATGATTATGTATTTAATGTATATGATTATACACAGGAAACACTTCAGTTAATCCTTCCAAATTATAGGACTCAAGCAATCTCTAAAAGTCTCAACAATCCAGCCATTTGCTAATTCAACAATAATAAAAAATGACTACAAAAAAAAAGTTCAGATTCTTCTTTACATTCCAATTTTACCTAAATCTACTTACTTCCCCCAAAGCTACAGTAACCCAAGACATCTCTGTTAAGTACTTGGTTAGCTCCCAAAAAATATTTACTTAACCTTAATTTTCTCATAACTAACCCAAACAATCCACACATTCTCCTACCTATCAATTATTACCCTATCCTTAAAATTATTTTAATACAATTACTTTACCTTCCCTTTTTTCCTCACAAGAAAAATTCTTAGGCATCTTTGGAGATGCTCTCAATTTTTAAAAACATTCAATTCCTGAGAATCTATATTGTCAGTAATACTATAAGCCTACTAGTAACATGATCAGGAAACTAGAAGTATGATTTTAGGGAGAGAGGTCAATAAAAATGGTGGGGTATGCAATCCAAAAGCCAGTCCCTCCACAAAAGCAGTGAATAAACTGACAAAATTTATCAAAATCAACTTTTTCAAAATCAACTTTTTCAGAACTCTAGAAACCTACTGAAAGTTTACAGTAACCAGGCAAAAGCATCATCCAAAAAAAAAACACCTGGATCTTGGTCAAGGAAATCCGTCAAAATGCCAGCAGATCACAAAGTTAACAGAACAGAGGTTTCAGTGGCCACACATGACAAACAATACAGACTTTACAAAATCAGCTCAGAAAAATCACCACACAAACAACAAACACTGGGGAAGGGGGAGAATATGATTTCCAGAGTTTCCATATTGTGTTATTATGAAGTTTGCAAAGAAATAATACAGTATGGCCCATATGCAAGGAAAACAGAAGTTAGGAAGCTGTCCCTCAGAAAGTTTAGACATTGGATTTAACCACATGATGACTTGAAATCAATTATTTAAAATATGCTGAAAGAGTTCAAGTAAACCATGTACAAAGAACCAAAGAAACCATGTAAACAATGTCTTCCCAAAAAGTAGAAAATATAAAGAGATAGAAACTATAAAAAGAAGCCCAACAGAAATTCTGGAGTTGTTGATGCATTCAAAGTGCTGACTAGGCGGGGAAAAAAATGTCAACCAAGAATTCTACATCCAACAAAAATATTCTTCAAAAATGAAGGAGAAATTAACCCATTCTAAAATAAACAAAAGCTGGGAGTGTTCATTATCAGTAGACTTGCTCTATAAGAAATGAGAAAGAAAGTCCTTTAGCCTGAAATGAAAGGACACTGGACAGTAACTCAAATTGACATCAAAGAAAAAAAGAACACCAGTGAAGAAAACTACATAGGAAAATATAAAAGTCAGTGATAATGTACTTTTGATTTGTAACACCTCTTTTTCTTACATGATTTAATAGACAACTACATAAAGCAATAATTATAAACTATGTTGCAGGGCACACAATGTATGAAGATATAATTTGTATAAACATAAGCTTAAAGGAAACAGAGCTATTCAGGAGCAAAGTATTTACAAACTATTGGAACTAAGTTGGTATTAATTCAAACTAGACTATGATGAATTATGTTAAAGGTAACCCCCAAAGCAACCACTAAGAAAGTAACTAAAAATATGTAATAAAACAAAGGAGAAAGGAATTCAATGTTATACTACAAAAGCTTTATCTAACACAAAAAAGGTAGGGACTATCATAGGAATTGAGGAACAATATAAGTAAAATACATATAGAAAAAAAGAAAACTGGCAGAAGTCCTTCCTTATCACTAATTATATTTAAATGTAAACCTCACCAATTAAGTCAGAGATTGGCAGAATGGATTTTTAAAAAATGATTCAACTATATACTGTCTATAAAACACACATCTTTGATACAAAGACACAGATTGGTTGAAAGTTAAAAGTAAAAGATAGAAAAAAGTATTCCACATAAACAGTAACCAAAAGGGAACTGGAGTAGTTATACTACTCCCATGCAAAACAGACAAAAGATAAAGAAAGACATTTTATAATGACAAAAGGGTCAATCCACCAAGAAAACATAACAGTTCTCAGATATATATATATATATATATACACCTAACAAAAGAATCCCAAAATACATGAAGCAAAAACTGATAAAACTGAAGGGAGAAATATTTCAACAGTAGTGGAAACCTCAAAATCTCATTTCATTAAGGAATGGAACTATATAAAAGATAACCAAGGAACTAGAAGACTTGAACAACACTGTAAACTAACTAGACACAATAGAAATTTAAGACTATTTTACATAATATACATTCTTTTTAACTGCACATGTAAAATTCACCAAGACAGAAAGACCATATTCTGGCCCACACAACAAACTTTAATAAATTTAAAAAATTTGAGAACAAAGTATCTATTCATACCATACAGATTTACATTACAATTCAATAGTAAAAAGGTATCTAGAAAATGCCCCAAAATTTTTGCAATTAAATAATGAATAGTTAAAAGAAGAAATCTCAAGGAAATGAGTTACTCTGCCTTCTTCAGAAATGGATAAGCTGATCTTAAAATTCACATGGAATTACAAAGGACCCTGAAAAGCCACAACAATCTTGAAAAATGAACAGAATTCAAGGATTCACATTTGTTGATATCAAAATTTACTACAAAGCTACAGTGACCAAAACAGGGTGGTTACTCTAAGGCTAGACATGTAGATCAGTGGAATAGAACTGAGAGTCTGGAAATAAACCCATACATCTATAGTCAACTGATTTTCAACAATAGTACCAAGATAATGGAATTCAGGGGGCACAGGGATAACTGAAAAGCCATGAAGTTGGATCTTTGCATCTCACCATATAAAAAATTAACTCAATATGGCCCAAAGATGAAATATAAAAATGAACGCTATAAAACTTTTTTAAGAACACATAGGGGGAAACTTTCATACCTTGGATTTGGCAACATATTTTTATATATGAGACCAAACACACAAGCAACAACAAAAAAAAAACAAATGGACTTCATCAAAATTAAAAACTTCTGTTCATCAAAGGACACTATTAAATAAAGTAAAAGTCAATCCACACAATGTGATAAAGGGGTCTTGAAGTGACTGCAAAATGGCTACTAAATTTCTTTTTAGGGTGTTAAAAATATTCTGGAATTAGTTATGTTTTTTCCAAAATACAAACAGCAGTTGAGAATTCAACTAGAGAAATGTGTCCATGAAAAGTACACCTCATGGAAAGTTGTGAGGATTTTGTTTTCTCTTGTTCTTATTTTTCTTAACCTCAAAATACCTGATAGCCCAAAAATGTTTCTTAATAAAAGTTAACTTCTGGCATACATTAAAAATGGCCATAAATAAAAAACATATATATCCAAAAGCAATTCAAATAAAACTAATGTATCTTTGAAAACTAGTACATGCTTTAAACAAAAATGGCTGGTCTTCCTTTTTAAATACTAGCATCAGTCCCAAATAGGATTTAAAAAGGAACATCCAGTCAACTACTTTTGAAAAGATGAATGTAATGTGTCAATTTTAAAAATTTTTTTAAATTAACAAATATCAACAAAATGTAATTGCTTTTCCTAAAAACAAATATACTCAGTTTAAGTTCTCCAAAGCATAAGAAAAGAAATAATGTCTACATAAACAAGTTCTTTCTATTATTGTGTCAGAAGTTAGTATTAACATCTGATTCAGCAGGTAAAAATAAGTTTTATTCCAGAATAACTAGTGCATACCCTGAAAACACACATGCTTGAGAAATATAAATAGTTACATATTTGGCTATATACAGAAAATGGTGCTAATCTGGGTGTGACCATAGCTATTTTTACTGTAGCATGAAAGAAACTAGAACCTCCCTCTATACTACTCTGAGTTCCTCCAAGACAGTGAAATGCCACTCAACAGACCAAGGTTTCCAGAAAAATAAGCCTGTGACCTGTGACCTGTGCCATGAAAACCAGTGAGCTGCAGCTTGCTGAGAGCTTCAGAGGGACCCTCAGGCCACTTCCTGATTACCCACTGCTTCTCACCCAAACTTTGTAGAAAAGAGAATTAGCCCAATAATCATAAGCAATTAGCTATTCCTACATGTCCTTCAAGCTTGAAAAGTAATTTTAAAACCAGTATATAAACAGAAATTTCCAAAGCATTAATCAAAATAATTAACTCTTAAATCTGAAAGGGGAAAAAGAGAAGCCATAAAGCAAAAGTAAATCTACAGTGGCTTTAGGCCAATTCTTCAGACATCCTTCCACATGACAAAAAAATCAAAAGATGAATTGCGACTGAAGAACTGCATGATTATAATTGTTCTGTTGCAATCAGTTTTATTATACTTAAATTTATATTTTGCCATTCTCATAACGAAAGGATAAGGTACATTTACATTTTATATTGATGATGGTTTTTCTCTGATGTTAAAGTCTATTCCCCAAGACAGCTGCAATCCAACATTTCTTTATCTTCCTTCTAGATGGGAAGATGTACAAACAACTGGATTTCAAAGGCAACACTAACTGTATAAAAAGGTATGCCATATATCTGACATAATTGATTTTCCATACCCAAAGTCTCACCAAATAAAAAAGAACCTCAATGAAAGTGTCTCTTTTCTTACCAATCTAAACTTCAGATTTCTAGTATGTATGTATTTGATGTGACTGTATCTAAACTATACTGACTGGCTAAACTTCTTTAAACACTGAGAAATCAGTTTCAAACAAAATTACTTTAAAAATGGCACTCAGAATAGTAGTCTTTTTTCAAAATACTTTTGGTGATATGAAATAATGCTAGTAACTTTAAATATCTAAAAGAATACATAGGCCAAGAGCTTCTAAAATGTTAAAATCTATTAAATATTAGTTTGCTAATGTTTAATATCTCCTTAAAAGGATTCATTTTTTTAGTACTTTAAGTGATTAATAAATTATAAATAAAAAAAATTTTATTCACAAAATTATTCTAAATATGATTAATCATAATTTCATATATCTTAAAAGTATAGGGATTTGTATTTTCAAAAAATTATCTATTAGACAATAACAGAAACAAGTAACATTTCTCTACTTTAATAGTGAAATAACAAAAACATCTTTGAATCCAGAGTGCTAACAAAATACATAGTTGGTTAATATATTAAGTTTTTAGTAATACCATCATGTCATTATGCTGCTCATCACTATAGATTAAAAGTCAATTCATCATACAGAAGTAATCAAATTTAAAAATAGTAGACTATTATTAAATATATTTAATTCCTACTTCAAAAACATATTCTTTTAATAAGGTAAATGATAACTTGAAAATATTACTGACTAGTTAAGGTTTATGAGTACTGCTAAATACATTCTCTCTTTCACTCACTCTCTCTCTTTCTATATATATATATATATATATATATACATATACACATATACACACATACATAGGATGGCAGGCTTAAGAGTGGTAAGAGGTTAGACAGTGAGGTCAAACATTTTATCATTTTAAGACATGTACGTATTTTAGTGACCTCCGGTTCAGTCAGCAAAGACCACAAATAACCATACAGTGCAATTATGCCAGTTTGGGGAAACCACTTTTCTCATAATTTTATCAAGTCCATAAAGTGAATTCTGAAAAATCTTATGTAATATAGCATTATATAATATAAATTTTCAGTCATTTCTCTTTTGATGTACTTTTAAAAAAAGCCACAAAATGAATTAAAGTACTTTGCAGTTAATAAAACTAATGGCTAAGAGAACAGGGTCATAAATACAAGTTGAACAATATTGAAGAAAATTAGGGTACCTTATGAAGCATATTTTCTACTGTTCTCATATGATTAGCAACACATTCTTTGTCTCTAGAGAAAAAATAAATATTAGGTATTAGTAAAACCCAAGCCTTATGACAACTGTTATACATTTCAGTATAAGTCACTATTATTGAAAATAAGGATTATCATTATACTTCTAAAAGTGTATTATTCAATCATATTCACTGGTATATTTTCCACAATTAACTTTTTTTTTTAGGAGAGGAAGGCAGAGGCTTTTATTTAAAGATAAAGCGAGAGGACAGAGCTTCTGGCTTATGCCAGGAGGGGACAAAAGGGCCCCCACAATTAACTCTTATCTTCAGTTATATTGTCTACCATACATGAGGGGGAAAAAATCTTCAGGATATCTTCAAAGATTTAAAAAAAGTGAAAAAATAAGGAAAAAAACATGACTACACTATTGATTTAAAATTTACTGAAAAGGCTATAACTTTTACCCTTTTGGTTTCGAATGAAAAAGACTTTCAAAAACTTACTGACAGAGATATATTATAAATGGCTATACTATGCAAAGTAACATTTTGCTTGCTACATAGGCTTTTTGTGCTGTAACAAATACACAAAAACCCCTCTATGACCTTGATTAGAAATATGCAAAGCTACCAGTTTCTTCTATCAGACCTGTGTATAGAATTTGGTCTTAATAATGAAATTGAAAATTTGGGTGAAAATGCTGAGGACAAAAATTTAATGGTAATTACAAATAAAAACTATAAATAACATATTAACTTTCCAAATTTCAAATAAACTTTCTTATGTGCCTGTGGTCACAGATAATAAACATGACAAATTCCCAAATTAGCAGCAATGTTTTGAAGACACAATATGAATCCAGAGGTTTTATAATCTTTTCATTTATCTTAGAATTTTCAGAGCTGTAAGGTGCACTACTGATTACATAGGCTAAGAAGTCCACTTGACATGAGGGGACTGAGACTGAACAATGATAACAAAAAGTTGATTTAGTCAAATTATTGGAAAATAACAATCACATATGCCTAATATGATAGTGCAATGTTATGAGCTTTACAATTTCAAAAAAACTATTGGTGGGTATTCAAACATGTCAATATTTTGACCTTATATAAATTCATTTTTTCATTATGTGTAAGCAATTTCCTAAGCCCACCAACAAACCTGTAGATGGCCTAAGATTGCAGGTTCCCCATTCTGTAATTTAGTTTATAGACTATATTCATATTTCGTGATATCTCATACTTAACAAGAGAATTTGTCTCAAAGAAGTTTTAAATTAATATATGTATATTTACAAGTACAGGAATCCAGAATTCCAAATTTAGAAAACACTGATTCTATAAAATTAGATTTCTTTAATCCATAAAATAGATTTTCTTTAAGCCATGTTGTCGTACAAAGGACTGTCAAAGTATTCCATGAAATTTGATGTGGGGAACAAATAAAAATACCCAAGAGAACTGGTCAATTTGAACTTCACAGTGTATGTCAACTTGATTACCTGGTAAAAGGAGAAACACTCCCATCACATTTACACTCTGAAACCTGTATGTTGTTTCTGTCCACTCTGAAGACATATATTTTTTTATACTAAACATATTGGAATATACAGCTATAAAAGTAAATGAATTTTCCCTGATCAGTATGTTTTAATTACACTTAAAAAGATGCTGTGACAGACGTGTTGACTGTATACTAACATCTCTTTATGTAACTATTACTTGCAATATCAGTATATCATAATATAATGGGGGGATACTGGGGCAGAAGGGATAAGGAGTGAGTGATAGGAGAAACTGTGCAAAACTTTTAATTAAAGAATCTTGGTATTTCAGGTTAATGAAAACATGATTTCAAACATGCAACACTACAACAGAGCCCAGAAACACATTAGAGGTTGTATAGAAACTTAATACTTTTCTGAGTTTTCTCAATAAAATAACACAGTTAGTATGTTGACTTAAGAGTTTTTCTTTTTTGAGGATATATCAGAGAATTTCAAAGAAAGACAGCTGTACTTTTGTTTTCTAACACTGTATTATCCAGGGCTAAAACCCGGAGCATGAAAGTAAGAATTGATCTTTTCTCTGTTTTAAGTGATCTCCCCAAGGCCCAAATGCTCACTTGGCTGCCATGCGGAGGGCACTCTCTGCATCATGGATGTTCTCCTCCAGTCGACGCTTGTCCTGCTCCAGCTGGGTAAGATGTCTATTGAGCTGACGCAGAGATTGATCTTTTCTTCTCAGCTCCATCTTTGCCTCGGAGAGACTCTGCAAGCAGACAGAAAACAGAGTTACTTGTCAGCCCTGATAATTAACTTCAATTTATGCCATAGGCTATTAAACAAAGAAGGATACAGACTGACTGAGAAGTAGACTTGGGTCATTACACAGCAAGGTTTAACAAATTTTCTGCAAAAATTTTACATACTTACTAATTAGAAATGATAGAACCGATAAGATTTTGAAAAATGTTTAGCTACAAAATACAACTCTATTTTATATTTCTAAATACTGCAAGACAACTACATTCTATTCTTACTAAAAAAAACCTGATTATAAAAACCTCAAGTTGCATTTTATTTTAATGATGAAAAAACAGAGATTTTAGGGGAAATAACACATGAAATATAAAGTTTATTTAAAATAAGAACTACCATGTGCCCAAACTGTGTCTGTAATTGAGAGGAAGGTGGATTAGGATACCTACAAAAGAATGGGGAACCAAAGATGTAAAAGTACCACTACTTTATTTATAAATATGCAATAGTCAAGTTGCTATAGACATCTCAGTGAACGAACAAACAGGATTCCAAAATAAAATTCACTTGCTTCCCATTAAATAACTCTCATGTCAAGGATAGCAACACAAATGTGATCAACATGTTTCATTTAACAGAGGAAGTTACAAATGATACTGGCATTCAGAATTACTTATGCTCCATACATATTTTCCTAGTCACACAAGTATAAAATCTGTTGATTGATATTTACTATTTGTTTTAATTTGAAATACTCCCTCAGCAAAAAATTTCAAGATGCAAGTGTGCAACCTAATCTTGGAATTTTAAGGCTAAAGTCCTTAGAATCAGAACCTCACAATTTAAGAGTATTTTCTAGACCTAACTTATCATTCTAGGGTATAAAGCAGTATGGGAATCAGAGGGTCCCTTAGCACTAAAAATCTACTGATTTCTTTTGCCTATAAAATTTCTAGAATATGAACTTATCAAACAGTACTTCAATCATATCTGCTGAACAGTAAGATAAATCATATGTATGATTACATACACATAATATTTTTTCTTTTAGCTCAGAGTTTAGCCACAAACTAATGTCCACAACTATGCTTCAAATATCCAGTAATGACTAACCAAAATGCTATAATTTCATTTTTAAAACTCTTCCAACAATATTCTTTCCATGCATTCACAATAGGTAGTATAGAAAATCTCTACATGAAGCTAAAACAATTAATTCACTTTAAACACTAGTAAACTGAAAGCAGTGATCAAATTAGGTATTTAAAAATTTTTAAATTCAGTATTTCACTTTTCAAACAATCAAGTATCTTTCAAGACAAATACAAGACAAAAAACTAAAAGTAAGCAAACTAAAAATATGACAAAAACTTTAAATTTTTTTAAATTAAAAAAATAGATATTATATTTTATTTTGTATCTTTAGTATTAACAGATCTTCAAGAACACACCACTATGGAAATAGTCACTGATTCAAACCAACTTTTAAAAGACAACAAAGAACAGACTTTAAAAGCCATGCTAAACCTTATTTTGTGCCAATGTTAAGATATTTAGAGGCACTGAGGCATCATGAGATTTGTTTATTTAAAAAAAAAACCAATTTGAGTCCTTTTAAGTCAGTATTTCTGACATCTTTCAGGTAATAAAAAATGCCATTTTTCAGAGATGAAGATAAAACTAACGATCCACCACCAGCTACACACACATAAAGCTTGAAATCTTTTTCCAACAGAAATAATGGATTTGTGTAAATCTATTCAAATTCTCTTGCCCAGTAACTCTTATGACTAGAGGTGTATATTTCTGAGGGCTATTCAGGATATTGTCTCTAGCCTTGTCCACACTGAAGCTCACTGGTCCAATCTGAGAGAAACCCAAGACCTCGGAATTATTATAAAACTACATTTGACTTTTCAGCCAATCCCATGACATCCTTTCAAAGAAGATAATAACTCATAGAATTAGAATTTCTACTATACATCTAAATCTCCTTGCTTCCTTTGGTTTTCATTTTCACCTCTCAGGAGCAATGGCAAGAAGCCACCCAACTCCTAAAACTTGCACTATTTCAGAGGCATAGCTGAATAGTTTACTCTAAAACTGAAATTACAGAAAATTAACAAAAAGCAGTAAAATAAAGTGATATAGATCACACTTCCTTAGTGTGAAAATGAAAAGATAACATCATTTTTAGAAAAAAGAATTTTCATAATTATTTAACTTACACACAGTATTCTCATTGTAAAGAGTTGAGGGACATCACAATGGAGTCTCTACACATCAATGGATCCTAAGATTCACGGAATTGTGTGCAAAACACCAAGACATAACAATGATTCAATAATGTCTTTTCCCTAATACTCACCTTTTTAGTTTCTGATGACAAAAGTAGACTCTTTAAAAATCCTAACACTGAATTTTAAAGAAAGAAATATGTATTTAATATACATATATATAGTAACACATATATATCTACATCATATGTAATATATATGAAAATTTTTAAGTTTAACTTTTCTTTTTCCTGTTCAGATTTATCTAATTAAAACCCATGATAAACTTTATGGACTCTAATATTTCCAACCAAACGACTGAAACCAAGAGGGTGTGCCTCCAGGCAGCAAGGCAACAATGATAAGCAGCAGGTTAGCCACTAATTTCTCAACCAGGGTAGATTGTGAAAGTGTGATGTTCTGATATCCAAGAAACTGTTCAGGAGAGAATAGGATAAATCAAGTTTAATAACTCTGCTCCTAATTGTTCCCCCAATGCTCAACTCTAATTACTTGGAGAACTCTCCTGACTGTCACCTGATATTAAGTTGTTGGAGGCTGAGCCTGGAACAGCGAGATAATCAATAAACATTTAGTGGGGAGAAGAATGAAGATCCTGTTAAGCAGTGGGAACTTGCAGCACCCAAAGCCCTTCTGCTCATGAGAAAACCTATGGGACAGCCATCGTGATTGCAAAGCAATAATCCAAAGCACTGTTTTCAGGCCTTGAGGCCTTTAGGCAACAGTACGTTTGAGGAAAAAAGGTTAACACGGTCACCCTAATTACAGCCCACTTTCACATACTTCATATATAAGCGAAGACAAGCCAATTAGGTAGAAAGGAAGATAAGGGAAGTTTTATTTGTATACTAATTAAACCCCTGATGAAATTAAAGGAAAAACATACAGCTCTGTAATTGTGTCTGAGAAAGGTCACTTCAGGTTCAGTTATCAGAACAGCACAGCCTTGAGATATTTCACTTAATCCACAATACAGCCCTCATTTTGTACTCAGGTCTTAATATTTACAAAAAAAAAAAAACAACTCAAAGCCTGATACTGCATTTATCTTTAAACTGTGTTATGAACAATTTTAGCTGTTAGAAAGTTAATGCTAAATATGATAACAAGTTTTTTTTAATTCCACCTACAAAAGAACCAGTGCCATATTATTTATCAACGATTTCAACTTTTCACTTGAAATCCATGTTTTAAAGCAAATTTTTAAAACAAAATCCCAAACTGACTGTTTTTCAAAAGCTATTCTGCAATATATGTATTGTATTCTTTTTTAGGTAATGATGTTATTGCTCACCTTCATGTACATCTCTCATAGTCTGGGGGGAAAAGCCAATGCTTTCACTAAACAAGTCTTATAAGAAGATATTTTAAATCTCACTGTTTTCCTAAGATGGCCATGAAAAGCTATTTACTACTAATAAAAGCTGGTGGGAAAAATATGGATACCAAGGAAGCAGTTAAGTACAGGGAAAGTTTAGGGATAGACTACATAGCAGATGTGACTATTAAAAGATGCACACATTTTTTAAATGTTTTTTTCCTTATCTATAATTCCTGAGATTTCTATAACAAACATGTATTACTATTGAATAGAAATACAAATTATTTTTTAAGTCAAACATAATTTCTTATTTCTAAAGCTTTGAATGTTATGGCTAACAAATTTTTTGTAATGAATTGTGAGTATAATTGAAATCCTGTTAGTTTGTAAATATGAAAACACTATACCGTGGAAATTGTTTTAAGTACCAGTTTACTGAGATAGAATTTACATGCCATTTGTGAAAAGAAACATCTTAAATGGAGTCAAGAATGGCCTAAAGTGGAGCTGGGAGGCTACTGCAGAGATTGGCTGTGTGCACAGGTCTATGTAGACAGAAGAATGAATTTCTGGACTGTGCTACCCACAAGAGCCTACATCCTACCGCAGTTCTCAGAATGAGGCTTATTTTGCTGAACTCCAGTCTAGCAACTAACATAATAATCCATCCTGTATGAACCAATATCAGCTATTTTTTTAATAGCAATCATAATTCTTTCAAAACAACTTATGTAAGCCTGCAATTTCTGCCTTTAAAACTGTCTTTTTCCTCCCCCTTTGAGCACATTTCAGGTTCCTTCTGAATGTGTGTCTCTCAGATTTGAATTCCTAAAGACCTCAAAATTTTGGTTTGCTTTGCAGTCCCAGTTCTTTATTGTTTGCATTACATGGTGTCAGAAGTGGGATTCAAAGCCACTGCCTCCAACCCCAGCACTACCATGGATTCAAATAAGGTACCTATAAGAGTCCACTGTGCTCTGTTGTCTCCTACATGCCTTTGCATTATAATGGTTAAGTCCTCTTGGACTGAACCTCTCACTGTGCTTGACATTCAGGTTCATTTGGATGTTCTCTGTTACCAGCTTTTGTCTAAGGGACTAAATATTTCTATCTGATGAGTAATTACTCCTTTGCCCTTTTGTCTAAAGTATTCTTCTTTGTAAAATGGGGGTTCATACTCTAGGGAACAATTGCTGAGCAACCATCTTCTGAAACTCCTGATAGATTTATGTAAAAAAATTATGAGCCCTAGTCCTGCAAATTTCTTTTGCACTAGACTGATGATTTACAGCTAAATTAGCCAGCCTGGGTTCCTTTGAGATTCCTGAACTGTTTATCTGTGCAATCAACTAGAAAAAGTCTCTAAAACTAAACAGCTTGAATGGGATACATATTTTAATTGGCATTTTGAGGCCTCTGAACATGCAAGTGACTCAAAAATTGCTTCCTTTCAGAACACCAATTTCAAATTGGCTAAAGATAATTCTGAATTATCTCAAGATATACCAAGTTGGAAGAGACTTCTAAAGACTCTTGCAGTTTTGCCTCTACTTCTGTTCCTTTTTCCTGCTTGTCCTCCTCCTATTTATCATTCATTTGATAAACTTTCTTTTTACAATGAGCCATTACAGCCACTGATAACTTGCTACACACTGTAGAAGAAATAATCATGAGCACTTCACTGACCCTTTATGTACCCCATTCTGTGGAAGCCTTGCTTACCACTCACCACACTCAACATTTCTGTTAACCAACCACCTATGAAATTCTTTTACTGTCTTCCTCTAATATGACTACCGGTCAATGTGAGTCCCTAAGCCCTGCTACTCTCCTTTTCTGCCTTCTGATGAAACTCCACAGAACTGCCTATTGTTGACCAACCACATATTAACTCCCTGATTTGAATTACAGGAAACTCTTTTTATTAATACTAAACTAATTTGGTTTACTCATGATTCTCACTTGAAGGATAAAATGGGCCATCATCAAGCAGGGTATTCAATTGCTTCACTAAATTAAATCCTTGAGGCCAAGTCATTGTCTCGGGCAACCTGTCCAGCAGACAGAACCTTACCTTTGAGTGTAGCTCGCACCCTGACCAAAGACAAAAGGGTCAACAATTATACTGACAACAGGAATGCCTTTGGTATTATCCACGACTTTGGCATGCTTTGGAAGCAAAAAGGTTTTAACTTCTGAACAAAAGATTTAAAAAATAGTGTTTATGTCTTAGACGTCTTAGAGGCCATTCAATTACCTAAATTCTTAACAATTATAAAAATCCCTGGAAAGAAAGCAAAGACAATTTTATTTGGCTGATATTGTCACTAAATTAGAAGCATTACAAGAGTCTTAGTTCATACTGGAGGCCCCTATGCAACCAGCACAGGTGAATGAAAACCTGAAAGGCAACATTTTACAAGCACAGCACCTAGTTGCTTGACAACACAAAGAGAAATGGTGAAAACAGGTTGGAAACGTGACAACCCTCCCCACTACGATAAAAATATGTGGGCAGGCCCAAATAACCAAATGCTCATTTCTGAGTCCATATATCATATTTTACAACAATTTGACTGACTAGAATACCAACAAAATAGTTTTATGGAGAAGCCAATGTTACTGGAAGCCATCTCCTAGTATTACTTCCCCAATATATCAGCAATGCCACATTTGTCTAAAACATAACCCTGGAAAACCCAATTCATACCTCTGTGGATCACTTTGCCGTACCTTGGGGGGCCTTTTCATGTTTATCAAATAGATTTTATCCAATTGCCTCCTTCTCAAAGATATAAATATGTACTAGTGATGGTTTTCAAGTACTCTCAGTGGGCAAAAGTACTCCCATGTCAAAGGGCTACAGCCTCAGCAGGCACTAAAATACTTTTTAAAAGGATTTTTCCAAATTAGGGAATCCTTGTTGAGCTCCACAGTGACTGGGGAACCCACTTTACAGGACAAATTCTACAATAATATGTGAGATTTGGCCAGTACTACAACATTTCCATTTTGCTTATCATCCCCAGTCCTCTGGCCTTGTGGAATGCACAAAAGGGGTGATTAAAACTCAAATGGCAAAACCTGTTGACTCTTTCAGCTGCCCTGGCCCACAGCCCTTGCCTTAGTACTGCTTAACCAAAGGTCTACCCCCTTCAGCAAACATAAATTATCTCCCTTTGAAATTATTACTAAAAGATCTATAAGACTGGACCAAAGGAATGTATAAATCTGCCTTAATAAAAAGAGACCTCCTCATCTATTGTAAAGAACTTACAGGAGTCCTTGAAAATAATTCAAAGCTCATTGAGCAGTCTTTCCACTGCATGCTGCTGGGAGACAGTCTTCATGATCACAACCTCCAGCCTGGAGATCCTGTGTACCTAAAGCATCACCTCCACAAAATTCCCTGCAACTTCACGGAACAGGGCCATATCCGGTATTGTCAGCTAACTTCTGTGATGCTAAATTTAAGGGCATTGACTCATGGATTCATGTTTCTCATCTAAAAAAGGCATTCTCTCTGACTGGAATTTCGACCTGTTGGAAACCTCCAATTAAGATTTCTAGACCACACCAGGACCAAAAACAATCTGGGCAAGAAGCAGACAGCATCTCAAGTAGATAACTTTCCCAAGAGTTGGGACCAGGCCTGTATAACCTCACAACGGACTCTTACTAATGTCTCATGTTCATGAAATATTTGGAATAATCCTTCTTATGGTGCACATTTCAGCACTCTTGTTTTCCTATTTGTACCCAGCAATTTTAACTACTTGTTTAATTGGTATCAAACACGAAACACTTCTGATCCTACTTATTAACCCAAATTAGAGGGACTAAATGGCAGGGAAATACTGTACTTCAAATATCGTACGTAATAGGGAGCTCTGGTAACCTTTCTGACTATTATGTCAATCTCAGCCCTCTGCTGGTTATGGAAAATCAGATCTTTTTGGTCATACCCATTTACAACTCCACCTTTCTCTCTAATTTTAATGTAAACCAGACTCCCCCCTCTGATCATACCTGTGGAGTTAAAATGGTTTTGCCTCTCAGAAAAGGAAATCCTCCTGGCTTCACCTATACCCCTCCCAAAACACCAGAAAGAAGAACTTCCAATAACCTAATAATTCATCAAGAACTACCAGCCTCCTTCAATTGGCTCTAATGGACATGGCCAAGGCACAAATTAGCAGACGCTCTCCCTTCAATCCCCCAGTAAAAGATTCTTCCAGCTAAACTTTGAGAAAGACAGTAGTCCTCTTTCTGTCTGCTCAAATAAGAAAGACCACTGGTTTCCTCTTATCTTGCTCCCTGATACCAACAAATGAGCTCATAAATAACCAGACCTTAGCAGGAATATTTTGCACCCCTACAAGATACATTTTTGCCTGTACTCATAAGGGGAAACCTGGGACATGTGATTGCCTAGACAGCTGGAAAATGGCAAGACAAAAGTTAATATTTCTGGATGTTAAGGAAATCATCCAACATAGTTCTTTCTCATACAGTACAGTATAGCAGTGCTTTAGACCATTAGGCCAGCAAGGAAAACTAAGCCCCAGGAGATATTACTTTTATAGATTTTCTTTTGTCTAATTGGAAATATCTATGGATCCACATTCCTACAGACTAAAAGCTAATGGCTTATTCAATTTGGTATAAAGTTAGTCACACAAAATGGAAGGCAAGATACAACACAAGTGTTACAGAGAACTAAGCTACATTTCCTAGGTCAGAGTAAAAACATCTACAATTTTCTTTTAAACTTTATGCCTATCTGATTGTAACTAGTAATAAACATTCCTAGGCTGTGATAAATTGGGTAAAACATCTCAGGACACTAAAACTAATGGAAAAGGAAATAACACTGTATTCAGCCCTATATTATGACATGATAACTAGAAAATTATATTAATCAAGAATTGTGTACCTACCAGGTGGATCAAACTATGCAGTCTGCCACAGAATGTATAAAATGATAGAACCACCGTATTCACAATTGGGTACACAAGTTAGGGATGAAACTAAAGAATAAGATATTTTATTACAACCCTTAAATAGAATTCGTGCCTCATATCGAATTTACCGAGTATCATAATTCCTCCAGGTGGTAAAGATACCTCGAGACAAGTGCTGGGCATAGAAGCCACAGGGCATAAATCTGCAAAGAAGTAAAAAGCTAACCTTTGCAAACAATATGGCTTCTTTCTCACTTACCAACTTTACATTTCCCTGTATGGCCCCGGAAGATGACTGGTTAGCCAGAGACAGGCACAGTCGCAGGGGGGCCATCAGGTGAGAATTTGGGGATCAACAGAGGTGAGGCTCAGAACCTCACCCCCCCTGCTTTGAGAGAAATCTTCTGCATCCGTGGATGTCTTGCTGCCCTTGTCTAGCCTGGATTAATACTTAGTCCATAGGCACACACCTGATCATCTGATCATCTACATTTGCCTTCTTACAGCACTAAACTATGTTTTCTACCTTTATCTTGCATCTACCTACCACTTCAGCATTTTATTAAAAATAAAAATAATAATAATAATAGGAGAAATGTGGGATCAACATATAAATCAAGTACAAAAATCAAACGAATATTCATATTTGATCATAATGCATGATCAAAACCGAAAGTTTCTGTGATGAATGCCCTTGTACTGTTCACCATGTAAGAATTTATTCACTATGTAAGAATTCGTTCACCATGTAAGAACTTGTTTGTTATGCTTCAGAAGATTGGAGACTGACGAGAATTAGGCTTGAGATGGATTAATGATTGTACATTGAGCGTTGTCCCCCCTATACTGAATTTTATTGTTGTTAACAACCATTTGATCAATAAATATGAGAGATGCCCTCTCAAAAAAAAAAAAAAGATATTTTATAACAAAATGTGAATATCTGAGAAGAAATTAGAGAATTTACAATAAATACACAATAAATAAAAGATGCTGGTATGTGGCAACATTAATACATGAATAAATTTCAGTCTTCATATTCTATATTTTATATACATAATTTGAATTAAAATTTCTGCAATTTTAAGTCATCTTCCTTAGAAACACTGTCTTTTATAATTTTCTAATAATAATCCTATGCAGAAGGTAGGTGACACATTTATAAACTGAAGCCGAAGATCAAATAACTTATCCACTTTTGGGGCTGAATAAACAACAGTCCTAGTTAGAACTCAATGGCTGGTAAAACAGCAAATGTGAAAGTCCATTAAAGTCTACAGAAATTTAATATGCATAATTAATGCAACACACTTCTACATGGAGTGTCATTACATAGTTTTCTTTATATCCCCACCTATTTGTAGTAATTTATGAGTTTTTAGGTTAAGTCTACATTATTTTTTAGAAAAATTATTTCTATCACACTTGAAAAAGATAAAAGGAAATTAACAGAAACAGTTTTATATATGAATTATATAAGTTATAATAAGTTGCTTTTATACATAGGCCATATGGTAGATGATTACCAAAAAATGGAACAAATGAGCAATGAAAATTCACCTTTAAAATTTCAAAGTATGCTATAAGATTTTGTTGTATAAAGCTTTATGGTTATTGGTGACATATTCTCAAATACTCCTTTGAAAATGTCCTCCTAAACTCCATCAATATAAAAGGAAAAAGTTAATCCTTCCTAGTAAACTAACTCAAAGTGAGCAACAGTAAAATGAAGTGGAACGAAAAGGAACCTCATAAAAGTTCAAAATACGCTGAATACTGTTTGTTCTAAGCCTCACATATACACCACAGAACTCTGGTAAACTAGAAGTCTTTAGATAATAATGAGGTAAAGTGGGAGGGAAATAGTTAAAACACATTTTGAATGACAAAAAATGAGGATAATAAAGAGAATCACGAGAGCCTTCTCAACTGGAAAATACACTCAGCACAGAACAGGCAGAGTGATAGGCAGATTTATTGTTGACACATGGCATGTTAAGCAGTAATGTGGCAGCAATGTTTTCTCAGACTATAAAACAAATAGTATTTAGTTGCATTACAGACCTTATGAGACAGAGACTAGCCACAGGTGATGACCACTATGATGCTGCTATAATAAAATAAGCTCTTATATGACAGACGTCTAAGTTCTCTCTATGAATACCTAAGACATACAAGGGGCGAGAAAGCATATACATTCTTCTGCTGGGCCTCATCAGCTACGGACTACTCAGCAGGTTCCATGAACTTCACACAGCTGACAATATTAACTATGCAGAGATATAAAGAGCTGCTGATTTCCCTGACAAAAATTGAAGAGTCACACTATGAACTAGTTTGTAGAAAAATATTCAGAATTAAATATTGTTTTAAAAATCAGTTGTGAATTACCTAGAACTAAGAAGAACTTGAAAAAAATATGAATAATTTACAAAGAGTTTCATATAGTTGGGTTCCTGACATTCAAATAAAAAGAAATTATCATTGGAAGAACTTTTCAATTTCAAGAATTCTTGTTGTGATGTAATTAAATGCTAGGGGAGATAACCCTGTATGATAATTACAACACCCTTACATTCATATTTTCATTGTACTACAGAACTTAAGTGACTATCTTGAATACACTACATATTAAATCATATTAATAAAAATAAATCAAATAGCAACTGAGTAAAATCAATTATTGAAGAGAATCTGAAGGTCTAATTTAAAATAGAAAAATAAACTTAGCTCTTGTAGACTTAAGTATAAATAAAAAAAATCTGAGTTTTTCCCTTAAAAGTTGATTCATTGAATGAATTTTTGTGTATTAAGTATCTTATCACCAATTTCTATCTTAATTTTAGAGGTATATTCACAGGGGAAAAATGATGAACAGCACATTCACTATCACTATCCCCTTTGTACGAAGGGTAGTCTGTTGTTAAACAATGTCTGTCATTTTGTAAGTGTTCAACAAATGTTTACTATTATAACTTACTTTTCTGCAAATAGGGGGTGGAGGAAGGAGTGGAATAGCTTGAGTGAAACCTGAACCATATCATCATCATCATACAAGCTTTTTATTGTTATATTAATTCATGTGATTCTTCATAGTCCAGTGAGGTAGATTATATTGCCATTCCTATTTTACACTCAAGGAAACTAAGAAACAGGGAAGTTTAGGCATGATCCCAAGGTCCTGCAACTACTAAATGAGTTTATGCCAAATGTGAGCCCAGGAATTCTACACCCAAACCCTCATTCTTCATCCTGCACTATATACTACAAAGACACTACTACCTCTCCAGACTTTCCATAAAATCCACTAACTGGGAAACCCCACGGAAATGTGGAACTAATATTTCATCCATTTATCAAGTTCTCAGTAAAGTTACTGAGGTATTTCAATCTATTTAATTGGCTGCTATCTCTATATTGAAATAAACTTCTAAAAGAACTTTGGTGTTACATATACTTTCAACATCAAAAATCAAAGCGTGCACAATTTCAGATTCCATGTAAAAGAAAGTAGCATCACTGTCATCACCTATTAAATAAAAAATAAATACTTGCAAACTAAGGATGAATCATATAGCTTGCATTGCAGCACAGAATTTTATATAATTCAAGACCCCACTGGACTGCTCCATTTTTTTTTTTAACCTTTCAAAAAGCAACAGAGTTCTCTATGTCTCTTTTTCTTTATAAGTAAGCAACAATAGCATTGAGCTTTCCCTACAGATCTTGAAATTTGGCTGCAGAGTATAACCTCAACTTTCAAATATTTATTACAGGATCTCCATGCAATCATATCAGTATACCAAGTCCTATAATATTAGCACTTGTAGCTAAATCCCCCTGTTAAGATCTTAGCTAGTATGTGAAAAGTCATCTATGTGTCACATTTAATCCAAAAATGCCATCCTTAAAGAAGGGATATCACACAGTCTATGTTATAATGTTATAGTAACAGAAGAATTACTAATTAATACTGATATTTGTTAATAAAAGATATGAAAGTAGGGTTGCATTGACCTAAAGAATTCCATTATACTTGCCTTGAAAAGGATAAGGGAGAGGATGTGGGGAAAAGAAAAGGAAATGAGAGAGAGATCAACAATTCAAATCAGTAGTTCTGGTGCCACTCCACAAACATTTACCTGCAGCGAGCCTGTAAGCAGTTGACTCGGACAAAGCCACCAGCGACTCCAACAAAACCTGCTGCCTCACCTGGCTGCCCTCATTCCCTGTATGCCTCTGATGCTGCAAATTCTCCAAATGGAAGTAAAAGTGAGAGTGAGCCTCCTGTGTAAAAGACATATTATCATTCAATCTGGCCCCTGAATGGAAATCAAGCTCCTCAGTTGGTGCCCAACTGAAAACATGGCAACATATTCCAACATGGAAGAAAACCTGGCTGTTTTGGATTTGATGAGAATATGTCACCTCTCATTTGGCAGCTCCCAGAGGGACTTTTGAGAGGAATAAAAACAAACAGAAACAGTTTATTGAATTGGTAGACTGACAGGGGTAAAAATGAATAAATAAAATGGCCTAAACATCTTCCCACTAATAACATTAAATATTCTGTTGATTCCCCTAAGGCATTCTTAAAGATATATTTGACTATACAAGATTTTTGCCTCATACTGATTCTGAAACCTTACTTCAACCTAGGATGACTCTACTGTATCCACTTCATCCAGCACACATTTACTGCATACCTGTGCATGCCAAAGCCATTTATAATAATAACAGAAAACACTTTCCGAGCATCTTATGCCAGGCATTATTAACACACTTAGTCCTCATAACAACTCTGTGAGGTAAGTACTTTCATTATTCCCATTTCACATGAGGAAACAGAGGCCCAGAGTTTAAAGAACTTGCCCAATATTACACAGAGCCAGAGTTCAAAGCCAGGAAGTCTAACATGTAAATAAATAAATAAAAAGGATATACTCTCTTAGAAATGACTTCCTATCTAGAAAGATGAGTAGAAGTTTAAAAAGCAGCTCATACTAAAGCCAGGTGGTCAGCCTTGTGAAAAACATTCTCAGCAGAATAGAATGGCATGTTCTGGAGAATACAAGAGGTAAGGTATGGCTGAAGGATACAATGCTACTGAGAGTAGTAGGAGAAAAAACTAGAAAGGTACATGTAAGGCCAGATTAGGTCAGAAAACTAGAATTTGAATCATGCAAATAATTTTCCTCAGTGCCTCACAGAGTTGCATCAAACAACTTGGAGGGAACGCTTCAGTTAGTGGCCTCCCGACCCCATCCTTCTTTCAACTAGAGTTTGCTTTAATGTTGTCTATGAGCTTTTGTATAACATTTTGTTCAAAGAAGGGTTCTGTGGCTAAGCACTCGCCAACTGTTGTCACAGAAAGCCATGGGAAGCTGCTGAAAGCTTTGCAGCCGTGGAGCAGCCCTCTCTGATCTCCGTCTCCAGGATCTGATACACAAAGCATACCACCACATCAGAATAAATACAAGAGACCGCTCTGGCCACACTGCAACAGCTTATTTACATCTTCAGATAGACTCTAATGAAACTCTAACAAGATTTCACCTATGAGTATAAAGATTCAGTGATATACTAGATTAAGAAGGATTGTTAGAAGAACTGACTTGTAACAGTTTTCTTTAGTACACTAAAGACTGTTATGTCAAATTCAGTTTTACATTACTCAGACAGGAAGTGTGTATTAAATACTTACTTGATATAAATGCAGCATTCTAGCAATATACTTTCTAATAACTACATGAAATCCTACAAATTACTGGAATCATATGACAGGGAGCCATGAGTCACAACAGAACTATATGATTAAAAGGATATATTATTTTAGTATCACCAAAAAGTTGACTAATAACTGAACGTAGAGACTGTTTCATAAAGAGAACTACACTATTTGGTCTATAGTTAAAAAAAAAAATTTGTTTGCATTTTACCAATAACAAATTATTACATTGGGTTATTTTGAAGAAAAAAATATTAGAAAAACACATACCACTAGCAATGACCACTAAGTGAGGTTTCTAAATAACTAAAACGGTTGGTTTCAACTTTCTCATTATGTGATAATGAACCATGAAAGTCATTTTTTACCATATCTGCGTGAAATACGTAATTTTTAATCCCTCCTCATTCCTGTCAATTGTAGAAAAAGATACTGAAGCCGAGCAACACAGACGGAGTTAAGACACAGATGAAGGCTCACCTCTTCAACAACTAGTTTCAACAACACTTAGCAAATTCAAACAAAGTACTGGGAAAAAGCAGAGAGCTGGAGCCAAGCCTCAGTGCAATTTCTTAAGAAACTGTGCTTAGGAAAACTTATGTCTTTGGATTTTAACAGTGGAAAATACGTATATGTATATATTCCGGGGAAGAAACAATATAGCAAAACACATTATTTTATAAGCTTTGCTTCAAATGGCATTTTCCTGTGTGAGGATGTATGTGCATGAGTGTATATGTGTGTATGTCGTGTGTACACACATGTATGTATACATACTCAATAAACACTATCATTTTGAGTATAAAGAACTCCTCATAAAATTCGTGTGGTTCACATTTCTGATACCTCTGTAACCAACCCATTCACCTGAAGAAAAACACAGCTGTTCTATCCTTCAGGATGAGCGAGATCACCATCTAGCGGTGACTCCTTGAAATGTCAGGCATATGGCTTCTGGAGCCTAGAAAAAACTTCATAAATGTGGTTTAACAGAGTCCACATATTCTAGAACATTGAATTTCATTTAAATAAAACAGCAGAATACACTGAGTAACCTTTTTCTTTTTACACTAAGAAAAACTCTACAGCATGAAAGCAAAGTTCCAACTAGACACACGGCTCCCTGTTTGCAACCCCCCTAGCAAACTTGGGAGAAGAGTTACAGATGTTAAAATATCAAGTTCTACCAAACAGGGTCAATATAGCTAATCAGAAAACAAATTCTTCATCTTTTCTGTATTTTTTAAAATAAAAAACTTAGTTATTGTAGTAGACTGTAGTTGTACCACCTCCCAAAGGATAAAGTATAGTCTCCTATCCCACCAATATCTGGCTTGATCATGTAACTGGTGATGCCTATTCTGGAAAGATTATGTATTTCCTATCCTGTCAGATTTAGGAGTGCCCACGTCTCTTTCTTTGGCCAATGAAATGTGGGCAGAAGTAAAATAACATCACTTCCTAGCATACATGAGACCAGCAATGTCCTGTATAGAAATCTTTACCTTGAGAACAGCAGTGTCCAAGATAGGGGCCACTCTATCAGCCCTAGTCATAGACGGAGGGCTGAAGTACAAGCACCCATGGAGCAGAAGCACAGCTGATTCATGATGGCAATGCATAATGTGTGAGAAGGCACTTGTTGTAAGGCCACTAAAGTTTTGGAATCATTCGTTACTGCAACATTACACAGGGCATCCTGACTGATACAGTTCTATGCCCACATATGGCAATTTACTCTAGAATTTATACACCTATGACATCAGTGGATATTTAGGAAACCAGTCCGTTGCCTGATTTAAGAAATGAATTTTAACTAAATATCTAAATAACTAAATATTTAACTAAATAACTAAATGAAAGCAAGTCATTTGATTTTTAGTTAGTATAAAAATATAAAAGTATATTATTATATTTTCAAAATATACTGAGAATACACACTATGTATTGAAATACATGTATTCATACAGTTATAATCCATAAAACACATTTTCTACCAAAACTTTCCCTAACTTATATTTAGTGTATGAATATTTTAATATTTTCTACTCTAAAAGATCTAATGAGGAAAAAATACGTCTAAGCAAGCCCTTGTCCTCCTTCTTTTCCTTCTTAAAAATAAATTACATTTATTGACATTTAAAAATGCCCACATTTCTAAATTTTAGAAAGGAGTACTGTAACACCATAAAATATATCATATTTTAGATATATGTGACATACACATTACTTAACTGCATGTAAATATATGAATGTACTTATTTAAAATTTTGAAATGTATACACCAAAATGGAAATGAAATACTCTCTTCTTGTTTATTACTAATTTCCATTATATTCAACATAATGTGAATAAACTTCATATAACAAAAAAATGGACTTGATAATTTTCATAAGATCAACTTTTATCACAAAATCTTAGTTTAAATTTCTATATGTGATATCATAAAATAGTCATTGAAATTGATTTTTTAAATGTGTGCTCTACTAAACAAAGATAGGAAATTAATCAATTATATAACCTTTCACCAAATGGTGAAAAAATACCTATATGTAATATGCAGTTACATTTAATCACTATCATTCATCCAACTCCTTGGGAAAGTTTTCAATGATTTGTTTCCCTTTCAGAGAATAAACAGTAAGGGTCTTAATATTTCCTAAGCTAAAAGTCACATCATAATACATCTCCATCTGAGGCAGGAGATTTTTGTCAAGCCCCTTCCATAATTAAAGTTGCCTCTTATTAAGACTTTCAGCCATGACACAGCATAGAAGCCCTAAATCCACCTTCTTTACAGACAAATGATTTTCTAAATTCCACAAGGGCTCTGTGTCTGTTCTGTGTCACAGGACTCAGATTAGGAAAACAAATGAATTCTATTTCCATCACAGAAGGGCTCTTGATTTTGGTCTGCTTTGATACTCTGACTTTACTCCTGAAATGAGACAAAACCACTATAAAGGTGTTTCCCGTTTCATCTATCATAGCGATTTTCCTTGTTGGTACTTGTAACAATAATACTAGAGTACAAAAATGTACTCTAACTACATTTTGGAATTTGGCCAGGTTTTTGCTATCAAAAGACAGAAGTGAGGAATATGTTTTACCTTGACAGTTTCAGGCATTCTAATTTCATAGAAGTTAACACGACTTGCATATTTTTAATTAAAACATAAAATAATACTTGCGCATTCTGTAATATCAAAGCACAACAAAGTCATTCATTAGGTAACCCTCTACTTGAGAAAATACTAAAATAAAATGTAATATTTCAAGATAAATAAACACGAATGTTTTCTGAAATAGCATGTTAAGTTAGGGTTGTAAGTGAAATATTACTAAACTTCCAAATAAAACTTGAACATGTTAATTAAATGTTTCCTATGAACAGAATGATATATAATTATTTGAAATACGTAGCCCCACACAGAGGTAAAATTACCTCTAAAAGGCATTAAATATTATGATGTAATCATATCAGAAATGTAAGCATATAATTGGATAATTACATCCAAAGTCTGGGAATTATATTTATGCTCATTCCATTTCAAATAAAACATTCTAAAGTTGGTTACTATAATTGATCACAGTTAAATTAAATATTTCTGAAATAAAACCATCACTGAGTCTCAGATTAGTGAAAACTAAAACAGACACATTCAGACAGTAAATAAATTTCGATTAGCCCTTTAATTTATAATGTACTGTTTACTAACTTAAAAATGAATCCATTGAAAAAACAAATAAAAAGATTTTCATAGTTAACAATGGAATGTACATAACTAAAAATACAATTCAGTATTTTGTAGTGTATTCAAAGGAAATAATTTCTCCAATAGAGAAAAGTCTTATTATTCTCATCATCAATAAATATCTCTGATTTCATTTTCTTGTTTCACCGATTACTAGTTCCACAACCTGGAGCAAGTTAAATTCTCTGTGCCTTGGTTTCCTTAACTTCAAATTATGGATAATAATATTTATCTCAAAAATTACTTTAAAGATTAGATAAGCTATTTTCTACAAATCACTTAGCAGATAGCTAATGCAAGGACAAATGCCAACAAAATTTATGACATCCCTGAAGTCCACAATGGAGGTTTATAAGATTACAGAGAACCCCTTCTGAGAAACACAGTATTAAGATTATAAAATTGCATATTTATTACATGTTTATTTTTAGCTTATTATCAACTCAACTAATCACAGAAAGGAAAACATGACTCTCATTTAATAAGGGCAAAAATCAATGTCAGTCATCATTTTATGAGGCTAATGTAAATGAGTATCACTTACAAAATCCCAAATAGTTTATATATATTTGAAACACTGTTTTCAGGTTTTCAGACTAAAACATAACTTCATTTAAGTGTGGAGTGCCAAAAGATCAAATGCCAACCACAGCTGAATAAGGTCAAATTAGAGGTGAAAGAGATTGGACTTGCATATCACTAAGAAGTGGATTTAACGTGTTAACTGTCCAATACAGACTTAATTAGGCCTTTTCTACCATGTTTCACAACCAAAAGTTTAAAAAACAAAAGTCTTTATAGACTTAAACTTCAGTGAAAAGGAAACAGAGATCACGGGGAAGGTTGATTACAATAAAAAGTAAAGACACCCTGAAGGAAAATTCTTTGTAATACTTCTTAACAAAAAAGAAGACAAACAGATAGGATACTGGGGCAGGGGACAAAAGAGAAATCAAAGCCAAAACACCCAACTCGCTGTAACTGTAAGGGACTGTAATATTTCAACAAAACCAGAGAAAGAAGGAAGCCAGGAAAAGTCATATACATTGATATTCAGGCTACCAGAAAAAATGTGATTTCAAACATTTTTTAAAAGGCAGTTTTGTAGGCCTATTGATTCCTTTTGCACATTTCAAGGTAAAGAAGTTACTTTGTAGTTGACTCAATAATATAACAAAGATCTCTCAGGAATCTGGATTTAACGAGAACCCTCTCTACTTTCTTAAAGAAAATCTTAAAACCAGATACAACTCAAACTAACTGGAATAAATAGTATACAAGTATACATGCTTAACATGCAATCTACTTATGCAATAATACCATTTTTCTTCCAAAGCAGAAGTCAATAAATCTTTCTTGCTGCACTATAAATTCCAAGGTCATGGACGAAGATGTTTATTAGTGTAATTACAATGTAGAAATAATACCATTAAGCCTCCAGTTCCAGGTTTCATAAATTAATAGCAGTAGAAGATTAAGAAAGTGTCGAGAGTGGTTTTAATTCTTAGACACTAAAAAATTCCTAATGTAGCTCTCTTCTTTTACATGATCTAACTTCTAGTTTCATTTTCATTTGATCTTTGAAGTTGCTAACATTTTAAAAAGTACTTGCAAAGTACAGTTTTGTGATCATAAAAATTAAGATATGGCCTTAAGAAAAGAGGAAGAAAAGAGTCAAATTGCTAAATGGATGAAAGGAACTCATTTATAATATAATGAATCACTCAACTTTAAAAAAAGTCTTCAACAAGATCTCTATGTTCAATTTCTAAACACTTAAGATTCTACACAATTCTTACAGTGTTTGAAATCTATCTCTACAGGACTACAAATACGCAAGGCACCAGTAGGTTCTTGATTGTCCTCCAATACCCAATGGCTTCACTTTCTACCACCACTAAGAAGCAGAGAATCAGTATTTCAGAGAAAAAAGTTTTTGACATTATGGTCAAAGATTTTTGGGCACATGGTTTCTCACATGAGAAAGAGAATTGCACTAAATAACCAATTCTCAGTCTGTACTGCCTATTAATTATGGACTTTATTATTAGTGGAATTGTTTGAAAAGACCAGATAGTTGTATGGAGAAAATCTCTTTTTTAACACACTTTCCTTCTAATAAGCAGCAAATAGAAAGCACAGGACTTAGAAAATAAATGTCCCTGCTTTTTTCTGCTACTAGAAGAGTATGCAAACCATTATACTATAGAGGTTGTTTATGCACCCTCTTGCTATAGCATTTCTGAAAAGCTTAAAGCTAAAGTAAATCTCAACAGGTCACCTAGATCTGGTAGATCTTTCATGTTTTCTCAGAACTTTCCAACACCATAGAAACAAACAACAACAAAACTGTAAGGATGTTTAATTCCACATATTCACTTAATGCCTGAGTCACTTAGGAAAATATAAAAACCATCCTAACCAGCGTTCCAATGAGGAATTTTCTGGGTATTAGCAGTTGCATCACTGCTCAAGGACCACTGGCCTAACAAACCTCAACAACACTACAAGAACACCAACTCCTCCACCAAAGATGACAGATAAATTTATCATCCTTAACATCTCCACAGACCTCCCCAATCTAGCTAGTAGTGAGGGTTTCTGATATCTGCTACCATGTGGCACATTGTTCTTACATACAGTTACACATAGTTTTAACATATATTACCTGAATCTCCTGCACAGAAGTTTTTCAGAGTCTTTTCAGTAAGAGAGAAAATCCATGGTAGGTAGATTTATAGCAATTTACATTTTTGGTGCTAAATTTTAGGCCTTAAAATTCGTAACTAACATTCATGGTACCCTGTTTATCCAATCCTACATCTTGAGATTTTTCACCCCTTTCTCTCTCATCTTCATATATTTTCAGAATCATGGCTTTCATTTGAGATGTACCTAGGTGGTCCTAATTTCTTCAAACTTCACATGACCATAATCTTCCTTCATGCTATCATGTATCATCTTTTCTTTATGTCCTTGTTAATTCCCCAAAGTAAAAATCGGTATCTATTACTTCAATTCCCCATTCATACACCAGATATAATAAAAGAGTAGGAATTACAGAGCCAACAGATCCAATAGAGAATCTTCCTTTAATATTTACTAGCTGAGGAAACCTGACCAAATTAATAACATTCCTGAGTCTTATTTTCCTAATTTGTAACAAGGAAATTATGCTACCTGTAACCATAGGCTTTTGTGAGGATTGAATGTGATAAGAGATTTCAAGTACCTAGCAGACAGACAGATGCAATAATCACTCAATACAGTAAATGCTTGCTATTCTTTACGATGTGAAATCTGGCCTCTGGTTCCACCATTCTCTTAGCAGAGACAGGACTCAACATGCCGGTGTCCAGTTCCCAGCCTCTTAGAGGTGCCAATCAAGGAGGAAGCTCACTTACGAACTAAAGATACACAAACCCTCAAGATTATTTTTTCAAATCAACAGAAGCTAATTTCTTAACCTGTTTTTTTAAAAAGGTGCAAAATATGTCACAGAGAAACATAGTTTTAATGTAAAACTTAACAACTCTGACAACCCACAGTTTTTACAAATAAGAGCACCCAGGCTTCTGCAGTACCCTTTCTCTCTGTGAAGGCCCTCTCTAGGCCCTTACATGTACACATATCTGTTCTCCCCCAGTGAACTAGATGTACTTGGAGACAGGAACAGTTATTTGTTAAATAAATTTTTCCATTGAAAACTATCTTCTTTTAAAGAGTTTCTACATATAAATCTGAGCGTTTGCAGAAATACTTCAAACAAATCTAAGTATATGCAGGAATTTTTTAAACATAGTTTTTCAGCATAGTTTCAAAGTCACAACATAATTTTGGGGGCATTTGATATCACTGAATATGCTTTCAATGAAATTGTTGACAAAAGACTTCCAGGCCCTGTTTTTTCTACATCTCCCCTTTTTCGTACTGTCTTCCAAATTTAGATCTTTCCTCCCTACATTTGTCTGCTCTTTCTTTCATATCTTCAGTATATTTCATCTACTCCTTAACATTTCTAACAACACTTTACTACAACCACCAACTATACATTTCCTCACTCAAACTTCTGATCACCTCAAATTCAATAAAACCAAAAATTGAAATAAGACTTTCTTGAATTCCCCACAGTGATCTCCTACCCTATCCCTTTATGTTAGAAATCTTATTAACCTTACAAAGTAAAATATTAATTCATCTTTTATTCCTCTAGCCCCTGTATTTACACTATTATGAAACCCTACTATATAGACTTCTAAGAAAGAAAGGTCCTTACCTCAGATTTTCTTTAAATGGGTTCTAAGAAATAACAAGATTAATCCTATTCCCTTCATTCTGGCCTCAGGAAAAGCAGCTCAGGTAGGGAGAACTCGAACATTAATTGCTCAGGCACAAAGGAAGGATAGCTTTAGAAGTAGAAAAGCTTATTCAGCTACAACAAACTAGAGGTTCAAGACCACAAAATCTTTGAACCAAAGTGGCCTATTCAATCTAAAAGGAACAAAACTTAGGGCACACTCACCCAACTAGCTTAATCAAATTAAATATCTATCTATCTATCTATCTATATACAAAATTAGGAATAAGAAGGAGCTGAAAATATCAGATACATGTAAACTTACAATGACTATAAGGAAATACATGGCATGTTCCCAAGTATATATGAAGCACATTTTCAAACTTGAATAAAATGAAAGATTTCTATAAAAATATACAGTCAAGGCAACTGATTGAAGAAAATCCAAAGTCCAGTTCAAGATGACACTTCCTCTCCCTACCGACTCCATTTTAGGAAAAAGTTATCAACAAACAACAACAAAAATAAAGGGAGAGGGGCCAGGAACAGAAAAAATGATTTCAAGGAAGATATGTAAGAGGCAGAAACAACTGACAATGAAGTGGAGCTGAGCAAGCTTCAGCCTGCAGCCTGGAATACCTGGACAGACGAGCACAGAAAAGAGGAGTGGTGCTCTAGAACCTAGGAGAGGCTCAAGACATGAAAACACAGGGTAAAAAATGGGCAGGAGGAAGCCAAGGTACAGAAGACAGAAATTCTCTGCAAGACTGCACTCAGAAAGATCAACCACATCCACGACCCTCCCGCAATTACGAAGAATCCAATGTAAACAGGTATTTACCTGCAAGGAAAAAAACAGAAATTTATTCCAAAAACAAATTAAAACCAAACAAGATTGGTTTGAGTTCTCTAAAGGAGACATATGCAGCTCAGTATGAGTTGCAGTGCTACAGAGCCAAGACCCCCATACTCACTCGGAGGTCACACAGCCTCATGGCCAGCTCATGGCCCATTCACTCTAAAGGGAGGCCAACCAGCCCCCAAGTCTTCTCTCTATACAAAGAGATTCTAATTTGTTTTTCTCTTTCTTTGTTCTTAAATGTGAATAACCAACAAATCTTATCATAAATTTGAGGAAAGCCTTAGTTCCAGTTACCAGAGCTTCGAAACGAATGACTCCAAAATACAGTGGTATAAAACTACTATTTATTAGGCTCATGGATCCTACAGGTCAGGAAATAAGACAGGGCTGTTAGTCTCTGCTCCCGGATAACTAGAGCCTCAGCTGAATGCTGGAGTGTGAAATCACCTGAAGGCTCATTCACAAATGTCTGCCAGTGGATGCTGGCACATTTTAGCCATACATAGTTCACCATGGGACCTGGACCTCCACAGAAAATGACAAGAGGATTCCAACAGAAAACACTGACAGTGATCAAAAGAGAGCCAAGAGCGAGAGGAGAGATGAACAGGCAGAAGCCGTGCTGTGTTAGTCACGCAGTGTCACTTCTCCCTAATTACATCCATGGCACAGTCACAAAGGCCCTCCCAATTTCAAAGATGGGAAATAGATTCCACCTGTTGATATTGGAGTGGCAACCATTTGGTTCTGGAAGCATCTGTGGGACAAGCAACATTGCTGTGGTCATTTTTGGAAAATACAATCTTCCACAGCCTTCAACATGAAAGAAAGGGAGCAATGGAAGCAAACAGAAGAAAATACATAAAGGCCTCAGAAGAAAGAAAGAGAACTGGAATAATTGCTTGTAATATGTTTTTTAAAAAACTATAATTTAAGAAGATACAGAAACTTTTTTAAAGGTCTTATGAAAAGAGAACCAGAGAATTAAAAGTAATTCTTAGCAATTAAGAATATGTGCCAAAATGAAGTATTTAAATAGAAAAATCAAAAGAACTTACAGACTTTACCAGAATCTAAAAGAGTCAGAAAATACAAGAGAAAATGTAAGAACCATAGAAGATCAAGCCAGGATATTTGAATTCTGACAGATGAATAGGTGTTCCAGGAAAAGAAGGAAAAAAAATGGGGAAATGAGATGGAATTCTGAGTCATCTGTTGAGTATTATTTCACAAAGTAATAATGTTAATCCTCCCAAGGCTTAATGTCTACTTCATTTTGATACTCTCAATACTGAACTGAACATGAAGTAGTCTAAATTATAAACACTCACTTGAAGAAAAGCATTAAAAGCTAAATAGTTGCATATTGAGACACTTATAAAATTATTACAGTTTTCATTCCTAGGTATTTTAACATATTTTCTTTTTTTAAAACTCAGAGAGAGGAAATAAAATGTCCCACACACTGAAAGAAATGCTGCATTGGAAATAGGGTGGGCTATGAAGCTGGCAGATCCTGAGTTCAAATTCTGACTCCAAAACCTACAAATACGTGACTCTGGGCAAATTTATTAATAACTCTGATCCTTAAGTCATTATATATTTATAATTTATGTGTTATTATATGTATCTTTCCTGGTAATTGTGAAGATTACAGAAAAATGATTATAAAGCATCTAATCCATAGCAGTTACATTATTGGCATGATTCAAGATGCTCGTGAAAATCCACAGATGTGATAACCACATTCCCACTCTGCCTACATCATCAAAGGAACATTCTCTGAACCAATGCTATGACAACTGATCTGCCCACTGCCTGGTCTCATTTATCCCTTGTCTTTAGTTTCAAATATCAACTATGTGATTAGTATTTTTAAGTTGGGAGGCTGTAGTAATCTGAATTCTTCAAACAGAGGCAAATCAATAGGTTCTGTTTCTAATAGTGTGAACTAGAAAAGTATTCTCACCTGAGATTCAGTCATAGATGGAGGAGGAAGAAAAGGTGAGATGATCCTCTTCATTTTGTTTCCATACTATGAGCAGGGAGGTTTGGGAGACTTAGACAAAGCAGGAGAAAACCAAACTCCTTTCATCTCTTTAACTGATATTATTTCTCTAAATATAGTAAATGGATTACCTCCAACCAAGCCTGAGAGCCCAAAAGGAAATATTTTAATGGCAGACTGGCCTGGAATCTCAAAACCATGTAGATAATGACTATCTCTTAAAAAGATACTGTGAACCATGTTAGAACTGAGGTAATGATCTGACCACTAGGGGCTGTCAAGGTAAATCTGAAGGGATCTAATCAAATGACGACAATGAGTCTAGGGACAGACCATGGTAAAGGATTAATAAGAGACACTCCAAATTGTACAAGTATTTGTTTCTTAAAAGAGTTTACAGGAGAGAAATCAGCCAATTTCCTTCATGAACTTTGCTTTGTTTGGCTATTTTGAATAAACAATTCTTATTAGTTACAAAAAAAGGAAATCCTATGAAATTCACAATTCTAATCTAGACCTTAGCTGAAGAGCAGGCTTTGTTGAATCAGACCCAAAAGATCATGTGAGTAACAGCATCTGCCACTGCCTGGGAGCAGGAGACCACTCACTGTGGGCAGTGACCAAAGGGCAAAGAGCCGGTGGAGGACTGAACGCGCAAGTGACAAAGGTCATACTTGGATGTGTCACGGAGTGGGTTTCTAAAGCACACATTCTAACAAACATGCATGCATTCAGATATGCACACAAGTACAGTCTCTACAGTTACATATAAAATAATATGGTTCTCACCTCAACAAACAAAAAGCGAACAATCCAATTAAAAAATGGGCAGAGGAGCTGAACAGACAGTTCTCCAAAGAAGAAATTCAGATGGCCAACAGACACATGAAAAGATGCTCCACATCGCTAGTCATCAGAGAAATGCAAATTAAAACCACAATGAGATATCACCTCACATCAGTAGGATCGCCACAATCCAAAAGACAAACTACAACAAATGTTGGCGAGGTTGTGGAGAAAGGGGAACCCTCCTACACTGCTGGTGGGAATGTAAATTAGTTCAACCATTGTGGAAAGCAGTATGGAGGCTCCTCAAAATGCTCAAAATAGAAATACCATTTGACCCAGGAATCCCACTTCTAGGAATTTACCCTAAGAATGCAACAGCCCAATCTGAAAAAGACATATGCACCCCTATGTTCATCACAGCACTATTTACAATAGCCAAGAAATGGAAGCAACCAAAGTGTCCATCAGTAGATGAATGGATAAAGAAGATGTGGTACATATACACAGTGGAATATTATTCAGCCATAAGAAGAAAACAGATCCTACCATTTGCAACAACATGGATGGAGCTAGAGGGTATTATGCTCAGCAAAATAAGCCACATGGAGAAAGACAAGTACCAAATGATTTCAGTCATCTGTGGAGTATAAGAACAAAGGAAAAATTGAAGGAACAAAACATCAGCAGAATCACAGAACCCAAAAAAAAAAGGACTAACAGTTACCAAAGGGAAAGGGACTGGGGAGGATGGATGGGAAGGGAGGGAGACTGGGGGAGAGAAGAAAAGGGGCATTACAATTAGCATGTATAATGTGGGGGTGGGGGGACACAGGGAGGGCTGTGCAACACAGAGAAGACAAGTAGTGATTCTACAGCATCTTACTATGCTGATGGACAGTGACTAATGGAGTATGTGGGGGGGACCTGGTGAAGGGGGGAGTCTAGTAAACATGTTCCTCATGTAATTGTAGATTAATGATACCAAAAAAAAATTATATGGTTCTATTACATACAAATATAAACATCAATGAGAGGTATGTAATTTATTTATAATGTAATTTTACAGTGTGCATATGTACACATTTAACCAAGTATGCACATATGTACATGTTTGTATATATACATATAAATATGATTGAGAACTAAGAAATCAATGTGTTGATTTTTTTATTTAATAAAATGGAAATTTTGATAATTGCACAATTTCTTTTGTAAAGCTCAGTAGACAATTTTCTCTATCAAATACCCTAATTCTGAATATGATTAAGTGGTTTGATAGGCAAAAATCAGCCATTGCTATTGAGTTTTCTTAAGGAAGGCAACATACAACATGTACTATGAATATGCATATTTTCAAGTCTAGAAGCAACAATATCTTCTCTAAAACTGACCTAAGAATTATTTTGTTAAAAAGGAATAATTTTTTACTTTATCATGAAAAAATGATAATACAAAGAAAATCAACTCCCTTTAAATAGGTGTGAAGCATTTTATTTTTCTTAAATACAAAATAAGAAAATTTCCTGAAAAATTAATATCACAATTTTCCGACAATAACATCTTTAAAGCTATTAAGGTCCCAAATGAAAGCCTTTTAAGCATATTAACAAATGTATTTGGCTTTTATATAAAGCAGTATCATCATGTATATTGTCAAATTCTTTGCAACTATTTGTGTTCTTCATACAATGTCAACAAAAGTACTTATCGTACTTATCTCTTAAGGTACTTACTGTACTTTTATCTCTTAAGGTGTTGTAACTCTTAAATAATATGAAATGAAGTGCTTATAATGTGTCTAATCAAAGTATATGTGCAAAAATGTTGGCTCTCCCTCTATCTAAAACTACAGTGCAAATAGCAAATTAACTTTACATAAAATTATCTGAACATAAAACATCTATGGAGGGAAATTCATTGGTCCTTTTATGCTCAATGCAAAACAAAACAACACACATTTCCTTATTGGTCACACTGGCAAATGTTCTTGGTTTTGACTTCTTGTTACTGGTATTTTAATGATAATCCCTAATGATATTCACTGCTGATAAGAATGGGATGAAGCAGGTGCTCTTAAACACGCTTTCAGATATATAACTGGATGTAAACACTAGATCTGAAAAAATATTAATAACCTTAAAAAACACACATGCACATCACTTTAAAGTATCTGTATTTTTGACCCAATAAATCTGCTTATTGAACTCTACCTTGAGTATATATACTCAAGCTATGCAAAGACTATCATAAAATGCTCGTCCTAATTTTAATAGTGAATAGTGGACAAAATCTCAAGAACCAGCAACAGGAAAATAGTTAAATACATTTCAGCACACTCGTAAAATGGAGTATTATTATATGTCTCATTAGGTAAGATTTTTAAATAATCTTAATAAATGTCAATTCCATTCATCCAGCTGCTGAGATCATCCTTGATTTACCTCTACATTTCACCTCTAATCCATTAGAAATTCAATGATTTTTACCTTCAAAATGCAAACATATCCAGAATCTCACCTTTATTTACTCCTACAACAGTGTTTTAAGCCACCACCATCTTTGGTCTAGATTATACTGTTCACCTTTAGCTGGTCTGTTTCCATCTTTAGGTACATGTGGCCCATATTCTAAGAGATGCTAGAATGATCTAAATGTAAATGAAAATTATGCCACTCTGTCCAAAAAACAGGATACAAAACCATATAGCATACTTCTGGTTTTAGTTGACAAAATATTAATATTGGTTATTTATGAGTGATAATGGGATTACATACACATTTTTGTTTTCTCTGTATTTTTAAAGTTTGTTCCTACTGTATGTTTAAATCAGAAAAAACAAAGTAAGGTAACATTTGTGAAAACTTTCATACAAAGTTGAACTACATCATTCCAAATATTTTAAGTAATACTTAAAAGATGATTTAACCAAAGGTTAGTACTCAGTTAAGAAAATGGTAATTCTAATTGCAAGTTGCTATTCACTGAGGACAAATTTAGACCTAGAAAAAAGGCATTTTAAAATTATATAGAAGAACACACACTTAGAAAATAGGAAAGTGTGTCATAATAAATTTAAAAAGAAAAGATTTTATTTTGTATTTTTCTGTTGTCCAGTCTGAGAAAAATGGGAATAACAATATTCTATGAATCTTCTAGCTTTTGCTTGAATTTTCTGTTAAATTATTTTTTTTTAAGAAATGTTGTGACAGCTGTTATTTTCTTAATTCTTTTTTCTCTCACCTCAAAATATAATTGATTACCCTCTAGGTCTTAATGGCATAAGTCATTAGGAAGATAAAAAATATATGGGATTAAAGTAAAAAATGGTAAGACTTTTAAGTTAAGTAATGACGTTAATAATCCTACTTTATGAAAATGAGTTGTATGATAGATGTTAACTATTATTACAATCAGGATTTATCAACTAAAAAATGTTTTAATTTTTTAAAGTAAATAAATTTCGGGACTCTTGTTTAAAAGTTTACTAGAGAAAATATGGTTAGTTACTGAAAATTATGTAAATAAATTACTTCATTGTATACATTTACACTCTAAACCCTCAGAGTATGGCAAATAATTTTAACAATATAAAGGTTACGATATTTTTTAAATAAAAAGGTAAATATTCATAATATGCAACTCTTTGCCACAAGTACTATGACTCCAAAATATCTTTGCAAATTATTCCATTTGAAATTTGAAAATGTACTCTTTTTCTTCCTGTTTTTTTTCCACCCATAATCCAAGTGTAATTACTTTGAGAATGGAAAATAATAAACCTCAGAGTTCATTTTCTATTAAAATCAAGACATAAGCAAGAAAAACCCAAAGCAGCTGCACCAAAGTGAGGAATGGTTCAGGAAGCTAGGAGGAGGCAGGCATCTGTGAGGCTATGTGAGGCTGCCCGGGCTGTAGGGACGGGACACAGGAGAGCAGAAGTAAGCAGATGACAAAAAATAATGATGAAAAAGGGCATATGTGTACGAACTGGTCAGAGTGAGACAAAGGAACTAGTTGAGACACTTGATGTGACTAAAGCCTTATTTTTTCCCTAAGCCATTCATTCTCTCTCAGCCACTGTCTAGGATTGCTCATGAACATAATTACAAAACTGTGACAATTCAGAGAATTAAAGGTTTTGCAATAGTTTCAGAAGCTGTCATCCACTGTCATATCAAAAAACTCACCAACCATTAAGATTTAAGTATTCTTTCTAATTAAATTCAATATATTTTCCACAAAGCCAAGTACTGTACTTTTCACACAGTAAAGGCTCAAATACGTAAATTAATTAGGTGATCAAAAATTATTTTTAAGGAAAATAAACTAGATGATAATTTTTAACTTACAGAAAGATGTTCTGCTTTATTAAATGATCCCTTAAGCATAAAAATATTTTAAAATTTTCAGTAAATAATAAACACATCTAGTGTATTTCAGATATAATTGAAAGTTATCAGAAATTAATAGACACCCAACTTTTTCCAGGAAAAAATAGCTATATCTTTATTCTAATCCTAAATGATTGAGTCATTCTTAATGTCAAATTTACTGGGGAGAAAGCAAAAATATTTTTTAAATCTCTTTTCATATAAACAATGTCATTTCAGGAAAACCATTCAGTTTCTCCTTACACTAATCTGTAATGTTTTGGAAATTGACACAAACCATATGCCCATCAGCAAATGAATAACTAAATAAACTATGGCATTTAAAGTATAGAATTCTGTGCATCAGTGAAAATGATAGCTCGTTTAAAGCTTGTTGTTTAAGGCTCAAAATGTATAAGGCTATTTTAGTCCAGACTTGTGGTTCCTTGAGCAAAAAAACTGCCTCAAAAATATCAGAAGACTTTTAATTACTTTTCATCCAGTCAGTGCCACATGCCAATTAAATACACTGAGATTTTTGGAGTTCATCCTCACTGCTGATTTCTCTGTGCCCACAGACCCATGTGTACACACAGGCAATGAACTCTACGGTGACTTTCTTGAGGCCACCTAAAATAAGAGAAAGCAATGCTCCTAATCTGTTCTTTGCTCTGGGACGAGTCATAATGGGCTCCTTCTAGGCCCCATATTTCTAGATTCTCTCTCTCTTACCTTTTATTTATGCTCACAAGCCAACTAATTCTTTCCTGAGTTCATCTCTTTCTTACAATACTTTGTTCAAAACTGAGCGTCAAATCCAATACACATTGTCATCAATTCATTCCAACTACTTCTGCTAGAACTATAGGATCAGTAGCTACATAATTTGCCTCCTAAATTTTTTCAATTTTTTTGCCACAGCTTAACATGAATTTTCATCTCTCCACTTCTAATGTCACTTTCCTTACCACAAACTGCCTGATCTCTAAGCCAGTGCCTCATACTTTAGGTACTGGTAATGACAGCAACCCATTTTAAGGTACAAATTTTTGTATTAGCTCCCACAAGTATTTACCCACAGGCTGACACCGTCATTAAGTAACAGTGTTTATTTTAATCATTCTTTCGCCTACTCCACTAACATTAAGTGCCCACCACCAAACAGAATCTGAGGTCTACTAAACATAAAAATATGTAAGACAGGATCCAAGATAAAATGTATAAATAGTATAAACAGTGACTAAACTTAAACCCAAGCTTACTTGAAGTCAAGAAAAAAATAAAATACAGTGGATATTTCATTATCTTATGAACTACACCATATGAAATAAAGAAACGTTACCTAACAGAACTGCCTCAGAGGTTCAGTAGCACTAAAGATATTATAGAACAGGTCAACAATATAAAATATCTCAAGATTGGAAGAGAGAGAGAGAGAGTGAGCATGGGGAAGGGAGGAAGGGGGGTGTGGGAGAAGGAAAAAAACCTTTAACTTGTTTGACTTTTTTCCACACCACAGTTTCCATATTCATTTGTTCATAGCTCCCAGGGCTAGAGAGGTGTACTAAATCTGACTGTAGTTCCTGCCTTCAAAGTAGGTTCCCTTCACTCAAATTCTTAGAGAATTTTATAAAATTAAACTCTTTCATTCATTCAAGGTCAGCAATAGAAAGACCTTGTCTTCTCAAGCCCAGAGGTTTTAAGATTTTCTTGTTGTCTTTGTTATTTTTTAAATAACAGTGTGCATATGTACACATTTAACCAAGTATGCACATATGTACATGTTTGTATATATACATATAAATATGATTGAGAACTAAGAAATCAATGTGTTGATTCCTGCCTTCAAAGCAGGTTCCCTTCACTCAAATTCTTAGAGAATTTTATAAAATTAAAATCTTTCATTCATTCAAGGTCAGCAATAGAAAGACCTTGTCTTCTCAAGCCCAGAGGTTTTAAGATTTTCTTGTTGTCTTTGTTATTTTATAATCTCATTAATATTTTTCTAGATGCTTATTTATTTTTATTTATCCTGCTCACAGATCAGTCAATTCCTTTAATTTGAGATGTTACATTTTCTTTAAATCTATAAAATTTTCAGTTATTCTTGCTCAAAATATTGCCTTACCCTAGTCCTCTTTTTCTGAGTTTAACATTTTTCATTCTACTTTATTCTACTTTCATTCTTTTATTAAAATATCTCACTCTCTTTTTCTTTTATATTAATTCCTATTACCCATCACTTTCTGCTCTACATAGCATTCTGGGCGATGTTCTCAGCTATCCTCCAATTTGCTAATATCTTTTCATCAATGCCTACCCAATATTCAAACCATTCACTGAATTTTTTACTTCAATGATGATATTTTCGTTCCTTGTCTTATAACTTATATTCATACCTTATTTTTTAGAACATTTAAAAACACTTCTTTTAAAGTTCCTTACAACACCTTGAGTATTCTACCACCTGAGGTGTACCTCATTTCTCATTTGATGTGCAATTCATTTCTTCATATGGTTTGAAATACTGAATTTTCCATAAAAGTCTTTTCTGTGTTCTCTGAAGCATACCTAGTGAATATTTTCAAGTTTTCTTCTACAAGGTCACATTGGTTCTACAAAGGTTGGACCATTGTAAAAGATAATTTCTTGACTGAACGGTCCTTGGACAAAAATGTAGCATAAACTAAGACTCTACTTTCATGTGTGTTACAGATCTGAGTCCCAATTTCTTTGTGACTTTTTTCCTACCCAATGTTCAGCATACACATCAAATTCCCCTATAGGTGGTAGGCAGGAATGTTCTAGACCCCATTTCACAGTAGTGTAGCCCTTCCTAACTCTCAGTTTCACACAGATAGCTCTTTTCTAATCCACAAGGCTTGAAGCTTAAATTTCCTAATGCTATGATTACCAACTCTAGCCCCCAACTAGGTTTACATACCACAGTGAGCTATTTAGACTTCAGCTCCTCTCACCATTTAGTTTTTGGATATCCTCTTTGTTTCAGGGATCTGAGTATTTTGTTCACTTTGTTTAAAGCTTGGCTATATCCCCCACAGTTCATTTGTTATATTTCACCTAGTTTCCACTTCACGTGTTTGGAGAAAGGAAATCATTTCACATTAACAAAACTTTGATAGCAAAATAGGACAAGATAGTATGAAAGAGATAAATTACAAGACCATCCTGATTAGGAATGTCAATCTTAAAAGTCTTAAGTGAAAAATTAACAAAATGAGTACACCAGCATACTTTTAAAAAATCATCACAACTAAGTGAGGTTTATTTCAGATGTGGAAGGTTGGCTTAATATTAGAATACTAAATAATGTAATGCAGCAGTCAGCAAACTTTACATAGGAAGTACTTTAGGCTTTGTATGCCACATGCAGTCTCCACCACATATTCTTCTGTGATTTATTTGTCTGTTTTTTTTGTTTTTTATCATCCTTTAAACATGTAAAAAACATTCTTAGCTCATAGGCCATACAAACACAGGCTGTGGGCCATCATTTGCCAATCCCTGATATAATTCAACATACTGACAGAGTAAGAGAGAAAAATATGGTTATCTCAATAGATGCATATAAATGCATGTGGTAATATGCAATATTCATTCATGACTTTTTAAAATTATGCATCATCTAGGAAAATAACTCCCTTAATCTGAATAGGATTATCAATTAAAAATCTATGGCAATTTTCCTTCCTAATGGAGAAGTGTTAGAAAGATTCTGTTTAAGATGGAAACAAGATATGGATACCTTCTGTCTCCACTTGTACTCAGTCATAGCCAGTGCAGTAAGGAAGGAAAAGGTACAAAAAAATCAAAGGATTAAGATTTGGAAAGGAAAAGCAAAATTGTCACTATAGAACAAATAATATGATGGTCTATATAGGAAACCCCAGAAAGTACAGACAAAGTACTATTGAACTGACAAGAGAGTTTAGCAATGTGGCTGGATATAAGATTCACGTATCTGTCTCTTCATGTGCCAATTACTCAAATGACCTTAGTCTGTGGGAGTTCCTGAAGGAACTAAATTAGTCAAGCTTTCTTCTAGAGAAAATTTTACATTAGCTTCTTCCTAGACACTACTGACCTGAGATTATCCCATTCAGGTTACTAGGCGATTTCTTAATATGGAAGTCTGAGGTTCAAGGTCCAATCTACTGGTGGTGTCCAAAGCTTAAGTCTCCTACCTTCAGCACTGGCTGTGGTCTTTCCCTGTAGGGTAAGCTCAGCATCCATTTACTGGGCTGTGATTTCCACTCTTTGGGGTTTGGTGGTGGTGGTGTTTGTTATTTGTTAGACTTTTGTCCTTGGATTTCCCTTATCCTATAATGTGCTGCTGCAATATAGAAATTATCTTATCCAAAATCTAGTTATATCATAAAGACCAATATGAACATCAAGTCCAAAGTATGATAAAAAATGTTATGTATGCTTAAGTGATTAAAAACAAAACCCCAAAATGTTAACTGGTTGTTTTCAGATAATATGTTATGAGTAATTCATTTTCTCTTAGGTATTTTCCTTATCTACTGTTCATGACATTATTTTATTTTTACAAAGAAGAAGGAATATATTTTTTTAAAAGAAGTTATGCACAGGGCGGATCAGAACCAAGATGGCGCCGTCAGTAGAGCAGCGGAAATCTCCCAAAACCATATATATTTTTGAAGATACAACAAATACAACTAATCCTAAAAGAGAGACCAGAAGACACAGGACAACAGCCAGACTACATCCACACCTGCGAGAATCCAGCACCTGGTGAAAGGGGTAAGATACAAGCCCTGGCCCGTCAGGACCTGAGCGCCCCTCACCCCAGCTCCCGGCAGGAGGAGAGGAGTCAGAGCAGGGAGGGAGAGGGAGCCCAGGACTGCTGAACACCCAGCCCCAGCCATCCGCACCAGAGCACAGACACAGTGCATGCGTGGGGTGCTGAATACTAGGGAAACAGGACAGTAAGACCTGTAAGCGGGTCCCACAGGCAGTGCCCAGGGGACAAAGAAAAGCGAGTGCTTTTTGAAAGTATTAAAGGGACAGGGACCCCACAGCTGGACATAAGTGCCCCAGGACACTTAGCCCAGCAGCTGGGAATCACAGGGAACTCTGGGCACCCGAACCCATGCAGTGCAGTGCAGAGGCCTCTCACCATGATAAACAGCCTCCCACCTGTTCCCCCTCTGATGCCGCTCTGCCATATTGGAGCAGCGGCCCAAGGCAGGCCACGCCCACAGTAACTGCAGCGCTAAACTCCATAGCATCCAGGCAAGATCAGAAGCCTCGTCTGCACGCAGCTGCCCAGCACAAGCCACTAGAGGCCACTGTTCTCCCAGGAGAGGACGGCCACAAACTGGCAAGAAGGGACTTTCTCTTACCCAACACACACACCAGCTCCCCACAAATATATCTATAGCCATGAAAAGGCAAAAGAAATTGATACAGACCAAGATCACAGAGGTAAGCCCTGAGAAGGAGATAGACCTAACCAGTCTTCCTGAAAAAGAATTAAAAATAAAGCTCATAACCATGATGATGGAGCTGCAGAGAAATATGCAAGGGCTAAGGGATGCTGTCCAGAAGGAGATTACAGAAATGAAACAATCTCTGGAAGGATTTATGAACAGAATGGATAAGATGCAAGAGGTCACTGATGGAACAGAAACCAGAGAACAGGAATGCATAGAAGCTGACGCAGAGAGAGATAAAAGGATCTCCAGGAATGAAACAATATTAAGAGAACTGTGTGACCAATCCAAAAGGAACAATATCCGCATTATAGGGGTACCAGAAGAAGAAGAGAAAGAAAAAGGGATAGAAAGTGTATTTGAAGAAATAATTGCTGAAAACTTCCCCAAACTGGGGGAGGAAATAATCGATCAGACCATGGAAGTATACAGAACTCCCAACAGAAAGGACCCAAGGAGGACAACACCAAGACACATAATAATTAAAATGGCAAAGATCAAGGACAAGGACAAGGACAAGGACAGAGTTTTAAAGGCAGCTACAGAGAGGAAAAAGGTCACCTACAAAGGAAAACCCATCAGGCTATCATCAGACTTCTCAACAGAAACAATACAGGCCAGAAAAGAATGGCATCATATATTTAATGCAATGAAAGAGAAGGGCCTTGAGCCAAGATTACTGTATCCAGCATGACTATCATTTAAATATGAAGGAGGGATTAAACAATTCCCAGACAAGCAAAAGTTGAGGGAATTTGCCTCCCATGAACCACCTCTACAGGGTGTTTTAGAGGGACTGCTCTAGATGGGAGCACTCCTACGACTAAATAGATGTCACCAGAGAAAATAAAATCACAGCAAAGAAAGCAGACCAACCAAATACTAACTAAAGGCAAAAAATAAAATCAACTACCCATAAAAGCAGTTAAAGGAAGCACAAAAAAAGCACAGAATTAAAAAACCAACATATAAAGAACGGAGGAGGAGGAATAAGGGAGAAAAATAAAGAATGACCAGACAGTGTTTAAAATAGCTCAATAAGCGAGTTAAGTTAGACAGTAAGATACTAAAGAAGATAACCTCGAACCTTTGGCAACCACGAATCTAAAGCCTGCAATGGCAGTAAGTACAGATCTCTCGATAATCACCCTAAATGTAAATGGACTGAATGCACCAATCAAAAGACACAGAATAATAGAATGGATAAAAAAGCAAGACCCATCTCTATGCTGCTTACAAGAGACTCACCTCAAACCCAAAGACTATAGGAACAAAGACTGAAGGAAGAAAACAGTAGCAGAATCATAGAACCTAAGAATGGACTAACAGTTACCAAAGGGAAAGGGACTGGGGAGAAAGGGAGGGAAGGGAGGGATAAGGGTGGGAAAAAAGAAAGGGGGCATTACGATTAGCATGTATAATGTTGCGGGGGGGCATGGGGAGGGCTGTGCCAGACAAAGAAGACAAGTAGTGATTCTACAGCATCTTACTATGCTGATGGACAGTACTGTAATGGGGTTTATGGGGGGGAATTTGGTGAAGGGGGGACCCTAGTAAACATAATATTCTTCATGTAATTGTAGATTGATGACAACAAAACAAATTAATTAATTTTAAAAAAAGAAAAGGAGATTTCCATTTTTTAAAACTGTTATTATTTGAATGTTACATCAAGTACATACTGGTTTGGTAAGAAGAGTTTTAAGAATTAAGCTAAAAAAATAAAGTTAACAGAAATTAGTAAAAAAAAAAAGAAGTTATGCACAGGACACATAAAACAGCTGTTTAAATATTACTGAAAAGCACAAAAGAATATTCATCAAGCATATATTTGGTTTTCAAACAGTATTTTAATTCTCAGAAACATCCTGTAACTTCTGTGTTCATAATCCCTAATTTTGAAGAAAATAAAAACTATGCTCAGAAAGGTTTTGTTATTTGCCCAGTGACAAAATTGGGTTTTGAATTTGAAAATAATTGTTCCAAGGCCAGTGCTTTTTCCACTAACTTATGCTGCCTCCCACAAGGGAGCATTTACACATTACCACCTGCTAGTCCTAATTAAAGACATAGTAATTAAACAATTCTACACTCCTAACAACAATATTTAAGCTACTGGCATTTTAAACAAATTAATGTGAACAGCTTTTTATCTGCTGGAAGATATTATGCTTAAATACAAACTATAGGAAGTTAAAGAAAGAAATGACTCCAATGTGACACATATGTTTTTTCAAAGCATGGTTAATTGCATTATCTAATAACAGGATATGAAGCAAAAAATGTTGATCAATGACCAATACACCTATAAAAGGGTTCAACATGACTAGTCATCAAAGAAGAATAGAGTAACAATGGCATACTAATAAAATCTACAAACTTCTGTAAATAGTAATAGCAAGAATGAAAATCTATAATAGTAACACTTTGATAGAAATTCTCATTTTGGGATAGACTGTAACTGGTAAAAATTTGCTGTAGGTTATCACTCTAATACCAAAACCAGGCAAAGACACCACAAAAAAAGAAAATTACAGACCAATATCCCTGATGAACACAGATGCAAAAATACTCAACAAAATACTAGCAAACTGAATTCAAAAATACTTCAAGAGGATCATACACCATGATCAAATGGGATTCATCTCAGAGATGCAAGGATGATACAACATTCGAAAATCCATCAACATCATCCATCACATCAACAAAAAGGACAAAAACCACATGATCATCTCCATAAATGCGAAAAAGCATTCGACAAAATTCAACATCCATTCATGATAAAAACTCTCAACAAAATGGGTATAGAGGGCAAGTACCACAACATAATTAAGACCATATATGACAAATCCACAGCTAACATTATACTTAACAGCAAGCAAGAAGTTGAAAGCTTTTCCTTTAAGATCAGGAACAAGACAAGGATGTCCACTCTTACCACTTCTATTCAACATAGTATTGGAGGTCCTAGCCACCCACGGCAATCCAACAACACAAAGAAATAAAAGGCATTCAGATTAGCAAGGAAGAAGTCAAACTGTGACTGTTTGCAGATGACATGATATTGGACATTAAAAACCCTAAAGAATCCACTCCAAAACTACTAGATCTAATATCTGAATTCAGCAAAGTTGCACAATACAAAATTAATATGCAGAAATCTGTTGCATTCCTATATAGTAACAATGAACTAGCAGAAAGAGAAATCAGGAAACAATTCCATTCACAGTTGCATCAAAAAGAATAAAATACCCAGGAATAAACCTAACCAAGGAACTGAAAGACCTATACTCTGAAAACCAGAAGATACTCGTGAGAGAAATTAAAGAGGACACTAATAAATGGAAACACATCCGTGCTCATGGATAGGTAGAATTAATATTGTCAAAATGGCCATCCTGCCTAAATCAATCTACAGATTCAATGCACTTCCTATCAAAACACCAACAGCATTCTTCAACGAACTAGAAAAAATCGTTCTAAAATTCATATGGAACCACAATACCCAGAATAGCCAAAGCAATCCTGAGAAGGAAGAATAAAGATGGGGGGACTATGCTCCCCAACTTCAAGTCTACTACAAAGCCACAGTAATCAAGCCAATTTGGTACTGGCACAAGAACAGACCCACAGACCAGTGGAACAGAATAGAGAGCCCTGATATAAACCCAAGCATATATGGTCAATTAATATATGATAAAGGAGCCATGGACATACAATGGGGAAATGACAGCCTCTTCAACAGGTGGTGTTGGCAAAACTGGACAGCTACAGGCAAGAGAATGAAACTGGATTATTGTTTAACCCCATACACAAAAGTAAACTCAAAATGGATCAAAGACCTGAATGTAAGTCATGAAACCATGAAACTCTTAGAAGACAACATAGGCAAAAATCTCCTGAATATAAGCATGAGCAACTTCTTCCTGAACACATCTCCTCGAGCAAGGGAAACAATAGCAAAAATGAACACATGGACTACATCAAACTAAAAAGTTTCTGTAAGGCAAAGGACAACATCAACAGAACAAAAAGGCATCCTACAGTATAGGAGAATATATTTGTAAATGACATCCGATAAGGGGTTAACCTCAAAATATATAAAGAAATCACATGTCTCAACACCCAAAAAGCAAATAACTCAATTAAAAAATGGAAGAGGATATGAAGAGACAATTCTCCAAAGGAAAAATTCAGATGGCCAACAGACACATGAAAAGATGCTACACATCACTAATCATCAGGGAAATGCAAATTAAAACCACAATGGTATATCACCTCACACCAGAAAGGATGGCCAGCATTGAAAAGACTAAGAACAACAAATGCTGGTAAGGATGGGCAGAAAGGGGAACCCTCTTACACTGCTGGTGGGAATGTAAGCTATTGTGGAAAGCAATATGGAGGTTCCTCAAAAATCTAAAAATAGAAATACCATTTGGCCTGGGAATCCCACTCCTTGGAATTTATCCAAAGAACTCAGCTTCTCAGACTCAAAATGACATATGCACCCCTATGTTTATTGCAGCACTATTTACAATAGCCAATATATGGAAGCAACCTAAGTGTCCATCAGTAGATGAATGGATAAGGAAGATGTGGTACATATACACAATGGAATACTATTCAGCTATAAGAAAGAAACAATTTCTGCCATTTGCAACAACATGGATGGAGCTGGAGAATATTATGCTGAGTGAAATAAGCCAGGCAGAGAAAGACAAGTGCCAATGATTTCTCTCATTTGTGGAGTATAACAACAAAGCAAAACTGAAGGAACAAAATAGCAGCAGACTCACAGACTCCAAGAAGGGACTTGTGGTTACCAAAGGGGAAGGGTGTGGGAGGGTGGGTGTGTAGGGAGGGAGGGAGAAGGGGATAGAGGGGTATTATGTTTAGTACACATGGTGTGAGGGGGTCACAGGGAAAAGCACAGAGAAGGCAAACAGTGAATCTGTGGCATCCTACTGCACTGATGGACAGTGACTGCATTAGGGTATGGGTGGGGACTTGAAAATATGGGTAAATGTAGTAACCACATTGTTTTTTCATGTGAAACCTTCACAAGAGTGTATATCAAAAATAACTTAATAAAAAATTTTTTTAAAATTTTCTGTAGGCCAAATACTAATATTTACACTTTAAAATGTATATGGCTTTTGACCTTGTAATTCCTCATCTAGGAATTTATCCTGAAGAAATAATCATAGATATACCTGGAAATTTCAGAGAGACCCAGACCCAAAACCTCTCAAAATCCAAAAGATACTTGGAGTTTCAATCTCCAGAGGGCTAAAAACAAGTTAAGAAAAAGAACTGAAGAGAGTTAAGAGTCAAGGAAGATAAATGAAACAAAGAAGAAAATTATTACTAGAAAATTCTCCACTTGGTTTTCAACTAGCAAGTGAAAATTGTTTTTACATTTTCAATACATATAAACACATACTTGGAACTGTGGTCCCAGAACTATGTTTCATTCCATCCTTATAAGCTCTTGCAGAATAAGATTTCCTATCTTGGGATCTGTTCCCTATTCAGGCAATACACATGATCCTTCAAAGATCCACACCTAGAGGGAAGAAACCATTGTGCAAGGGATGCTTTCCCACCTTAACAGCTTCTCGAAGAGTTTTGTTTTTGTCAGCTTCCTCACTGGAATGCAATTCAAGTCTATAAGTTAGCTCCTGGAGTTGCTGTGCCTGTTCATTCAACAGCATTTGTGCCTGTTGCTCCCGAAGTAATGCATTATTCAGTTCTTCACAGGCACTTTCAAACTTCTCATGGGTGATCAATTTCTGAAAAAAGGGGGCAAAAATTAGTTATAAGCTAACTGCATTGTTGTATCATCTAATCTTCAGAACTATATTGCTAACATACAGAGTATAATACAAACATCCCTAAATGTCTGATAAATGACGAAAGTACAGTTTGTTTTTCTTAATTTCATAAGTCAAGGTAAAATCACTTTGGGTTTCAAAGCACAAGAGCTATACTTTCAAAGTTAACATTTTTAGTCAAATTAAGCCTTAGGAAACTTATTTCAATTTCTAAATAAACTCATAATGCTCCGTTTCAATCTTGGCACATCAGTTTTTTTTGTATTAAAAGTATGACTGTGGGAATTAAAGCCTTTAACAAGTTCCTATGCTTTTAAATGATTACCTACAAGTCTGTGTTTGGTATGCATTACCAATCAGGTCTCCCTAACCAAACATCCCCTCCCTAGAGAGTCCTTACCAGACCACACCTCCTTGACTCCCACCACTGCTCCCGCTATCATGTCATCTTCTTTTATTTTCTTCACAGACATTTGCCTTACCTAAATTGATCTAGTATAACTTTTTTTAATTGTCTGCCCACACCCTGACACCAACCACACATTTAAGGATGTGAGCTCTCCCAGTCAGGGACTCATTCACCTTGTTCACCCAAAACACAGAAGAATGCCTGCACTTAGTAGGTGCTCAGTAGATACTTGCTGAATGAAAGATTATTCATATAAAAACATCTACTAATACAGCTGTGCACCAGACTATACAATACAGTATCATAACTGCTTTGGAGAGGAGAGCACTCTGCTTTGGGATTAACTAATGACAGTTCTAGAAGAGGCCATATCTTAAGGGGTGCAGCATGCAGGGCAAGACACAATTGTATTAGTTCCTGTTCAAAACATTTAAACAAATGAAAATTAATTATAACAAACAGCAAGAGACATCTTGAAGTACAAAGGAAAGGAATGTTTTCACTAAACAAAGGTAACCTGAGAAATATATAAGAAAAACTAAAAGGAACCATGCGGGCCACTTAATCACTGTGTGTGTGTGTGTGTGTGTGTGTGTGTGTGTGTGTGTGTGTGTGTGTGTGTGTAAGGCTGATCATTTTCCCATTGTTGAAAAGACTTTAAGGTGGACAGTATAATTAACTGCAAATATAAAGCAAATTCATTTAAACTTTTAAAAGCTAGGGGCAGGGAAGAGCAATAAAAATCCTATTGATCCTAGGAATATGTAAATTATTGCAGTTGAATGTGGACTTTATTTCTGAGTTTTCTGACAAATGAAACAAAAATGTGCTTAGTTATAGTTTCCTTGTAGACTAACAATAGTAGTCATGCAGTTCATGTTGAGAGGAAAACCTTTACTGGAACTAAGTTTGGGGCTAAGTTTGTTACTGGGTTTTTCTATATCATCACATATAAGCATTCAATTTTACTTTGGCACCTGGCACCTTAGCTGTTACCACTCAGAAGCAACTGTGTTTTAGTATTATTTGCATTTTCAAACATGCATATAATGACTTCCTCAACAGTGATTAAATTTTAAAAGAAGGAAATAAACAACAGCAAAGGTATAGCATAAAAATAGATGCCAATGACTTCCTAAGTTAATACAAAGAAATAAGATTGATCACAAGGCCCACAGGAAAGTTGCCTCATTGTCTCACATCTAGTAAAGGTGTGTTTAACACATCACTGATACTTGCACAGTGTTTCAATTTTAGGGAACACTTATCTTTTTACTCTCTAAACAGCTGCCTCACTCTCCATATTGTCCTATTACAACTAAACTCTCCACTTTCAAACTATCACTCTAAAAACTTCCCCTTGGCACTCCACCTGCTCCATTTCAACTTCCTAAGATCCCTCTATTCCCTGATACCAGAGCACCCTTCCCAAGTCTTATGAATATATTTTTGTACTTCTACATTTTAGTTATGTAGCTTTAAATTATCACTCCTTAACATCAGATCATTCTGTCCTTTGCAATCACTTGACCTCGATAAATCAAGATTCCCATCATTCTGCAGGACTTCTTCTCAGTCATCCACTATTTCTCCTTCAACTAAAAACTTGGCTAATTTTAGCCTCTCTCTTGTCTGTCTATCCCTCCAGGAGACTGGTTCAATTCTGTTCACAATTCTACAAGTAAATAGGATCAAACAAGTTTAGCAACAGGGAATGAGGAGATGGAGTGTGAAAGCCACTGTAAGGAGCTAACAAACCAAAAACAAAATCGTGGGAGCTAGCTGTTGAAGAAAAACCGCCAGTAGATGACCGTGGTATTCCAAAACAATGAAAGTATACTGAATGGCTTTTGCCAGTTAGGATGTTTCCCTTTATGTTACAATTTTAGCCCAACTATAAAGAAACTATTTTATTTTCCTCCTACACATTCTGCCTGAAATCCGTGAAAGATGATGGTTGCAGCACACTCCCCAATTTTTTTAGAGGAAAACAGCCCCATTTTTCCCTTTATTTTGTTTTGATAAAACAATCCTTTATTAATATAACTAGATAGGCACATTAACCACTATGGTAAAGTAGTTAAAAGTATGAATTTTGAAGCCAGACTACCCAGGTTCAAATCATGTTATTTCCACTTTGGGCAAGTTGCTTAGCTGCTCTGTGTTCCATATTCCTCATCTGTAAATAAGGATAATAATAGTATTGAATTGTTATTAGTATTAGAGGACTAAATGAATCATCACCCTAAAGTTCTGTGGTCAGTGCTTCATACTTGGTCAATATGGTAATTTAATGTTAGAAATCATCACTTTATAACTTTATACCTTACAATTATATGTTGAAATACAAAAATTACATATCTCATTCTATCAATTATTACTTCAATTGATCCTATTTTTTTCTCTCTACTTCAATGGAAATAATTCACACTTAACATTTCCTGAAACATATTCAGTGTTTGCTGCCAAGCCAGGTATCCAACCAAAGTCCTTACAAGAAGATTCTGTTACCTTCCAGCAGCTTTTCTTCAAACTGCAAATTTCTCTCTAGATTCTAGAAATTATGTCCTACTTTCAAACCAATCAAAGATAAGATGTTAACTTCTTTCCTAATACTTATTTGGGAACTAGGAAATTATATTGTGTAGAATATCAAGAATTATTCATACATATTCCAGGGAACAAAAACACAATCTTCTAATCTTTAGGAAAGCCACTACTATCTGAACCTAAATATAACTTCTATATTCTAAATCTCAAATTGCATCAATCAGTGTCTCTTTCCATTTTGGCATACCACCTCAAATTCCTAAATTTAGTTACTATACACAACTGAAAGCAAATCAAAAGGAGGCAGACACATACTCCAAAAGAAGTGGCTTTTAAAAGCTGTTTATGCTCTTTATGATTTAAGTATAATGGCAAAAAAAATTTTGGAAAGAAATTGAACATCTCTGAATAGGGGAATAATCAAATAAATTTTGATATATCTGTATGATAGCATAGAATTCTTTTACCTAAAATTAAATTAATTGTAAGTGACAAAAAAAATGTCTACAATGCTTTAAGAAACTGGTTTTTTATCTATTGTAATCTGTATGTGCAAAACCATTCCAAACTACAACTGTGCATAAGGGCATGCATATGCACATATACACAAAGAAAAACAAGGGGAACAAAATTCATCCATATTTCAACAGTGATTGATTATAGGTGGTATGATCAGATTGATTCGAGTTTCCTTTTTTTATACTTTTTTGTATCTTTATTTATGGATAACATGTATTACTGGGATAATAAGAAAAAAAATGTTGAAGCAGCTCTGAACAAAATTTTACCTTCTCTGAACAAAAAACTAAGAAAATAAAGAAAAGACTGTTGTCATTAGACATTTGCTCTTAAGAAAACTATTACTTATCTCCAATCAGAAGGGTAGTTCACAATTGCTTGACCAGCCTAATTTACAAGAGGTTTCTGCCCTTTGAATGTATAGCTATTTGAAATGATAATTAACACTAGCAATTTAAACTATGTCAGGATTCATAACTAAACTGCTATTTGCTACTGTCTCTGTTTCCACAATTAAAACTGCAAATTCCAAATTAACCATTTAAAAGTACATTCAAACTGAATTTCGACTTGCAAACAGGTTTCCCAAAGAAGGGGGTACTAAAATTAGCATTCTATTAGGTTTAAGAAATGAATTTCATATTCATATTTATGTTACCTGTCATCAGTTATATACAGTTTTGAAGTTTTGGGCTAATCTTTTATTTCTATATTCCTTTATCCATATTAAAAACAGCAATAACAACTAACCCAGTTGCAAAAAGAATATGTGGATATCTTATTGTGTTTCACATATTTACACATTATAATCTTCATCTAATGTTATTTAGCATACAGCCTTCTATCAGTTATACTCTCCTTTCTTAAAAATACATATAAATGTTCGATGGAAGTTAGACAAATTGAATATTTCTTTGGAAGAGCAATCTAATTTCATACCAAATAACCCAACTTACTAAAAAATATTCAATATCAAAAGGGAAGGCAGGAAATTCCACCCCCTACTCCAAACATCAGGTTCCTCATTTGGGGGCATTTTTATTTTTTATTATACATTTGAGGATTTGCTTGCTAAAGCAGTTATTCTAACCTAACTATAACAATCTTTTTTACACTTCCAGTCACAGCATACATTTTAACAAGGTTGTGAGTTCTGCTGACACAGAATCAGTGTTCCTTTAAGCATCTGGCATAACATTTTTTTTTTAGCTATAATTGACATATAACGCTGTCAATTTTAAGTTTAAGTTTAAAACATGAGTTTAAGGTGTATGTGTTGATTTGAAACACTTATATATGGAATTAAGATTTACCACCATAGCATTAGTTAATCTCTCCTTCATGTCATATAATTACCATTTGTTTTTTATGGTGAGAACATTTAACATCTAGTCTCTTAATAACTTTAAAGTGTATAATACATATTGTGGGGGCATTTTAGAAGGGAAGTTTTCTGAAGAAAAACCCTATTAATGGAACTTTGAATTATTTGAAAAAACAAACATAATAAAGGGTTAAAAGAAAAAAGTTAAAGAAAACATATGCATCTCAGAGGAGAGCTCTCCAAAGTCATAGCATTTTAAATCAAATATACTTACAGACTGCTTAAATTCATTTAATTGCATTTGGAGACCCTGGGCTTTGTTAAGCTCCTTTTTCATTTCATTCACATTTCGTTTGAATTCTGTGACCTCTAAGCGCAAGGAGCGGCGCTCCACTTCTGCCGCATGCAGTCTTTGTGTAAACCCAAGTATTTGCTTCTGCAATGATGCTGTGCTTCTCTGTTAATCAAGAGCGATTTTACAATCAGTAACTACAGATTCACTAATAAATCAATAGCAATGACTCCTTTACCAACTTAAATGTAACAAATTACACAGAGAACAATACCAGTTATTACTAAAACTTACAGGTGAAAGCTCTATTTTCTATGTGACCTATAATTTAGCTTATATGAAATGAATAACTGGAGAAAAGAAATGACCTAGATGGCTAGAAAATGGAATTGACATTTGTTTTTGTCTCATACAATTCTGTTCTACTTACAGAGAACAGTAAATTTAGATTTCACACCAGAATTTTTGTATTTTGGTATTTTGAACACTTAATTGGAAGTGCTATTATTTATTGCATTAAAAGGTATGTGAAACCTAAAGGAAATCTACATACATTCACATACAACTAACTTAAACTACAAATAAGTCTGACAAGTCCTAAAGTCACTGTTTAATGAAACTGCATACATACCAAAATGGGCACCTGGCCACGAAGACCGTATTTCAGAGCCAGGGTATTTACTTTATGAAGTCCATGGGCCAACCTTCGAACCAGGGAATCTTTTGCTATGTATGTAATACTCCTGCTACTATGTAAAGGTATACTGTCCATTGCCAAACTAATTTTATCCATGAGTTTTGCAAAAGAATTCTTGGCTGCACCAATGAGTAAATGTCCACAAATTCTGGAATTTGGATCTTCAAAGAAAGAGAAAAAGACAGAAAAATGTAAATTGTTTCTTGTTAATTTTACAACACTGCCAATCACAACACAATAAAAATATTGTCTCAATTATACTATTCCCATTCACCTGCAGTAATTCATTCACAAAGTCCACTCTCACATAAATTTCCACTACGAAGAAAGGAATGCAGAAAATAGCTCACCTACTAAACAACATACCTAAAAAAAAATCTGCATGCATTAGAATATGTCATTCATACTGAACACTATGACACAAAAAATACATCACTTTTTTCTTCCTCTTAAAACCTAGCATAAATTCATTTCCTATTTACAACTACAGAAGCTTGTTACCTTAATGTCATACTATTTATATTCTCAGGCAAGAAAATATAATTTGCCTATTCAAAGCAATTAAAATTTCACAACTACAATTACTTATTTCCTCACAGGATTTCAGTAATCATCCTTCTCATAGAATGGACTTAAGGTCCCAGCATATCCAACATGGACTGCTTACTTCTAGATTCATCAGGTCTGTAATTAATAATTGTGTTTAATGTTGATAAATAAAATTGCCAGTGTGCTTTCTGCTAATTGGTATTTCAGATAATGGTTAATAGGTTTATTTATACCTTAATAAAAGTCGTGTAATTTAGTTTTCCCTCTGCTAGGCAGGTCCTAATCTGTCATTACTTGTCTTACAATACTATCCATGTAAAATGACACATGAAGAGAATTTTAATTCAGTAGTATGCTATTCCAAATTTTAAAAGCCTTTGTCACTGGAGTTAACTTAAATCTTGTCTTTACATCACAAGCACAAAAAGCATATTTGGCTAGTTTTATCCAATAGAAAAATGTTTTTGTAATTCTAAGGATATGTATAGCTCAACACTATGAAGCAACATGGACTTAGGGGTGATCTATCAGTGATTTTCTAAACCATAAAGAACCATCTCACAGCGGCTCTGTGTTCAAAAATTTGAGATTTGTTTTATTCCTTTAAAAGAAATAAAAGGAAAGGTAAAATTTTAAATTTATACAGCAGTTGGAATTTGAAAAAAACATTGTTTAGAAGATACACATAAAATAGAAATTGTTAATTGAACAAAAGCATTATATTCCCCATATAGAATTTATTTCTATTAGTTATTGTTGCATTGAATTCTAAGAATATAATACAAGGTAATATAAGTTGAATTCTATATTTTTCTCATAGACACACTGTCTGAGAAACCAAGGACAAAGGGCATACGAGGTATGGTTAAAATATACAGCTCCTTTGTCAATAGGTTATAATGAACAGATACAATGCAGAACACTGAGGTTAAAAAATTACTATACTATGCATTTAATAGGTGGCTGATGAGTGAATGAACAAGCAGTAAAATTTATTTTACCTATAACATTCAATATAATACACTATTCCAATGCCCAGTATAGTATCCCCTGTTTCTACAACTGGCTTGCAGCTCCTCAGCTCTGTCTTTTTTTCATCTCAGTAAACTCTTTTTATCCTTACAGTGCCAGCTTAGGATATATGGGTATTTTTTAATATGTTAAATGGATCAATTATATTTCTTTTTTACTTCCTTAGCAGCTGCAACAATGTTGAATACAAGAATGTATTTAATAATACCAAGAGAAACTAATTAATATTAATTTTTATTGTATATCCAAAGTTATTTTTTCAGTTAAACAAGATGGAAACTCTTTGTTTTAGGAAATTTTCAGGAATATGAAAGTAGCAAAATTTTCTTTTTTGTTAAAAAAAGCCTTTAAAAGAAAAATCAACTACAATTAAATTTTAATGAGAGGTTTTTAAATAAATCATAGAACCATGTTTATAGACCCTCGGCAGTCTGAAAGGTGAAATTAAGTGACAATCACCACCACTAAACCAGTATTACAGGGTATGTGAAAGGGATATCTGTACGTGGAAATGTTCTTAAGCCTAAATAGATTCCACCAGTGAAAATAAACCCACAGTAAAGGTAGTACATCAATTACTTACCAAGCAAGTATGAAATTAGAACAAAAGTAGTAAAACCAACTATACAAAAAATCAAGAAAGGGATACAGAAAAAAATGCAGATTATGACATCTAATACATAAAGTGTGAAAGAGAAAGGAGAAGAAAAAAAGAAGTACTTGTAGACTGTGTTTGAAATAGAGTGATTATCAACTTAATATGGACTGTTACATAGTTAGAAAACTATTGATGAACCTTATGGTAACCACAAACCTAAAGCCTATAATAGATACACTATTATTTTATTACTCTAATGGAATTTATTCTAAAATAAATTTTTAAAAAAGAAATCGAATCACAATACTAATGAAAATCATCATATAACAAGACTATGAGATAGGAAGAAAGAAACAGAGAGGAACTACAAAAAACTAACAGAAAACAATTAATAAAATGTCAATTTTAAGTACATACCTATCAAAAATAACCTTAAATACAAACAGACTGAATGCACCAATCAAAAGACATAGGGTGGCAGAATGGAACAAGAAACAAGACCCATCTATATGGCCTACAAGAGATTCATTTCAGACCCAAAAACATACAAAGACTGAAAGTGAAGGAAAAAGATACTTCATGCAAACAACAGGGAGAAAAAAAGCAGGAGTGGCAGTACTTTTATCAGACAAAACAGACTTCAAAACAAAGAGAGTAACAGGAGACAAAGAAGGATGTTACATAATGATGAAGAGGTCAATCCAACAAGAGGATATAAAAATTATAAACATCTATGCACCTAACATAGGATCACCTAAATATGTAAAACAAATACTAACAGAACAAAAGGGGGATAGACTGCAACACATTCATATTAGGGGACTTTAACATGTCACTTATATCAACAGAACAGATCACCCAAACAGCAAGTAAATAAGGAAACAGAGGCACTTAACAACACATTAGATCAGATAGACTTAACAGATACCTACAGAATATTATACCCCAAAGCAGCAGAATATACACATTTCTTTAGTGTACATGAGACATTCTCCTGAATAGATCACATACTAGGCCACAAAAAGAGCCTCAAAAAATTCAAAAAGATTGAAATTGTATCAAGAAACTTCTCAGACCACAATGGCATAAAACTAGAAATAAATTACATGAAGAAAACAAAAAACCCCATAAACACATGGAAGCTAAACACCCTGCTTCTAAACAATCAATGGATTAACAAACAAATCAAAACATAAGTCAAGCAATACATGGAGACAAATGAAAACAGAAATGAACAGCTAACATCATACTCAGTGGTAAAAAGCTGAAAGATTTTCCTCTATGACCAGGAAAAATACAAGGATGTCCACTCTCACCACTTTCATTCAACAAAGTACTGGAGGCTCTAGCTAGCAAATAATCCTAAAATTCATATAGAACCACAAAAAAACCCAAATAGCCAAAGCAAGCCTGAGAAGGAAGAACAAAGCTGAGGGGATTATGCTCCTCAACTACTGCAAAGCCACAGTAATCAAAACAGTTTGGTACTGGCACAAGAACAGACCCATAGACCAATGAAACGGACTAGAGAGCCCAGATACAAACCCACACATATATATCAATTAATATATGATAAAGGAGCCATGGATACACAATGGGGAAATGACAACCTCTTCAACAACTGTGTTGTCAAAACTGGAAAGCTACACATAAGAGAATGAAACTGGATTACTGTCTAACTCCATACACAAAAATAAACTTGAAATGGGTTAAAGACCTGAATGTAAATCATGAAACTATAAAACTCTTAGAGAAAACATAGGCAAAAATCTCTTGAATATAAGCATAAGCAAATTTTTTTCCTAGACATACCTCCTCAGCAAGGGAAACAAAATAAATATGAACAAGTGGGACTACATCAAACTAAAAAGCTACTGTACAGCAAAGGACATTATCAAGAGAACAAAATGACAACCTACAGTATGGGAGAATATATTTGTGAATAATTTATCCAGTAAGGGGTTAGTATCCAAAATATATAAAGAGCTCATATGCCAAAATATATAAAGAGCTTATATGCCTCAACACCAAAAAAACCAAATAACTCAAATAATGGGCAGAGGACCTGAACAGACATTTTTGCAAAGAAGAAATACATATGGCCAATAAGCACATGAAAATATACCCCAATCACTAATCATCAGGGAAATGCAAATCAAAACCACCATGTGATATCACCTGACACCAGTTAGAACGGCCACTATCCAAAAGACAAGAAATAACAAATGTTAGCAAGAATGTAGTGAAAAGGGAGCCCTCCTCCACTTTTGGTGTAAATATACATTGGTGCAGCCACTGAGGAATGCAGTATGGAGGTTCCTCAAAAAACTAAAAACAGAAATACCACAGGACCCAGTAATTCCACTTCTAGGAATTTATTAGAAAAATAAAATCCCTTATTTGAATAGATATGTACCCCTATGTTTATTGCTGCATTATTTACAATAGCCAAGATATGGAAGCAACCTAAGTATCCATCAATAGATGAATGGATAAAGAAGATTAGGTACATATATACAATGGAATATTATTCAGCCATAAAACTGGAAAGAAATCCTGACATTTGGGACAGCATGCATGGACCTAGAGGATATTATGCTAACTGAAATAAGGCAGGTGGAAAAAGACAAATGTCATATGATTTCACTTACTTGCAGAATATAAAAACAGAACAAAATGAACAAAATAGCAGTAGACTCATAGACACTGAGAAGTGACTATTGGTTACCATGGAGGAGAGGCTGTGGTGGTTAAGTGGAAAGGTGATGGGGATAAAAGGGCACAAATATTCTCAATCATAATGTAAGTCGGTCACACGGATGGTAATACAGCATGGAGAACACAGACAATGACTTGTAACATCTTCCTATGTTGACAGATAATAACTGCACCAGTGGGGGTGAGGATTTAATAATGTGGGTAAGTGGTGAACCACTATGTTGTATACTTGAGATCAATATAAGATTGTGTATCAGTGATACCTCAATTGAAAAAATAAGAAGAGACAATTTAAAAAAAGATTGTGTGTCAACTTTACTTCAAAAAAAGAAGTTAAAGCACAGTAGTATTCTACAAGGCATTATTCTGAATTTTAAGAAATGGAAAAAAGGCCTACACTCTTTAAGTTCCTCACTGCTGACTCAATGAATTATAGTAAAAGCACTAAATGATTTATGCTTTGATAATAAGTGTTTTCAAGATACACTCCACACTATACCGTACAGAGTACAACGAATGCAATATTAAATAAATGAAGAAAAATTCTCTACTGACATAGTTGTAGAATTATTTCTATGAGATAGAAATGAGAGAAAGAAATGTCATTAAAATGTGATCATGTCTAAACTTGTCCATTGTTTTAAATGTCTGACTTGTTATATTTAACAAATCATTGTTTATTTTAATACATCTGTTAGTCACTTTTCCCCAGTTAATAGCATGTGTCTTTCAAGAAAGGAAAGGACTTTATGTTCTGCCATTACTTTCTCCAATAGAAGGAACAATGTTGTATACCTAAGGTTAAAACCTTCGAAACAAATACATAAAGAACTGTTTCAACCAGTAGTTCTAAACCTGTGGGCTATGGATCTCAGGGAAGAAGGCAGGGGAGGCTGAAAAGTTATTTCAAGAGTCCCACCACTTTTCACTGAGCATAATACTCTCCAGCTCCATCCATGTTGCTGCAAATGGTTGGATTTTTCCACTTCTTATGGCTGAGTAGTATTCCATTGTGTATATGTACCACATCTTCCTTATCCATTCATCTACCGATGGACATTTAGGTTGCTTCCAATTCTTGGCTACAGTAAATAGTGCTGCGATAAACATAGGGGTGCATCTGTCTTTCTCAAACTTGATTGCTGCGTTCTTAGGGTAAATTCCTAGGAGTGGGATTCCTGGGTCAAAAGGTAGGTCTGTTTTGAGCATTTTGATGAACCTCCAAACTGCTTTCTACAATGGTTGAACTAATTTACATTCCCACCAGCAGTGTAGGAGGGTTCCCCTTTCTCCACAGCCTCGCCAACATTTGTTGTTGTTTGTCTTGTGGATGGCAGCTATCCTAACTGGTGTGAGGTGATACCTCATTGTAGTTTTAATTTGCATTTCTCTGATAATTAGCGATGTGGAGCATCTTTTCATGTGTCTCTTGGCCATCTGTATTTCTTTTTTGGAGAACTGTCTGTTCAGTTCCTCTGCCCATTTTTTAATTGGGTTATTTGTTTTTTGTTTGTTGAGGCGTGTGAGCTCTTTATATATTCTGGACGTCAAGCCTTTATCGGATCTGTCATTTTCAAATATATTCTCCCATACTGTAGGGTTCCTTTTTGTTCTATTGATGGTGTCTTTCGCTGTACAGAAGCTTTTCAGCTTAATGTAGTCCCACTTGCTCATTTTTGCTGTTGTTTTCCTTGCCCGGGGAGATATGTTCAAGAAGAGATCACTCATGTTTATGTCTAAGAGGTTTTTGCCTAAGTTTTTTTCCAAGAGTTTAATGGTTTCATGACTTACATTCAGGTCTTTGATCCATTTTGAGTTTACCTTTGTATATGAGGTTAGACAATGGTTCAGTTTCATTCTCCTACATGTAGCTGTCCAGTTTTGCCAGCACCATCTGTTGAAGAGACTGTCATTTTGCCATTGTATGTCCATGGCTCCTTTATCAAATATTAATTGACCATATATGTTTGGGTTAATTTCTGGGGTCTCTAATCTGTTCCACTGGTCTGTGGCTCTGTTCTTGTGCCAGTACCAAATTGTCTTGATTACTATGGCTTTGTAGTAGAGCTTGAAGTTGGGGAGTGAGATCCCCCCTACTTTATTCTTCTTTTTCAGGATTGCTTTGGCTATTCGGGGTCTTTGGTGTTTCCATATGAATTTTTGAATTATTTGTTCCAATTCATTGAAGAATGTTGCTGGTAATTTGAGAGGGATTGCATCAAATCTGTATATTGCTTTGGGCAGGATGGCCATTTTGATGATATTAATTCTTCCTAGCCATGAGCATGGGATGACTTTCCATTTATTAGTGTCCCCTTTAATTTCTCTTAAGAGTGACTTGTAGTTTTCAGAGTATAAGTCTTTCACTTCTTTGGTTAGGTTTATTCCTAGGTATTTTATTCTTTTTGATGCAATGGTGAATGGAATTGTTTTCCTGATTTCTCTTTCTATTGGTTCGTTGTTAGTGTATAGGAAAGCTAGAGATTTCTGCGTGTTAATTTTGTATCCTGCAACTTTGCTGTATTCCGATATCAGTTCTAGTAGTTTTGGAGTGGAGTCTTTAGGGTTTTTTATGTACAGTATCATATCATCTGCAAATAGTGACAGTTTAACTTCTTCTTTACCAATCTGGATTCCTTGTATTTCTTTGTTTTGTCTGATTGCCATGGCTAGGACCTCCAGTACTATGTTAAATAACAGTGGGGAGAGTGGGCATCCCTGTCTTGTTCTCGATCTCAGAGGAAATGCTTTCAGCTTCTCGCTGTTCAGTATAATGCTGGCTGTGGGTTTATCATATATGGCCTTTATTATGTTGAGGTACTTGCCCTCTATTCCCATTTTGCTGAGAGTTTTTATCATGAATCGATGTTGAATTTTGTCAAATGCTTTTTCAGCATCTATGGAGATGATCATGTGGTTTTTGTCTTTCTTTTTGTTGATGTGGTGGATGATGTTGATGGATTTTCGAATGTTGTACCATCCTTGCATCCCTGGGATGAATCCCACTTGGTCATGGTGTATGATCCTTTTGATATACTGTTGAATTCTGTTTGCTAATATTTTATTGAGTATTTTTGCATCTACATTCATCAGAGATATTGGTCTGTAATTTTCTTTTTTGGTGGGGTCTTTGCCTGGTTTTGGTATTAGGGTGATGTTGGCTTCATAGAATGAGTTTGGGAGTATTCCCTCTTCTTCTATTTTTTGGAACACTTTAAGGAGAATGGGTATTATGTCTTCTCTGTGTGTCTGATAAAATTCCGAGGTAAATCTGTCCGGTCCCGGGGTTTTGTTCTTGGGTAGTTTTTTGATTAGTCTTTCAATTTCTTTGCTCGTAATTGGTTTGTTTAACTTTTGTGTTTCTTCCTTGGTCAGTCTTGGGAGGTTGTATTTTTCTAGGAAGTTGTCCATTTCTTCTAGGTTTTCCAGCTTGTTGGCATATAGGTTTTCATAGGAGTCTTTAATAATTCTTTGTATTTCTGTGGAGTCTGTTGTGATTTTTCCATTCTCATTTCTGATTATGTTGATTTGTGTTGATTCTCTTTTTCTCTTAATACGTTGGGCTAGAGGCTTATCTATTTTGTTTATTTTCTCAAAGAACCAGCTGTTGGTTTCGTTGATTTTTGCTATTGTTTTATTCTTCTCAATTTTGTTTATTTCTTCTCTGATCTTTATTATGTCCCTCCTTCTGCTGACTTTAGGTCTCATTTGTTCTTCTATTTCCAGTTTCGATAATTGTGGTGTTAGACTATTCATTTGGGATTCTTCTTCCTTCTTCAAGTGTGCCTGGATTGCTATATACTTTCCTCTTAAGACTGCTTTCGCTGCGTCCCACAGAAGGTGGGGCTTTGTGTTTTTGTTGTCATTTGTTTCTATATATTCCTTGATCTCTATTTTGATTTGTTCATTGATCCATTGATCATTTAGTAGCATGTTGTTAAGCCTCCATGTGTTTGTGAGCCTTTTTGTTTTCTTTGTAGAATTAATTTCTACTTTTATACCTTTGTGGTCTGAAAAATCGGTTGGTAGAATTTCAATATTTTGGAATTTACTGAGGCTCTTTTTGTGAGCTAGTATGTGGTCTATTCTGGAGAATGTTCCATGTGCACTTGAGAAGAATGTATATCCTGTTTCTTTTGGATGTAGAGTTCTGTAGATATCTATTAGGTCCATCTGTTCTAGTGTGTTGTTCAGTGCCTGTGTGTCCTTACTTATTTTCTGCCCGGTGGATCTATCCTTTGGGGTGAGTGGTGTGTTGAAGTCTCCTAAAATGAATGTGTTGCAGTCTATTTCCCTCTTTAGTTCTGTTAGTATTTGCTTCACATATGCTGGTGCTCCTGTATTGGGTGCATATATATTTAGAATGGTTATATCCTCTTGTTGGACTGAGCCCTTTATCATTATGTAGTATCCTTCTTTATCTCTTGTTACTTTCTTTGTTTTGAAGTCTATTTTGTCTGATATTAGTACTGCAACCCCTGCTTTCTTCTCGCTGTTGTTTGCCTGAAATATGTTTTTCCATCCTTTGGCTTTTAGTCTATACTTGTCTTTGGGTTTAAGGTGAGTTTCTTGTAAGCAGCATATAGATGGGTCTTGCTTTTTTATCCATTCTATTACTCTGTGTCTTTTGATTGGTGCATTAAGTCCATTTACATTTAGGGTGACTATTGAGAGATATGTACTTTTTGCCATTGCAGGCTTTAGATTCGTGGTTACCAAAGGTTCAAGGTTAGCTTCTTTAGTATCTTACTGCCTAACTTAGCTCGCTTATTGAGCTGTTATATACACTGTCTGAAGATTCTTTTCTTCTCTCCCTTCTTATTCCTCCTCCTCCATTCTTCATATGTTGTGTGTGTTGTTCTGTGCTCTTTTTAGGAGTGCTCCCATCTGGAGCAATCCCTGTAGGATGCCATGTAGAGGTGGTTTGTGGGAAGCAAATTCCCTAAGCTTTTGCTTGTCTGGGAATTGTTTAATACCACCATCATATTTAAATGATAGTCGTGCTGGATACAGTATCCTTGGTTCAAGGCCCTTCTGTTTCATTGCATTAAGTAAATCATGCCATTCTCTTCTGGCCTGTAGGGTTTCTGTCAAGAAGTCTGATGTTAGCCTGATGGGTTTTCCTTTATAGGTGACCTTTTTCTCTTTAGCTGCCTTTAACACTCTTTCCTTGTCCTTGATCCTTGCCATTTTAATTACTATGTGTCTTGGTGTTGTTCTCCTTGGATCCTTTCTGTTGGGGGTCCTGTGTAATTCCATGGTCTGTTCGATTATTTCCTCCCCCAGTTTGGGGATGTTTTCCGCAATTATTTCTTCAAAGAGACTTTCTATCCCTTTTCCTCTTTCTTCTTCTTCTGGTACCCCTATAATACGAATATTATTCCTTTTGGATTGGTCACATAGTTCTCTTAGTGTTGTTTCATTCCTGGAGATCCTTTAATCTCTCTCTATGTCAGCTTCTATACGTTCCTGTTCTCTGGCTTCTATTCCTTCAATGGCCTCTTGCACCTTATCCATTCTGCTTATAAATCCTTCCAGGGGTTGTTTCACTTCTGTGATCTCCTTCCTGACATCTGTGATCTCCCTCCGGACTTCATCCCATTGCTCTTGCATTTTTCTCTGCATCTCATCCCATTGCTCTTGCATTTTTCTCTGCATCTCTGTCAGCATGTTCATTATTTTTATTTTGAATTCTTTTTCAGGAGGACTGGTTAGGTCTGTCTCCTTCTCAGGTGTTGTCTCTGTGATCTTTGTCTGCCTGTAGTTTTGCCTTTTCATGGTGATAGAGATAGTTTGCGGAGCTGGTACGAGTGACTGCTGGAAGAGCTTCCCCTCTTGTTGGTTTTTGGCCTTCCTCTCCTGGGAGAATAGCAACCTCTAGTGGCTTATGCTTGTCAGTTGTGCACAGACAGGGCTTCTGCTACCTGCCTGTTTGCTATGGAGTTTATCTCCACTGTTGCTGTGGGCGTGGCCTGGCCAGGGCTGCTCCTCCAAAGTGGTGGAGCCCCGTTGGAGGGGGAGCGGCCGGGAGGCTATTTATCTCCATAAGGGGCCTCTGTGCTCCCTGTTGCCCAGGGGGTTAGAGTGCCCAGAGAACCCCAGATTCCCTGCCTCTGGTCTAAGTGTCCTGTCCTGCCCCTTTAAGACTTCCAAAAAGCACTCTCCAAACCAAAACAACAACAGCAACAATGAGAGAGGGAACAGAAAGAATGGAAAGAAAAAAAAAAAAAAAAGGAAAAAACAAGCGATTTTTTTTTTTTTTTTTTTTTTTTGTCCTCAGGTGCCGGTCCCAGGCACCCGCTCACTGGTCCTGCTGCCCTGTCTCCCTAGCACCAGGGTCCCTGTCCTTTCAAGGCTTCCAAAAAGCACCCACCCACCGGTCCCGCAGGGAAGGAACGCTCGATATTCTTTGTCCTCAGGCACTGGTCCCAGGCACCCGCTCACCAGTCCCGCCGCCCTGCCTCCCTAGCACCGGGGTCCCTGTCCCTTCAAGGCTTCCAAAAAGCACTCGCCAAAAAGAGAGAAAAAAAGGGGAAAAACGCGCGATTTCTTCCGTCCTCAGGTGCCGGTCTCAGGCACCCACCCACCGGTCCCACAGGGAAAAACGCGGGATATTCTTTGTCCTCAGGTGCCGGTCCCAGGCACCCGCTCACCAGTCCCGCCGCCCTGCCTCCCTAGCACCGGGGTCCCTGTCCCTTTTAGGCTTCCAAAAAGCACTCGCAGAAAAGAGAAAAAAAAAGGGGAAAAACACGCGATTTCCTCTGTCCTCAAGTGCCGGTCTCAGGCACCCGCCCACCGGTCCCGCAGGGAAAAACGTGGGATATTCTTTGTCCTCAGGCGCCGGTCCCAGGCACCCGCTCACCAGTCCCGCCACCCTGCCTCCCTAGCACTGGGGTCCCCGTCCCTTCAAGGCTTCCAAAAAGCGCTCGCCAAAAAGAGAAAAAAAAAAAAAAAAAAAAAAAGGGGAAAAACGTGCGACCTCCTCCGTCCTCAGGCACCGGTCTCAGGCACCCGCCCGCCGGTCCCGCAGGGAGAAACGCGGGGTGTTCTTTGTCCTCCAGCGCCGTTCCCAGGCACCTGCTCACTGGTCCCGCCACCCTACCTCCCCAGCAACGGGGGCCCGTCCCTCTAAGGCTTCCAAAAAGCGCTCGCCAAAAAAAAAAAAAAAAAAAACCGCTCCGGTTTCTCTCCACCCGCCGGGAGCCGGGGGGAGGGGCGCTCGGGTCCCGCCGGGCCAGGGCTTGTATCTTACCCCCTTCGCAAGGCGCTGGTTCCTTGCAGGTGTGGATGTGGTCTGGATGTTGTCCTGTGTCCTGTGGTCTCTATTTTAGGAAGATTTTTCTTTGTTATATTTTCATAGCTCTATGTGTTTTTGGGAGGAGATTTCCACTGCTCTACTCACACCGCCATCCTGGCTCCGCCCTCAAGAGTCCCACCACTTTTAACTGCAATGACTATTGCCATTTTTATCCTTATTTGGCCCTAAAAGTTCTACACAGCATGAGGAATATATTCTTATGATGTTGTAATGAAATTCAAAGTCCTTTAAAACATCACATAAGTCAACTGCTACTAAAAATAAATGGTCATGTGGGGAAAACACAATCCACAGTGTGTTCTCTTATTAAAATGGAATCCTCGAGGGCGGAGCCAGGATGGCGGCGTGAGTACAGCAGTGGAAATCTCCTCCCAAAAACACATAGATCTATGAAAATATAACAAAGAAAACTCTTCCTAAAATAGAGACCAGAGGACACAGGACAACATCCGGACCACATCCACACCTGCAAGAACCCAGCACCTTGCAAAGGGGGTAAGATACAAGCCCCGGCCCGGCGGCACCCGAGCGCCCCTCCAACCGGCTCCCGGCGGGTGGAAAGAAACCGGAGCGGTTATTTTTTTTTGGCGAGTGCCCTTTGGAAGCCTTAAAGGGACAGAGACCCCAGTGCTAGGGAGGAAGGGTGGCGGGATCGGTGAGCGGGTACCTGGGACCGGCACCTGAGGACAAACAATATCGAGCGTTTTTCCCTGTGGGACCAGTGGGCGGGTGCCTGAGACCGGCGCCTGAGGAAGGAGGAAATCACGCGTTTTTCCCCTTTATTTTTTCACTTTTTGGCGAGTGCTTTTTGGAAGCATTAAGAGAACAGGGACCCTGGTGCTAGGGAGGCAGAGCAGCAGGACCGGTGAGCGGGTGCCTGGGACTGGCACCTGAGGAAAAAGAATATCGCGCGTATTTCCCTGCGGGACCGGTGGACGGGTACCTGAGACCGGCGCCTGAGGACGGAGGAAATGACGCGTTTTCCCCTATATTTTTTCTCTTTTTGGAGAGTGCTTTTTGGAAGCCTTAAAGGGACAGGGACCCCGGTGCTAGGGAGGCAGAGCAGCAGGACCGGTGACTGGGTGCCTGGGACAGCACCTGAGAACAAAAAAATCACATATTTTTTCCCATTTTTTTCTTTTTGCTGTTTCCTCTCTCATTGTTGCTGTTGTTGTTTTGGTTTGGAGAGTGCTTTTTGGAAGTCTTAAAGGGGCAGGACAGGACACTTAGACCAGAGGCAGGGAATCTGGGGATCTCTGGGCACTCTAACCCCCTGGGCAACAGGGAGCACAGAGGCCCCTTATGGAGATAAATAGCCTCCCGGCCGCTCCCCCTCCAACGGGGCTCCACCACTTTGGAGGAGCAGCCCTGGCCAGGCCACGCCCACAGCAACAGTGGAGATAAACTCCATAGCAAACAGGCAGGTAGCAGAAGCCCTGTCTGTGCACAACTGACAAGCATAAGCCACTAGAGGTTGCTATTCTCCCAGGAGAGGAAGGCCAAAAACCAACAAGAGGGGAAGCTCTTCCAGCAGTCACTCGTACCAGCTCCGCAAACTATCTCTATCACCATGAAAAGGCAAAACTACAGGCAGACAAAGATCACAGAGACAACACCTGAGAAGGAGACAGACCTAACCAGTCCTCCTGAAAAAGAATTCAAAATAAAAATAATGAACATGCTGACAGAGATGCAGAGAAAAATGCAAGAGCAATGGGATGAGATGCAGAGAAAAATGCAAGAGCAATGGGATGAAGTCCGGAGGGAGATCACAGATGTCAGGAAGGAGATCACAGAAGTGAAACAACCCCTGGAAGGATTTATAAGCAGAATGGATAAGGTGCAAGAGGCCATTGAAGGAATAGAAGCCAGAGAACAGGAACGTATAGAAGCTGACATAGAGAGAGATTAAAGGATCTCCAGGAATGAAACAACACTAAGAGAACTATGTGACCAATCCAAAAGGAATAATATTCGTATTATAGGGGTACCAGAAGAAGAAGAAAGAGGAAAAGGGATAGAAAGTCTCTTTGAAGAAATAATTGCGGAAAACATCCCCAAACTGGGGGAGGAAATAATCGAACAGACCATGGAATTACACAGGACCCCCAACAGAAAGGATCCAAGGAGAACAACACCAAGACACATAGTAATTAAAATGGCAAGGATCAAGGACAAGGAAAGAGTGTTAAAGGCAGCTAAAGAGAAAAAGGTCACCTATAAAGGAAAACCCATCAGGCTAACATCAGACTTCTTGACAGAAACCCTACAGGCCAGAAGAGAATGGCATGATTTACTTAATGCAATGAAACAGAAGGGCCTTGAACCAAGGATACTGTATCCAGCACGACTATCATTTAAATATGATGGTGGTATTAAACAATTCCCAGACAAGCAAAAGCTTAGGGAATTTGCTTCCCACAAACCACCTCTACATGGCATCCTACAGGGATTGCTCCAGATGGGAGCACTCCTAAAAAGAGCACAGAACAACACACACAACATATGAAGAATGGAGGAGGAGGAATAAGAAGGGAGAGAAGAAAAGAATCTTCAGACAGTGTATATAACAGCTCAATAAGCGAGCTAAGTTAGGCAGTAAGATACTAAAGAAGCTAACCTTGAACCTTTGGTAACCACGAATCTAAAGCCTGCAATGGCAAAAAGTACATATCTCTCAATAGTCACCCTAAATGTAAATGGACTTAATGCACCAATCAAAAGACACAGAGTAATAGAATGGATAAAAAAGCAAGACCCATCTATATGCTGCTTACAAGAAACTCACCTTAAACCCAAAGACAAGTATAGACTAAAAGCCAAAGGATGGAAAAACATATTTCAGGCAAACAACAGCGAGAAGAAAGCAGGGGTTGCAGTACTAATATCAGACAAAATAGACTTCAAAACAAAGAAAGTAACAAGAGATAAAGAAGGATACTACATAATGATAAAGGGCTCAGTCCAACAAGAGGATATAACCATTCTAAATATATATGCACCCAATACAGGAGCACCAGCATATGTGAAGCAAATACTAACAGAACTAAAGAGGGAAATAGACTGCAACACATTCATTTTAGGAGACTTCAACACACCACTCACCCCAAAGGATAGATCCACCGGGCAGAAAATAAGTAAGGACACACAGGCACTGAACAACACACTAGAACAGATGGACCTAATAGATATCTACAGAACTCTACATCCAAAAGAAACAGGATATACATTCTTCTCAAGTGCACATGGAACATTCTCCAGAATAGACCACATACTAGCTCACAAAAAGAGCCTCAGTAAATTCCAAAATATTGAAATTCTACCAACCGATTTTTCAGACCACAAAGGTATAAAAGTAGAAATTAATTCTACAAAGAAAACAAAAAGGCTCACAAACACATGGAGGCTTAACAACATGCTACTAAATGATCAATGGATCAATGAACAAATCAAAATAGAGATCAAGGAATATATAGAAACAAATGACAACAAAAACACAAAGCCCCACCTTCTGTGGGACGCAGCGAAAGCAGTCTTAAGAGGAAAGTATATAGCAATCCAGGCACACTTGAAGAAGGAAGAAGAATCCCAAATGAATAGTCTAACACCACAATTATCGAAACTGGAAATAGAAGAACAAATGAGACCTAAAGTCAGCAGAAGGAGGGACATAATAAAGATCAGAGAAGAAATAAACAAAATTGAGAAGAATAAAACAATAGCAAAAATCAACGAAACCAACAGCTGGTTCTTTGAGAAAATAAACAAAATAGATAAGCCTCTAGCCCAACGTATTAAGAGAAAAAGAGAATCAACACAAATCAACATAATCAGAAATGAGAATGGAAAAATCACGACAGACTCCACAGAAATACAAAGAATTATTAAAGACTCCTATGAAAACCTATATGCCAACAAGCTGGAAAACCTAGAAGAAATGGACAACTTCCTAGAAAAATACAACCTCCCAAGACTGACCAAGGAAGAAACACAAAAGTTAAACAAACCAATTACGAGCAAAGAAATTGAAAGACTAATCAAAAAACTACCCAAGAACAAAACCCCGGGGCCGGACAGATTTACCTCGGAATTTTATCAGACACACAGAGAAGACATAATACCCATTCTCCTTAAAGTGTTCCAAAAAATAGAAGAAGAGGGAATACTCCCAAACTCATTCTATGAAGCCAACATCACCCTAATACCAAAACCAGGCAAAGACCCCACCAAAAAAGAAAATTACAGACCAATATCTCTGATGAATGTAGATGCAAAAATACTCAATAAAATATTAGCAAACAGAATTCAACAGTATATCAAAAGGATCATACACCATGACCAAGTGGGATTCATCCCAGGGATGCAAGGATGGTACAACATTCGAAAATCCATCAACATCATCCACCACATCAACAAAAAGAAAGACAAAAACCACATGATCATCTCCATAGATGCTGAAAAAGCATTTGACAAAATTCAACATCGATTCATGATAAAAACTCTCAGCAAAATGGGAATAGAGGGCAAGTACCTCAACATAATAAAGGCCATATATGATAAACCCACAGCCAGCATTATACTGAACAGCGAGAAGCTGAAAGCATTTCCTCTGAGATCGAGAACAAGACAGGGATGCCCACTCTCCCCACTGTTATTTAACATAGTACTGGAGGTCCTAGCCATGGCAATCAGACAAAACAAAGAAATACAAGGAATCCAGATTGGTAAAGAAGAAGTTAAACTGTCACTATTTGCAGATGATATGATACTGTACATAAAAAACCCTAAAGACTCCACTCCAAAACTACTAGAACTGATATCGGAATACAGCAAAGTTGCAGGATACAAAATTAACACGCAGAAATCTCTAGCTTTCCTATACACTAACAATGAACCAATAGAAAGAGAAATCAGGAAAACAATTCCATTCACCATTGCATCAAAAAGAATAAAATACCTAGGAATAAACCTAACCAAAGAAGTGAAAGACTTATACTCTGAAAACTACAAGTCACTCTTAAGAGAAATTAAAGGGGACACTAATAAATGGAAACTCATCCCATGCTCATGGCTAGGAAGAATTAATATCGTCAAAATGGCCATCCTGCCCAAAGCAATATACAGATTTGATGCAATCCCTCTCAAATTACCAGCAACATTCTTCAATGAATTGGAACAAATAATTCAAAAATTCATATGGAAACACCAAAGACCCCGAATAGCCAAAGCAATCCTGAAAAAGAAGAATAAAGTAGGGGGGATCTCACTCCCCAACTTCAAGCTCTACTACAAAGCCATAGTAATCAAGACAATTTGGTACTGGCACAAGAACAGAGCCACAGACCAGTGGAACAGATTAGAGACTCCAGAAATTAACCCAAACATATATGGTCAATTAATATTTGATAAAGGAGCCATGGACATACAATGGCAAAATGACAGTCTCTTCAACAGATGGTGCTGGCAAAACTGGACAGCTACATGTAGGAGAATGAAACTGGACCATTGTCTAACCCCATATACAAAGGTAAACTCAAAATAGATCAAAGACCTGAATGTAAGTCATGAAACCATTAAACTCTTGGAAAAAAACATAGGCAAAAACCTCTTAGACATAAACATGAGTGATCTCTTCTTGAACATATCTCCCCGGGCAAGGAAAACAACAGCAAAAATGAGCAAGTGGGACTACATTAAGCTGAAAAGCTTCTGTACAGCGAAAGACACCATCAATAGAACAAAAAGGAACCCTACAGTATGGGAGAATATATTTGAAAATGACAGATCCGATAAAGGCTTGACATCCAGAATATATAAAGAGCTCACACGCCTCAACAAACAAAAATCAAATAACCCAATTAAAAAATGGGCAGAGGAACTGAACAGACAGTTCTCTAAAAAAGAAATACAGATGGCCAACAGACACATGAAAAGATGCTTCACATCGCTAATTATCAGAGAAATGCAAATTAAAACTACAATGAGGTATCACCTCACACCAGTAAGGATCACCACCATCCAAAAGACAAACAACAACAAATGTTGGCGAGGCTGTGGAGAAATGGGAACCCTCCTACACTGCTGGTGGGAATGTAAATTAGTTCAACCATTGTGGAAAGCAGTATGGAGGTTCATCAAAATGCTCAAAACAGACCTACCATTTGACCCAGGAATTTCACTCCTAGGAATTTACCCTAAGAACGCAGCAATCAAGTTTGAGAAAGACAGATGCACCCCTATGTTTATCGCAGCACTATTTACAATAGTCAAGAATTGGAAGCAACCTAAATGTCCATCAGTAGATGAATGGATAAAGAAGTTGTGGTACATATACAGAATGGAATACTACTCAGCCATAAGAAGTGGACAAATCCAACTATTTGCAGCAACATGGATGGAGCTGGAGAGTTTTATGCTCAGTGAAATAAGCCAAGCGGAGAAAGAGAAATACCAAATGATTTCACTCATCTGAGGAGTATAGGAACAAAAGAAAAACTGAAGGAACAAAAGAGCAGCGGAATTACAGAACCCAAAAATGGACTAACAGGTACCAAAGGGAAAGGAACTGGGGATGGGTGGGCAGGGAGGGATAAGGGGTGGGGAAGAAGAAGGGAGGTATTAAGATTAGCATGCATGGGGGGGAGGGAGAAAGGGGAGGGTGGGCTGCACAACACAGAGAGGACAAGTAGTGACTCTACAACATTTTGCTAAGCTGATATACAGTAACCGTAATGTGGTTGTTAGGGGGGACCTGATATAGGGGAGAGCATAGTAAACATAGTATTCTTCATGTAAGTGTAGATTAAAAATTAAAAAAAAAAAGAAAGAAAGAAAGAAAGAAAAGGGGGATTACTCCTTGATAGGGTAAAACTATTGGTAAATCAAAGATCAACGCATGCTTTAAATATCCTTAATGTTGATCACTTAAAGGGTGTCAGATGATCAGCTATGGAGGTACTCTTTTCTGATAATATTCCTTTCTCTTAATAAAAAAAAAAAAAAAAGCAGTTACTGTGTGCCAACCTCCAATGAGTTCTGCACGGTGGTATAGAGGGCATGTCAAAGTGTGGGCAAAGGGTCTGTTTGTTTCTATGCAGAAGATCAAGGCCTAGCCTGGATATCCAGAAAATGAACTAAGATACGATATGAGGAGGAGCTTCCGGCATCAGCACTCTCTGGAGGACTCGTGCCAGGGGATGATCATCAAAAAGCCTCCACAGGGATCCGGGCGATGCTGCGGCTGTGGCTGCGTCCACCCCACCGTCTCCTGGACTTGCCATAGGAATGAGGAGGGAGATGTCTAGGCTGGCATGTGCATACAGTGAGACAACGAATTTGACCGGATCTGTACTGTTGGAACTCAACCAGGAGTTGGGAGGGGTGCAAGTTGTAGCACTCCAAAATCTCATGACTATAGACTATCTACAGTTAAAAGAACATATGGGATGTGAACAGATCCCAGAAATGGGCTGCTTTAATTTGTCTGATTGTTTAAGTACAATTGGACAATATCCATCCTATCATAGATAAATTTTCACAAATGCCTAGGGTGCCTAAATGGTTTTCTTGGCTTCACTGGAGATGGATGGTAATTATAGATTTGCTTTGTTTATGTCACCGTATTCCTATTATGTTAATATGTGTGTGCAAATTAGTTAGTAGTTTAAAACCTATACATACTTTAGGTACTCTACAAGAAGATATGTCAAAGAAATAATCAATCCTCCCATGTTTTCTTCCATATGCTACCTCTATAGCTTTTCTTCTTCCTTCCTAATTACAACCCTTAAATAGAATTCGTGCCTCATATCGAATTTACCGAGTATCATAATTCCTCCAGGTGGTAAAGATACCTTGAGACAAGTGCTGAGCATAGAAGCCACAGGGCATAAATCTGCAAAGAAGTAAAAAGCTAACCTTTTCAAACAATATGGCTTCTCTCTCACTTACCAACTTTACATTTCCCTGTATGGCCCCAGAAGAGGACTGGTTAGCCAGAGACGGGTAAGATTCCTCAAGGGAGGAACAACCTAAGACAGGCACAGTCGCAGGGGGGCCATCAGGTGAGATTTTGGGGATCAACAGAGGTGAGGCTCAGAACCTCACCCCCCCTGCTTTGAGAGAAATCTTCTGCATCCGTGGATGTCTTGCTGCCCTTGTCTAGCCTGGATTAATACTTAGTCCATAGGCACACACCTGATCATCTGGTCATCTACATTTGCCCTCTTACAGCACTAAGCTATGTTTTCTACCTTTATCTTGCATCTACCTACCACTTCAGCATTTTATTAAAAATAAAAATAATAATAATAATAGAGGGAGAAATGTGGGATCAACATATAAATCAAGTACAAAAATCAAACAAATATTCATATTTGACCTGATTGTTTATAGGTCATAATGCATGATCAAAACCAAAAGTTTCTGTGATGACTGCCCTTGTACTGTTCACCATGTAAGAATTTATTCACTATGTAAGAATTCGTTCACCATGTAAGAACTTGTTCGTTATGCTTCAGAAGATTGGAGATTGACGAGAATTAGGCTTGAGATGGATTAATGATTGTACATTGAGCATTGACCCCCCTATACTGAATTTTATTGTTGTTAACAACCATTTGATCAATAAATATGAGAGATGCCCTCTCAAAAAAAGAAAATCAAACGAATATTCATATTTGACCTGATTGTTTATAGTTCATAATGCGTGATCAAAACCAAAAGTTTCTGTGATGAATGCCCTTGTACTGTTCACCATGTAAGTATTTATTCACTATGTAAGAATTCGTTCACCATGTAAGAACTTGTTCGTTATGCTTCAGAAGATTGGAGACTGACGAGAATTAGGCTTGAGATGGATTAATGATTGTACATTGAGCATTGACCCCCCTATACTGAATTTTATTGTTGTTAACAACCATTTGATCAATAAATGAGAGATGCCCTCTCAAAAAAAAAAAATGGAATCCTCACACTCATAAAGATCAAGAACTAAGAACACTGAACCATGAAGTGATCTTCTAGAAGGCATAATATATGTCAAGTTGGACATCAAATTTTTCTATGTAGAAGAGATGAAAATCATTAAGTCACAAGTATACACTGCTGCAAATGTAATTAAAGCTTCTATAGTTCACTTTACAAGGTAAAGGTAGGTATCCCTCCAAAAATACCAGAATTCTCCAAGTCTTTTAAATTGAAAACCTATTGTGGTTAAGTTTTTTGTCCTAAAGTCAGTGAGTTCATCTTTGGTCAGGCCAACATATTCAATAAAACTTACATGAAAAGGAAAAAGGATTGTGAATTCATGTTTCAAATTTGATGCCATATGTTTGAAAGTTCCTGAAAGAGTAGACCTTAGAAGTTTTCATCATGAGGGAAAAAAAAATTGTTACTATGTATGGTGACAGATTTAACTAGATTTAATTATTGTGGTGATCATTTTGTGATACATACCAATAATGAATCATTATGTTGTACAACTGAAACTAATATAATGTTATATGTCAATTATACCTCATTTTGTAAAAAAGCAACATTCATAGCAGCATTATTTACAATAGCCAAGTGTCCATCGATAGATGAATGGATAAAGAACAGTGTATAATGGAATATTACTATTCAACCATAAAAAAATGAAGAAATCCTACCACTTGTAACAACATGGATGGACTTTGAAGGTATTATGCTAAGTGAAAGAAGTCAAAGATAAATACTGTATGATTTCACTCATATCAAAACAAAAACAAAAACAAATACAAAACAAACTCATAGAAAAAGAAAGCAGAATTGAGGATATCAGAGGTAGAAGGTGGGAAGAGGGGGAACTGGAGAAAGGTGGTCAAGAAAGGTGTAAGTTCCAGTTGTAAGTTAAATAAGCACTGGGGGTGTAATGTACAACATGATGACTAGAGCTAACTGCTGTATGATACACATGAGAGTTGCTATGTGAGCACATCCTAAGTGTTCTCATCACAAGGACAAAATACTGTTTTTCTTTTTTTCCCTTCTTTTCTTTTTGTATGCATCTGAGAAGATGGATATTAGCTGAACCAATTGTAACCATTTCACAATATGTGTAAATCAAATGATCATGTTGGACACCTTGTAAAGTTGTATGCAAAGTGATGTATGTCAATTATTTCTCAATAAAAACTGGGAAAAAAACAGTTAATGAAGTTCCTTTTATCTTCATAGCATCAATTTTTTTCATTTAGTCAATAAGTATTTATTGAGCATCTATTATACTCCAGCCACTTTAATTATGTGTAATTGATACATAACATTGTATTAGTTTCAGTTGTACAACATAATGATTCAAACATGTTGTATATTGCAATAAATATATTCCCAGAAATAGAATTGATGGGTCATACAGTAGTTTTATTTTTAATTTTCTTAGGATCCTCCACACTGTTTTCCCCAGTAGATGTACCAATTTACATTCCCACCAATAGTGCACAAAGTTCCCTCTTCTCCATGCCCATGCCAGCATTTTTTTCTCATCTTCTTGATGATGGCCATTCTAACAGCCAGGAGGTGGTATCTCATTGTGCTATTAATTTGCATTTCTGTAGTGACTAGTGATTTTGAGCATCTTTTCATGTACCTGTTGGCTTTGTGCATATTCTCTTTAGAAAAATGCCTTTTTGGGTCCTTTGCCCCCTTTTTAATTGGGTTATTTGGTTTTTTTTTGCTATGGAGTTGTATGAGTTCTTTATATATTCTGGATATATACTTTTCAGCTATGGTTTGCAAATACTGTTTCCATGACATACACTGTCTTTCATTTTGTTGATGGTGTCCTTTGATGTGCAGAGCTTTGTAGTTTGATGTAGTTTCACTTCTTTTTCTATTTTGTCGTTTGTGCTTTAGATGTCATATCCAAAAAATCATTATCAAGATCCATGTCAAGGAGGTTTATTCCTATTTTCTTCTAGGAGTTTCATGGTTTCAGGTCTTGTCTTTAAGCCATTTCAAGTTAATTTTTGTGAGTGGTATAAGATAGGGGTCCAGTTTCACTCTTTTACATATGAATATCCAATTATCCCAGCACCACTGATTGAAAAGGCTGACTTTTCACCATTGAGTGTTATTGGCTCTCTTGTCAAATACCAGTTGACAATATATGTTTGGGTTTATTTCTGGGCTCCTGATTCTGTTCCATTGGTCTGTTTGTTTTTATGTCAGTACCATACTGTTTTGATTACTGCAGCTTTCTAGTACAGCTTGAATTCTGGAAGTGTGATGCTTCCTACTTTATTCTTCTTTCTCAGGATTTCTTCAGCTATTCATGGTCTTTCGTGGGTCTGTAAAAATTTTAGGACCGTTTTTTCTACTTCATAAAAAATGCCACTGGAATCTTGCTAGTGATTGCACTGGATTTATAGATGTCTTTTGGTAGTATTGACATTTTAACAATATTAATTCTTCCAATCCATGATCATAAAATACCTTTCCATTTATTTATGTCTTCTCCAATTTATTTCATCAAGGTCTTATACTTTTTAGAGTAAGATATTTCACCTCCTTGGTTAAATTTATTCCTAAGTAGTTTACTGTTTTTAAGGCTACTGTATATGGGATCTATTTATTTTTCAGAAAATTTTTTGTTAGTGCCAGTAACTCTTTTGAAAGAGTTTGTAAGTGTTTCCAGTTGCTTACAAGTTGCTCTTTCAAAGAAATAATAAAGAATTTTGTATTTAGGTAATACTGGAAAGCAATATAGAAGCTCACTTGGATGGATAAAGAATTACTAGGGGCAGAATTGTCCTAAAATTTAGCCAGCAAAATTGTGCCAGTATCCATATATACACAGAAGACTGTGATTACATGTCACGTATGTGATGGATCTCAACAATAACTGATTAGTAAAGATGAGCATAAACTGTATCTGGAGAGAGTAAAAAGTGTATTACAGTATGTATGCATCTGTGATTTCTATTAATAACAAAGTCACCATGCTGCCAATATTATCATGGTCTGCCATCACCATTCATAATTGAATAAATGTTAATGTTTGTTTAGTGGTTAGTAAAACAAGACATAGTTTTTTTCTCATTCAAGTCCACAGACACTCTCCATTCCCAAATTCTACCCATGAACCCTTTTGAGAAGGGTTCTGTGGACCAAGGTTAAGAGACCTTTTATCAAAAGAATATACTTCCCAGTTTTAATCTATATCCTTGAGCCTCTGCCTCTGTGTCAGCTTAATAAGAAAGCTGCATACCTGGACTACTCAGAGAACTATGCTTAAATATTACATTTTCAGTTTTTAACTGAAAATGAATATAAGTAACACTGACCAACAAAAAATCTTCTGAATCTATGAAGTAGTTTTTAAAGATAGAAATTGTGATGTTATTCAGTATTTCCAATATGATAATCCATGTAATAAGTTCCTCTTAAGGTTTAGTAGCAAAAAAATAGTCATTCCCATCTGTTTGGAGACATAAGAGAGCATCTCACATCTGAGAAAACAAGAAGTTCAGTTTAAATGCAGGTTTATTAATGAGAGTACTGGAAGGTGAAACTGTGCATATAGAGGAAAATCAGATCAAGAAGGTTCTCACATACCTTGGTTAAGAATTATTTCATACAGTAAGAAATGGGGAACAATGCTGCTGGTGATATTGAGGACAAAGGTATGTCACAAACCAAGCACTGCTTACATGCATTAGCTCATTTAGCATTCACAAGAGTCCATGTGATGGTACTACTATCGTAGCCATTTAAATTAAGGGAGAGGAAGAGAATAATGATAAATACTTTATAGGGTGACCCATTCATGTTGAAATATGTACAAAACAACTTCAAAGAAGTATACATAAATATTAGTCATATACCTGGATAGGGAGATTTATAAGAGATTTAAATTTACTTCCTTATAGTGTTCAATGCTTTATAAATGTTCTACAATACACTGCTATTACTTGTTACTTTTATAACCCTCCTCCAAATTATTTATGTGCTAAATATAAGACAGATAGACAGACAGACAAATAGAACAGCAGTGTGCCGAAGAGTGGAAGTGTGGTCAGTCATTAGCAGTGTAACACATGCAAAAATAAGGAGTCAAGACAACAGTAATGAGACTAGGATAAAAAATACACTAATAAGATATATAGTATACTAAGATTAAGTGTAAGAATAAGAATAAATTACGGTGACTCCCAGGTTTCTATTTTAGATACTACTTTGGATGGCCATGCCAATTACAATGATAGAAAATTTAGAAGGAGGTTTTCGGATAAAGAAGATAAGTAAAATTTTGAACATGCTGAGTTTGAGGTATTATTAGCCTCCTCCTAGAAAGCTAGGTAACATAGGATTTAAGCTGAGGCATTAACTAGGAGGCAACCTCTAAAACCTTGGAATCTCTGCAGTAAGTGGAATGTCTTTATGGGCCCCCAAGACCACACTTGACAGTTTATACTAATGAGATAAGTCACGGTAAGCTTATGCTAATGACAATACTAAGGCTAAGGTATGGCCATGTCAAAAAGACCAACCATGTGATTAGAGTTTGGGGCTCTGAATCACAATGGTTTAACCTCCAGGGAGAGGAAAGAGCTAGAAACTGAGTTCTACCATGTAACCTGTGGTACAGTCAATCACGTCTATGTGCTGAAGCCTTAATAAACAGCCTGGGCTCTGGAGCTCCAGTAGGTTTCCTGAGTTGGCAGTACTCAATGTATATTGTCATTAATTGATGCTAGGAGGATAACTTGTCCTGAGACCAACAGAAGCTTCATGTCTGGAACCTACCAAGACTTTCCTATGTGTCTATTCTTTGGCTTGCTATAATTAAATGATAATTCTAATACAGCACTTCCCTGAATTCTATGTCATTCTAACAAATTATGGAATCTTAGAGAGTCCACAGGGAGCCCTGAATTCATAGGCAGCTGACCTGCAGTAAGAGTGTCCCTGGGGACCCTGAACTTGTAGCTGGTGTCTTAAGTGAAAACAGTCTTGCAGGGAATGTTTTCCTGCCTGTGTGGTTTGGCCTGTGCGCTGGGTGACTCCATCTTTATGAAATTCCTGAAAAGAAAGAACTAAAGTGACAAAAAAGAAATCAGAGGTTGTCTTGGGTTAGGAATAGGTAGGGGTAAAGGACTGAAAAAAAATTGAAGAAAACGCTCTGTATTTTCTTATATACATTCTAGTGTACATAGTTTTTAAAACTCACTCAATTTTACAGTTAAACAAATGCATTTTATTGCACATAAATTATACCCCAAATATTTGACTTAAAAAGAAGAGATAAATAATTCTACGTCTGATATTATTGAGAATGTTATTCATTCTATCACATCATCTCCCTTTTTATTAAGAGCTACAGGAAAATTCCTATCTAATTGTAGTCCAAGAACATTTTTATTTCTCCTAAATTTTGGGGGTTATTTTAATGGCAAAACTGGCAACTGAATAATGAAATTCAAATCGGAAAATGAGTGTATAGGCCTTCCTAGTTGGCTTTTCAACATCATTCCTGACTTAAACTTGCTTCTATTTTCTTTTACTTAACTTTTTAATGGATATCATATAGTTATATTTTACAAATACCTGTAAGTTGCCAAAACTTTTTTCTGGAACAAGGCAGGGGTAAAACATTTCTAAATATACACATCATATTTTAGTATAGATTTTAGGGGAAATGTTTTCTTCTTTTACAAAATGTTTTCTTCTTTTTCAAGAAACCTTTAAAGTTCAAATAAATATGCTAAGGTTCAGCTTAATATTAATATTAGTTAGTACTAACTATTGTTAATAGTACTAACAAATATATCTTACAAAAGTTGTTACACTGGAATTTTACATAGTCATGAACTCTCCTAGGGATAAATTATCCATTTAAAACCTTATTAAAATTATGATAGGCAAATAAATTTTAATTGAAAAAACAAACTATCTGTTCACTATAAAATTCTTTTACCTTGTCTATATGCTTGAAATTTTTGATAATAAAATGTTTGAAAAAATATGGGAAAATACAAAAGTAATAATAAAAAAGAAAAAAAAGAAAATTCAGTAAGTTAAACATGGCTCCCCAATATAGACACTAGTATCTGAAATACCAAAAATAACACATCGTCTGATTGTTCTTGTTTTAATTTTGAACTTTAGTGAAGTTATGTAAATAACACAATCATCTGTAAGTTACTCCTTCTCATATTTTACTGTGCATATAAATTATCTTAGGATCTTATTAAAATGTAGACCCTGATTGAGTGGCTCTCAAGTGGATGGAGTCTGAGATTATACATCTCTAACAAATTCCCACTTAATGCTGATGTTGCTGGTCCACAGACCACACAGAGTAGTAAGTCTCCTTTTATTATTTATTAGGATTCAATAAAGCCTTAAAGTTTTAAAATATATAATGACAACTACTTATTAATACCAATATCTTTACCTCTGTTTTGGACTTCCTAAGCGTGAAACCTCAATGTTAAGCTGAATACAACAGAGATTTCTGAGTTTTACCTGAAAGAGTTGCTATGACCTCTAGAAAGTTAACTCAAAGTATACAATGCAAGGAAGTTCTGAGTACTAATAGCAGGGGCATGTATATTTGGGTCATCTATCTCCTAGATTATTAAGATTCGGTTGCAGAGGAAATGTGTAACCAAAATGTATGAACATTCTATTCATATCCACCTACTTCCATTTTTTCAGAGATTTTATGCAAATCAGCATATTTGTTCCTACCTTGAGAAATTCATTCTGCACCAGGCATATGAAAATGTTCAGCTATCTAAAGGGTTCCTCAGTCCATTCCCACAATGATTGATATCCTAGCCCTTTGGTGGAAGTAACATTCTCCCCTGTTTGAGGTAAATGATCTCTTGCAGGCACACCATTTGGATACCAGGAAGAGGTAATTTATCTCAAATGGGCAAATATTTTAATGAAGGCAAGAAGGTTGCCACCTGTCCAGTATTTACAGAGGCAACATGGAAACTGGGGTCTTTGCCCACTGCCTATAAATACATCATCAAAGTTTAAGGAGTTAGCAAGGGGCTTTTAACCACCTTAGCACTTGCTGAGCAGTGAATTCAAGCTACCATTACTGAACTTCCAGTGTCATGAAAAGGTAGGAAGTAACAGACCAGTTCACCTGAGACAATGGCACACAAGGAGAGATAAAACAACAAGCATTTTTTGAACAATCACATATACAAGGGATTCGGCTGGTCAGGTCACATTTATTCCTAATAACCTTATGTCCTAGGAACTTTTCTTAGCCATATTTTACAGATGAAGATAATGAGGCTGAAAGGGATTAAGTACTTTTCCCAATGTCACTCATAGAGTAGGCAATGAAACCCAGATTCAAATCTAGAGGACAATTTTTAATCCATACTCCATTATGCATCCAACATGTTTAATTTTTCTCTCCTAAAGAGGTAATTGTATGTGTATGATTCAGAACTTACTCTAAAAAAGATAAGCACCTCATTTTTAAAGAGTAATTTGCTGACTTTTTTGTAAGCCTTAGAACAAAGATAACACAATCTAATTACTATTTAATGTATCAAAAGCTACTACTTGGTATCAACATACATGTACTAGTTTTCCTGGGACAAACAAAAAAAGTGAGTGATGCCATCCTGACATGTAAAATGGTTTAAATTTTCAGCAAATTCTTTAAAAAGAAAAAGAAAGAGGGAAAGCAGAGAAAAGAAAAATCACAGTTATAAGAAGTGTCTTCTTTCATTTCAGAATTTGAATATTATTTCCTAAATAAACTTTCCCAAGATTTTGTGATTTGAACTTCCCATTTGGCTGAAAAGATTAAGATACTGCTCATAATATTAGATGATTCAAGAGACAATGACCAAATTACAAATCAAGGCTGAACTGCTATTCCTGATAACTGTCATAGGATGCAAAGATCCCATTGTGAATTGGTTAAACAAATGAAACGCCCAACTAGATAAATATTACTCAGACATTAAAAATCATTCTCTAGAAGAATATTAATAGAAATGGAGAAGAATCCTTCAAAAGCATACCTTTTTTAAAAACTAAAGCTATAATAATATACCATGAACAAAGCACAGCATCACTTCCACAATTTTCTTGCCAAAAATATATAAACTGAATCTAACCATGAGGAAACATCAAATAAAAATTGAAGGATATTCTACAAAAATTGGCCAATAATCTTCAAGATAATAATGTCAAGGAAAGACTGAGGAACTCTTCCATATTGAGAGAGATGAAAGAAACATGATTTAATGCAACACATAATCTTAAACCAGATCCTTTTGCTGTAAAAGACATGATGGGACAACTAGGGAAAGCCAAGTGGGGTCTGAATGGTAGTCATGTATCAATGTTGGTTTCCTGAGGTTGACCACCACACTCTGGTTATGTAAAAGAATGTCTTTGTTTGAAATACACAATGGAATATGAGGGAGTAGTGGGGCATCATATCAGCAACTTGCTGTCAAATTGTTCAGCAGAAAAAGAGGTCTCTGTTGTGTACTTGCAGCTTTTCTATAAGTTTGAGAGTACTTCAAAGTAATTAAATGAAGATATAAAACAGTCTGTAGCCTATGACATCATTTGTATCACCTGTTTACCTGTTGGTGAATGAGTGCGTGGCAGGAAGGAAGGAAGGGAGGGAGGAAGGGTGAATGGATAGAAAGAGATAGAGGGTTAAAATAAATTGGAAGAACACATCAGAACATAAGCAAATGTCAATATAAACTATTCCTATATGATAGGGAAATATTTTCATCTTTAGTTATTCTCTGATTTTTTTTCAAGTTTTCTGAATTGATTAGTTTGCTTTTACAATAGAGGCAGTCAATGTGGAGGTAGTTCGTTTTTTAAAAACTGAATCTTCTGTTGCAAACATTGTTGATTAGCTGATCCATTCCACCCCAAACCCTGCTCTTTTGCCAATTTCCAGATAGTCAGCTAGGGATAACCATGTGCTCCAGCTCAGGCCAATAAAACAATAGCAGAAGACTGCTGGGGGGCTTCTGGGGAAATTTTACCTTTGGCAGCCACATACCTTCAAAATGCTGACAGCTTTCTAGAGATATAATTCACATACCATATAATTTACCCATTTAAAGTGTAGAAATCAATGCTTTTGAATATATTCATAGAGTTGTGCAATCATTCCCACAGTTAATTGTAAAACATGTTCGTCACCCCAAGAAGAAACCCCTTATCCATTAGCAGTCACTTCCCATAACCCATCAGACCCTCCCCCACCTTAGGGTGCCCCTAATCTACTTTCTGTTGCTACATTCGCTTAATCTGGACATTCAAATAAATGGAATGACACAATATAGGACCTTTGTGACTAGCTTCTTTAACTGAGCATAATATTTTCAAGGGCCATCCATGTTGTAACATGGATCAGTACTTCATTCCTTTTTATGCCCAATAATCTTTTATCATTTGGATATTTATCCCTTCCTCAGCTGACAACATTTATTTGCATTTGTTGCTACTTCAGGCCATTATGCATAATGCTGCAATGAACATTCATGCACACGTTTTTGTAAGGATATGTTTTCGCTTCTCTTGGATATATGCCTAGAGTGGAATTGCTGGGCTCATATGATAACTCTGTTTAGCATTTTAAGGAATTGCCAGGCTCTTTTGCAAAGCAGCTGTATCATTTTTCATTCCCAGCAGCAATGTATGAATGCCTTCACATTTTGTCCTTTCCTTTTCCTTGCTGCCCTAACACAATCCTGATGCCTGAAAGTAAAGTAACTGCTTAAAACTACGAGGCGCAAACTTGAAGATGCTAACTAAGAACAGCAGAGCAGGAAGACAGTCTGGATTTCTACCTACCTCCAGACTTTCTATTACTAGGAAAGAAAAAACTGTCTGTGATTAAGTACATCAAAGTAGGGACTTCTTTTAGTTATACAGAAAGCAAACCTGTGATGCATTCAAACATACAATGTCATGATATTCAGAGGAAGACATTTCTACTTGATCTTTATATACTAATTTATAATTAAACCATGTTTTAAAAAGTTAGAGCTGTATGTGATATGTAAATATATAAGCTAATGTAATTTATGAAATCATTTGATCTACACTAAATTTTTTTGAAATTGTTTTGTTATTATTCAGTTAATGCAAAAAATCCTAATAATGACCAATGTTGAACTAAGAAAGGTAAGCAAACCAATAAACAAAGACTGTTCTCAATACTTTACAAATTAACACATTTATGTCTCTAAAAAACTCTATAATATAGGTAATAGTATTCCCATTTTACAAATAAAGAAACTGAAGCAGAGAGAGTTTAAATAACTTGCCATGTCACACACTAGTGTCAGAACAGTAGTCAAAAGTCAGGCAGAATCCTGCTTAACCCTATACACTATGTTCCCTCCACTGTACAGCACTTTAGCAATATTTGAATAGAAAATGAATAATTAGTAGTCTAAAAATGTACACAGGCAGATATCCATGTGTATCTTCATCAATGTTATACACTATTTTCATAGGCAGAAAGGGCACAATTTTTTTAGCACCCACTGTATGCCAGGTACTGTATAAAACTGTTCAGCAAGTGTTATCTCATTAAATCCTCCTAAAAACCATGAAGATAAAACTATCTCCATTTATAGGTGTAAAGTCTGATGCCCAGTAAAGCAACTTGCCCAATTCCACACAAATAATAACTAGCAGAGCTGGCTACAAAATCAAATATGCCATGTTCAAAGCTAGTATTCTTTCTACTACACAAGAATGCTTACCTAGTTATGTTATTTACATATTAATAAACTCAACATGACTGTATAATCTGTTATGGCTTTACATTTATTACCCTCATTATTATCTGTTAATAATCTCATACTTTAAATGCCTGAAAATATTTTCCCATCCTTTTTGCTAAAATATCAGAATTTCTACCACTAGGATGCACTTAAAAATGAAAACACATACCTGGAAAAAATAATAATGACCCCTCATCACATTTTGAAGGAATTATTCTATAAACCCAGCTAGTCAAGTAATCTCTGCAGAAGGTACACACCAGTCATTTTTGCACTAGTCCAATAATAATTCAAATCTCTGCCTGTCTGGAACATATCCTGCCCTGTACTCTTCAGGACTTTCATGTGTAAGTTATTCTCCACATGTAAGCAACTATCACTTTTTCTCCTATAAGTACTGTTCTTAAGCCAACAACATACAAAGGCTTCCCTAAAATAAGTTTCCCTGAACTTACTATTTCCTCAAGTAATCAGAGACACAACCAGGTTCTAACGTCAAAGGCCTTCCTGGAGGTGGGTAAACACCACTCTTGCTCTACTTTCTACTTGATAGATCTTACCCACACTTATTTTTAACAGGGTGTCAATAATCATTATGTCAATATTTTAACTTTAAAATGTTGCAAGGGGCCACTTTTGGAAAATGTGCTCAGGGGCATCACAGCCTACATTTGTAAAACCTCTACAATCTGATCCCACACCAATGAGTCACCTTTTCTCCCACCACTCCCCAATATGGTTATAAGGGAAAATACATTGTAGTAATCACCATCTGTAAACCAGGCCTGTTAGACATGGATTTCCATTATCATCTCTTCATGTCGCTTCTTCCCACTGTTGCATCTCTGCGTAATCCATGCCCTTTGTCTGAATGCCATCTCTCCTCTCCAACTTAGTATCATTCTAGGCCCAACTAAAGCCCACAGAGAAGGCTCACTGAAGCCTTCCCAATAATCCTAGGCCCACATTGGGCTGCACCTTCTATGGATTCTTAGATTCTTATTTCCTCATCCAGCCCTTGACTATATTCTGCCTCTGCCTAAAGTCATTCATGAGTTGTCATTTTGTTATATATACAATATGGCACCAGGATAAATAGGCACTAGCCATCAACACATAGGCTACCAGCAAGGTCTGTTCCCTTTGAGTCTGTGATATTTTTGAAGTGCAATATATATGCTTACATAAACACACACACACACACACACACACACATATATATATATATACACACATGCTTATAGCATTGTGCGTATTTTCTAGATGGCCAGATCAAGTCGTACATTTTTTGTTTATCTCCTGAAGTATACACAGCACAGTGATAAAGAAAAAACCTCATTAAACAAAGTAATATTATACAGACAAGATTATGGCTTAAGAAACGAATCTATTTAAACATGTCCACATACCAACAAAGAATATGACTAACAGAAATCATCTCTTTATTAAATTAAATCCAACTAAACTAGATTTTATTAAGATTGTTCAAGAATGTTAGTTTTGCTTTGAAGTTATAATACCAACATTCTTAAAATACATTTATTTAGACTTTTGTTTTAGACTTCAAACCTAGTATGCTGAGGTTTTGCCAAAGCATTAAATATGCATATTATTTACTACCATCAATGGCCACAACTTGGAAATAATCTTTGAATCACAAGTTTACTACTACAAGGGCCTAGCTTTAGATAGCTGCAATCACAATAAATGATCTATATTTACATAGCAGAATTATCTAAAGAATTAAATCCTAAATCACTATTTCATTAATGCTTACAACATTTCATTAAGCAGCAAGTATTAACAAGTCCATTACACCATGTTTACTGTTAATGTGTCTGAAAGTACCATAATTAGTCTTGGCATAGCTTAATCGGTAAGTAATGGTATATTATATTCTTCTAGTGTAGAGAAATTAGTTTTCATTGAACCTTTCACACAAATATATCATGCAATCTGAGTCATGAAAAAGCGAACTTGAATTTTGGAACTCTGGAAATCACTAATTATAGGTGATTCTATACCTGGTGGAAAGGAGCAGACTACTCAAGTTAACTATTTAAAATTAATTAGAAAAAATAAAAACACATTACCAAATGAGTGAAAATTTTCTACTGGTTTGGTTATTACTCAAACTTCTAAGATTTACAACCAGAAACAGAAATGAAAGAAGACTAAAACATTCTGAGTATTACTTTTTAAAAAAGATAGTGATAAGCTTCCTATAGGAAAATCATCACTAGGAAAAAAAGGAAAGATGTGGAAAAGAGCATCCAAACATAATAAAACTAGACAACTTGAAATTATATACATTTGCTATTTTCTTTATATCTAAATGTTTATAACAAAAAATCAAACCTAATTCCTTCACAAAGGGAAAAAAAATTGGATACATTCACCAAGAAATGTCATTTAATTTTCCCATAAATAAATTACCCATCAAAATTTACATTACAAAATTTAATTATACAAAATAAATGTCATTTAATTTTCCCATAAATAAATTACCCATCAAAGTTTACATTAATTCACTGCATCATAAATGCATATTTACCAATCTCTCAGTATCTGAACAAAAGAAAAATGAGAACAAATATATTTTCTTCCTCGCTGGTTTATTAGATTGGTGCCATGCAGCATTTCTGGATATTTCCTTTGAATGTATTTTGTAAGGACCTTAAAGAGGGAATCATACCTGTTTTACTAATAGCTTCCTGCAACTCGGCCATAGAAGTGGTAATTGCAGCAAGAAGGTCAGAACTGGTTAGCCAACCGAGTGCCCGCAAACAATGCAACTGTTCCTTTTGATGTTCTGCAAAGACAGAGAAAAATCCACTATGCAATGCTAGAAAAATTTATTAAAATCCATGTTTAAAATTAATAGCAATGTTTAGCTATTTAAGAACTAGATTAAAACTTGTAGACAGAACTTTGCCTACTGAGTAAAAAGTCTGCAAAGAAATGTTACATTTGATTGATTTAATTAATTTATATATAAAACTGTTAATTGCCATCAAAGAAAAAGTAAACTTTCTTTATTCTATTAATATCACTTAATAGCTTGTTTTTTAAGTTAAAAATTAAAATCAATGTTTTCTCAGAAGAGTCAAGCATTCAAAAAATATTAGCTGGAAAATCTACCCTTGTCTCATTTTTTATAAAATTCTTCAATAGGTTTTTAACTCTGATAATTTTATACTGATTCATAGAAAGGGAAAATAAATTATACTGCTAATTAATTTAAATACAGCAGTCTACAGATTGACTTAACTGAAAAATTACTGTAAACTCTGGATGTACTGTGAAAAGAGATCTAAACATAATTAGGCTAGACAAGTTGAAATTACACATATTTGCTGCTACTTTCTTTATATTTAAATGTTCATAACAAAAATCAAATCTAATTTATACATAAACATACATTTATCCATATGCACATACATATCTATAGATATATGGGACTATGTTACATGATTAGAAATATTCAGTGGATTTTTAAAGTCTGCATGATGGCCAAACATATTTACATAGCATGTCACTTACATTCAGCTTAAGACTTTAAAAAGCACAAATTATCTTACTTGGAAACTTATGCCTGTCTTTGGGCTCTCCTATACACACTAACATGCCTATGCCTTCTTTGAAACTTTCCATCCAAGTAAAAAGAGAGACACACGATTGGCCCAAAATCTTGAGTCTGTTTGCCGCCAAAATTGCAATAACACCTTTTCGGAATACGCGTATCAGCCCTTTGAATGGTTTTTTCTTCATTTTGGCTTCCTCTTGCTTCTTTTCCTCTACAGTTGACAAAGCCTGAGCTAGAGTTCTAACTTCTAATTTGAACAACTCAAAGGTGTTGACTTGCTCCTGGAGAAAATCTCTCTGTGTAGATAAGGCACACGATCGGCTATAGAGAGGATACAAGGCACCAGCCATCAATGCACAGGCTGCCAACAAGGAGGTTTGTTCCTTTTGAGCCTGTGACAACACCTTTTTGAAATGCGAATTCTCAAGGACCAACTGTTCATGTGACTTCTCAGTACGGTTCAATTCTTCCATATTTTTTTCAGCAACTTCTTGAAATTTCTATAAGAAGAGAAGTCAAATAATATATTTGATCATGAAACAAATAGGCATTTTATAATTCATCCTTATAGAAAAAAAATAAAATTTGCTGAGTTACTTCTTCAGAAGATTCATGCTCTGAAATATCCAAAAATTACATGTGACAGAGCAAAAGTGGGCCAAACAACTTAATGTGGACATTGATTTTTAAATCCTCTTACTTAGAAGCTTTACACATAAATTTTAAGTATTTCATATATTTCTTATACACTTATACATAAATACACATATTAAGAACAAGAAAATGTCTCCTTTTCCATTCATTCCCTGCTTTTAAATAGAAATTACACCACCAATAGATGCTTTCTTATATGTAAAAAGACTTTACTTTTTGCCAAAATAATCAAAGGGTTAAATCAATGATACAACAAATAGACCTTGCCTGTCTGCCATTTACTAGATGAGGAGGGACTGATTCTCAGAACATACTCTCTTATTTCAGTGTCTTTCTTAACCATCCTAAGACAGAAGGCTGTACAAAGTACAGCTTCAGTGGTAGGAGGAAATACTAATCGTAAACTGGGCCTCAGCAGCAATCTGATCCTCTTTTCCTAATCAAGGTACTTACAATCCAAAACCTAATTTGAAATGCAAAAAAATTTTAATTGCAAACACCATATTTTAGTCACTAGAAAATAAACTAGGCCTTTATGAAATCGCATGCCTAGTGATCAAGGAATTGCTGAAGTAAAGTATAGAAGATAACAGATCCCAATTTCCTTTACTAATTCATTTATCATTCAATAAACATTTACTGATTACTCACTAAACTTCATGTGCTAGGAAAATAGACAAGTAAATCAATCATAGCGTAATGCTAAAATAAAACTATGCCAGATTGCCAGAGGTGCACAAAAGGGAGTTCACACAAAATGATGTTGACAGGCTGTTGGAAGGATATGACAAAAGACAAGTGGGGGTGTGGTATGTAATAGAAAGACTGAAAAAAAAAACCCTACTCCACCGTTAAGAAAGCTAACCATAGCTACTCTATAATAATTTAATCTAATCCTTACAATCAATGGTAATTTAACAACTTCATTTGGATCTTTCTCTAGCCAAGTGAGCTGCCATGACTTGGTCATGGACCTCTTCTTTTCTCAAAGGCAGGTCAAGGGGGTTCTAAGTGAATAAGGGGATCCAATCAGGGACCGGGAGAAGTCATGCTCTGTATACATATAATAAAGTGAAGTGTTGTCTTTATTATGAGAGAATCCTTTTGCGGGTGTTAAGGAAAATATTGGTTCAGGCTGCACTCTGTCTAAAATTTAATGTTATTTAATGTTCATCTTTGGAAGAGTTTTATTGTAAGTGTACGTCTGATTCAAGAATTACCCACTGAACAACTGAAAGAATCTAAGGCATTTCTAAAATTTACATTGGCAGGAAAATCTCCGAAGTGATCAGACTTTGAGAAAATCATACAGTCTCTCGACTACTCTGAAAGATTTGGTGTCAGAGACCACCACAGACAATGTGGCTAGGCAGTAGCCAAAAGAACTCAAACTTGTGAAACATTCTGCTGAGGAAAGTAACTCCTGGAACAAAACTGATCCTGAGGCTGAGGATGGGGTTCCCAAAGGTGCATAGTGAGAACAAGGAGGCTCTCAGAGGTACAGGCCTGAGTAGAGAAGAGTAAGGGAAAGAGACAAGAGGCCACTCACTGATTCAACTTCTTGGATGCTTTCCTTTGGGCAGGAGAAAAATTGTATGTTAGACATTGCTTTGAATGCTTCTATATGATAATTCCCTTTTGCTTACTCTACCTTTTCTCCAAAGTCTGATCCAGCCATATCTGCGGGGGTACTGTGAGAAATAAAGGAACAGGGCAATAAAGGAATTGTGACCTTGCCCCCTACTGCAACTCCACTGATGGCCAAGCTGTGGTGGCAGTATTCTGTCACTAGGACTGTGTCCCAGGGCGCCATACAAGGACACTTGTAAGGAAGTGGTATTCCACTGAGAACTGCTCAAAGAAGGAAGAAACTCTAAGAAGCACCAGCCAGATGGGCTGCTTGAAGCAGATGTGAGACCCCCTTTTAAGGGAGGCAACCTGTAAGAAAAGGGAAAACCGATACTGGAGTTGCAGCTAGACAAAGCAGGAAGAATAGTACACGGAAAAGCAAGAGGATAAGGTGTCTGAGCAAGTGCAAACCATTCCGAATGCCTGCAGAGAAGAAAACAATGATGGATATTTGAGAAGTACGTAAAATAACAGATGACTAAGCAAGGAATTTAAACTTTATTCAGAAAGCTATGAGGAGCCATAAAATCCTGAAACAGTTGCTCTGTTTCAGTAAATGGATGGGAGAATCAGAGACATCAATAGACTGCCAAGGGTAGCCGCAGAGTTGCAGGGAGTAGGGATGAAATGAGGGGAGCAAAGGGAAATTACAAAGGTTAATTCCATATTCTCTCCAAATTCTATATTCTCTTCAATATTCTCTAGTTCAACTAGAGGAAAAATGGAGAATTATAGAAAATGTAAAATCTTTTATCACACTGGCCATAGCTAAGCAGCAGAAGTAAAAACAAACCTAACTGGGTACCAGGTGGCTGCCTATTTGCACATTCACCGACCTCAGCATCTTAGGGAGAAGTGCATTTTCAATAAAAACTCCTTTTTTTGAACCAAAAAATGGAAAAGATGCATTTGCTAATGATATTTTAAATATTTTAAAACAATATTCAGTCATTGATCAAAATCAAATGGTTTACTGAAGGAGAGCTAAACGTAGAGGAAGCCCATTGTGAAATTTCATTAATTTTAGCACATGATAGATCTCAAACTCCCCTACTGTACACAGCTGGGCCACCACCACAGATCATCAGGCTAAAGCTAAAAGCATTTTAGGGAGGCAGGCAGAAACACAAAGTCCTGGGATGAGGATAAGAGGGTAACTAAAACATGGATGGAAATGGATAAAAGTCTAAAATAAGTTACCAAAAATACTACATTCTCTACACAGAGAAAAACAGGAACATGTGGAATTTTTAAAAAACAGAACTAGATTCTGGATTTACACAACCAGTGTTCATTTTAGGCCACCTAGTAGGAGTAGTGACAACATAATAAAGCAATTTTTGAAGATCTTCATGTCATTTTATAGTTCCAAATTTTGATCATTTGTAGTGACTATATATTAAAAAGAACAGATTAAAATTAATTATTATCATTATGGATGATTTTGTGAGACTCATCATATAATGTGTAATGTAAGAAAGAGATGCCATTCACAAATTGCTGTAAGAATAAAAATAAGTGAAGAATACACATGAAATCTGTTTTTCTTATAAAGGCTTCACCTTCCACCATGATCCTCAACCTAATGAAAAAGGAGAGAACACTCTGCTCCTTTACTATCCAGACGTGAGGCTTACTACTACTTTCTACAATTTAACCCCATCCTAGCACCCCCAGATCCTTTCCCTCTGGTTCTCCTAAACCAACTCAACTTTTAACGATCGTCAGAGCCCATTTCAAGGTCTGTCTATTCCACGACACCCTTTACTATAATTCTCATTCACAATGACCTTGACCTTCACTGAACTTAATTATGCCACTCAGGCATTTAATTCCTATATGCCACTTACTTACTTCATGTGTGTATACCTACTCTCCCTCAAATAAAATTGAGTGCCAGTCAGAGAATACAGTTAATGATTCTGTAACATCTTACTACATTGATAGACAGTGATCACACTGGGGGAAGTGAGGATTTAATAATATGGATAACTTTTGAACCACTGTGCTGTATATTAGAAACCAACATAGGATTGTATATTAATACTTAAACAAAAAATAAAATACAATGCTAGTTTCCAGAGGCCAAGAATTATTTACTATAACACCTGTCACAGTGATTTCTGGTAGGTATTCAATAAATATTGAACAAATTAAGTAATCCTTTATAAAATGTTCCTTGGCACATAACACAGTGCTTTGCCCATAATAGGCAATGAATAAATACCCAATGAATAAAATGATTTAAAAATGTAAAGAAAAATAGAATCAAAAAAGATATTATTTTCAAATACAATTTGGAACTTATCAACATGTCAGAATTCTGCTTTAAATTAATTCTGATATTCCACAGGGACTTTCAGAGGTATTGCATTATTTACGGTGAATTATTCTTGAAGAACAAAGCTTATTTGGTGGTAAGGCTGGAAATGGCTACAAGCACAAATTTTCCCTAAAAAAAAAATTCCTATGTTCTTTACCCAAGGAGATGAAAGGTTAATATTTTTAAAGCAAACATAAGGAACATCACCTTCAAATGGGGCAAAAGTATGCCTCGTACAGAAATGACCTGCTCCTCAGTGTGTTTCATTTCAAAAATAATTCTCAAATTCCCTCCAAAAACATTCTTATCATGAAAAATTAGAAAACAAAAATAAAGGGTAGATATCTTTTACACAAATTCCTTTGGCATATCAAAAATACTACATATTTCACTAGTTTTCCTTTATTGTCTGATAATTCAGAAAGCACCCAAAATGGGAGTAGAGGATAGTTTCTTAATGAATCATACACTTCCTGAGACACACGAGCTTTGAGGGAGAACTTATTGGCTTACAGCACTCCATGAACTTTGAGATTTTGGGCCAGAAATCAGACACTTCCCTAGGGAATACAATTCTTTCTTATCACTTTTGCTTGCTGAGTTCTTATTCTTTATGTTGGCAAAAAGACAAATTGCAAACTGGACATTCAATGACACATAGACGTCCAAGGACTTGATTTAAAATATTTTATCTTTGTAAGTTATGTATCTTGGCTTTTTATGCAATAGTAAAATGTGAAGCATAACAAACATAAATTCACCTGCTTTTCCTCATAACATAAATGTTTCTGTCAAAAATAAAGCACATTTTTTGAAGAGACTGGAACCCTCATACATTGCTGGTACAGATCCTAAAATGCAGCAGCAGCTTTTGGAAATAGTTCGGCAGCTCCTCAAAAAGTTAAAGACAGAGTCACCATATGACCCGGCAGTGCCATTATCTTGTCTTCACACATGTGTCAAACTCCACAATGATTATTTACTTAACTTAAAAACACTACCTTCATTTTGTAAATTTAGCACGCCAAAAATAGTATGTGCCAAAAATTGGCAAATGCCTGTGTTTGTTTACTCTTTCATTTCTAAGGCCCTACAAATTATAAAATTTGGATAAGCCAAGCTCTCAAAAGAACAAAGTTCTTATCACTAGACCGAGAATAACTGTGTCAATATAGGCAAGATACTTGATTTGCTGACTGTTATAAAATATTACCTCAGACTGTTGGAAAGGTAGCATTACCTCCAAATTTGGATCTGTCCCATGTATCTCTTCCTCCTGGGTTTTCAGATCCTGGCAACAGGGCCCAAGATGGCTCTAGTCTCTAGGAAGCCCTCAAACTTTGACCTCCTCTAAGTTGACAACATTCTTTTGGCAACTCATTACATACAACCTTATGATAAACCTATATTAGTTAATTTTTCACATATTTAAATAATGCCTCCCCAACTAACTGCGACACTTTCTGAGGAAAGAACTAAGTATTATATTTCTTTATTAATACCACAGCATGAAACACAGCATCCTTTATTATTTGGTATATAACATGAAAAGTTTTTACTTATATTAACTACGTTATATAAAAGTTGTCTTGTATTTTTACTTACAGTAATAATTTTGCAATATAGTGCCCTGAAAATTCAAGCTCAGAAAAAAAGAAGTCTGAGAGGAATAAGAAATAAGGGAGCTACCATTTGTGGATGGATAACAGTATGACATTGGTTAGCTCTTTCATACACTATCATGTTTAATTATTAATTACACAAGAATCACTCAGAAATCCAAGTTCAAAAAATATGAAATTGAACTGTCACTATACTTATTTTCAGATATTACTTTCACAGTGGCTGGGCAAGAATTAGAAACCCTGTCTGCATGCAGCTACCCAGCACAAGCCAGTAGGGGTTGCTGTTCTCCCAGGAGAGGAAGGCCACAAACTAGCAAGAAGGGACTTCCTCTTAGCCAACACACCGCCAGCTCCCCACAAATACCTCTATCACCATGAAAAGGCAGAATAATTTGATACAAACCAAGATCACAGAGGCAAACCCTGAGAAGGAGATAGACCTAACCAATCTCCCTGAAAAAGAATTAAAAATAAAGCTCATAACTATGCTGATGGAGCTGCAGAGAAACATGCAAGAGCTAAGGGATGATGTCCGAAAGGAGATTACAGAAATGAAACAACCTCTGGAAGGATTTATAAGCAGAATGGATAAGATGCAAGAGGCCATTGATGGAATAGAAACCAGAGAACAGGAACGCAAAGAGGCTGATGCAGAGAGAGATAAAAGGATCTCCAGGAATGAAACAATATTAAGAGAACTGTGTGACCAATCCAAAAGGAACAATATCTGCATTATAGGGGTACCAGAAGAAGAAGAGAGAAAAAGGGATAGAAAGTGTATTTGTAGAAATAATTGTTGAAAACTTCTCCAAACTGGGGAAGGAAATAATCGATCAGACCACGGAAATGCACAGAACCCCCAACAGAAGGGACCCAAGGAGGACAACACCCAGACACCTAATAATTAAAATGACAAAGATCAAGGACAAGGACAGAATTTTAAAGGCAGCTAGAGAGAGAAAAAAGGTCACCTACAAAGGAAAATCCATCAGACTATCATCAGATTTCTCAACAGAAACCTTATAGGCCAGAAGAGAATGGCATGATATATTTAATGTAATGAAAGAGAGGGGCCTTGAACCAAGAATACTGTATCCAGCATGATTATCATTTAAATATGAAGGAGGAATTAAACAATTTCCAGACAAGCAAAAGTTGAGGGAACTTGACCCCCACAAACCACCTCTACAGGGTATTTTAGAGGGATTGCTCTAGATGGAAGCACTCCTAAGACTAAATAGATGTCACCAGAGAAAATAAAATCACAGGAAAGCAGACCAACCAAACACTAACTAAAGGCAAAAAATAAAATCAACTAAACACAAAAGAGCATAGAATAAAACAACCAATATATAAAGGACAGAGGAGGAGAAATAAGACGGGAGAAAGATAAAGAATCACCAGACAGTGCTTAAAATAGCTCAATAAGCGAGTTAAGTTAGACAGTAAGATACTAAAGAAGATAACCTTGAACCTTTGGTAACCACGAATCTAAAGCCTGCAATGGCAATAAGTACATACCTTTCAATAGTCACCCTAAATGTAAATGGACTGAATGCACCAATCAAAAGACACAGAGTAATAGAATGGATAAAAAGCAAGACCCATATCTATGCTGCTTACAAGAGACTTACCTCAAACCCAAAGACATGCACAGACTAAAAGCCAAGTGATGGAAAAAGATATTTCATGCAAACAACAGGGAGAAAAAGCAGATGTTGCAGTAGTATCAGACAAAAATAGACCTCAAAACAAGGAAAGTAACAAAAGATAAAGAAGGACATTAAATAATGATAAAGGGCTCAGTCCCACAAGAGGATATAACCATTATAAATATATATGCACCCAACACAGGAACACCAGAATATGTGAAACAAATACTAACAGAATTAAAGGAGGAAAGAGAATGCAGTGCATTCATTTTAAGAGACTTCAACACGCCATCACTCCAAAGGATAGATCCACAGGACAGAAAATAAGTAAAGACACAGAGGCACTGAACATCACACTAGAACAGATGGACCTAATAGACATCTATCTATAGAACTCTACATCCAAAAGCCACTATTTACAATAGCCAAGAAATAGAAGCAACCTAAGTGTCCATAGGTAGATGAATGGATAAAGAAGATTTGGTGCATATACACAATGGAATATTATTCAGCCATGAGAAGAAAACAAATCCTACCATTTGCAACAACATGGATGGAGCTAGAGGGTATAAATAAGCCAGGTGGAGAAAGACAAACACCAAATGATTTCACTCATATGTGGAGTATAGGAACAAAGAAAGACTGAAGGAACAAAACAGCAGCAAATCACAGAACCTAAGAATGGACTAACAGTTACCAAAGGGAAAGGGACTGGGAAGAATGGGAGGGAAGGGAGGGATAAGGGTGGGGAAAAAGAAAGGGGGTATTACAATTAGCATGTATAATGTGGGGGGGGTGTATGGGGAGGGCTGTGCAACACAGAGAAGACAAGTAGTGATTCTATAGCATCTTACTACGCTGATGGACAGTACTGTAATGGGGCTTGTGGGAGTACTTGGTGAAGGGGGGACCCTAGTAAACATAATGTTCTTCATGTAATTGTAGATTAATGACAACAAAATTTTTCTTAAAAATAGCATACATTTCTAAAAGAACCACTGCTCTAGTATAATGCAATTAGGACTGGGAGATAGGATGATGATACTGTTTTAAAACACCACATAACATTCTCTTGGTAATTTCTAAATGTGGAGCAAGGTGTTAAACATTTTACACCTGTTAACTCTATTCTAATCCTGACTCTAGTACTTCCTTGCACACAAATAAGTGGTATCGATTCTCTGAACCTTAGTTTCCTCATTTGTAAGATAGAAATTATGTTTAAATGACTTATCTCACATGGTGGTTGTAGGGCTCAAGTAAGAGGCACACAAAAGCATGAAAAAGCATTGAAAGATCTATCAAGCATCATGCAAATTGAACTGATAGCATTATTATTAAGAAAAACAACCTGTAAAGCAGTTGTTTGGAATGAAGTCAGACGACTTTCCAATATTTCCTTCAAGGTGCTCACTCCCACCAACTCACAGTCCATCAAACCATGGTGTGAGCAGCATTGCAACTAACTCCCTGTGTGTCATTTCAGACAGGAATATATACCCATCCCCTCCAACAATATAAACAAGCTGCACTTTATCCCTGAACGTTTTCGGAATTCAATTAAAAGAAAAAAGCTTCTAATAACATTTTTATGACTAACCCAGATTTCTTGCCAAATGTACTCATCATACTATGATATGGGAAATAAAATGCAATATAATATGATGAACCTGAATTTCTTTGATTTTTGTTCTCCATTCTAAACTCACTTGATTTTACTAAAATGTCAAATAGACCTGAAGTGTTTACAATAAACTTTGAATTAAAGGGTAACCATATTTAATTGACAGTGAAAAATCTTTACTTGTAGAAAGGAAGTTCTTGTTCCAGTAATTTCACCTTTTTCAGACAGAAAAGAAATAAGAACATACATGCTAAGAATACAAAGCAAAGTTAGTCAAGGAATATAATGCTGCACTCAGCCTGGATGCTTCAGTAGGCAGACATGCTTGAGATATAGTGACAAGATGGCTCCAAAGTATTTAAATTCAAGAATTACCCAATCAAGCAGCCAGCACATTTTACCTAATACTAAAAACATGGTATGATACTAAAACCAAGCTTTTTGTTCTACCAGTTTCATTTATATGAGGATTTGCACAAGCTATTTATTCCTTACACATTCAGAACTCTTGCAAATAACTCTACTACATTTTTTCAGATAAAGATTACCCCAAAACTGTTTTTCATTCAACTACCTGTTTTACTAACCACGCCTTTACAATAACCAAACATTAAACACAAGGCTTTATGGAGAAGTCACCTGTTTTACAGCAGATAACCTCTATTAAAGATTATGTTTATCTGACACCAAACATCCTCTACAACCCACAATCCTATGCAACAACTGCAGATTTTCCCCCCTCATATCCTTATTAATATAACTTTTGGAAATGCAGTAAAAAATATAAAATGAAAACATTTTTCATTGAATTGCAGCTTTGAGGAAGGAAAGTTGAGATAAAGGATTAATCATCATAAATTTCCTAAAATTTATAGATCTGTAATATGCATTATTACAGCTGTTAACCAAATATAAAACCTAAATGAATTGCTATGTATTCAGTCATTTTATGAAAATTCAAATATGTACACAAATAATATAAATAATATGCCACTATACAATATGAATGTACTTTAAGGAAAAATGAAAATGGATACTTCTACTTGCATACCCATGGATCAAAACCTAAGGTATTATACATTCTTCTGAGAAAAGTCTTCAGTGAGAGCTTCTAGTAAAACATTAGCATTTATGGTAATAACTGATTCCCTTACTTCAGAAAGTGAATTGCTATGCCTTCCTGCAGATTTAGAATAAATGGAGTTCAAAACACTGATAAGATAGTTTGAAATGAAATGTGATACATCCAGTTATGTTTTTTTCTCAGGATTGCTTTGGCTATAGTCAGGGTCTTCTGTGGTTTCACACACGTTAGAATTGTTGTATTTCTGTGAAAAATGTTTTCGTATTTTGGCAGGGATTACACTGCATCTGTAGATGGCTTTTGGTAGAATAGACATTTTAACAATATTAATTCTTGCAATCAATCCATAAACACAGGATGTCTTCCCACTTGTTTGTGTCTTCTTTGATTTTTTTTTTCAGTAAAATCTTGCAGTTTTCATTGTATAGATCTTTTACTTCCTTGGTGAAATATGTTCCTAAGTATTTTATTATCTTTTGATGATATTGTAAATGGGATAGATTTTTTAAATTTCTTTACCAGTGTTTCATCACAAGTTTAAAGGAATTTCACTGATTTCTGTAAATTGATTTTGTAACCTGCCACTTTACTGAAACCATTGATTAATTTCAACAGCTTCTTGATTGACTCTTTGGGATTTTCTATATATAAGATCATATCATCAGCAAGCCATAGTAATAAAAAGTATGGTACTGGCACAAAAATAGACACATAGACCAATGGAACAGAATAGAGAGCCCAGAATTAAATCCTAACATACTGACATATTCAGCAGGGGAGCCAAGAACATCAACAGGGAAAAGATAGTCTCTTCAACAAATGGTGCTGGGAAAACCAGAGAAATACATGCAGAACAACGAAATTGGACCCCTATTTCACACCACTCAGAAAAATTAACTCAAAGTGAATCAAAGACTTAAACATAGACCTGATACCATAAAACCCCTAGAAAAAAACATAAGGAAGAGACTCATTGATGTTGGCCTTGGCAGTAATTTTAACATGAGGCCACAAGCACAAACAACAAAAGCAAAAATCAACAAAAAGGACTACACCAAACTCAAAACCTTCAGCACAGCAAAATAAAAAACCAATAAAATGAAAAGACAGCCTACAAAACAGGAGAAAAATTTTGAAAATCATATATCGGATAAGAGGTTAACATCCAAGATATATAAAGAACAAACACAATAACAAAAAAAATCCAATTAAAATACAGGCAAAAGAACTAAATAGACATTTTTCAGAAACAGGAATGTCAAAATAGCCAATAGGCACAAGAGAATCTGCTCACCAGGGAAATATACATAAAAATCACAATGAGATATCACCTCACACGTAGAATGGCTATCATCAGGAAGACAAGACATAACAGGTACCAGCAAGGATGTAATGAGAAGGGAATTCTTATACACTGCTGGTGGGAATGTAAATTATTCCAACCATTATGGAAAATAATATGGAGGTTCCTCAAAAATTTAAAACAGATGTACAATATGATCCAGCAATTCCACTTCTGACAATACACCCAAAGGATATGAAAACAAGAATTCAACAAGATATATGCATTCCCATGTTTATCACAGCACTATTCACAATAACCATGATAGGGAAGCAACTAAAATGCCCATCAACAAATGAATGGATGAGAAAGATGTGGTATATGAACACAATGGAATATTACTCAGCCATGAGAAAGGAGGGTATCCTGCCATTTGCAACATGGATGGACCTTGAGTACTTATGCCAAGCAAGATCAGCCAGACAGAGAATGACAAGTACTGCTTAATATCACTTATATGTGGAATCTAAAACAATCAAACATATTTAAAAAAATAGAGTAAAATTATAGTTACTAGTCAATGTGGCTGGGAGAATAACAGTAATGGTGTTTAAGGGTACAAACTGTAATGAGTACTAAAATGGCCACAAAGATTTAATACAGTTTTGAACACAGAGATTTACTGTACAGTTAGGAACACAGATAATAATATTGTACTATAAGCATGTAAGGTGATAAATATCATTACATCAGCCATATTACAATATATAAATGTATCAAAGTAACAAGATGTATACCTTAATTTACACAATGTTACATGTCAAATATAGTCAATTTTTAAAAAATTATAGGAAATGAAGAAAGTTGGAAGACTCATACCATCTGATTTCAAGACAAACTAAAAAGCTATAGAATCAAATAAGTGCAGGATTTAAAAAAAGAACAGACATATAAATAAATGGAACAGGTGAGAAAGTCCAGAAATAGACTTATACAAATACAACAATGATTTTTGACAAAGGTGCAAATGCAAATACAGAAAGAATAGTCTTTCAACAAAAGTGCTAGAATAACTGAACATCCATATGCAAAAAAAAAAGAAAATAAAATAAACCATACCTCACACTTTTATAAAAATTAATGCAAATGGATCATAGACCTATATATTAAACCTACAAATATAAAGTATGTAGAAGAGAAAATAGGAGTGAATCCTGGTGACCTTGCAACTAGGCAAGGAATTCTTAGATACAACACTGAATACATGATCCATTTAAGAAAAAATTGATAAATTGGATTTCATAAAAATTTTAAATATTTGCTCTACAAAAGTACTTTTAAGAGAATGGGAAAAATATTTACAAATCACTAAACTGACAAGTGACTTGTATCTAGAATATATAAACAACCCTGAAAATTCAGCAATAAGGAAATAGGCAACCCAATTAAAAAGTGGGCAAAAGGGGCGGGAGCCAAGATGGCGGCGTGAGTAGAGCAGTGGAAATCTCCTCCCAAAAACACATAGAGCTATGAAAATATAACAAAGAAAAATCTTCCTAAAATAGAGACCACAGGACACAGGACAACATCCAGACCACATCCACACCTGCAAGAACCCAGCGCCTTGTGAAGGGGGTAAGATACAAGCCCCAGCCCGGCGGGACCCGAGCGCCCCTCCCCCCGGCTCCCGGCGGGTGGAGAGAAACCGGAGCAGTTTTTTTTTTTGGCGAGCGCTTTTTGGAAGCCTTAGAGGGACGGGCCCCCGTTGCTGGGGAGGCAGGGTGGCGGGACCGGTGAGGAGGTGCCTGGGAACGGCGCCGGAGGACAAAGAATATCCCGCGTTTCTCCCTGCGAGACCTGGGGGCGGGTGCCTGAGACCGGTGCCTGAGGACGGAGGAGGTCGCGCGTTTTTCCCCTTTTTTTTTTTCTCTTTTTGGCAAGCGCTTTTTGGAAGCCTTGAAGGGACGGGGACCCCAGTGCTAGGGAGGCACGGTGGCGGGACTGGTGAGCGGGTGGCTGGGACCGGCGCCTGAGGACAAAGAATATCCCCCGTTTTTCCCTGCGGGACCGGTGGGCGGGTGCCTGAGACCGGCACTTGAGGACAGAGGAAATCGCGCGTTTTTCCCCTTTTTTTTTTTCTCTTTTCTGCGAGTGCTTTTTGGAAGCCTAAAAGGGACAGGGACCCCGGTGCTAGGGAGGCAGGGCGGCGGGACTGGTGAGCGGGTGCCTGGGACCGGCACCTGAGGACAAAGAATATCCCGCATTTTTCCCTGTGGGACCGGTGGGTGGGTGCCTGAGACCAGCACCTGAGGACGGAAGAAATCGCGCGTTTTTCCCCTTTTTTTTCTCTCTTTTTGCCAAGTGCTTTTTGGAAGCCTTGAAGGGACAGGGACCCCGGTGCTAGGGAGGCAGGGCGGCAGGACTGGTGAGCGGGTGCGTGGGACCAGTGCCTGAGGACAAAGAATATTGAGCGTTCCTTCCCTGCGGGACCGGTGGATGGGTGCTTTTTGGAAGCCTTGAAAGGACAGGGACCCTGGTGCTAGGGAGACAGGGCAGCAGGACCAGTGCGCGGGTGCCTGGGACCGGCACCTGAGGAAAAAAAAAAAAAATCGCGTGTTTTTTCTTTTTTTTTTCCTTTCTGTTCCCTCTCTCATTGTTGCTGTTGTTGTTTTGGTTTGGAGAGTGCTTTTTGGAAATCTTAAAGGGGCAGGACAGGTCACTTAGACCAGAAGCAGGGAATCTGGGGATCTCTGGGCACTCTAACTCCCTGGGCAGCAGGGAGCACAGAGGCCCCTTACGGAGATAAATAGTCTCCTGGCTGCTCCCCCTCTAACGGGGCTCCACCATTTTGGAGGAACAGCCCCAGCCAGGCCAAGCCCACAGCAACAGTGGAGATAAACCCCAAAGCAACTGGGCAGGAAGCAGAAGCCCTGTCTGCGCACAGCTGCCCAGCACAAGCCACTAGAGGTCGCTATTCTCCCAGGAAAAGGCTACAAACCAACAAGAAGGGAAGCTCTTCCAGCGGTCACTTGTACCAGCTCTGCAGACTATCCCTATCACCATGAAAAGGCAAAACTACAGGCAGACAAAGATCACAGAGACAACACCTGAGAAGGAGACAGACCTAACTAGTCCTCCTGAAAAAGAATTCAAAATAAAAATCATGAACATGCTGACAGAGATGCAGAAAAAAATGCAAGAGCAATGGGATGAGATGCAGAGAAAAATGCAAGAGCAGTGGGATGAGATGCAGAGAAAAATGCAAGAGCAGTGGGATGAAGTCCGGAAGGAGATCACAGATGTCAGGAAAGAGATCACAGAAGTGAAACAATCCCTGGAAGGATTTATAAGCAGAATGGATAAGATGCAAGAGGCCATTGAAGGAATAGAAGCCAGAGAACAGGAACGTATAGAAGCTGACATAGAGAGAGATAAAAGGATCTCCAGGAATGAAACAACACTAAGAGAAATATGTGACCAATACAAAAGGAAAAACATTCGTATTATAGGGATACCAGAAGAGGAAGAAAGAGGAAAAGGGATAGAAAGGGTCTTTGAAGAAATAATTGCTGAAAACTTCCCCAAACTGGGGGAGGAAATAATCGAACAGACCATGGAATTATACAGAACCCCCAACAGAAAGGATCCAAGGAGGACAACACCAAGACACATAATAATTAAAATGGCAAGGATCAAGGACAAGGAAAGAGTTTTAAAGGCAGCTAGAGAGAAAAAGGTCACCTATAAAGGAAAACCAATCAGGCTAACATCAGACTTCTCAACAGAAACCCTACAGGCCAGAAGAGAATGGCATGATATACTTAATGCAATGAAACAGAAGGGCCTTGAACCAAGGATACTGTATCCAGCACGACTATCATTTAAATATGATGGTGGGATCAAACAATTCCCAGACAAGCAAAAGCTGAGGGAATTTGCTTCCCACAAACCACCTCTACAGGGCATCCTACAGGGACTGCTCTAGATGGGAGCACCCCTAAAAAGAGCACAGAACAAAACACACAACATATGAAGAAGGGAGGAGGAGGAATAAGAAGGGAGAGAAGAAAAGACTCTCCAGACAGTGTATATAACAGCTCAATAAGCGAGCTAAGTTAGGCAGTAAGATACTAAAGAAGCTAACCTTGAACCTTTGGTAACCACGAATCTAAAGCCTGCAATGGCAATAAGTACATATCTTTCAATAGTCACCCTAAATGTAAATGGACTGAATGCACCAATCAAAAGACATAGAGTAATAGAATGGATAAAAAAGCAAGACCCATCTATATGCTGCTTACAAGAAACTCACCTTAAACCCAAAGATAAGCATAGACTAAAAGTCAAGGGATGGAAAAACATATTTCAGGCAAACAACAGTGAGAAGAAAGCAGGGGTTGCAGTACTAATATCAGACAAAATAGACTTCAAAACAAAGAAAGTAACAAGAGATAAAGAAGGCCACTACATAATGATAAAGGGCTTAGTCCAACAAGAGGATATAACCATTCTAAATATATATGCACCCAATACAGGAGCACCAGCATATGTGAAGCAAATACTAACAGAACTAAAGAGGGAAATAGACTGCAATGCATTCATTGTAGGAGACTTCAACACACCACTCACCCCAAAGGATAGATCCACCGGGCAGAAAATAAGTAAAGACACACAGGCACTGAACAACACACTAGAACAGATGGACCTAATAGACATCTATAGAACTTTACATCCAAAAGCAACAGGATATACATTCTTCTCAAGTGCACATGGAACATTCTCTAGAATAGACCACATACTAGCTCACAAAAAGAGCCTCAGTAAATTCCACAATATTGAAATTCTACCAACCAATTTTTCAGACCACAAAGGTATGAAAGTAGAAATAAATTCTACAAAGAAAACAAAAAGGCTCACAAACACATGGAGGCTTAACAACATGCTACTAAATAATCAATGGATCAATGAACAAATCAAAATAGAGATCAAGGAATATATAGAAACAAATGACAACAACAACACTAAGCCCCAACTTCTGTGGGATGCAGCGAAAGCAGTCTTAAGAGGAAAGTATATAGCAATCCAGGCACACTTGAAGAAGGAAGAACAATCCCAAATGAATAGTCTAACATCACAATTATTAAAACTGGAAAAAGAAGAACAAATGAGGCCTAAAGTCAGCAGAAGGAGGGACATAATAAAGATCAGAGAAGAAATAAACAAAATTGAGAAGAATAAAACAATAGCAAAAATCAACGAAACCAAGAGCTGGTTCTTTGAGAAAATAAACAAAATAGATAAGCCTCTAGCCCAACTTATTAAGAGAAAAAGAGAGTCAACACAAATCAACATAATCAGAAATGAGAATGGAAAAATCACGACAGACTCCACAGAAATACAAAGAATTATTAAAGACTACTATGAAAACCTATATGCCAACAAGCTGGAAAACCTAGAAGAAATGGACAACTTCCTAGAAAAATACAACCTCCCAAGACTGACCAAGGAAGAAACACAAAAGTTAAACAAACCAATTACAAGCAAAGAAATTGAAACAGTAATCAAAAAACTACCCAAGAACAAAACCCCGGGGCCGGACGGATTTACCTCGGAATTTTATCAGACACACAGAGAAGACATAATACCCATTCTCCTTAAAGTGTTCCACAAAATAGAAGAAGAGGGAATACTCCCAAACTCATTCTATGAAGCCAACATCACCCTAATACCAAAACCAGGCAAAGACCCCACCAAAAAAGAAAATTACAGACCAATATCCCTGATGAACGTAGATGCAAAAATACTCAATAAAATATTAGCAAACAGAATTCAACAGTATATCAAAAGGATCATACACCATGACCAAGTGGGGTTCATCCCAGGGATGCAAGGATGGTACAACATTCGAAAATCCATCAACATCATCCACCACATCAACAAAAAGAAAGACAAAAACCACATGATCATCTCCATAGATGCTGAAAAAGCATTTGACAAAATTCAACATCCATTCATGATAAAAACTCTCAGCAAAATGGGAATAGAGGGCAAGTACCTCAACATAATAAAGGCCATATATGATAAACCCACAGCCAGCATTATACTGAACAGCGAGAAGCTGAAAGCATTTCCACTGAGATCGGGAACCAGACAGGGATGCCCACTCTCCCCACTGTTATTTAACATAGTACTGGAGGTCCTAGCCACGGCAATCAGACAAAACAAAGAAATACAAGGAATCCAGATTGGTAAAGAAGAAGTTAAACTGTCACTATTTGCAGATGATATGATACTGTACATAAAAAACCCTAAAGACTCCACTCCAAAACTACTAGAACTGATATCGGAATACAGCAAAGTTGCAGGATACAAAATCAACACACAGAAATCTGTAGCTTTCCTATACACTAACAACGAATCAATAGAAAGAGAAATCAGGAAAACAATTCCATTCACCATTGCATCAAAAAGAATAAAATACCTAGGAATAAACCTAACCAAGGAAGTGAAAGACTTATACTCTGAAAACTACAAGTCACTCTTAAGAGAAATTAAAGGGGACACTAATAAATGGAAACTCATCCCATGCTCATGGCTAGGAAGAATTAATATCGTCAAAATGGCCATCCTGCCGAAAGCAATATACAAATTTGATGCAATCCCTCTCAAATTACCAGCAACATTCTTCAATGAATTGGAACAAATAATTCAAAAATTCATATGGAAACACCAAAGACCCCGAATAGCCAAAGCAATCCTGAAAAAGAAGAATAAAGTAGGGGGGATCTCACTCCCCAACTTCAAGCTCTACTACAAAGCCATAGTAATCAAGACAATTTGGTACTGGCACAAGAACAGAGCCACAGACCAGTGGAACAGATTAGAGACCCCAGAAATTAACCCAAACATATATGGTCAATTAATATTTGATAAAGGAGCCATGGACATACAATGGCAAAATGACAGTCTCTTCAACAGATGGTGCTGGCAAAACTGGACAGCTACATGTAGGAGAATGAAACTGGACCATTGTCTAACCCCATATACAAAGGTAAACTCAAAATGGATCAAAGACCTGAATGTAAGTCACGAAACCATTAAACTCTTGGAAAAAAACATAGGCAAAAACCTCTTAGACATAAACATGAGTGATCTCTTCTTGAACATATCTCCCCGGGCAAGGAAAACAACAGCAAAAATGAGCAAGTGGGACTACATTAAGCTGAAAAGCTTCTGTACAGCGAAAGACACCATCAATAGAACAAAAAGGAACCCTACAGTATGGGAGAATATATTTGAAAATGACAGATCTGATAAAGGCTTGACGTCCAGAATATATAAAGAGCTCACACGCCTCAACAAACAAAAAACAAATAACCCAATTAAAAAATGGGCAGAGGAACTGAACAGAGAGTTCTCCAAAAAAGAAATACAGATGGCCAAGAGACACATGAAAAGATGCTCCACATCGCTAATTATCAGAGAAATGCAAATTAAAACTACAATGAGGTATCACCTCACACCAGTAAGGATAGCTGCCATCCAAAAGACAAACAACAACAAATGTTGGCGAGGCTGTGGAGAAAGGGGAACCCTCCTACACTGCTGGTGGGAATGTAAATTAGTTCAACCATTATGGAAAGCAGTATGGAGGTGCATCAAAATGCTCAAAACAGACCTACCATTTGACCCAGGAATTCCACTCCTAGGAATTTACCCTAAGAACGCAGCAATCAAGTTTGAGAAAGACAGATGCACTCCTATGTTTATCGCAGCACTATTTACAATAGCCAAGAATTGGAAGCAACCTAAATGTCCATCTGTAGATGAATGGATAAAGAAGATGTGGTACATATACACAATGGAATACTACTCAGCCATAAGAAGTGGAAAAATCCAACCATTTGCAGCAACATGGATGGAGCTGGAGAGTATTATGCTCAGTGAAATAAGCCAAGCGGAGAAAGAGAAATACCAAATGATTTCACTCATCTGAGGAGTATAGGAACAAAGGAAAAACTGAAGGAACAAAACAGCAGCAGAATTACAGAACCCAAAAATGGACTAACAGGTACCAAAGGGAAAGGAACTGGGGAGGATGGGTGGGCAGGGAGGGATAAGGGGGGGGAAGAAGAAGGGGGGTATTAAGATTAGCATGCATGGGGGGGAGGGAGAAAGGGGAGGGTGGGCTGCACAACACAGAGAGGACAAGTAGTGACTCTACAACATTTTGCTAAGCTGATGGACAGTAACCGTAATGTGGTTGTTAGGGGGGACCTGATATAGGGGAGAGCATAGTAAACATAGTATTCTTCAGGTAAGTGTAGATTAAAAATTTAAAAAAAAAAAAAAAAGAAAGAAAGAAAGAAAAGGGGGATTACTCCTTAACAGGATAAAACTATTGGTAAATCAAAGATCAACGCATGCTTTAAATATCCTTAATGTTGATCACTTAAAGGGTGTCAGATGATCAGCTATGGAGGTACTCTTTTCTGATAATATTCCTTTCTCTTAATTAAAAAAAAAAAAAAAAAAGCAGTTACTGTGTGCTGACCTCCAATGAGTTCTGCACAGTGGTATAGAGGGCATGTCAAAGTGTGGGCAAAGGGTCTGTTTGTTTCTACGCAGAAGATCAAGGCCTAGCTTGGATACCCAGAAAATGAACTAAGATACGATATGAGGAGGAGCTTCCGGCATCAGCACTCTCTGGAGGACTCGTGCCGGGGGATGATCATCAAAAAGCCTCCACAGGGATCCGGACGATGCTGCGGTTGTGGCTGCATCCAGCCCACCATCTCCTGGACTTGCCATGAGAAGGAGGAGGGAGATGTCTAGGCTGGCATGTGCATACAGTGAGACAACGAATTTGACTGGATCTGTACTGTTGGAACTCAACCAGGAGTTGGGAGGGGTGCAAGTTGTAGCACCCCAAAATCTCATGACTATAGACTATCTATGGTTAAAAGAACATATGGGATGTGAACAGATCCCAGAAATGGGCTGCTTTAATTTGTCTGATGGTTCAAGTACAGTTGGAAAATATCCATCATATCATAGATAAATTTTCACGAATGCCTAGGGTGCCTAAATGGTTTTCTTGGCTTCACTGGAGATGGCTGGTGATTATAGATTTGCTTTGTTTATGTCACCGTATTCCTATTATGTCAATATGTGTGTGCAAATTAGTTAGTAGTTTAAAACCTATACATACTTAAGGTACTATACAAGAAGATATGTCAAAGAAATAATCAATCCTCCCAAGTTTCCTTCATATGCTACATCTATAGCTTTTCTTCTTCCTTCCTAATTACAAACTTTAAATAGAATTCGTGCCTCATATCGAATTTACCGAGTATCATAATTCCTCCAGGTGGTAAAGATACCTCGAGACAAGTGCTGGGCATAGAAGCCACAGGGCATAAATCTGCAAAGAAGTAAAAAGCTAACCTTTGCAAACAATATGGCTTCTCTCTCACTTACCAACTTTACATTTCCCTGTATGGCCCCGGAAGATGACTGGTTAGCCAGAGACGGGTAAGATTCCTCAAGGGAGGAACAACCTAAGACAGGCACAGTCGCAGGGGGGCCATCAGGTGAGAATTTGGGGATCAACAGAGGTGAGGCTCAGAACCTCACCCCCCCTGCTTTGAGAGAAATCTTCTGCATCCGTGGATGTTTTGCTGCCCTTGTCTAGCCTGGATTAATACTTAGTCCATAGGCACACACCTGATCATCTGATCATCTACATTTGCCTTCTTACAGCACTAAACTATGTTTTCTACCTTTATCTTGCATCTACCTACCACTTCAGCATTTTATTAAAAATAAAAATAATAATAATAATAGGAGAAATGTGGGATCAACATATAAATCAAGTACAAAAATCAAATGAATATTCATATTTGACCTGATGGTTTATAGGTCATATTGCATGATCAAAACCGAAAGTTTCTGTGATGACTGCCCTTGTACTGTTCACCATGTAAGAATTTATTCACTCTGTAAGAATTCGTTCACCATGTAAGAACTTGTTCGTTATGCTTCAGAAGATTGGAGACTGACGAGAATTAGGCTTGAGATGGATTAATGATTGTACATTGAGCATTGACCCCCCTATACTGAATTTTATTGTTGTTAACAACCATTTGATCAATAAATATGAGAGATGCCCTCTCAAAAAAAAAAAAAAAAAAAAAAAAAAAGTGGGCAAAAGATATGAGCAGATAATTCACCAAAGAATATATACAGATGGCAAATAAGCATCTGAAAAATGTTCAATATTATTATTTATTAGGGAAAATGTAAACTAAAACCACCATAACATATGACTACACACCTATTAGACTAGCAAACGAAAAAAGGAGGTGAACCATATGCTGGCACAGATGCAGGGCAAAAAGAAATCTTTTACATTGCTAATGAGAGTGAAAAATGGTACAGCCACTTGGGGAAATGATTTGAAAGATCTTATAAAGTTAAATATACACTTTGCATATAACCCAGAAATCAGACTCCTAAGTATTTACCCAAAAGAAATGAAAACTTACAATCACACAAAAACCCATCCACTAAAAGGGCACAAAGGGATAGTAGTACAGCTTGGAGAATATAGTCAATGATAGTGTAACATCTTCCTATGTTGACAGTAACTGCATTAATGGGGGTGAGGATATAATAATATGGCTAATGGTTAAACCACTGTGTTATATACTTGAAACCAATAAAATATCATATATCAATGATACTTCAATTAAAAAAACCTACCCACAACTGTTCAAAGCATTTTTAGTCATAATTACCAAAAAATAAAAATATCCCAAAAGTACATCAGCAAGTGTCTGGAAAAACAAAGTTATACATCCATATAATGGAATATTACTCAGCAGTAAAAAAGGACTGAACTACTAATACACACAACATGAATAATTCCCAAACATATTTTGCTAAGTAAAAAGAAGTCAGACCCAAAGGAACAAAATAGCAGCAGACTCAGAGACTCCAAGAATGAACTAGTGGTTACCAAAGGGGAGGGGTGTGGGAGGGCAGGTGGGGAGGAAGGGAGAAAGGGATTGAGGGGTATTATGTTTAGTACACATGGTGTGGGGATCACGGGGAGAACAGTGTAGCACAGAGAAGGCACATAGTGGATCTGTGGCATCTTGCTGCACTGATGGACAGTGACTGCATTGGGGTATGGGTGGGGACTTGATAATATGAGTAAATGTAGTAACCACATTGTTTTTTCATGTGAAACCTTCATAAGAGTGTATGTCAATCATACCTTAATAAAAAAAAACAAAAAATAAAAGAAGTCAGACCCAAAGGCTTCATACTGTATGATTCTGCTTATATGGAATTTTAGATTAAACAAAACTGTAGGGAAGGACAACAAACCTGTGGTTCCCACATACTGCCAGTTGTTTTTTCACACAGGGACCAAGGTTATTCAAGGAGGAAAGTAACATTCTGAACGAATGGTGTGGGAACAATAAATGCAGCAGGAAAATGAACCTCTACCTAACATCATACACAAAAGTTAATTTGAGTTGGATCACAGACTTAGACATCAAAGCTAAAATTATAAAACTTCTAGAAGAAACAATAGATTATCTCCACAACCTTGGTGTATAGAAAGATTGTTTGTACATAAAAATAAATACTCAAAAAAGAAAAAGATTTAAAAGTTGGACTTCAAAGTTTTTAAACTTGTGATATTCAAAAGAAACACTAAAAAATGAAAAGGCAAGCAAAATCCTGTAATTCGCAATCAAAATATAGGTAGGTCATACAGCACAGAGAAGACAGGTAATGACTCTGCAGCATCTTACTACGCTGATGGACAGTGACTGCAATGGGAGCATGAGGACTTGATAATATGGGTGAATGTTGAAACCACAATGTAGCTCATGTGAAACCTTCATAAGATTGTATATCAGTGACATTGTAACAAAAAAAAAAAGAGAGAAAAGAAAGAAAAGGCAAGTGAAATCTCAGAAGAAAGTATCTGTGATACACATGTATGACAAAGGATTTGTGTCCAGAATATATAAATAATAAAAACACAAGTAAAAAAACAGGCAAACACTTGAATATACATTTCACAAAAGAAGATATATGAATGGCCAATAAGAGCATGAAAAGTGCTCAACATCATTAATCAACAAAATAATGTGAATTATAACCTCAATAAAGTCCCATTTGGAAACAACAACAATGGCTAAAATTTAAAAGACTGATAATACCAAATGTTGCAGAGTATGTAGAACAATGGAAACTCTCATACACTGGTTGACATATAAAATAATACAATCATTGTGGAAAAAAATTTGAGTTTTTTAATAAACATACATCTATCTTATGACCTAATAATTCTACTCTTAACCAAGAGATAGGAAAATATATACCAACAAAATACTTACACAATAATGTTTGTAACAATTGTATTTAGAATAACCAAAAATTGACAACCAAAATATTCATCAACTTATAATCTACCAAAGCGTGGTGTATTTACCAAAAAAAAAGAATGAACTAATGATACACACAACATCATGGATGAATATCAAAAAATAATGTTGAGTGAAATAAGCCAACAACCAAAGACTCCATTGTGAGTGATTTCAAGAGGAAATTCAAGAACAAATGAAAGCAACATACAATGAGAATCACCAGAACAATGGCTGCGTGTGGAGGCAGAAACAGACTGGGAGAGGCACAAGCTTACCCAGTGTTTTTAGACCCAAGTGGGGCAATGGTTATGTCGGTGTTTACTTTGATCAAAACACTGTACACTTAAGATCTATTCACTTCACTGAATGTAAATGCTACCTCTTAAAAAAAATGAAATAAATCGCTTCAGTCTTTCACTTCAGTATAGAAAATGCAGAACAGCCACCCTGCATACAGTGAACAAATGGCTACTTTTAGAGAGTGTTATTAATTCGTTCAAAACTGTAGAGAATGGTATCAGTTCACATAGGGAGCTCACACTTGAGAGAACAGAATGGTCTTATTTTAAGCAATCTGAAATTGTTTACTGGCAAACAAACCAAAAAAAAAAGTTTCTTATTTTAAATTAGACTTTTCAATATAAGTATGAATGGACCAAATATGGGGAGAACCTTCTGATTCCTAAGTATTTCACCTTGAGAATAAATGACCTGTTATAAATTCAATACCAAAAAAAAAGCATTTACTATCACTGTTATTCCTGATTGGGCGGGATGACAGTTAACAATATAAATTATGTTAACAATAATTTGTACAGTAAAAATATGGTTAAGCTAACTTCTGTTCTCAATAGACTACAACATAGTAATACATCTCACAGTCAACTCTGTTGCAGCAGAATCTATAACTGTAACTCCAGTTCTTATGTAATGTTAGGAGGTTTAACAAGCTACAACCACAAATGAGTAAAAACGATAGTTGGCATAGAAATAAAAGGAATTGATAATGGAAAAAACTGGATAAAAGGGTATCTACACTAAAACTTAAAAAAAGTTTACCAAATCTCTTAACCTTTTATTTTAAAAATAAATAAAGGAAATACAATTTTAGCATTTAATTGGTCAATGCATTCTGGGATGATTTGACCAGAAAACCATCTACATCCAAACTTTAGTGAAAGACAATACTTAATACACACTCGTGTGTGTGTGTGTGTGTGTGTGTGTGTGTGTGTGTACATCTGTATGTGTGTGCATGTTTGCATGACCACATGTATGTGGGCCGAACAAGTTCTAAGGTTTAAACTGATTTAGCACTAGTATTAAAAGAAAACACTTGGAATATTAACAGACTGAGCATCCCATTTTGTAAAGCTCTTTGTAGAAGTAGCATACCTGTGCCCTCTTCTGTACCTCCAAAAGGAGCTCAGAATACTGCAGCTCCAGTTCCTTCTTCTGTTTGTGCCAGCAGCTCTCCTGAGCTTTGATCTGCTCGGCCACTTTGTTAAAGGTATCTTCCTGGGTCTGCTGAAGTTCTCTCATTGTATCAGACTTGTTTTTACAGATATACTCTAGATGTCTTATCTAAATGGGCAATGGCAAAAGAGAATAAGATATGCTCCCAAACCATTTCTTTGTACCACCTCCCCCAAAACTGTCCATGATTTTCTACTGTATTTTATTCCTTCAGATCATATAAAAATTTTAAGTTAAATTGAAAACAAAAAAAATTAAGAAATAGGAATTAGGGCAAATTATCATATTTTAGCAGAAAATGGTGCCATTTTTATGCTTAGATGACATTTAATTTTTTACTTATAAAGTTACTTGTTCTATAATCAATTTTACTGAGAAAATTTAAAACATGCTTACCTCTAGAACCAAAACTAAAGCTATTCAGATATCTAAGTGGGGAAGGAAGTATTTAAATGAGCTTCAAAAATCTACAAACATTTTACATATAATAGAACAATGTTCCAACTCTTTATTTTACATTCAAAACACTGGAAAGAAAATCCTCGTCATCTAATATGTATGACAATTAATAGTGTTTTGAAACCATGAACAACTATTAAAACATAGTATCATCTCAGAGGGTTTAAAATTTTAAATTATCAGTAATTTCAAGGCCATTATACACACATTCACCATTGCAAAGAGCATCTGGGCTTCTCACAGTTTATTCCTTCATTTCCCCAAACCTACTTCTCAGTGCCTAGGGTTATATTTGATGATAGGAGCAAGGTAAAATGCTCTCGCTCTAAAATCAGGCCAAGATGCTGTTTCACCACTTATACAGATTTTAAAAACTTAGGGAACAGTGTTTCTCTTTATGTTGCTTAAGAGCAAAAGTCATTGCAGCTAAAGATCTGGAAACTAGACCACATAAATATATTTTGACCAGTTCAACAGACCCAGGATAAGAATCAATACCCTTAATGGTGGAATATGTTGGTCTGCTTAGCCATTTTAATTTTCTATAACCAAAAAACAGATTTTCAATTTTTTCTTTTTTTTGGCAAGACTGAATTCCTAGGCTTGTGAATGGTAAAGTGACCATAAATATCTACTATTTTCTTCTATAGTATATACCTCTTACATTCAAAAGCACTGAAGGGATTTTATAACATACAGCATGTTGTGTTTTCCAGAAATGTCATAAACATAATTTTAAAATTTTACATGCTTTTAAAGTAACACCTCATTATTTTCTGAGCAAAGAATTTTAAGATATTTTTGAATAACTATCTTGTTTCTATTTTACACTAACATAAAGAGTTGGTTTATTAATGTAAATGACTAAGTTCTTTGAATTGCTTCATCAGTAAGATTAATTTATTTTCTTTTAATTAGGTCCCTGTGGCTAATACTGGCTGGTAGTATTAGCATGTCCTGCACAGAAAGTGGAGCTTGGAGACTTCATACAGACTTCAGTCACATTTACATGCCCACAGCAATGGCATCAAACTGAGTTGTAGACAAGCCATAATTAATGGTATTGAATTATTAACAGCCAAATTCTTTTTGAAATAAGATGAATGTCAGACCCTCTTAATGATACTGTGATGTGGACAAATGCCACTGAATTTAATAGAGGTATCTGATGCCTGAGGACAGTCACCTTCTCATTAGCCCTGTTGAGGTCTGCGATCAGGGCATCAACATTCTCCTGCAAGACGGCACAGAGCTCAGACCAAGAGAATTTATCCAGCATGCCTTCTGGTTGTTTTATGAACACACAGCCTGTTATCAAATGCTGATACAAGGTATGAAGGAAGGTTAGCTTCTCCTGTGAGAAAAAAAAGGAAACTAATTCCAGTATATAAACACTGTAAGAAGTAAAACACATAATACACATGGTGAAAATTTTATTTCAAAAACCCAGAAAGGAATTAAAATATTCAAGTCTCAGAATATTGTCATCTTGGTGATGTTTTTTACATTCAAAACTAAGCATCAGATAAAAACTTAGAATTGCTCACTCTTGGTATTCAAAAACCACAACATACACTCTAGAAGTCAAAAGATCAGGGTTTCGAGCCCAGCTGTGCTATTACTGAGCATGTGATCTGAGGAAGTACTTGTTCAGGCCTCCCCTTTCTAAGCTGTAACATGAGGAATCTGGAAGAGTGGCTCTTAAGACCTTCTAACTGGAAATCAGTATGGTAATTCTATAATGTCATATTTAAAGTTGCCAAAACAGATGTCAGAAAACCAATATAGAGAGAAGAGTATTATTCAACTCTGTTCAAGAAAACGTTATATCAGTATCTGTATTACATGTATACAATTACTCAGCCTTCTTCCTCCTCCAGAGGTTCCAGTTTCCTTATCACTTAGAGGAAATCTATCCCAAGCCCCTTAGGCAAAGCAGCCAGTGATATGAAAGATACGGGAGATGGGCTCATTTGCTTTCCCCACTTATAAGTTCATATAGTATTTGGCACACTGGGCATTTGTAGGTCTTTAAATATTACAAAGTAACAGACTAAAAAAAAGGACATCCCTGCCGGAGGCATGCTTTCAAAATTATCCAATTAGAAATGTGTAAAAAAAAAAGGTCTTTTAAAACTATACTGCCATTGTAGTAACTAAACCACCCATAGTTTAATGAACTGGAAACGCCATGCTATAGAATTCACTAAAAAGCTGATCCCATCTTGGATACACGAGAAGAGCTTACTTACTAAGATGCCCAATGGCTCTCTTTATAAGGTGTTTCACCTATAAAGTCCCACAGAATGGAACTCAAAACAACGTAATTGTAAAACTGCAAAAATGAATATTTTGTGTAGATAAAATAAGTTCCCTTAAGGTTTTTTAATAGATCATCAGGAAAAGAAAACCTCTAAAAGGAAAAAACAGAAACTCTCATCTTCTAGATAAGAAAAACTAAATATAGGATATGCAAAGGTTGTGTAATTAGAAATCATGGGGAAATTTTTCCTATATATGTTAAAATGTGTATCTTTATTCCTCCCTATATATTCCACCTTAGTTCTTTCCAAATATAACAATTTAAAAACCAAAAAATTCAAATATGTAGTTATAACCATAAACCTGAGCAGGATATAGGACGTCTTTCTAAACACACTGTACTTTTTCCTTTTTTAAGCAATTAAAGATGTCTTTTGCATTTTCAACTGGGTTGAGATGTTTAAAAATCTTATTAAATATATGAAAACAAATGTGATATTCAGACACAAAAAAATCTTCCCCACACACATACACACATTTGGCCAACTGACTGAGTTCATCTTAAAGGATAATTCATTGTGTCGCCATTATGTCCTTTTTGCTTGGGCTGTGATAAACCATGCGTGATAATCATCCATTTGGCGTGAAAAGAGAATCTCAAGATCCAAAACTGATTTGCACATGCTGAACGCAACCACAGTGCTGTGGGCCTGCTGACTTTACAGTACAGTCAGGCTTCTAGTTTCCTCTCCTTTAATCATTATCTGATGTGCAGAACAATTCCAGTCCCTTCATGTGGACACAATTTAAATCCCAGACTATAAGAAAAGTGGAAAGAATGTTTCCTTTTTACTTGCTTGGCATTCATGTTCATATTGGTTGGAGTAATGAACTCAATGTGCAGAGCCACTCAGATAAACCAACTGTGCACCAGCTAGACTAGCTCTGTGTCCCAGGGGTACAAGGCAACATCCAATAACGATTCCGCTCACACAGGCGCATAAAGAATATCAAAGTTTTGTCGTAATACTTTAAGAAATTATTAACAAATAAAAATGGATAGGCAACTCTCATGGGTGTCTAAGGAAAGTTTTGATCTTGTGGGACTTGTATTTTTCTGAATTTTGATTAATATAAAGAGTAAGGAGTCTGTCTATTAATGTAACTATTTATTTGTTTTGCAAATGAGGAAACTAAGATGAAGGCAAACTGAGCTGTATGGTTTGTCCATGTTAACAGAGTTTGTAAACAGAAATACCACTGTCCAGTCTAGTTCTTTCTGATTACAAATATATGTATATATATACATATATATATATTCTTTCCAACATGCCAAGCTACTAAACTACTGAAATAAAAAATTATTTTTTCTTTGGCAAACAGGAACACTTTGAAAGGACTGTTTGTTAGGAGCATAGCTGCCTGAGATACGATGTTCTAAAAAGTCAGAGAAAATTAGTTGTACAAGTTGCGCATGATGACTTCTCTTAACATAAGATGACACAAGAGGAACAGGGTGCCTGATTTTGCAGCTGGAAGGAATATTTCAGAACAGGCAGGTCAGAACAATGTTTTGAATTAAATCAAATAAGGGTAAAAACAGCCACTTGAGGTATGCAGAGATTTATAAAGCAGAGATTACTGAGAGGCCATTCCTGACAGTCTTTCGGTCTCCACTAATACCTCGGTGTCCTTATGGAAAACCTGGGAAAGCTGCTGCAGTTCACTTTCAGACTGGGCTGCTCGCGCCTTTTCTTTCTCCCAACAGTGCAGCACATTTTGTAGTTCCACTTTTAAAGTGCTTATTAGAGCCTCTCTGTCTGCACATTTAGTGCGTAAGTGACTTAACTCTTTATTGACATCAGCCAGTCTATCCTGAAGATCCTGTCAGAGATACCAAATAAAGAGACTGTATGAAGGCAGCCCACAGGGCATGAGGGATTCAAATATAAAATATGGAATGAAAACTTCCAAAGCTTTAATGCATAAGAACCAATCACGAAGGCAAGTATTAGACTACCATGAAGATACCTTGTTGAATGTATTTTCAAAGTATAATATTTCAGCTCAAATATCAGAAAATTTATGCTTCAACATTTAAAAATAAAATGTTAGTAACATAGCTTATTCCAAAATGCTTTTGCAATGGAGGTTTCCTTTCAGCTCATTACTTAAAAAATAACTTGGTAGCACAAAAAACTTTAAATAACAAGTATATAACAATTTTTAAATAAACCTCTTATGTTTAATATAACAACATTTACTTCCCAGTGACATTCCAAATACTAATAGAAATCTCAAGTATGTGACATAAAATTGTGCTGAACTATTTATTCTTCAATCTTAACAAATTCTATTCAAGTATATCCATGACAAACTCAACATGGACCAACACAAAAAAAGATTCCAACTCTGTGAGTTTCTTTGTACTTTTTTTTTTTACAATTTTGCAACGATGATAAAATCAGCACAGAAAATAAACTGTTGTTTTGGACATTGGCCAGGTGTGGTCTCAGTCCATTACTAGGCAGGATGTACTAAAAACAATAGCTCCTTCCTAAAATTATGAAAACTGACTTCAAATACTGATGTACTAATATAAAATATGTTGACTATGTATCTAAGGCTGGACATTAAATGGTAATTAATTTTTTGAAACTATGGTATTATAAAGTTTTTCCTTTAACCAAAACAATTTCCAATCAAGTTTTATTTTTTAAATTTTGGAAAAAACATTCTCATTACTTTGATCATCAATAAAAAGTTTAAATTGTATCCAAATATAGTTAATAAAAGTAGGAAATATATTTTTAGATATCTCTACCTAAAAATAGTTCCTAAGTGATTATACTTCTTTACTAATACAAAAGGAAGAAGTTATTTTAAATCACAATACCTTTATATTTTTAGTGTGAGATTCTATCTTCTGTTTGACAGAATCAAGTTCATTAGATGCTTTTTCCTTAGCATCGTTCATGCTGTTTAGCTGATTAAAGAAAACGTAAGTGACTTTTTAAATATTTTTCAAGGATGTGTAACTCAAATACTTATCTGTAAATATTTTTTATGCATTAATTAAATACAAATTTTTCAGTAGCAATTAAGTCTTAAAAAAGTATTTCTTTTGGTTAACTATATAATATCTGTCACAAGTTCACGTGGCAAAAAAGGAAAGAAACTGTTCAAGCTTAAAATGTCCGTGATGTTTTGTGTTCTTACTACATGTCTGGATAAAGGATTTCATTCGTACTGTAAACAATATAACTTTATTCTTAAAATCCTACTGGACCAAAATGCCAGAAGCAGTGGCATCTAAAAGGAAAGATGAAAGGACAGAACAGAAAACTGTTCTTTCTATACATCAGGAGAGTATTCACTGGTCTCTCACTCCATATGACAACTTCGGGGTCGGGCACATGCAGTCCTACTGGGAAGGCTTGTGGCAGGTCATCAGTTGGTCCTGCTCCGCTTGTGATTTATTTTCTTTGACAGTTCATTCTTCTTTCTGTCAGACTGCTCTTTTTGCTTTCTTTGCAGCCACCCCCTTGGTCTCCCCACTGCTGTCTCTGGCACTGGTTCACAACAAAGCGCATTACTAAGCCAAAGCCTGCTGAGTCGACTTTTCAACTGTGCTGCGGATCATGTGACATTCATCCTCCCAAATAACAATTCGCTGTGGGTAATATGTTCCTAGTTACCCTGCAGCTTCCAGACCCAGGCCTCAGAAGACTTTCATAAACTACTAACAATACAGGTCGTCTCGTCTCACTGGGAAAGGTTTAGCAATATTTGTTCTTTATAGCAGAATCATTATTTCAATGGTCACTCTCTTTTCATTTTTCATGCCTTTTAAACAATTACAGAGGTTTTTAAGAAGACTCACTTTTCCTGCTTTGTTCACCTTGGTAAACTAAAGTAAAATAAGCCTCTTCTGAAATATGAAGTATAATGGTTTCTTGGCCTTTGTGATATATGAAAGACACAGATAAACAGAAGGATAAACACTAAATTCCATGTTATTTGGCTTGTCTTGGGTTTGGACAATCTGTGGTTTTGCTAATTGTATTTAATGTGATTATTTTATATTTTCTAATTTGACAAGCTGTAACTAAATGAACTCTTCAATTTTTAAAGCACAAATTCATAAAATATTTTAATACCCAAGAAAATTATCAGCCCACACATTAAATAATACAAATGAGATGATAAATAAAAGCATGAGCTTTTCTGGTCATCAAATTAAAACCTTCCAGGCTACTTCAAACAAATAACTTGTTTTCAAAAGCTTCCAACAGCATTTTACTCCCTGTAGAGGATGAAAACTAACTTCTCTCTTTTTTTAATTGAGACTTTCACAATTTGTAGAAACCTAAAATACTCACAAAACCAAGTTTCTACCAATTTCAATTTGGTAAAAACATAATGACATTTAAATACATACCATATATTAACTTAAATGACTTGTATAGCTTTTTTTTTAATTAAAATAAATTTTGAAGACCAAGAAGTAAAAGAGGATCGTAACTTTGAAAACAATAGTGTGACTGAAGAGTTACAAAAACACAAGTGAGACGTGACTTTAGGCCACACTTAAAGGAAGAACAGTGACAGACAAATTATTTTTTGTATCTGTGAAGCTGTCAATTCCACACACCCAATCTTTTTGACCTTTGTAACAAGCAAGGGATATGTACTGCTGCAGGCCGAAGGCTATATGTGTGGAGCCAAACAGTGCAAGTGTTACCTCATTAGATGCATCTTCCAGCTTGCTCTGGTAATCCGTCAAGGTGCGCCTCAAAGTCTCAAGGACAACAGAGAAGCTGGGAGGTTTATCTTTGTCCTTGTGGATGCCTAGAGAAAAATGTAGGATGAAAATATACCCTTTCAGTCACAGAGACAAAAGCTAAGCAAACAGTAATAGAGATATTACAATTAGGAAGAGCTGAAAAGACACTGAAACACTTGAGTAGAATCTTATTCTCCCAAGTACACTGCTGTGTACCCAAGTATTACTAGCTTTTCTAAACAAGTGGTCCAATGAAGCTCATAATATATAAAATGCAATGTGGGGCTACTTTGTATCTTACCAAGACTCAACACTGTAGTTAGTAGTAAGCTCTTTTCCCTTTTTTTTCTTTCCTATCCCTCAGTAACTGAACTATTTGTACATATATGTTGTCCAACAATTAAATGAACAGTCTATACTAACATTATTTGGGGAGTTATGTACACTTACTTTGGTCCTTATGTTTCTGATCAGTCAGGCCTATTTTGCTAAAGTAATAATTTCTGAATCCAAGAGTACATAATTTTCTGTTACGCTTGGAAATATTCTTCAATCCTTAAAATTCTCAAGTTACAACTTGAAATAAGTAAAAAAAATACTATTATCTACATAGACTCACATCATGTTTCAATTAAAACACTTAAAACTGATACTCATTTTAAAAATACGAGTATGTCCATATTATGCCCTCAAACTATTTTAATTTAGTTGGGCCATAAGTTTAGTTGAGCTAATTAAGTTCACATAATCAAATACAGTTTGAAATATTAATCCAAAATAATCAAAAATTTAGTTTCAAAAACCACTTTTAATTGAACTATACTACTATTTTTTAAAAAGAAACAAGTAGCAAATTTAAAAACTTTCTTATTAAAAATACTTCTTTTCCTATTATAATTTATCCCCATCATTTACAACCTAAGTATTTCAATACACAAGAAACACTTTCAAGAAAAATAATTGTTAAAAGAAGCATTCATTATATACATTTATTATTCACTGATTCATTCAGCTAATTTACTGGATTACTACTATGTATAAATCTTAGGCATTAAATACATGGAGGTGAACAAGATGGGCACAGTCTCTGTTCTAACAGAATTTATAGCCTAAAAAGAAAGGGAGATAGTAAACAAATAATTATATAAGATCATTCATCCATTCTTCAAGTATTCAATTGCTGGAATTTGGGGGGATAGGAAAGAACTTAGTAATGAAGGAAAGAAAGCAGTAATAAAGGAAGAAAGAGAAAAATGTTTTTGGTTAATGATAGATTAACTTAATTAATCTCAGAGTATTAGTGATATTTAGTGTTTTAATCTTGGCCAAAATGTTATTAAAAAATTATTACATTCATCAAAGTATAGTTCAAACACTATCTTAGGTATGGGCACACCTTGAATTCTCTTAAACAGGAGACTATTTAACTTAAAAATCAAAAGTACTATAAAAACAACACATATCCCAACTTGGGGGACAGGGCAGGGAGGACAGGAAAAAAACACTGCTCTGAGCCATGATAATAGAGGAGACAGTACTCTTTGAAATGACTGGGAGTCGGAAAGATGACTCATTAAAAATTTTATTAAAGGTGTTACCAAATATATTTTTTAAATTGCTTTCTTGTACAAGATTTTCTTTAAAAATGTAATGTATAATTCTTTTCTTTTGCTCCTATACAAGTAGGCCATGAATAAATCATTCAAGGACACTCGGGAAATCTGCTGGCTTTTACAATAGCAGAGAAAATGTCCTTTTAGAAATCGAGAAGAATAAAATCATCTTAATATGACTGTTGAGGGGTAAAGGGGCAAATGCCCTTTCCTTATTGACCCATGCACAGTCTTATATTCTACATAAGACAGTTTCTTCCCTTGAAAATGCTTACACAATAAAGTTAAGTTGAAATACAAAGTATGCTTGAAGTCCCACCCACACCCATTATAAAAGTTACTGGTCCCTTAGCATGACAAAATACTTACAAATAAAAAAAAAAGGCATTACTCAGGAACCAGGACCTTACTGACTAATTTGATTTAAACTAATAACATTCTAATTACTGCACAATGGAACAAGAAGCAAGCTATTAAAACTATCTTATCAGAGGAAAATAAAAAACTCACAAAGAGTAGTAAAAAAATATGTGAACAGCAATCATAAAAGGCTTTTCAAAGGTCAAAGTACAGTTGAAGAACAGACTGTGTCAGGACATTTTATACTTAGTATGACCAACCCAAAATCTTCTGAGTTTCTCTGTCCCTCTGGCTGTACATATGTGGCTGTGTACATGGATACCAACCTATACTTTCTAAAACTGCCTATTTCAACCTCACTTTTAAGTGCATTTCAACTCTGGGTACACCTTGGCAAATCTTTTCTTTGAATTTGTAGCCCATTGGAAGGATAAGAATAGAAGGAAAGATTCCAAGCCCTGCATTTAAATGTTTTCTTCAAGACCATGTCTAAATATATTTTCATTACTCAATAAACCACTATTTTTCAAGCTGGAGTTACTATGTCCATAACAGTAAGTGGTAATGAATGAAGTCACCCATCTCCTCCACCTTCTCAACCATGCTCTGCCCCACTTCAGTCTCCTGCAAGGCCCCAAAAGGGGAAAATTACTTGAAAAAAAAAATAGAAACTGAATATAAGAAAAAAGACTGAGCTTTAAAAAAAAAAATGTTATAGAACATGAGGTCATACTCATCCTTAGAGTGGGGGTGGGGGGCGGTAAAAATCCTGCTATTTAAAGGTGATTTTTAATCACATGGTAAAACAGAATATAACATTCAAATGGGTTTTATTTTCACCAGAGAAAATCCAAATATTAAATATATTGATGACTACAAAAATTCCCTTTCATTCTAAAAGCACTAAACACAACACTTTGTTCACAGTTATACTTTTCTTTATTTAAGCATCATCAATATATATAATCTTATATTGGTTTCAAGTATACAACAGAGTGGTTCAACAGTTACCCTTATTATTAAATCTTCACTCTCATCAGCACAGTTACCATCTGTCAACTCAGGAAGATGTTACAGAATCATTGGCTGTATTCTCCATGCTGTACTACCACCTCCGTGACCAAGTTACATTATGATTGAGAATTTTTGTGCCCCTTTATCCTCCTCACCCTCCCCACCCCCCCATCCTCCCCAACCCCTCTGACATGGTAACTATCAGTCCACCATTATACTTTTCAAACTAAAAACTACATTCTCTATATTAATTCATCTTATTCACTGAGATCATAAACAATCATCTTCATTATCTTGCAAACATTAGCGCCCATTCTGGAGTTTTTAAGGAGATCAGCTCACAAATTTTCTAACATATGGAGAGTATTTATTATGTGAGTCCTGCTCACCCACACCCTAACTATGTCCTCAGGAAGAGTCCAAGAGACACTTCCCTCACCTAGGTTTAAGGAATGCATTGTGATGGGAGACCTGGTGTCCTCAACAAGCTCTGTGTAGCTTGATAAGCTCTATGTAGCTAAAAGGCCATGGATACTAGTGGGTAATGGTGTCATCAAGCTAGGTTTCCTAAATTCAATGAGGATGATGAGATCTTGGGTGACACGCAGGACAACAGTAGCACTTAACTTCCAGAGACAAAATGGACATGGTTACCATACTGGGCAGTGGAATCAAAGTAATAAATAAAATGGTTTTACACATGGAGATTGCTGGCATTGGCTAACTGATACAGCATTCCTAGACCTGAAATAGATAGGCACTCTTCTTAAGTATTATCTGATTCGTCTAAGTAGAAAATCTCTAGGTTTGATTACCATTAATAGGACTTAAATCAACACTAAAGAGAGTCTGAGCCCTCAATCAACTCTGACTTGAGCTAGTTCACAGACCCAGTCAGTGCCCCTTGAATAAAGAGGATGGGTCCCCTTTAGGAATCCTAACATACTGCCAAAGATCATACTGTGTGAATCTTCCTCCTAGCTCTCCTCGAAGAAACATGCAACCATTTACCAGGGTGATCATGTACTGGGGAAGGGGAGTTAATCACTGGGTAACTGGATACTGGATCTGATCTGACACTAATTCCTGGAGACTTAGTATGCTTTTGTGGTTCACTGGTTAGGGTAGGAACTTGCAGAGGTCAGGAGATTGATTCTGGATTAAGGTCTATCTCCAGTGGGACCAGTATGTACCTGAACTCACCTCATAATTATGTTCCCAGTTTGGAATGCATAGTTAGAAAAGTCAAATGCAGAAACCGGCATAATGTCCATATTGGTTACCTGACCCATGGAGTGAGGGATTTACAGAGGAAACCAAATAGAAAAAAAAGCAAGCGGAAGTCACTAGAACTTTTACCAACCAAAAAAGTAAGTTGAAGGAATGCTACATTTCTGAAGAGATTGCAACGATTAGAGACTACAGAAACTTGAAAGATAAAGGATGTGGTGATTCCAGCCACGTTAGCATTCAACTCATCTATCGGGATTATGCAGCATACAGATGGATCTTAGGAATGATAGGGAATTACTGTAAGCATAATTACATGGGACTCCAATTGCAGCTGCAGATACAAATGTCGTTTGTTTTGGGGGCAAATTAATACATTTCTCGCAATTGGGATGAAGCTACTTCTTCTATCCTTTTAGTCAAAATCACAAAAACACTTGCTTTCAAGCTAGCAGGACCAACTATGTCCTTCAAAGCCCTACCTCAGAGCTACGTCAACTCTGGCATAATCTAGTCTGTAGAAATCTTGAACAACTCTCCACTCCAGAAGATATCACATGTTCTGCTTAGTTCTCTACCAAATTGATGATATCATTCCAACTGTATGAGTTCAAACAGGTCAAGTTTGGCAGGTCCTTATAAGTGAATCATATGGTAAACTTTCAGGATTTTGGAACAAAGCAAGCCATCCTCTATAGGTAACTACTCTCCTCTTGAAAATCAGCTTTAGACTTTCTACTAGGTCCTTAGCAGATGTACTGCATTCACAGCCACTAATTTACCATGGGACCTGAGTTGCCCATCATAAAATGGTTATTGTCTGATCCACCAACCCATAAATTTGGGCATGCACAACAACACTGTACCTTCAAGTGAAAGTAATATGTACGAAATTGGGAGCAAGCAAGTCCTTAAGACACAAGGAGCTGCATGAACAAATAGTCCAGATTCCTATGGCCCTATTCTTACAACATTGCTTCCTCTCTTAACCCACACCCTGGACCCATGGACAATTTCCTATGACCACTTGAATAATGGGCTTGTATATAGATGGTTCTGTATGATACACTGACACTGCTTAGAAGTAGACAGGTATAGCACTATAGTCCCACACAAGGATGATCCTGAAGAATAGTGATGAAGTGAAATCCTCCCAGTAGGCAGAACTTCAAGTGATGGGCCTGTCATTTTGCCTGGAATGAGAGGTAACCAAAGGGACAAATATACACAAATTTATGGGGAAAGCTAACAGTTTGGTTGAATGGGCAGGCACTAGAAAAGAACACAGTTAGCAAATTGATAACAAGGTGGTCTGGGCGAGAGTATGTGTCTAGACCTCTCCAAATGAGCACTGCACCCAGATCAATCAATAGAGGGACATCTTAATAATCAGGAGGACAAGATGAAGCATTCTGTGGATATCAACCACTATCCTTTCCCAGCCACCTTCATCCTTACTCACCTTTGCTGTCCTTACAACAAAGGAGTCATGGCAACAAGGATGGCACAGGCTCAGCAACAGAATCAATTCATCAAGATTGATATGGTTATAACCCCTGCTGAATGTAAAATCTGTCAACAGTAAAGACAAACAGTGAACCCATGATATGGTTCCATTTTCTAGGAGGACGAGCCAACCACCTGGTGGTAAGTTGATTATACTAAGTCACTTCCTTCATTGAATGAGCAATGCTTTACTCTTAATAAGACAGATACTCTGAATATAGACTTTCCTTCCATGACCATTATAGTTCTGCTGAAATCACCATGCGTGAATTTTCATAAAATACCTTATTCACCATTACATATTCCACATAGCATTGCTTCTAACCAGGAAACTCATTTTACAGCAAATGATGTATGGAAACAGGAAAAGTATTCTCATTCTGAGAGAACTCACTGGTTACTATGTTTCCTATCAGTCTGAAGTAGCTGGCACACAGAATAGTAGAATGGCCTTTTGAAGAATCATGGTGCTGCTGCATAGCAACATTTTGTAGGACAATAATAATATCCTTCAGGACAACATATGCTCTGAGTCAGCAATCAATATATGGTGTGTTTCTCCCATATCCAGGATTCACAGGTCCTAGAATCAAATGTTGTGCATAGGAGTGGCTCATATCATCATTATATCTCATGATCCACTAGGAAACGTCTGTTTTGCATACCAAAAATTGTGGACTCTATTGGTCTAAGTTTTAATTTCTCAAGGGAAAATGCTTCCACCATGGGACACAGCAATGGTTCCACTAAAATGGAAGCTGAGAATATCACCTCATCATTTCTGAGCAAATCATGCCAGGAAGACAAAGAACAAAGATAGTTCTTCCTTACAGGACAACTGGTCTTTATTATCAAGGGAAAATTGATAGTTAAGAACGAGTATGTTTAGAATACAGAATATCCCACAAGGCCCCTGTTAGTACACTCATGTTCTTTTGAAAAACGTTAATAGACCAGCAATCCCACTTCTAGGTGTACATCCAAAAGAATTAAAAGCAGGGTACTGAAGAGATGTTGCCATGTTCATAGCAGCACAATTCACAATAGCTAAAAGGCAGAAGCCACCTAAAAGTCTATCAGCGGATGAATGGATAAACAAAATGCAACATATATGTACAATGGAATATTATTTAGCCTTAAAAATGAATTCCTGTCACATGCTATAACATGGATGAACCTTAAAGACAGTACACTAAGTGAAATAAGCCAATTACAAAAAGACAAATATTATATGATTATACTATATGATATATCTAAAGTACTCAAATTCATAAAAGCAGAAAGTAGAATGGTGGTTACCAGTGGCCAGGGGAAGGGGGAAAAAAAGATATGATGGTTAATTTTATGTGTGAACTTGATGAGGCCACAGGCCCAGATACTATTAGTTAAACACTTTTCTGGGTGTGTATATGAGGATGTTTCTGTATGAGACTGACATGTAAGTCAGAGACTGAGTGAAGCAGATTGCCCTCCCCAAACCAGGGGCCTCATACACTCCATTAAAGGCCCAAACAGGCCACGAGGCTATGGAAGGAAGAATTCTTTCCCTTGGCCTGACTGTTTTCAAGTTGGGACATGAGGCTTCCCTGCCTTTCTACTCAGACTGACTGGAGCTCACAGCCCTGGCTATCCTGGCTCCCAGATCTTCAGAGACAGACTGCGACTCATACTATTGGCTCTACTGGGTCTTCAAGTTGCAGATCTTGGTTTTCTCAGCTTTCATAATCATGTGCTTAATTAAGGATCCCATTTAGAGAATATTGAACATCCTTAGGGAAGTCACTCCCTTGGATTTTACAAAGAAGCTACAAGTATGATGAAGCAGAGCAAGTTCGGTTTGAAAACCTCAGTGAATCGGGAAGGGAGGAAGGTAAAAGAGAACTTGGCAACTGACACCCAAAGAGATCTGCCTGCCACTCTTCCAGGCAATACAGCTTCCCAGTGACCCAAGAATCTCCAGGTAAAAGGATCAACCATGAGATTCACAAGAATAATTAAAATTCTCAAGAAACTGCCAGTTTGGGGCAATCATCTTTTATTTTAGAGGTAAAGGAGGAGAGAGGAGAGGAAAAGTCCAAGTTGTTGTCTGATTTTCCTAAGAGCAGTCCCTGAGACTGTCCAATTTCTGAGTGACATACACATGCCTGAAGGCATCAAATGCTGCTGTTATTATTTCCTAGGGTCCTTCAGCATCTCCAGTACAAAGAAAAGTAATTCCTCTGGAGTATTACAAATGACTTCCTCAAGGAAGGAAAGGTGAAGTAGGTTGGAGGGTTCCATCTCAGTCACCACCAAAGTCAACCACCCTGAGGGAACATCCACAAGACACAAGAAAAACTTCCTTTCATGAGCCTAATGAAGGAAAAGTCACATTCTATATGTTTGCTAACATCCTCAGGCAAAGGTGAAACTGTATTAGAGAAACACTTGAGGGAGAAAGACCACATGAGTTCAAAGTGGGAAAGGATTTCTCCCTATACATGCCTGACTGTAAGAATTACCACCAGAAAAGAAATGAGATATGAACAGCTCTAATGCTTTAACTTCAGTGGACAGCAGAAAACAGAAATAATAAATAAATGTCCCTGATCAAGTAAATCGAGGCTATCTTGTCTAATGATAGGTCAATTAACACTTCTATGGCCCATGTGAGAGTGCACATTTTCTGCTGAAGTTCAATCTTCCTGGTGACTCCTATGGAATGCTACCCAAAGAACTCCTATAATTTGGAAACACACTCCATGACTACCTTTAGAACCTCAACCATTAAAATGAAAATAGGCCTTCAACCTGATATTCATTCATTCATGCTTTTATTCATTAATATTCAACATTTATTGAATGCCTGCTTAGCATCCAAGTATTGTTTCAGCCTCTTAAAATACATCATTAAATAAAAGAGACACAGATCCTTGCCCTCATGGAGCTTGGACATTGTGGTAATTTTGTTTGTTTCTTTGTTTTGTTTTTTCCCCATATTTTATTTTATTTTTTATTGAAATGTAGTTGACATATAATATTATATTAGTTTCAAATGTACAACACAGTAATTCAATAATTATGTACATTACTAAATGGTCACCACAGTAAGTGTTATTACCCCAGTTATCATACCAAGATATTACAATATTATTGGTTATATTCTCTACATTGTACTTCCATTCCTATTGACTATTTTAAAATTTGAACCATATAACTGTGACTTTGGACCCTTTGACCAATCTCTTGCATGTCCCCCAACCCCAGCCCCTGGCAACTACCATTCTAGTCTTTCTATGACTTTAACATTTTTGGATTCCACATATAGGCGAGTTCTTGCTGTATCTGTCTTTCTGTGTCTGACTTATTTCACTTAGCACAGCATCCTCTAGGTTCATCTATGTTGTTGCAAATGGCAGAATTCCCATCTTATTCATGGCTGAATAATATTTACTGAAGATATATATGTGGTGGTTAATTTTATGTGTCAACTTGACAGGTCTAAGGGATGCCTGGGTAGCTGGTTAGTGCTTCTAGGTGTGTCTGTGAAGGTGTTTCTGGAAGAGATTAGCATATGAATCAGCAGACTGAGTGAAGAAGATCTGCCCTCACCAGTGTGGGTAGGCATCATCCAGTTCTTCCGACCCCCTCTCTTTTTTTTTTTATTAGTTTTATTTTGGTATCATTAATCTACAATTACATGAAGGACATTATGTTTACTAGGCTCCCCCCTTCACCAAGTCCCCCCCACACACCCCATTACAGTCACTGTCCATCAGCGTAGTAAGATGCTGTAAAATCACTACTTGTCTTTTCTGTGTTGCACAGCCTTCCCCGTGCCCCACACACACTATACATGCTAATCATAATGCCCCCTTTCTTTTTTCCCGCCCCTATCCCTCCCTTCCCACCAGTCCTCCCCAGTCCCTTTCCCTTTGGGAACGGTTAGTCCATTCTTGCCAACCCCCTCTCTTTATTCTTGAGCTGGGACATCCTTCTTTTGCTGCCCTTGGAGAAGGAGCTCCTGGTTCTTTGGCGTTTTCACTCCAGGACCTAGAGCAAGCAGCCTCCTGTTCTCAGACCTTTGGATTCAGACTGAATCATGTCACTGGCTTTCCTGGTTCTTGATCTTCCAGAGGACAGAGCATGGTATTTCCCAGCCTCCATAACAAAATGAGTCTATTCTTGTAATAAATATATATGTTTATATATATATATGCTATTGATTGTTTCTCTAGAGAACACTGACTAATATAGATATAATAACAAATGCACCATACAATGGAGTATGTTAGAAATGATGGAGAGCAACAAGTGCCATGGAGAAGTAAAAAAAAAAAAGTAGCTCAGAAAAACAAGAGAGGTAGTGAGACAGGTGGCACGGGAATGAGTCATGGATAACTTCACAGAGAAGGTAAGCACTGAGCATAAATTTCAGAAAGATAAGAGAGCTGTGCAGACATAGCTAGATGAAGAGCTTTCCAGGCAGATGGAATGGCCAGCACAAAGGCCCCCAAGGAAAGAGCATGCTTGGTGTGTTCAAGAAACACCAGTGGCCAGAGTGGCCCAAAGAGAGAGAGGCAGGGGCCAGAAGGAGAAGGAAAGGTCAAAAGCATGATAAAGGGGGGCAGACATGTAGGGTCTTGCAAGCCATGCCTAGCACCCTGGCTTCTGCTCTTAGTGAAATGCAGAGCCCAGAAGGGTTTAGAACAAAGGAAACGTATGTTCTAGCTTAGGTTTTCAAATGATAGTTCTGACAGTTGTAGAAAAAAACAAACTAAAGGGGAGCAAGGTGAAAGCAGAAAGACCAGTTAGTGAGAGGGGGAGAAAGTGCTGGACACATTAGGGAACAAGGTGTAAACTGTCACACTGATCACTGGTGAGAAGATCAAGCTAAATAAATAAATTCCTGACTATCTTGGACTAACTGAAACTTCACTTTATCTGCTACATGAAGATAAGTGGATGGGTCACACTTACTTCAAAAAGATTTCTTAATGCAGAGGACCACAAAATCTGAAGAAGACAGGGAACAGAACACCTGGCAGTTACTGTCAACTCTGGGCTAAAATCCATTCAAAAAAGTAATTTTCATTCATTCCATTTTAAAGAACGAGTAAAAAAATTATTATTATTATTATTACCATCCTTCTACATTTCTACTATGGGTTAGTTTTCCTGAAATGGGAGATAGATGTAAGTGTCTATGGAACAGGTCCTGTGCAAGGAGATGGGTTTGCCAGGAGCTATAGCTGCTGAAAAAAGAAGCCACCGCCAAGAACACACTACAGAAGAAGCAGGAGAAATACATATCCTGGTCTTTTCCTTCTTCCTCTACCATCCCAATTGCTCACCGGTGCACCTACTGTCTACATCCAACCAGAAGCCAGAGGGCAAAGGCGCCTAGATCACACAGTCCAGAAAGGCCAACCTCTGCGAGGCAAAATGGAGACCAGAGAATAATTCTCGGGTAAAAGAGTGAATAACCAGCACTATACAGAAACAAAGACTAGTCTACAACAATTCAAAAATCATTAATTCAGTGTACAGTCCCCTTTCCAGGAATGCTTTCACTGTAATATACTGGGTGTGCATATATATGGGTAAGTAGGAGTCAAAAAAGGATGGCTACTAAAAGTATAAAGAAAAAGAAAAATTGTAATACAATTGTTTTTCTATATGCTTAGTAACAGCTTGTGAGTTGCCTTTGTTGTTATTTTGTTACTCCCTTTTAAAATTCAAAGGAGGTATGTGACCTTTTTGTTTTTATTTTTCTAATTCAACTCTGTGAAGAAATATTTTAAAAATATTGATGCATATGAAATTATAATAATTTAACAACTTTTAAAGATCCTAACATCATTAAGCAATGATACAACTCAATAATAAAATAGTATGACTGCCAAAAGAAAATTTTATCCTCTAAAGCTTTATCAAAAAGAATGGATATCTATATTTTTTATGTCACTTTATACACCTTGATTTTTGCATAGTAACAAACCATGAAACACCAATGCTTTGGGGTAAAGTAAAAATAAAAAAAAGTTATACATTTATTTCAAAAAATTGCTGATAAAAAAGACATGAAGGATAAAGGCAAATCAGAAAAACAGCTAACAGCAAAGCACACTAAATTTCTAATAGTTCACCAATAGAAATTTGCAGATCCAAAGGAAAATTTCAGACCCATATAGAAATGCAGAAGGATGGTCACAAAATTTCTGCTTTTTTGAGGACAACAAACTTTCCTGAACTTAAAATTTCCTAAAAACAGTATTTGCCAAGTAATTGCTTGATGCCTTTAAAAAACAGACTTCCAGAGTTCAGTTTTAACATGTAAGGAATTCAATTTTATGTGCCTTTGAAGAACATAACTGAATCAGAAAACAACTAAATAATTTGAGGCTGACAGTATGGCAAAAACTGAGATAGAAAAGTAAAGTAAGTTAAAGCTTCTAATAGCACAAATAATAACATAAACATAAAAAATTAAGGAAGTAGAACTCATGGACAGCATTTATTAGCCAACTAATAGCTTTGTTAGTTCCCAAAAAAAGCCTACCTAATACCCAATTTTTATACTTCTTTATCTTATTAACTGTGCTAATAGTGAAACCAAAACATTTTACCTAAGCACTATTACCTGAAGAATATATACATATAGTGGTAGGAAATGAGGGAGAAACCAGCTTAGAAAGCAAGAGTGTAGAATATGCACTCTAGTACAGCCTGTGTCCTACATAACCTTTTCAATGCATGACCTTTAAGTTGCTGAAGGTTGCCTCAGAATTTGGCTCAGTTTGATCGAAACATCTGTTCCCCTTGCAGGTATACTATAAGGACTTTTTTCTCAGTTGGATTCAGAACACAGCAAGTGAGCCCTTGTCTGTCCAATCACACAGACCCCAACACTTGTAAATCAAGTTCTGGGAGGACAACAGCAGGTCCACATTCCGTCACCCTTTCTCAGCCAGCTAGGCCAACTGACTGCTGTGAGAACTGCTCTTATCATGTCATCAAATCAAAACATGTTGAGATGAGGGACTATAAGAGGCATCTGCAGAATTCCCAAAATGTAGTGACTTTGGAACATTGACAGATGCATCTGTCATTTTATACCTTCAACTAACCTGATGTCCACAGGCCCGACACAGTAAAGCTGTCCAAGATCGCTTCCAATTCTTTCACGTTATTTTCACATGTCTCTACTAGAAAGGCCTGGTGCTTCTTAGCCTTGTAATTAAGAAAAAAATTATACATAATAAGGTCATGCATTATGAGAGCCTGCAGACTCTTTTTCTGTGAAAATGTATATGCTCCTTGTATAGCATATACAAGTGTAAACAAGCCAATAATTACTTCTTGCAAATCTATTATTAATAAACCTCCTTCTGTCTTCATTACACCTTTTAGTTGGCTTAATGTAACAATGTATATGGTCTCAAAAACAATTTTCTAAAGCCTTGGTGCCTGGCAGTATTCCAAGTATTTTCAATATAATACTTCTTTTTATCTTCACAGCAACCCTATGAGAGAAGGGCTATTATTATAGATAAGAAAACTGAAACAAAGATGAATTAAGAAATATTTTAAAAGATCAAGTTTGGAGTCATGTGGCAAACTGCCAGACTGTGGATCAAAAGTGAATGTTTAATGCCATGTATGGCCCATTACAAGGAACTGCAGCAGTCTACTCAAAAGGTAATGGTAGCTGAGGGTAGGATCTTAACAGTGAAAAGAATGGCAGGTGTTTACATGGAAGGTAAAAAGGCCAGACCTTGGTAACACTGCACTGAGTTAAACATATTGACTGATTTAGACTGGATTGGATTAGATAAGATTGGGTGAGGATGGGAAAGTACTGAGATAAAGGGAGAAATCAAGACTGATCCCAAGATTTCAGGCTAGAAGAACTGGGTGATTTCAATAGTTGAGTGAGAACAATGAAGATAGAGATCTTATTTTGGTTGTTTTTATTTGTTCACTTGATTGTTTATGGCAGGCAGTATGAATCACGGATTCTGCTTTTATTATATTCCACTGGAAATACTTTTAAGACACTCCTAGTACCACTAAAATACCTGGAAAAAAAATAGCCCCTCACTAAATATATTTCAATTAAGAAAGAACAAATAGAGTAGAAAAATATGGGTGGCAGATGGGCACAATGGTGTAAAGCTCAGAAAAGAAGGTAGATAAAGGTTTGTGAATCATCTACAGGTATTATCTGAAGCGTGCCTTTGAGAATGTTTGATAAAAAACAGAAAAAAGCCTAGGACAAAGCCTTAAGAACTTCAAACTTAATAATTAGAAAATACAAAGTAAGCAAAGATTGAAAAACAAACGAGAACAGTGTCATGAAAACCAAGGTAAGAGATCAGAGTGCGGCTTAAAGATGGCGGCAGGAATAGAAGCCACAGGGCATAAATCTGCAAAGAAGTAAAAAGCTAACCTTTTCAAAGAATATTGCTTCTCTCTCACTTACCAACTTTACATTTCCCTGTATGGCCGAGGAAGATGACTGGTTAGCCAGAGACGGGTAAGATTCCTCAAGGGAGGAACAACCTAAGACAGGCACAGTCACAGGGGGGCCATCAGGTGAGAAATTGGGGATCAGCAGAGGTGAGGCTTAGAACCTCACCCCCTGTTTTGAGAGAAACCTTCTGCATCCGTGGATGTTTTGTTGCCCTTGTCTAGCTTGGATTAATACTTAGTCTATAGGCACAGACCTGATCATCTACATTTGCCCTCTTACAGCACTAAATTATGTTTTCTACCTTTATCTTGCATCTACCTACCACTTCAGCATTTTATTTAAAAATAATAATAATAATAATAATAAGGGAGAAACGTGCAATTCACATATAAATTAAGTATAAAAATCAAACGAATAATCATATCTGACCTGATTGTTTATAGTTCATGATGTGATCAAAACTGAAAGTTTCTGTGATATGACTGCCCTTGCACTGTTCACCATGTAAGAACTTATTCACTAAGTAAGAACTTGTTCACCATGTAAGAACTTGTTCATTATGCTTCAGAAGATTGGAGACTGTTGAGAATTAGGCTTGGGGTTGATTAATGATTGTGCATTGAGTCCCCTATACAGAATTTTATTGTTGTTAACAACCATTTGATCAATAAATATGAGAGATGCCCTCTCAAAAAAAAAAAGATGGCAGCAGGAGAAGTGAGACAGAAACCTCCTCCCAAAACAACACACATTATGAAAATATAGCAAATACAACTAATCCTGAAAGAGCAACAGGAAAGAATGCCATGTCAGGCTGCCTGCATCTGGGGAAAAGAGCAGACCTCACAAAAAAGGGTAAAGTGCCAAAGCCATGATCAAGCAGGACCCAAGCCCTTCCCTACACCAGCTCACCAGCAGGAAGAAGAGAAATGAAGCAGGGAATGGGTGGAGGCCTAGAAGGTTGGGAACTTTAAGGAGCTTCAGGTGCTCCATCCCCCTGGCTGGCAATGCAGCTCCAAGGCCCTGCCTTGTGCAGCATGCCACTCATTCCTCCCAGCTAGCACTTGCTTGGAAACCTGCTGCTCCCACCATTGTGCCAGGCCAGCTGGAGGGTGGTTACACCTACGGAGCTACAAGGATGTAACACATAGGCTGCTCCCTCTGCAATCCACCCACAGGCCCTAGCAGTGGAGGCAGGCACTGTGGCCAGGAAGCAGGAAAAGAGCTCTCTTCCCAACAGGCACCAGTGCCACTAACCTGTGACCCCATGCATCACACCAGGGGGTGAGCAGCTCCAAAGAGTAGAGCTTCTGGGCAATAGAGGGTGCTACATACAAATATGAAATGTCAAAGGAACCTGGTTTCATCCATAATCCCACAAAACCCAGCAAGAGGGCCAAGTGAAACTGAACTCACCAACCTTCCTTAAAGAGATTTCAAAATAAAAATCATAAACATGCTCATGAAGCTACAGAAAAATATTCAATAACTCAGGGAGGAATTCAAGAAAGAGATAGAAACTTTGAAAAATATAGTATCTGAAATGAAACACAATGGAGGGATTTAAAGCCTGATTAGATGAAGTAGAAGAGATGGTAAATGAAATAGAAATAACACAACATGAATACAAAGAAGCTGAGGCACAGAGAGAAAAAGGGATCTCTAGGAATGTAAGAATATTGAAAGGACTCTATAACCAATCCAAATGGAACAATATTTGCATTATAGGGGTACCAGAAGAAGACAAGAGAGAAAAAGGGGTAGAGAAAGTGTCTTTAAGGAGGTCATTGCTGAAAACTTCCCCAATCTCAGGAAGGAAATAGTCCTGCAGGCCATGGAGGTGCACAGATCTCCCAAAACAAGGGACTCAAGGAAGACAACACTGAGAAATATAATAATAAAAATGGCAAAGGACATGGCAAGGACAGAGTGTTAAAAGCAGCTAGAGAGAAAAAAGAACACGTACAAAGGAAAACCCATCAGGCTATCATCAGACTTCTCAACAGAAACCTTACAGGCCAGAAGAGAATGGCATGATATATTTAATGCAATGAAACAGAAGGGCCTCAAACCAAGAATACTCTATCCAGCAAGACTATCATTTAATTTGAAGGAAGGATCAAACAATTTCCAGATAAGCAAAAGTTTAGAGAATTTACCTCTCACAAACCATCTCTACAGTGTATTTTGGATGGAATGATATAGATGGAAGTGTTTCTAAGGCTAAATAGCTGTCACCAGAGACAATAAAACCACAGTAAATGAAGTAGTCCAATTAATTACTAAGCAAATGCAAAATTAAATCAACTACCCCCAAAGTCAGTCAAGCAATACACAAAGAGTACAGAATATGATACCTAATATATAAAGAATGGAGGAGGAAGAAAATGAAGGGAGAGGAGAAAGAAAAGAACCTTTAGACGGAGCTTAAAATAGTGTATGAAGTCAGTTAAGTTAGACTGTTAGCTAGTAAAGAACCCATCTTTGAACCTTAGGTAACCATGAACCTGAAGCCTTCAATGGCAATAAGCACATATCTATCAATAATCCCCCTAAATATAAATGGACTGAATGCACCAATTAAAAGACAGAGCTACTGAATGGATAAAAAACAAGATCCATCTCATGCTGCCTACAAGAGTCTCACTTCAAACTGAAAGATATACATAGACAAAAAGTGAAGGGATGGAAAAAGATATTTCATGCAAATAATATGGAGAAAGAAACAGTAGTTGCAGTACTTGTATGAGACAAAATAGACATCAAAACAAAGAAAGTAACATGAGACAAAGAAGGACATTACATAATGATAAAGGGGTCAGTCCAACAAGAGGATATAGCCATTATAAATATCTGTGCACCTAACATAGGAGCACCTACATAGGTGAAACAGACACAGAATTAAAGGAGGAAATAGAATGCAATGAATGCATTTTAGCAGACTTCAACACACCACTCACTCCAAAGGACAGATCAACCAGACAGAAAATAAGTAAGGAGAAAGAGGCCCTGAACACATTAGAACAGATGGACCTAACAGATCTACAGAACACTCCATGCAAAAGCAGGAGGATACATATTCTTCTCCAAGCATGCATGGAACATTTTCAAGAATAGATTATATATAAGGCCACAAAAAGAGCCTCTGTAAATTCAGAACAATTGAAATTGTACCAATTAGCTTCCCAGACCACAAAGGTATGAAACTAGAAACAAATTATGCAAAGAAAACAAAAAAGTCCACAAACAAATAGAGGCTTAACAACATGCTCCTAAATAATCAATGAATCAATGACCAAATAAAAAGAGAGATAAAGCAATATATGGAGACGAAAGAAAACACTAATTTAACACCACAAAATCTGTGGGATGCAGTGAAGACCATGCTAAAAGGGAAGTAAACTGCAATAGAGGCCTATTTCAGAAAAGATTAACAATCCTTTACAAAGAGTCTAAACTCACAATTAATGACTAGAAAAAGAAGAACAAATGAGACCCAAAGTCAGTAGAAGAAGGGACATAATAAAGATCAGAAAAGAAATAAATAAAATTGAGAAGAATAAAACAGTAGAAAGAATCAATGAAAGCAGGAGCTGGTTCTTTGAGAAAATTAACAAAATAGATAAACCCCTAGCCAGACTTATCAAGAAAAAGAGAGAGTCTGCACACATGAACAGCATCAGAAATGAGAGAGGAAAAATCACTACAGACCCCACAGAAATACAAAGAATTATTAGAGAATACTATGAAAAATCATATGCTAAAAAACTGGATAACCTAGAAGAAATGGACGAGTTTTTAAGAAAACATAACTTATAAAGGCTGACCCAACAAGAAACAGAAAATCTGAATAGGTCAATTACCAGCAATGGAATTGAACTGGTAATCAAAAACTACCCAAGAACAAAATACCTTGGACCAGATGGCTTCACCACTGAATTTTATCAAACACACAGTGAATACCTAATATGCATTATCCTTAAAGTTTTCCAAAAAATAGAAGAGGAGGGAATATTTCCAAACTCATTCTATAAGGCCAACATCACTCAAATACCAAAACCAGGCAGACAGCACAAAAAAAGAAAATTACAGACCAATATTCCTGATGAAGATACATGCAAAAATACCCAGCAAAATATTAGCAAACTGAATTCAAAAATACATCAAGAGGATCATACACCATGATCAAGTGGGATTCATCTCAGAGATGCAAGGATTGTACAACATTCAAAAATCCATCAACATCATCCACCACATCAACAAAAAGAAGGACAGAAACCACATGATCATTTCCATAGATGCTGAAAAAGCATACGACAAAATTCAGCATCCATTCATGATAAAAACTCTCAACAAAATGGGTATAGAGGGCAAATAACTCAACATAATAAAAGTCATATATGACAAACCCACAGCCAACATCATACCAAACACCGAGAAGCTGAAAGCTTTTCCTTTAAGGTTGGGAACAAGTCAAGGATGCCCACTTTCCCCACTTCTATTCAACATAGTTCTGGAGGTCCTAGCCATGGCAATCAGACAACACAAAGAAATAAAAGGTATTCAGATTGGTAAGGGAGAAGTTAAACTGTCCCTATTTGCAGATGACATGATATTGTACATAAAAATCCCTAAAGAATCCACTCCAAAACTACCAGAGCTAATAACTGAATTCAGCAAAGTTGAAAGATATACAATCAACACACAGAATTCTGTTGCATTCCTATATACTAACAATGAACTAGCAGAAAGAGAAATTGGAAAACAATTCCATTCAGAATTGAGTCAAAAAGAATAAAATACCTAGGAATAAACCTAACCAAGGAGATAAAAGACCTACACCCTGAAAACTACAATACACTCATGAGAGAAATTAAGTAAGACACCAATAAATGGAAATACATCCTGTGCTCATGGATAGGAAAAATTAATATTGTTAAAATGGCCATCCTGCCTAAAGCAATCTATAGATTCAATGCAATTCCTATCAAACTGCAATGGCATTCATCAATGAACAAGAACAAGTAGTTCTAAAATTCAAATGGAACCACAAAAGACCCCAAATAGCCAAAGCAATCATGAGAAGGAAGAATAAAGCTGGGGGGATTACACTCCCCAACTTCAAACTCTACTACAAAGCCACTGTAATCAAGACAATTTTGTACTGGCACAAGAAAAGACCTTTAGATCAATAGACAAGAATTAAGAGCCCAGATAGAAACCCAAGCATGTGATAAAGGAGCCAGGGATATACAATGGGGAAATGTCAGCCTCTTCAACAACTGGTGTTGGTAAAACTGGACAGCTAAAATTAAGAGAATGAAACTGCATTACTGTCTAACTCCATACACAAAAGTAAACTCAAAATGGATCAAAGACCCGAATGGAAGTCATAGAACCATAAAATTCTTAGAAGAAAACATGGGCAAAAATCTCAAATATAAACATGAGCAACTTTTCCTGAACACATATCCACAGGCAAGGGAAACAAAAGCAAAAATGAACAAATGGGACAACATCAAACTAAAAAGCTTCTGTACAGCCAAGTACAGCATTAGTAGAACAAAAAGGCATCCTACAGTATGGGAGAATATATTTGAAAACAATATATCTGACAGCGGTAAATATCCAAAATATATAAAGTATTCACAGGCCTCAATACCCAAAAAGCAAATAATCTGATTAAAAAATGGGTGGAGGATATGAACAGACACTTCTCCAAAGAAGAAATTCAGATGGCCAACAGGCACATGAAATAATGCTCCTCATTAGCTATTTAACAGGGAATGCAAATTAAAACCACAATGAGCTATCATCTCACACGTGTTAGGATGGCCAACATCCAAAAGACAAACAACAAGTGCTGGCAAGGATGTGGAGAAAGGGAAACCCTCCTACACTGCTGGGGGGAATGTAAATTAGTTCAACCATTGTGGAAAGCAGTATGGAGGTTCCTCAAAAAACTCAAAATAGAAATATCATTTGACCCAGGAATTCCACTCCTAGGAATTTACCCTAAGAAAACAGGATCACAGATTCAAAAAGACATATGCACCCCTATGTTTATCGCAGCACTATTTACAATAGCCAAGATATGGAAACAATCTAAGTGTCCATCAGTAGATGAATGGATAAAGGAGATGTGGTACATATGTACAGTGGAATATTATTCAGCCATAAGAAGAAAACAAATCCTACCATTTGCGACAACATGGATGGAGCTAGAAGGTATTATGCTCAGTGAAATAAGCCAGGCTGAGAAAGATAAGTACCAAATGATTTCACTCATCTGTGGAGTCTAACAACAAGGCAAAAACTGAAGGAACAAAACAGCAGCAGAATCACAGAACCCAAGGATGGACTAATAGTTACCAAAGGGAAAGGGACTGGGGATGATGGGTGGGAAGGGAGGGATAACGGGATTAAGGGTCGTTATGACTAGCACACATTATATAGTGGGGGCACGGGGAAGGAAGTTTAGCACAGAGAAGACAATCAGTGACACTGAAGCATCTTACTATGCTGATGGACAGTGACTATAATGGGGTATGTGGTGGGGACTTGATAATAGGGGGAATCTAGTAACCACAATGTTGCTCATGTGAAACCTGAGCATAAGACTGTATATCAATGATACCATAAGAAAAAAAATGGGAGGAGAAATAAAGGACAGAAGTTGGAAAGATGAGTTCACATAGAGAAGAGCTGTTTTGATGTCTGAATATGTGAGAAATTTAAGCATGTTTAAAAGCTGATGAGAAAGAGGCACTAGAGTGAAAGTACTTAAAGACACAGAAGAAATTAGAGAATAGATATCACAGGACAAAAAAATCACATCCTTAAAATATAAACTAATCAATTTTTAGATGTCTGTTCAATTATCATTTTTTTCTGAAGAGCTATCCTTCACCTCCCTGACTATGTTAATTCCTTCTATTAGATTCTTTGAACAATTACCACAACTATGATTCTATGCGTATTTGATTAGGTCTTTTGCCTGTCTCATAGAATTTAAGCTCCACAAGAGGAGGAAATACGGTCTTTTTTTCTTTGTCCCCACCAGTGTATCCCTAGCACCTAGACAATACTGAGTATCCACTGAGTGTCTAAAATTAAAGTTAAATAGTTAAATTAACTACAGTACATGCTATCAACAGACTATCAATACCATTCTTTCCCCAGTGAATTCGCTTAGCACCCTTTTCAAAAGTCAATTAGATGTAATTTTAAGGGTTTATTTCTGGCCACTCAATCATTGTCCATTCATCTATATGTTTATTATGCCAATACCACAATCTATTCATTACTTTACCTTTGTAGTAAGCTTTTAAATTCAGAACTATTATTCTTTTTCCAAGATTATTTTGAACAATCTGAATGTCCATCAGTAGATGAATGGATAAAGAAGATGTGGTACATATACACAATGGAATATTATTCGGCTATAAGAAGAAAACAAATCCTACCATTTGCAACAACATGGATGGAACTAGAGGGTATTATGCTCAGTGAAATAAGCCAGGCGGAGAAAGACAAGTACCAAATGATTTCACTCATATGTGGAGTGTAAGAACAAAGAAAAACTGAAGGAACAAAACAGCAGAAGACTCACAGAACCCAAGAATGGACTAACAGTTACCAAAGGGAAAGGGACTGGGGATGATGGGTGGGAAGGGAGGGATATGGTCGGGGAAAAAGAAAGGGGGCATTACGATTAGCATGTATAGTGTTGTGGGGGGGTACGGGGAGGTCTGTACAACACAGAGAAGACAGGTGGTGATTATACAGCATCTTGCTACACTGATGGACAGTGACTGTAGTGGGGTGTGGGGGGGACTTGATGAGGGGGGGAGCCTGGTAAACACAGTGTTCTTCATGTAATTGTAGATTAATGATAGCAAAAATAAAATAAGGATTATTTGTCTCTTCTAATTCTCTTACATTACCATATGAATTTCAGGATTAACCTGCCAATTTCTGCAATAAGCCAGCTGGGATATTGATAGAGAGTGCATTAAACTACACATCAACTTGAGAAGTATGAACACTTTCATAATGAACAATGTTAACTCTTATAAGTGGAATTGTTTCCTTAATTTCAATTTTGGATTGTTCATTGTAATGCAGAGAAATACAACTGCTTTGGTGTATCGATGTTGCATTGTATCCTGCAACTTGGCTAAACACATTTATTAGTTCTATAGTTTTGTGTGTGCATTCATTCCTTAGAATTTTCTAATATACAAAATCAAATCATCTGCAAAAAGACAGTTTACTACTTCCTTTCCAAAATGGATGTCTTTTATTTCTTTTTCTTGCCTAACTGCCCTGGCCAGAAGGTCCAGTACAATGTTGACTACACATAGTAAGAGAATACATCCTTGTCTTGTTCCTGATTTAGGGGAGAAAATGTTCAGCCTTTCCCACCAACGTTGATGTTAGTTGTTTTTTCACAGGTGGTCTTTATCAGATGGAGGAAGTTCCTTTCTATTCTTAATTTGTTGAGCATTTTTACCATGAACAGATGATGACTTTTATCAAATGTTTTCATGATTTAGATGATCATTTGGTTTCTGTCATTCTATTAATAAAGTATACCATAGTAGTTTATTTCCAGATGTTAAACCAGTCTTACATCCCTGGAATAAATCCCACTTGATCACGGTGTAAAATATTTTTATGTCTTGCTGGAGTCAGTTTGCTAGTGTAGTATTAATGAATTGGGCATTTATATTTAAAAGGGATACTAGTCTCAGTTGTTTTTTCCTTGTGATGTCTTTGTCTGGTTTTGTTATGAGGATAATAATACTTAATTCATAGAATGAAATGGGAAGTGTTACCTCCTCTTCTGTTTTTTGAAAGAATCTTTGAAGAATTGGTGTTAATTCTTCTTAAACATTTACTAAGTTCACCAGTGAAGCAACATAGGCCTGGGATTTTCTTTGTGAGAAGTTTCTGGATTACTAAATCAATCTCTTTGATTTTTATAGGTCTACCCGACTTTGTTTCTTCTCTCCACTTTTGGTAGTCTGTGGCTTTCTAGAAATCGGTCCATTTCACTTAAATTATGTAATTTGTTTGCATCTAGTTAAAGTATTCCCTTATAATTCATTTTATTTCTGTACAGTCAGTAGTTCTTTCCCCTCTTTCATTCATGATTTTAAAAATTTGAGTCTCCTCTCTTTCTCCCTTGGTCAGTCCACCTAAATGATAGCAATTTAGTTATCTTTTCAAAGAACCAACTTTTGGTTTCACTGATTTCCTCTATTATTTTGAATTATTATTTCTCTTATTTCTGCATTACTCTTTTTTGCTTCTCTTCGTTTACTTGTATTGAGTTGTACTTGTTCTCCTTTTTCTAGTTTCTTAAGGTAGCAGGTTAGGCTATTAATTCAGGGAGTTTTGTTTTTTATTATACCTGGCTACAACTATGAACTTCCCTCTATCAGCTGCACTCCAAAAGGTTTGGCATGTTGTTTTAATTTTCATAAATCCCAAAGTATTTTCTAATTCCTTTGTGATTTCTTTTTTGATTCATTGGTCATTTAGGAGTTTATTGTTTAATTTTTCCATATTTTTAATTTGATTTCAAATTTCTTTCAAATTTCTCACATTTCTGTCTGTTGATTTCTAATTTAACTCCATTGTTATCAAAGAACATAACAGTATGATTTCAATACTTTTTAAAGTTATTGAGGTTTGTTTTATGGCCTACCATATGATCTATCCATAAGAATGTTTCATGTGCATTTGAGAACAACATGTATTCTGCTGGTGATGGGCGGGGTATTACACAGATAGCTGTTAGGTCTAGTTTGTTTATAGTATTGTTGAGTCTTCCTTGTATTTGTTCATCTTCTTCCAAGTTGTTCTACTGATTATTGAAAGTGGAATATATAAGTCTCCAATTCTTACTGTTGTCTATTTCTTCCTTTAATTCTTTCAGTTTTTGTTCCACCCATATTGGAATTCTGTTGTGAGGTCCATATATGTTTATATGTTAGATCTTGGTGAATTAACCCTTTTATCATCATGAGATATTCCTCTTTATCTCTCATACCATTTATGTTCTAATTTATATATTGTCTGATATTAGTATATACACTATACATCTTTGTAGTTGTATGCATGGTACTTTTTCCATCCTTTCTCTTCCAGCCTTTTTTCTTCTTTTTTTTTTGTATAATTAATCTACAGTTACATGAGGAACATTATGTTTACTAGACACCCCCCATCACCAAGTCTCCCCCTGAAACCCCATCACAGTCACTGTCCATCAGCATAGTAAGATGCTGTAGAATCACTACATGTCTTCTCTGTGTTGCACAGCCCTCCCCACGCCTCTGCCACATTATACATGCTATTCATAATGCCCCCTTTCTTTTTCCCCTCCTTATCCCTCTCTTGCCACCCATCCTCCCCAGTCCCTTTTCCTTTGGTAACTGTTAGTCCATTCTTGGGTTCTGTAATTCTGCTGCTGTTTTGTTCCTTCAGTTTTTTCTTTATTCTTATCCTCCACAAATGAGTGAAATCATTTGGTACTTGTCTTTCTCCACCTGGCTTATTTCACTGAGCATAATACCCTCTAGCTCCATCCATGTTGTTGCAAATGGTAGGATTTGTTTTCTTATGGCTGAATAATATTCCATTGTGTATATGTACCACATCTTCTTTATCCATTCATTTACTGATGGACACTTAGGTTGCTTCCATTTCTTGGCTATTGTAAATAGTGCTGCGATAAACATAGGGGTGCATAAGTCTTTTTCAAACTGGGCTGCTGCATTCTTAGGGTAAATTCCTAGAAGTGGAATTCCTATTTTGAGCTTTTAGAGGAACCTCCATACTGCTTTCCACAATGGTTGAACTAGTTTACATTACCACCAGCAGTGCAGGAGGGTTCCCCCTTCTCCACAACATCGCCAACATTGGTTATTTGTCTTTTGGTTATTTGTCTTTTGGATGCTGGCGATCCTTACTGGTGTGAGGTGATATCTCACTGTGGTTTTAATTCACATTTTTCTGATGATTAGCAATGTGAGCATCTTTTCATGTGCCTGTTGGCCATCTGAATTTCTTCTTTGGAGAACTGTCTGTTCAGCAACTCTGCCCATTTTTAAATTAGATTATTTCCTTTTTGTTTGTTGAGGTGCATGAGCTCTTTATATATTTTGGATGTCAACCCTTTATCGGATCTTTCATTTATGAATATATTCTCCCATACTGTAGGATGCGTTTTTGTTATCTTGGTGGTGTCCTTAGCTGTACAAAAGTTTTTCATCTTGATATAGCCCCACTTGTTCATTTTTGCTTTTGTTTCCTTTGCCCAGGGGGATACGTTCGTGAAGAAGTCACTCATGTTTATGTCCAAGAGATTTTTGCCTGTTTCCCTCCAAGACTTTTATGGTTTCATTACTTAAATTCAGGTCTTTGATCCATTTCTAATTTACTTTTGTGTATGGGGTTAGACAGTGATCCAGTTTCATTCTCTTATATGTAGCTGTCCATTTTTGCCAACACCAGCTGTTGAAGAGGCTGTCATTTCCCCATTGCATGTCCATGGCTCCTTTATCATATATTAATTGACCATATATGTTTGGGTTAATGTATGGAGTCTCTATTCTGTTCCACTGGTCTGTGGCTCTGTTCTTGTGCCAGTACCAAATTGTCTTGATTACTGTGGCTTTGTACTACAGCTTGAAGGTGGGAAGCGAGATGCCCCCTGCTTTATTCTTCTTTCTCAGGATTGCTTTGGCTATTCGGGGTCTTTTGTGGTTCCATATGAAATTTAAAACTATTTGTTCCAGTTTGTTGAAGAATGTTGTTGGTATTTTGATAGGTATTACATTGAATCTGTAGATTGCTTTGGGCAGGATGGCCATTTTGACAATATTAATTCTTCCTAGCTTTGATCATGGGATGAATTTCCATTTGTTAGTGTCCTCTATAATTTCTCTTAAGAATGTCTTGTAGTTTTCAGGGTATAGGTCTTTCACTTCCTTGGTTAAGTTTATTCCTAGGTATTTTATTCTTTTTGATGCAATTGTGAATGGAATTGTTTTCCTGATTTCTCTTTCTGCTAGTTAGTGTATAGGAAAGCAACAGATTTCTGTGTATTAATTTTGTATCCTGCAACTTTAATGAATTCAGGTATCAGTTCTAGTAGTTTTGGAATGGAGTCTTTAGGGTTTTTTATGTACAATATCATGTCATCTGCAAACAGGGACAGTTTTACTTCCTCTTTACAAATCTGGATGCCTTGTATTTTTTTGTTTTGTCTGATTGCCATGGCTAGGACCTCCAGTACTATACTGAATAACAGTGGGGAGAGTGGGTATCCCTGTCTTGCTCCCAATCTTACAGGAAAAGCTTTCAGCTTCTCACTGTTCAGTATGATGTTGGCTGTGGGTTGTCATATATGGCCTTTATTATGTGGAGGTACTTGCCCTCTATACCCATTTTGTTGAGAGTTTTTATCATGAATGGATGCTGAATTTTGTCGAATGCTTTTTCAGCATCTATGGAAAGTGATCATGTGGTTTCTGTCCTTCTTTTTGTTGATGTGGTGGATGATGTTGATGGATTTTCGAATGTTGTACAATCATTGCATCTCTGAGATAAATCCCACTTGATCATGGTGTATGACCCTCTTGATGTATTTTTGAATTCACTTTGCTAATATTTTGCTGAGTATTTTTGCATCTATGTTCATCAGAGATATTGGTCTGTAATTTTCTTTTTTCGTGAGGTCTTTGCCTGGTTTTGGTATTACAGTGATGCTGGCTTCATAGAATGAATTTGGAAGTATTTCCTCCTTTTCTATTTTTGGGGAAACTTTAAGGAGAATGGGTATCATGTCTTCTCTATATGTCTGATAAAATTCAGCAGTGAATCCATCCAGCGTGGGGGTTTTGTTCTTGGGTAGTTTTTTGATTACCGATTAAATTTCTTTGCTGGTAATTGGTCTGTTTAGATTTTCTGTTTCTTCCTTGGTCAGTCTTGAGAGGTTGTATCTTTCTAGGAAGTTGTCCATTTCTTCTAGGTTTTGCAGCTTGTTAGGATATAGATTTTTGTAGTATTCTCTAATAATATTTTGTATTTCTGTGGGGTCCATCATGACTTTTCCTTTCTCATTTTTGATTCTGCTGATATGTGTAGATTCTCTTTTTCTCTTAATAAGTCTGGCTAGGGGTTTATCTGTTTTGTTTGTTTTCTCAAAGAACCAGCTCTTGTTTTCATTAATTTTTTTCTATTATTTTATTGCTCTCAATTTTATTTATTTCTTCTCTGATCTTTATTATGCCCCCTCCTTCTGCTGACTTTGGGCTTCATTTGTTCTTCTTTTTCCAGTTTCAATAATTATGACTTTAAACTATTCATTTGGGAATGTTCTTCCTTCTTTAGTTAGGCCTGGATTGCTATGTACTTTCCTCTTAGAACTGCCTTCGCTGCATCCCACAGAAGTTGGGGCTTTATGCTGTCAGTGTTATTTGTCTCCATATATTGCTTGATCTCTGTTTTAATTTGGTCAGTGATCCATTGGTTATTTAGAAGCATGTTGTTAAGCCTCCATGTGTTTGTGAGCCTTTTTGTTTTATTGGTACAATTAATTTCTAGTTTTATGCCTTTGTGGTCTGAGAAGTTGGTTGGTAGAAGTTCAATCTTTTTAAGTTTACTGAGGTTCTTTTTGTGGCATCGTATTTGATCTATTCTGGAGAATGTTCCATGTGCACTTGAGAAGAATGTGTATCCTGCTGCTTTTGGGTGTAGGGTTCTGTAGATGTCTGTTAAATCTATCTGTTCTAGTGTGTTGTTCAGTGCCTCTGTGTCCTTACTTATTTTCTGTCTGGTGGATCTGTCCTTTGGAGTGAGTGATGTGTTGATGTCTCCTAGAACAAATGCATTGCATTCTATTTCCTCCTTTAATTCTGTCAGTATTTGTTTCACATATGTTGGTGCTCCTGTATTGGGTGCATACATATTTATAATGATTATATCCTCTTGTTGGGCTGACCCCTTTTATCATTATGTAATGTCCTTCTTTATCTCTTGTTACTTTCTTTGTTTTGAAGTCTATTTTCTCTGATACTAGTACTCCTACACCTGCTTTTTTTCTCCCTGTTGGGTGCATGAAATATCTTTTTCCATCCCTTGACTTTTAGTCTGTGTATGTCTTTGAGTTTGAGGTGAGTCTCTTGTAAGCAGCATATAGATGGGTCTTGGTTTTTTATCCATTCTGTTACTCTGTGTCTTTTGATTGGTGCATTCAGTCCATTTACATTTAGGGTGATTATTGAGAGATATGTACTTATTGCCATTGCAGGCTTTAGATTTGTTGGTATCAAAGGTTCAAGGTTAGTTTCTTTACTATCTAACTATCTAACTTAACTCAGTTATTAAGCTATTGTAAGCATAGTCTGATGATACTTTCGCTCCCTTCTTATTTCTCCTCCTCCAATCTTTATATGTTAGGCGTTTTATTCTGTGTTCTTTTGTGTTTCCTTTGACTCCTTTTGTGAGTAGTTGATTTTATTTTTTTGCCTTTAGTTAGTATTTTATTGGTCTGCTTTTTTTGCTGTGATTTTATTTTCTCTGGTTACATCCATTTAGCCTTAGGAGTGCTTCCATCTAGAGCAGTCGCTCTAAAATACCCTGTAGAGGTGGTTTGTGGGAGGCAGATTCCCTCAACTTTTGATTATTTGGGAATTGTTTAATCCCTCCTCCATATTTAAATGATAATCATGCTGGATACAGTATTCTTGGTTCAAGGCCCTTCTGTTTCATTGCACTAAATATATCATGCTATTCTCTTCTGCCCTGAAAGGTTTCTGTTTGGAAGTCTGATGATAGCCTGATGGGTTTTCCTTTATAGGTGACCTTTTTTCTCTGTCTGGCTGCCTTTAATACTCTGTCCTTGTCTTTGATCTTTGCCATTTTAATTATATGTCTTGGTGTTGTCCTCCTTGTGTCCCTTGTGTTGGGAGTTCTCTGGACCCCAATGGTCTGAGAGACTATTTCCTCCCCCAGTTTGGGGAAGTATTCAGCAATTATTTCTTCAAAGACACTCTCTATCCCTTTTTCTCTCTCTTCTTCTTCTGGTACCCCTATAATGGGAATATTGTTCCATTTGGATTGGTCACACAGTTCTCTTAATATTCTTTCATTCCTGGAGATCCTTTTATCTTTCTCTGCGTCAGCTTCTCTGTATTCCTGTTCTCTAATTTCTATTCCATTAACGGCCTCTTGCACTTCATCCAGTTTGCTCTTAAGTCCTTCGAGAGATTGTCTTATTTCTGTATTCTCCCTCTGTACTTGCTCCTTTAGCTCTTGCATATTTCTCTGCAGATCCATCAGCATGGTTATAACCTTTATTTTGAATTCTTTTTCACGGAGATTGGTTAAATCTATCTCCCCAGGTCCTCTCTTGGGGGTTGTCTGGGTAATTTTGGACTGGACCAAATTCTTCTGCCTCTTTATGGTGATAGAGGTAGCTGTAGGCAGGTAGCGCATCTGTCAGCTGGGAGAACATCCTTTCCTGCTTGCTGGTTTGCCTTGCCCTTCTCCACTGCCTGTGTCAGTTACCCACACTCCTGGAGCAGCCTCTGGGTTAATTCCCTAAACTGCTGTGGGTGGGTCTCCATCAGAGTAGTGCAGAGTCCTGTGGGGAGTGGCAGGCACACTGGGTGTGCTCTCCTGCTAAAGTGGCACCCCACTGGGCAGCTGTGTGCTGGCAGTGGCCTTTAGGTCTGACCCGGGCAGCTGTGCACTGGGCTGAGATTCTTGGCAGCTGCTGGGGGCATGGCTGCTCAAGGGCCATTCCTCCGCCACTGCTGCAAGCTCACGTGGGCCGGTCCTGAGCCCCTCTGGCACCACCAGCATGCTCGGTTGCTCTCCTGCTACTGGCCAGTGTGTCGGGGTCTGTGCCTGTTGGCGGAATGACAGGCAGGCTGCTTATCACTGTGAGGGGCTTCAGAGCTGCACTGCTGCCCAGTGGATTAGGTCACCTAGAGTTCCCCAGGATTCCCAGGTTCTGGGCTGAGTGTGCTGGGATGACTTCGTCCAGTTGTGAGGTCCCTGTACCTTTAAGACTTGCTAAAAGCACTCGCTTTTCTTTTGTCCCAGGGGCACTGGTTGCAGGGACCCGCTCGCAGGTTTTGCTTTTCTGTTTCTCTAATATCCAGCACACCATGCACCGTGTATCTGTGCTCCTGGTGTGGATTACTAGAGCTGGTTGTTTAGCAGTCATGGGCTTTCACTCTCTCCCCACTATAACTCCTTTCTTCCCACCAGGGGGCTGAGGTAGAGGGGCGCTCGGGTCCCAATGGTCCACGGCTTGTATCTTACCCCCTTTGTGTGATGCTGAGTTCTCGCAGATGTAGATGTAGCCTGGCTGTTGTACTGTACCCATTGGTGTCTCTTTTTTGGAATCATTGTATTTGTTGTATTTCCAAAAATATGTTTTTGGGAGATTTCCACTGAACTACTCACACCACCATCTTGGCTCCTCCTCCCAGCCTGTTTTTATCTTAATGTCAGGTATCTCTAGTAGATAGCATATGATTGGATACTGCATTTTTTAAATCCAATCTGACAATTTCTCTTTTGACTGGATTACTTAAATCATTCACATTTAAAATGTTATAGATATGGTTAGATTTCCATCTGCTATTCTTTTGTTTTCTATTCCTTCTGTTCTCCTATCCCTCCTTTACTGCTTTCTTTTGCATTAAATGAGTATTTTCTAGTATAACATTTTAATTCACTTAATGATTGCTTAAAACTATAATTTTTTATTTCCTCTAAGACTTGCAATATACATCTTATCAAAATCTACTTTAGATTTATACTAAACTAATTTCAATATTATACAGAAACCTCATTCCTATATAGCTCCATTCCCTCCAATTTTCTGTGCTGTACTACCACACATATTACTTCTACATATATGTTACAAATCCAAGAATACATTGTTGTACTTTATATAATTTTAAGTCTTCTAAAGAGTTTGAGATAAGAGACATTATTATAGTTTGTTACATTAAGCTTATTATTTAATCTTTCTGATTCTCTGCATTTCTTCCCATGAACTGAGTTATCATCTAGTGACATTTCCTTATTCCAATGCAGCTCTGTTCCCATGCACCTCATCTGTCCTGTTTTTGTCAAACATATTATTTATATGTGTAATAAGCCCAGTAATACAATAAACACTATTTCATGCATTTCCTTCTTCAGTCAGTCAAGAGAAGAAAGCATAAATATGTGATTATATTGCCCTTTGTAATAGCCTACGTATAAATTACCTTTACCAGTCATTGATCTTTGTATTTTTATGTGTGTGGATTCAATTACTACCTACTGTCAGATATATTCAGCCTGAAGGACTTCCTTCAGTATATCTTGCAAGGCAAGTCTGCTAGCAACCAATTCTTGCAGCTTTTTTATTTAGGTGGGAATGAATTTATTTTGCTTTCATTTTTTCAAAGATAGTTTTTCTGGATATAATACTACTGGTTGACAGATCTGTACATTCAACACTGAATATATCATCCCACTACTTTTGGTCTCTATTATTTCTGGTAATAAGTCAACTATCATATTGAGCTTAGATAGTACATGTTGAGTCATTTGTCTCTTGATGTTTTCAAAATTCTTTAGCTTTGGCTATTGACATTTTGACAAGAATGTGTCCAGTGTGGAACACTGTGTTTATTGTCTTTATAAATTTTTTCTCATCAAATTAAATTTTTTGCCATTGTTTCTTCAAGTATTCTCTCTATCCCTCTCTTCTCCTTTCCTCTTCTTTTTGGACTCCTACTATGCATATGTTGGTAAACGATATGGTAACCCCCACTGCTTTAAGGTTCTGATAATTTTTCTTCATTCTTTTTTCTCTCTGTTCTTTGGATTATATAATCTTTAATGTCCTACTTTTAAATTCACTAATACTTTCTTTTGGCCACTAAAATCTAGTTAATATCCTTTAGTAAATTTCCATTTTGGTTATCTGAAGACCAGAATTTCCATTAGGTTACTTTTAATTATTTCTATGTCTTTATTCACTCTTCTCTATTTGGTGAGATTCTCTTCATGTCTTCATTTAATCTCTAAGCAAGGTTTCTTTTACTTTTTGAGCATATTTAAAATAGGTTCTTTGGCAACTTTGTCAACTAAGTATTCCATTCAGTGCCTTCAAAGGCAATTTCTTTTACTAACTTTTCATCTTGTGTTTGGGTCAGTTTCCTGTTTTTTTTGTGTGTATCTTGTAAATTTCCACTGATGACTGGACAATACTGTAGCAACTCTGGATATTGATCCTCTTCCCCAGAGTTATTTGCTTGGTCATTTATTTATTTGTTTAGTTACTTGGCTAAATTAATTCTACAAATATTATTTCCAGAACAGTGTGCATCAAATGATTCTCTGCTCAGATTTTTTTCCATTTTCATCTTTTAGCCTGCTTACCTAGGGGGTCACCCCTGGGTGAGCATAAACCACTATTGGTCAAAGGTTGCTTAAGACCCCTTAGCCAGTTAGATTTTCACCCTTTGCTACTGAATGTGTTTAACTTGAGGGTCGCTACCATAGTTCAAGAAGCTTCCATTGTTTTGCTTTTTGCTCCACTTTCTGCTGGAGCAGCTGGGGACCTGTAGCCTAGAGATTCTCACTCTGATCATTACCAAGAGGGCATATCTTTTGTTCATCCATTCATCAGATGATGGACATCTGGGTTGTTTCAACTTTTTTGCTATTATGAAAAATACTGCTGTGAAGATGCAGATATATATATTTTCATTTCCATTGGGTATATACCCTATGAGTAAAATTGCTAGGTCATATGATGACTACAATTTTAACACAGTAAGGAACTTTCAAACTGTTCCAAAATGGAGGCATCATTTTACATTCCCAACAGCAGTACATGAGGATTCCAATTTTTCTACGTCCTAACAATTGTTATTACCTTTTTTATACTCATCCTAGTGTGTGACACAAGGTTTGCTACAGTTTTGATTTGCATTTCTCTGGTGACTAATGAGACATTGAACATCCTTTCATGTTTATTGGCCTTTATGTTTTTTTGTTGTTGAAGTCTGTTCAGATCTTCTGTCCATTTTTCAGTTGGATTTTTTGTCTTTTTATTGTTGAGTTATGAGTTTTTTATATATTCTGGTTAAAATTTCTTTATCACATATATGATCTGCAAATATTTTCTCCCATTCAAAGAATGATCTTATTTTTTTGATGATGTCCTTTGAAACATCAACGTTTTAATTTGATGATCAGTAGATTTTCTTGAATGAAAGTTTCTCTTTTGCCTTTAGGATAATTTACAGAGCTTTATATGATTTTTTAAAAATTTTTCACCAGTTAAATTGCTGTATTTCTATGTAGAGTATTTATCAAGCCCCTCACTCCATCATTCCAGAATTTATATACAATATATTTTAAAATCCCAAAGACTTAGTCTCCCGGTCTTCTTAGTATTTTCCTAGTATTATCATATAATTACCTTTTCAGAGCAACTCCAAGATCATATTCGTAAGTTACATGCACATACACAAACAAAAAAATTACCCCTCTGTTACTTCAAGGCCTATAGTATCTTTAATGCTCAACCAAAACCCTGCATGGTATATTACTATCACCATTTTACAAATGAGCAAATGATTCAGAACGATATCACTAAAGTGTACACAACTATTATAGGATAGGGATGAAATTAAAATGTAGATCAATCTTTTCCCAAAATATATGCTGACTACAGATGAGTCATCAATATCAAAGGATAAAAATGTACAGAAACATAAAAACCCAGGAAAACTGCATACTTGGAGTCCACTTAATATAAAGTTTTAATTAAATTCCTAGATCAACAGTAATTCTTCTCTTTCAAGTACAGTGCTCAATCCTGACTAAAAAAGTGACCTAATATTTCAATATAATTAGTGTTTAAAACTAAATTTACTATCAAATTAGTCAGGTAACACTGACTAGTTAAAAATTTTTCAAAGAATAAAGAAGAGGCTTGATCAATGACAATGCTTGAAAAGAATTAACTATACCTGATTGTTGTTATTACATTTATAATTAGTAGTAGTATAATTTTCTACAGATATATCTGGCTAATAGCCTTATAATACAGCTAATACAATTTTTACTTATATTTAATAATTAGGTTTATGAATCAACTAATGATGAGAAAAACTATCACCGGTTTACAATTGACTATTTTTTTCCTAATAAATTGTTTTCATTTTATAAATAAAGGTTCCTTTCTTCATTTATACAGCTAAGTGTTCGGGGATTTTCTTAGGTGTGGACTGTACTTATATTTAAATTTTGTTTCCAAAGCTGTTAGTTCTCTTAATAAACTTCTCATGTGCAAGAAATTCTTGAATGAAAACAGACTCTATTAGCTAAGTAAACAAAACTGTTGGGTTGAAAACAAAGTGACAAGCAAAGATAAAATACTGCTTCTAATTTTTTATTAATGTCTTTTATCATGTGACACAGAATAAGTTCAGGTTAAATATTAAATTGCTGATTCAACAAATTCCATAGTTCTAAACATCCATAGAAGTTGAAAAGACAAGACTATAGGATAAAAGCAAAATTATTTCCATTTTGCTTTGGAAATAATTCACATGAGTTTATTACCTTAAGAATGAAAGATCCCAAACAACAACAAATGCTGGCAAGGATGTGGACAGAGGGGAACACTCCTACACTGCTAGTGGGAATGTTGATTAGTTCAGTCATTGTGGAAAGCAGTATGGAGGTTCCTCAAAAAACTCAAAATAGAAATATCATTTGACCCAGGAATTCCATTCTTAGAAATTTACCCTAAGAATGCAGCAGACCAGTTTGAAAAGGACAGATGCACCCCTATGTTTATCGCAGCACTATTTACAATAGCCAAGAAATGGAAGCAACCTAAGTGTCCATCAGCAGATGAATGGATAAAGAAGATGTAGTTCATATGCACAATGGAATATTATTCAGCCATAAGAAGAAAACAAATCCTACCATTTGTAACAACATGGATGGAGCTAGAGGACATTATGCTCAGTGAAGTAAGCCAGGCTGAGAAAGACAAGTACCAGATGATTTCACTCATCTGTGGAGCATAATAACAAAGTAAAAACTGAAGGAACAAAAGAGCAGCGGAATCACAGAACTCAAAAATGGACTAACAGTTACCAAAGGGAAAGGGACTGGAGAGGATGGGGGGAAAGGGATTATGATTAGCACACATAATATGGGGGTGGCATGGGGAAGGAAGTATAGCACAGAGAAGACAAGTAGTGGCTCTATAGCATCTTACTATGCTGATGGACAGTGACTGTAATGGGGTATGTGGTGGGGATTTGATAATGGGGAGAATGAGTAACCACAATGTTGCTCATGTGCTTGCATATGAATGATATCAAAATTTAAAAAAATAAAATGAACAAAAAAAGAATGAAAGACCATTAATGCTATATTGGCTAATCAGATGATGTTTAGATGAACATTTATTAATCACTGACCATGAACCAAGGACTATGTTAGATATGGCAAGTCTACAACCAATGTAAACAGGGAGCTAAAAGGATCAAAACACTCAAAGAAAGTTCCTAAAAATTTGTTAACTGACAGACCAAAATGTATTATTAAAGAGGTGTCAATGTTGGTTATAAAATATCTTTAATCAGAAAGAACAACAAAGAATTACATTATATTTCCAGTTTGGTAACTATATCTCACACATTGCTAAAATGAGTGAATTTCTGGTTTAATCTAACAAGTCATTCTTTTTTTGTTTGTTTGTTTCATGATCGTCCAATCTTTGAGTGTACAAAAACTCATCCCTAACCTTTTTGCTAACCATGCATGAACATCACAAATGGATATGCATAAAAATAAAAATTTCTAATGCAAGCTCTTGAAGAAATACACAAAAAGCATATTTAAACATTTGTATCTACCAACTGGCAAACGGGCCCTGCTGATTGGCAATGGAAAAAGCTGAATCAAGCCAAAAATAACCCTAAAAACAATTAAGAAATATTATTAATAAAGTTAAAAATAGTAGAAAAAAAAACTAATAGGTAAAAAATAAAAAACCTTTATTTTGTCACCAAATTCTTTAAATGAAATTAGCATTTTAAACCAGGTTGAAGTTTGTAGAAGTGATAGATAATGCTTATAATTTCTGAAACTTTTGAACTCAAGTAAGCTTTAAAATTTTTAACAAGTAAGTTTTAATCCACTATGAAGAAATTCTGAGTGTAAATAGAGGAGGATCAGAACTTACTAACATCACATACTTTTGCCCCACAGTTCACCTTTCATCATATCTTCCACCTAGTTACAGTATATCCACTGCATTTGTAAGGACTGCAGGAGAGCTTGCTCAACTAAACTGAATTTGATCTTGTTATCTTTCACAAACATCACCACCTGCAGTTTTTCCTTGATCAAGTTAATAATACTACTATCTCTTCTTCACTAAACAGTTTATTATTTATTTCCCTCCTTGCTTGCCTAGCTGCTTCCATGGATGTGAGTATTCTATGATTCCAACTACATATGTCATATGATGAAATGTCACTCCCCCACCACACAGCTTTACAATCAGTTTATTTTTCAATAGATACTACATTCCAATCTGAATATGGACCTTGCCTTGACACACAAACATTTGTCTCACACACACACAAACACACATATACACCATACCATTTTATGTTTTCCTAGGTCAAAAGTAAGATTTGAATTTCCAAATCTTAACAATTTATATAAGAATAGATTTCAGAAAGCTTAACCAAAAAGTTATACACCCACATTATAAATTTAGGAAGCTAGCCACATAACATTTAAATGCCACACACACACACACACACTCACTGTCTCAATGAATACTTTTAATAGTATTAAAATTTTAAGGGCTGGGGGATTGGATTAAAGATGGCAGTGAGAAGAGGTGAGACAGACACATGTCCTAAAACCACATATAGTATGAAAATATAATTTAATACAACTAATCCTGAAAGAGCAACAGGCAAGAAGGGTGCACCAGACTGCATACACCTGGAGAAAAGAGCAGACCATAGAACAGGATAATGTACCACAGCTGTGACCTGGCAGGGCCCAAGCCCTTCTCCCACCCCAGCTCACCAGCAGGAGGAAGAGAAACAGAGTGGGGAGGGAGTGGAGGCCTGGGACTGCTGAACACCTAGCCCTGGAGATCTGCTCTGGGAGCACAAACCTACACTTCATAATACTCTTATGATTATGGGGTTGGAAAGCTAACAGAGGCAGAATTTCAGGAGAAACTGAGATTTCAGCTGCTTGTGGAAAACAGGGATTCATACCTGGCTGTTCTGGGCGGACAGTCTAAGAGACTTTCTAAAAGTGAGAGGGCTACTAAAGGGGTAAGAATTTCACAGAGTTTACTGCTAAGGAAAACGGATAGGTAGACAAAATGAAATAGAAACTAGAGAAGAGGAATACAAAGAAGCTAAGGCACAGAGAGAAAAAAGGATCTCTAAGAATGAAAGAATACTGAGAGAACTGTGTGAATAACCCAAATGGAACAATATTCATTTATAGGGATACCAGAAGAAGAAGAGAGAGAAAAAGAGATAGAAAGTGTCTTTGAGGAAGTAATTGCTGAAAACTTCCCCAATCTGGGGAAGGAGAGAGTCTCTCAGGCCATGGAGGTACACAGACCTCCCAACACAAAGGGACCCAAAGAGAACAACACCAAGACATATAATAATGCAAGGATGGTACAACATTTCAAAATCCATCAACATCATCCACCACATCAACAAAAAGGAAGGACAAAAACCATATGATCATTCCCATAGATGCAGAAAAAGCATTCAACAAAATTCAAAATCCATTCATGATAAAAAATTAAAATGGCAAAGATCAAGGATAAAGACAGAATATTAAAAGCACCAAGAGAGAGAAATAAGATCACATACAAAGGAAAACCCATGAGGCTATCATCAGATTTCTCAGCAGAAACCTTACAGGCCAGAAGGGAGTAGCATGATATATTTAATGCAATGAAGCAGAAGGGCCTCAAACCAAGAATACTTTATCTGGCAAGATTATCATTTAAATTTGAAGGAGGGATTAAACAATTTCAAGATAAGCAAAAGCTAAGAGAATTCAGCTCCCAAAAACCATCTCTACAGCTGGGGGACTGCTGGAGATGGAAGTGTTCCAAAGGTTAAATAGCCAACACCAGAGGTAATAAAAAGAGATACACAAAGAGTGTATAATATGATACCTAATATACAAACAATGGAGGAGGAAGAAAAGGAGGGGGAAAAAAAAACTTTAGATTGTGTTTGTAATAGCATACAGTGAGTTAAGTTAGACTCTTAAATAGTGAGGAAGTAAACCTACCCTTGAACCTTTGGTAACCATGAATCTAAAACCTGCAATGGCAATAAGTACACACCTATCGATAATCATCCTAAATGTAAATGGTCTGAATGCACCAATCAAAACACATAGAGTCACTGAATGGATCAAAAAGCAAGACCCATCTATATGCTGCCTACAAGAGAGAGAGACACATTTTAAACCCAAAGACATACACAGACTAAAAGTGAAGGGATGGAAAGAGATATTTCATGCAACTAATAGAAAAAAGCAGGTGTTGCAGTACTTGTATCAGACAAAACAGACTTCAAAACAAAGAAAGTCACAAGAGACAAAGAAGGACATTGCATAATGATAAAGGGGTCAGCCCAACAAGAGGATATAACCATTATAAATATATACGCACCCAACACAGGAGCACCTACATTTGTGAAACAAATAGTAACAGAATTAAAAGGGGAAATAGAATGTAATGAATTCATTTTAGGAGACTTCAACACTCCACTCACTCCAAAGGACAGATCAAACAGACAAAAAATAAGTAAGGACAGAGAGGCGCTGAACAACACATTAGAACAGATGGACCTAACAGACAGCTAAAGAAGTCTACACCCAAAAGAAGCAGAATACACATTCTTCTCAAGTGCATACGGGACATTTTCCAAAATAAGCCACATAATAGGCCACAAAAAGAGCCTCAGTAAATTCAAAAAGATTGAAATTCTACCAACCAACTTCTCAGATCACAAGGGTGTAAAACTAGAAATAAACTGTACAATGAAAACAAAAAGGCCCACAAACACACAGAGGCTTAACAACATGCTCCTAAATAATCAATGGATCAATGACCAAATTGAAATAGAGATCAAGCAATATATAGAGACAAATGAAAACAATAGCACAATGCCCCAACTTCAGGGCTACACAGTGAAGGCAGTTCTAAGAGGGAAGTATATAGCAATCCGGGCCTATTTAAAGAAGGAAGAACAAATCCAAATGAATAGTCTAAATTCACAATTATTGAAACTGGAAAAAGAACAAATGAGGCCTAAAGTCAGCAGAAAGAAGGACATAATAAAGATCAGAGAATAAATTTTAAAAATTCAGGAGAATAAAACAATAGGAAAAAATCAACGAAACCAAAAGCTGGTTCTTTGAGAAAATAAACAAAATAGATAAACCTCTAGCCAGACTTATAAAGAAAAAAGGAGAATCTACATACATATACAGAATCATAAATGAGAAAGGAAAAATAATGCCGGATACCACAGAAATACAAATAATTATTGGAGAATACTATGAAAATCTTCATGCTAACAAACTGGATAACCTAGAAGAAATGGACAACTTCCTAGAAAGATACAACCTTCCAAGACTGACCCAGGTATAAACGGAAAATCTAAACAGACCAATTACCAGCAATAAAATTGAATTGGTAATCAAAAAACTATGCAAGAACAAAACCCCCATGCCAGATAGATTCACTGCTGAATTTTATCAAACATATAGAGAAGACATAATACCCATTCTCCTTAAAGTTTTCCAAAAAATAGAGGAGAGGGATTACTTCCAAACTCATTTTATGAAGCCAGCATCACTCTAATATCAAAACCAGGCAAAAACATCACAAAAAAGACAACTACAGACCAATATCCCTGATGAACATAGATGCAAAAATATTCAACAAAATATTAGCAAACAGAATTCAAAAATACATCAAGAGGATCATACACCATGATCAAGTGGGATTCATCCCAGGAATGCAAGGATGGTACAACATTTGAAAATCCAACAACATCATCCACCACATCAACAAAAAGGAAGGACAAAAACCATATGATCAGTCCCACAGATACAGAAAAAGCATTCGACAAAATTCAAAATCCATTCATGATAAAAACTCTCAACAAAATGGGTACAGGGGGCAAGTACCTCAACATAATAAAGGCCACATATGACAAACACACAGCCAAGATCATACTTAACAATGAGAAGCTGAAAGCTTTTCTTCTAAGGTTGGGAACAAGACAAGGATGCCCACTCTCCCCACTTCTATTCAACATAGTACTGGAGGTCCTAGCCACAGCAATCAGACAACACAAAGAAATAAAAGGCATCCATATTGGCAATGAAGAAGTCAAACTGTTTGCAGATGACATGATATTGTACTTTATAAACCCTGAAGAATCCACTCCAAAACTAGTAGAACTAATATCTGAATTCAGCAAACTTGCAGGATACAAAATCAACATACAGAAATCTGTAGCTTTCCTATACACTAACGATGAACTAGAAGAAAGAGAAATCAGGAAAACAATTCCATTCACAATTGCATCAAAAATAATAAAATATCTAGGAATAAAGCTAATAACCAAGGAAGTGAAAGACCCATACCCTGAAAACTACAAGACATTCCTAAGAGAAATTAAAGAGGATACCAATAAATGGAAATTCATCCCATGCTCTTGGGTAGGAAGAATTAATATTGTTAAAATGGCCATCCTGCCTAAAGCAATCTACAGATTTAATGCAATCCATATCAAAATACCAACAGCATTCTTAAACAAACTGGAACAAAAAGTTCTAAAATTCATATGGAACCACAAAAGACCCTGAAAAGCCAAAGCAATCCTGAGAAGGAAGAATAAAGTGGGGGGAATCTCGCTTCCCAACTTCAAGCTCTACTACAAAGCCACAGTAATCAAGACAATTTGGTCCTGACACAAGAACAAACCCATTGACCAGTGGAAGAGAATAGAGAGTCCAGATATTAACCCAAGCATATATAGTCAATTAATATACAATAAAGGAACCGTGGATAAACAATGGGGAAATGACAGTCTCTTCAACAGCTGGTGTTGGCAAAACTGGACAGCTACATGTAAGAGAATGAAACTGGATTACTGTCTAACCCCATACACAATAGTAAACTCAAAATGGATCAAAGACCTGAATGTAAGTCATAAAACCATAAAACTCTTAGAAGAAAATATAGGCAAAACTCTCTTGAATCTAAACATGAGCAACTTCTTCATGAACATATCTCCACAGGCAAGGGAAACAAAAGCAAAAATGAACAAGTGGGACTATATCAAACTAAAAAGCTTCTGTACAGCAAAGGACACCATCAGTAGAACAAAAACGCATCCTACAGTATCTATGAATACATATACTCATAAATGACATATCTGATAAGAGGCTGACATCACAAGTATAGAAAGAGCTCATGCACCTCAACAAACAAAAATCAAATAGCCCAATTAAAAAATGGGCACAGAATCTGAACAGACACTTCTCCAAAGAAGAAATTCAGATGGCCAACAGACACATGAAAAGATGCTCCACATCACTAATCATCAGAGAAATGCAAATTAAAACCACAATGAGATATCACCTCACACCAGTTAGGATGGCCACCATCCAAAAGACAAACAACAACAAATGTTGGTGAGGTTGTGGAGAAAGGGGAACACTCCTACACTGCTGGAGGGAATGTTAATTAGTTCAGCTGTTGTGGAAAGCAGTATGGAGGTTCCTCAAAAAACTCAAAATAGAAATATCATTTGACCCAGGAATTCCATTCTTAGAAATTTACCCTAAGAATGCAGCAGACCAGTTTGAAAAGGACAGATGCACCCCTATGTTTATCGCAGCACTATTTACAATAGCCAAGAAATGGAAGCAACCTAAGTGTCCATCAGCAGATGAATGGATAAAGAAGATGTAGTTCATATGCACAATGGAATATTATTCAGCCATAAGAAGAAAACAAATCCTACCATTTGTAACAACATGGATGGAGCTAGAGGACATTATGCTCAGTGAAGTAAGCCAGGCTGAGAAAGACAAGTACCAGATGATTTCACTCATCTGTGGAGCATAATAACAAAGTAAAAACTGAAGGAACAAAAGAGCAGCGGAATCACAGAACTCAAAAATGGACTAACAGTTACCAAAGGGAAAGGGACTGGAGAGGATGGGGGGAAAGGGATTATGATTAGCACACATAATATGGGGGTGGCATGGGGAAGGAAGTATAGCACAGAGAAGACAAGTAGTGGCTCTATAGCATCTTACCTATGCTGATGGACAGTGACTGTAATGGAGTATGTGGTGGGGACTTGATAATGGGGGGAATCTAGTAACCACAACATTGTTCATGTAAGTGTATATTAATGATACCAAAAAATAAAAAAATTAAGTAAATAAATAAATAGATAAATAATTTTAAAAAACAATACATTCTTGGTAAAAAAAAGAAAATTTTAAGGGCCACTAAGAAAGGCAGAAAGTGATGTTTATATTAGCAAAAAAAAATGCTTATGCCAACACTCCATTCTGGGTGAAAAGCAACAATCAATAACTGTTTAGTAAAAATTCATAATAGAGTATTTATTAACCCACTGATTTAGAATGCAAGTTCAGAAATATGTCCTCCTAAAAACAAACCTAACAGATTTGAAGCAGAAATATTATCAAGAAACATTAACTTTAGATTTCCCTCATTTGTGGAGTATAACAACAAAGCAAAACTGAAGGAACAAAACTGCAGCAGACTCACAGACTCTAAGAAGGGACTAGTAGTTACCAAAGGGGAGGGGTGGAGGAGGGTAGGGGAGAGGGAGGGAGAAGGGGATTGAGGGGTATTACGATTGTTACACATGGTGTTGGAGGAGGTCACAGGGAATATAGTGCAGCACAGAGAAGAAAAGTAGTGACTCTGTGGCATCTTACTACACTGATGGACACTGACTTCAATGGGGTATGGTTGGGGACCTGATAACATGGGTGAATGTAGTAACGACAATGTTTTTCATGTAAAACCTTCATAAGAGTGTATATCACTGATACCTTAATAAAAAAAAAAGAGGAAAAAAAGAAACATTAACTTTACCACAAAATATAGCAATCAAAGCACTTTCCAAGAGCCTACCTAATGCCAGCAATCATTACAATTATATAATCAGTGAAGCCCCCCAAAGTACGGGGAAAAAGATACACTTGACCATTTTCAACCATAAGTTCTTTAGAGAATAAAATATTCTTTGAGCAAAACTCATGAGATCTAGAATTCCCTTTTCAATATATGATCTCTTCTAGAGCTCTACGTAAATATCACTGAGTGGCAGAAAAACAAATCTCAAGAAATGATGGACTTAAAAAAACTACATTGTAGAAAGCACAAAGCAAATCCTAATACCAATTTGAAAAGATAGCTCCCCTGCTTCAAGTAAAGCAGATATAAAACTCAGAGTAATGACCGAAATACCCAGCTGGATCTGTTGAGCCTCTGATGGACTTTAATAAGCATGAAAACTAAGCAGTTTAAACTAGAAATTCAGTTTTACTTAGTAGTTGATTAAATCATTATTAAATTTATAGATTTTGAAATTAATAGTTCAATCTTAATCAAAACTTTAAAAGTCAAATTCAACAGTGTGTAACACAGAATATAAAACTAATTGTGTTAAATCCTTAGATATTTTATGTTGAAAATCTATTCTGTAACATTAACAATAATAGTAACAATAATAATAATAATAATAATATACCACTCATTTGCTAATCATTATCTTTTCGATTCATACACTGAATAGGAAGAATTAAACTAATATAAAAATACAAAGATATCCGGGTTCACATTTCTTAAATACCAACAAACGAGTCAACATATCCAGGTTGGACTTGCTCAAAATTATGTTCTATAGTTGTACTGTATCTCTTGAAAAGGGTGGGGGAGCTACCCCTTTCCAAATGGTTTTTAATACTTTGTGTATCCTGACCCAGATGATCTCTAAGGCCTCTTCTAGCTCTAAAAGGCTATGCTAAACTAAGTTACACAACTGTTATTTTTAAGTCACAAAACTTCCTGAAGCCTTTGCACATTTTAATACTACCTTGATCTCACTAGTAAACCTACAGAGGAAAGTGGTTTTAATTTTCTCTTGCAATGTAAAAGACAAAATTAAGACTTGAATAATGGCCATGAACATGATCCTAACCTGGAAAACAAGCTGCTACCTCAAAGGGAGAGAACAATTACCTGTAGGTAATCTATGCTTCCCATCTTTACTCTATAAAATATTGATAGAAAATTATGTTCAAAAGAAACATAACTGTGGCAAAGACAACCAGGGTACATAGGATCATGGGATATCATTAAAACAAAGTTTCATTACCAAAAGCAAAGGGTAAAAGCTCCCTCAAGTCATTTTCTCTTCAGTCAAAAATAATTATGAATTCAGAGCAAAAATTATAGCCAGACTTTGAGGATGCAGAACTAGAAAAATTCCATTTTTATGGTTTAGAATTTTTTATTTGATAGGTACCTCTTCATGGAGAAATTTTGAAAACCACCCCACTCAAAGGCCACTAATCTATTGGGAAAAAAATAAAGAAATATATACAAGAAAAACATATTTAGGAAAAGTGATAGATGAATTTTTCATAAACAGAAAAACATCATTTAAAGTAATAGTGTTTTCAATAATCACAGATTGTGAGGTATCAGAGCAGGGCATTACAGGATACATGGAAATTTGTTAATGGAAAAGAAGGAGCATTTCAGTCAGTGTGGGTCAAAAAAAAGGAATAGGCTAAATGAAAGCAAGATTTGAAAATAAAAAAGCCAAGAACAGTTTAGGAAACCAAGAATGCTCTAAAGTGGCTGAAGCAAGATAGAGGGCAATGACCAAAGAAGCTGGGAAAGTGAACATGGAGGTGAAAAGCAAAGCACCTTGGATTACATGACAAGAAGGTGGACCACATTCTGAAAACAAGGAGACATTGATGTATTTTTTTAAACTGGATGGTGACAAGATCAGATCAATATTCAGACAGATAAATTTGGTGATGCTGTGAAAGCTAGTTATTGGAGAATGGAGACAGAATGATCAGGTGCAAAATGATTATAAAAGGGAGTTTTTAAATCACTAGATCTATTGATTATAAACCTCAGATTCCCCTTCACCTAAGTAACACTGCTATGCATGCACAAAGAAAAGAAAAAGACCTGAAAAAACTTCAACATTCTCTAATTCAGAGTTTTCACTAATTCAGTTAGTTTTCCCATTTATTCCAAAGAAGTGAGGTTTAATTATATACATCTTTGTTGCAATCACTATCTCCAATTTCTAAATTTTATATCAATGTCACTAAAATTCCTTTCATACTAGTATCTCATGACATCTAGTGAGGAAAAAAAACCTGTTACACATCAAATTTGACCCAATAAAGTAACTGCCATAGGGTTTTCTTTTTTATCCTTACCATTACAAGTTCTTCCTGTAATTCACTGCAACTTTTTTCATTATACTGAAGTCTCTTAGAAAGATCTGTAATTACTTTCTTCTGCTCCTCAATTTCTTCATTTAATTTCTTGTTTTTGGAGAAATACTCTCTTTCTAATCTGAAAAGTTAAAGTGTTAGAGCAGGTTTTTCAAATATGCTTTTTTCACGTCCCATTATACAGCTTAACACAAATGACAGATGTATTATTATCTATTCTGTTTTCATGCCAAACGCCCACTTCATTTTTTCAAATGAACAGGAGCATACACTTTTATATTCTAAAGGCATAAGACCTTTCTTGTTAGCAGGTATTTCACTACGCCCAAGGCTATTAGCAAAATAGATTTGGTTGGTGCTGATTTGTTCTCACCATTATTTTTGATGAACAAAACCCACTATAGTTCAATTAGCTCAGACACTGCCTCAAGAGAGAAAACAGTCCTATCAATTTTCAAATGCAAGTATAACATTACAAATGGAACAGTTTATTCTGAATGCCCAAAGAAGCGGGACTGGTGCGGTAGCGTGAAAATTCCAAATGCAAGAAAAATCAAGTATCATTCACATGCACTGTGAAATCACAACATTTTCTTTTCAAAGGATTTGCCTTCCCATTTAAATTTTCCTCAGGCTGGCATTAAGCTGTATTTACATTCTTGTATGGAAGTATGATGAGAGGCAGCTTGGAAGCAGTAGTTTGATGGAGGCAGTAGTTTAAAATCTGCCACCAAATGCATCATTTCAATTCAAACTAAAGTGTTGCCACTGTTTTTAATCTGAGATCTTCCTCATAAATACAGTAGACCTGTTTCCTGTAATTTTTAAGCTGCAGTGCAGGAGATAGAGGGACTCAATATAAAGAAGTCCACACTACCTACATTCGGGTGACAATCAAATATACAGCCAATTTTTAAATGGCACTTGCTCTGAACAGTCAACATTCCTTTCTCTTTAATCTGCCAACAGCCCACCCAAGGGGCAGGAGTAGTCAGGAAGTAAAGGATGGTTAATGGGAGCCCCCAGCTCTGAACTCCAATAGAGAAGAGTCAGGACTTGGAAGGTTGAGGGATTTAGGCGAGAAAGGGAAGGTGAGAAGGAAACCTCCCTTTCTTATAGTTATGACACCTTCTTTCCCACTGGTTCCCATTGTATCATTTATTTTCAGAGAGCTCAGCGAAGAATTTCAGAACAGTAACAAGCTTTTTTAACAAACAGCCATTTGAGGGCTCTGACCGAGAATGTAAACAATAATACTGCTATTAGAATACTTTTCTTATTTTTAGACTTTTAGATGATACATTTAGAAAAATAAAGAAGCTCCTAAATATTGAGTGTAATGATATAAATATAGATTCAGTTCATTCAGTATCAAAACTTTGACTAGTATTTGTTTTAAGTTAAATTTAAATTTAAAACAGATTTTAGGATTACCATGCTCTCTTTACCATTGCCCAGTACAATTGCCCCATCTAATGAAGACTTGACATACTGAAAACTCTAAAATAAAAAGGCCACTGAAAAGTTTTAGTTCCATACTGCAAGTTTTAGATACAAAAAAATTTTATAACTAGATAATTTGATTACAAAAATATAGAACATATATATTCTTTCTAAAATATGTATGATAGATATGCATATTTATTAAAAGAGCCAGTCATCAAATTCTTAGCTGAGCTCTTCTAAAATACATACTTTTTAAGTTAAAATATACCAATTTAATATTTAAATATACTTGTAATATATTTATAAATATATAATCAAATATGTTGTATTTATATATTAAATATAATTATTTTAAATAAGTATATATAAAATGTTAAATATACATATATAATCCATCTAATATATATGTATACATATATATTGCATCTTAAATAATTCATGCAGGAATGTTCATTACTGTGCAACTGTTGACCAAAATTATAACTCTGAAAAACATACACACAGCTTTCTTCTGCCTTTTAGTAAGATCCTACCTAGATCTACCTGGGAGGAAACAGAAACTTAAGAACTGTAAACACAGGCAAAGTTCAGGCAGCATTTTCTCTCTAATCTCATTACCACCAACTGCTAATCAGTTCTTTCCAACAGGTAAAACCATGTCCAACCCCAAAACTTCCTGCTCCCAAAGTTGTAAATTAAAGGTATGATTTACCTCAAAGACCTAATCTGCTAAGTTGCCTTTTGGGATACATTATCCAAAACTTAGAACTACTTTAAAAAATTAATACTTGAAAGTTTGTGACTCTAAAAGGTTTTAAAATATTTTTAAGAAGATTCTGAAGAAGATTCAGAAGTACAGGTAGAAAATGAATAACTTATCCAATCATCCTTCATGTCCTATCATGCCTTCTAATACTATAGAAAATTGCAATGGAAGTGGCTGTCATATTACATAAGGGAAATGAAAGATGGGGTCATCCTAAAGGAAGGAAGAAAATTCAGTTCAGAATTACTGGTTTAAAATATTATAAACATAACTAATAAAGGTAATCAAAATTAAAAATTTTATATTTTTTCAACTTCAGTTTTCCAATAGCCATCTTTATTATTTTTGCTATTTAAATAATGTTTTAACTCACTCCTTAAGTGAAATGAAGTATTTTAAAGGAATCTTTGTAATACTGCTGTAAATAAAAAACAATTATCTATTTGTCATAAATAGAAAGTAATATTAAAAATACATACAAAACTCTAATGTACCAACCTATTATCATGTCACATACCAATGGTTGTATGCATTTTGCCCTTGACTTTTTTTCTGGAAACATTAAAGAATTACAAACTTAAAGCATCTTACAGAATGTTCCAGATGGAAAGCTTTAGAATTAAAAAAGATCCTGACTCTGCCACTTACTAGCTGTGTTTCCCTGCCCTCATTAAGCCCAATTTCACATGAGTAAAACAGGGATAAAAAGAGTAGCTACCTGTAGGGTGTTACATAAATAAAATGAAGCCATACAATGCTAAGCACTAAGTGAGCCACAATGCATGCCAGCCACTAATAGCAGTATTTAGTCCTACTACTATTATTTCTGCAGTCTGAGAAAGTCTCAAACATTATCTAGCTTTACATAGATCATTTTAAGTAGCATAGAAATCAAGGCCTTTAAAAACGCTGTATTACATCAGTAAATACAATACAAAAATACATTTATACATTTACTTTCTCATGTAAGAACTGCCCTCTGAAATTATTTAGAAGAGCCATGATACTTCAAAATCTAAAAAAGCATTCCTTTATTTACTTACACAGGGAAGTATAGTTATGTTCTATGAAGCCCTTTACCCCCATTCTATCACTGCCATTAAAAGGAACTGTATCTAAAATACTACACATTCATATTAAGACAAGTTTCATAAACCATATTCAGAGAATTTTACAGTAAAACACTTACAAGCTTAGCCTTACAAAGCTCTCCTGTGCATTATGCTTTTCTCGCTCATAGGCACTTTCAACTTCTTTGAATTCATTATTGATCATTTCCAAATCAGCAACAGCTTCTGCATGGCTGGCCTTTTCTACCTGCAAAGCTCCTTCAAGGTCTCGAATCCGTAACTATCAGATGACAGAGAAGAAATTAAGGCAAACTAGGAAATGTTAGCATTAATCTCAACTTGATTATCTCAACAGCAAATTATCATTCATCCAAACACTTCTTTCTGCTCTGGTTTAAAAAGAAAAATAAGCAGAAGACAGTTTATTCCCTTTCTTAACATGTTTAATGGAAGGGAAGTGGGGTGGAAAAACAGTTACCTGTGGAAAAGGACAGGCTGATAGGATGTAACCTGGCCCGTCAAAGTGCTTAATTTTGACCTACTAATCCATTTGGACACTCCTTTTATAAAATGTAATAAATTAAGTGCTATTGAAAACTAAAGAGAAGTATTCTTCCCCTCTTATGAGAAATAGCATTACATGAACATCATTATAGTCTAAGAAATATAACAGATCTTTTTATTCCTAGAGACTTCTTACTGTGGAAAAGTAAAACTTTTATTATCAAGTAATACTAATTGGCTAAAATATCTTTGGGGGTAGTAATATGAATACTGGGATCTGCTTCAAAATAATGTGGTGGGGAGTAAGTAGGGATAATAGATAAAACATGATTGACCTAAGGATAAGTGTCAAAGTGATGGATGGTACTTGGGAAGTTCATTTTACTATCTCTGTACTTTTATACTTGAAGTATACTTTTGCCTAATAAAACATTTGAAAAATTAGGTTCCCTGTATACACCAACAGTAGAATAAACAAAGTGCATTCCCATGAAGAATAACATGTAACTGTAAAAAGGCTGCAAAACAACTTTTGAAAAGCAAGTTATCTGTGTACTGTTAATGTATATTGAAAAGAGAAGTCCAGATCGGTGTATGTAGTATGCTTTATTTTGAGTAAACAAGTGGAAAAAATAAGAGTAAGTAGCAGGCAAGAGAGTAAAAGGATGTGACAGACAGAAAGGAGTGAAAGCAAGAGTTCTTAAAAATTTTGATTTTTGAACTATTTTACCTTTTCAGAAAATTAAATTAAAAATAAAACAGTTTGCTAAGTTCAAAAAAAGAAGGGGCTGGGGAAAAAAAGCTTTACACTAGATAGAAATGGACTTTAGAACCATAAAACTCAAGTTTGAATTCTAGCTCTTCAAATTAACTTATATGACCTTTGACATACTACTACAAACCATTATAACTCCATCAGAAAACAGTAAATAATAATAATAATATTAGACTATCTACAGGGTTGCTACAAAGACCAAATGAAACAATATTTAATATTAATACGCATTTAATATTAAATATAAATATATGTTATTTACTTACTAAATGTTTAGATAAATTTTGTGAAGCACTTCCTATGTGCCAGGCAATGAGATATATACAATATATAGATACATACAATAATCAAGAAAGTAGACAGCCGTGGCTCTTGATGAGATGCTAGTCTTTAGGAGAGGACAGACTACAACCAAATGTAGTAAGGAAGAGCTTGCTCACAGAGGCATACACAAAGCGCCATGAAATCAGAGAGAAGCTGTCAACTCTGCATGATTCGAGTTTCCCAGGTATGGTGAAAGACAACATGAGTTAGGAAAGATGGACTCACCAAAAAAACGAGGCAACAGACAATACGGAAATGTTTCATAAATTAATCTCTGCCAAAATAATCACTAGAATAACAATTTCTAATTAACCAAAAATATTTTGGAAAATTGAAAATTTATTCTTGCATTAAAGGAAGGAAGGAGAACAGATAGGTAGATGCAACTTTTTAAATTTTCAAATTTGGTCTTTTTAAACTTTATTCTTTGCTGTTTTGCTTAAATCCAACATTAATAAGTAAAACAATAAATCAAAGAAACATTTCCTTCTGTCTGCATTGCTATCCTCTTTCAGAAAATAAGCACACTCAATCACAATGATAAACCAATCCAAATGAAAGAAAAGTAGACTTCAAGTTAACAATTCTGAGGCAACTCTTTTGACACTACTTTCTCATTTTTATGACACAGTACCCAAATTTAGTAACAGAATACTTCAAACATAAATTTAACTACAGTTTATACAGATAAAATAATTAATTACAACCATTTAGTAGTCTCATTGCTTTTAAACTAGTCTGAAATTGAATTTTACAAGGTGTACCTCACTGAAAATATTTGTCAATATTTATAGATACGGGGTTCAAATATAAACTTTTGCTTTTTTCTAGGGCATAGCACAAAGGCAGATAAATTTCCAACTATACAAGCAAAAAATGTACATGTAGTAATTTTCAATATACTTCTCAACTACATATTCCCAGAGATACATTGTAACAATAATGAAAAACTTAATTTTGAATTATACTTCTCTCATGAATTTAAGACTTCAAACTTACTGTTTATTGATGCCATTTTGGGTGACCCAATAATTTTTTTTTTAAGTTTGACTTACACAAATTTGCTGGACATACAGATACACTCAAATGTATGAGTTCAGTCTGAGAAATTTGCAGGTGAAAGAGTTATTTCATTAAATATAAAAGTAAAAAACTTTAAAGTAAAATTCTTACAAACTTAGTTGCATCTTACATTAAGACCTGTTTAGGCAATTAGATAAATTCTATCAAATAAAATTTGGTGCAGGAAAAAGTCTAAGTTTTTAAAAAATCCAAATTAAATTAAGAGAATTGATATATGGAACTTTATGTAAAACTTTATTTGCAACAGACTGTGGGTTAACTTGATCCATGGGCAACAGTTTGCCAACCCCCAGTAAATAGGCCTTCACTTCTCTTAGAAGTTCCTTCTCATTCTCTGAGACCTAAAGAAAGAACACTTCCCTTAGGATGCCTTCATTTACTTCCCCTCTTAGATTTAATCCTTCTCTTTATTATGCTCCCACAGTGTTTCAGTATTTCATATTTCTATCTATACATGTACCTATATCTATATATATATAGATGTATAGATATATAGTGTTTCTGGTAATGGAATATAAGTTCCTTCGCCTTTATACAGTTCTTAATATAGTGATGTGCATAAGATAGACACTGATTAAAATTAAGATGCATATTTTTTAAGTGTTTTCAGAAAGAAATTCACCCTGTGGCTGGTGATAAAAACACTCTGATCAGCAATTCTTTCTGTAATGGGCCAGATGGTACATAATTTGGACTTTGCAGGCCGTAAGGTCTTTATCGCAGCTACTATACTTCACTGCTGCAGCACAAAAACCACCATAGACAAGAGAAAATTTTCATAACAGGCAATGAGTGAGATTTGGCCTGTGGGCTGTAGTGTGCCAACTCCCCCAATTTAGTACAGACTATCCTCAACTATATTCTTACAGTATGCAGAATAATGCATGTCTGAACAATATGCTAGTCATTCTAACCACACACCTTAGATCTCTGAATATAATGCTGTTTCACCCAGCTTAATAAAGTCCATACAAAAGAAAAAATGTGTTTACATTTTACCTGAATAATTTCAGAATTAAATTTTGATTCCAAATGTGCTGCTCTTTCTGCTTCAATATTTTCTTCTAATTTCCTCACTCGTAGAGTAGTTGCCTGAAACAAATTAAAAGGTATTAATGGACATGCTGTCTGCTTCCCTTGTCCCTGTGAAGAAATACGGTTTCTTATATACATCCCCAAACCACTGCAATAATCAATATGGAAAATATTTCCAGTCCTCCTAAAAGATTCCTTATGTGCCTTGGTAATTTTTTTATCCAGTTCTCATCACCTCAAGTAACCATTGATCTGCTTTTTGTCACTATAGATCAATTTGAATTTTCTGGAATTTCATATAAATAGGATCATACAGTATATACTCTTCATTGTATGGCTTCTTTCTCCCAACATAATTATTTTGAGATTTAAACACATGGTTACATGTATCAACAGTCCATTCCTCTTTAGTGTTAGTGTTCCACTGTGCTGACCCACCACAATGGTTTATCTGTTCACCTGTGGATGGACACCTGGGTTGTTTCCATTCAGGCTATTATAAATGGAACTGCCATAAGCATTTATGTACGGGTCTTTATATGGACATATACATTCATATTTTTGGGGTAGAATGAAGGGTAGAATGACTCGGTCAAATGGTAGATGTATGTTTAATGCATTATACAACTGCCAAACTGTTTTCCAAACTGTTTTCAATTTTATGTATCCTCACCAACACTTGTCATGGCCATTTTTTTGTTTTCTTTGTTTTATTTTGTTTTCTCTGGTTAGCTATTCAAATAGGCATGTAATGGTATCTCACTGTAGTTTCAATTTCCATTTCCCTAATGACTAATGACACTGAACATCTTTTCATGTATTTATTTATCATCTGTATCTTCTTTGGTGAAGAATCTGCTCAAATCTTTTCTCCACTTTTTAATTGGGTTGTTTTCTTATTATTGAGTTTTAAGAGTGCATTATATAATATAGCTACATGTAATTTACAAATATTTACTCCCAGTCTACAGCCCATATTTTCATTCTCTTAACAGTGTCTTTCACAAAGTACAAGTTTTCATTAAAGACTAATGTATCGATTTCTTCAGGCAGGAGTCAGCTTCTGACCAGAATCAGAAGTCAAGAGCTTCATCTTGAATGTTATTTTTGTTGAAAAATGCAACCATGGGAAGCACTGGATTCCTAGTTCCAAGGAGGGAACTAGTCATGACCAAAAGCCTGTTAGAGGTTAGGCAAGTAGGGCTATGGTAACATTCAGCTGCACGTCTCAGGATAACAGTAGGAAAAAAGCCATGACTGGAGTTCTGTCTGCCAAATATAGACAGTTCAGTAGTGATGGGTTCATTATATAGTATTCTCTCTGCTTTGATGTATGACTGAAATTTTCTATATTTGAATTCTTTTTAAATAGCAACAAAACCAAAGGTATTAAAGTTAATGAGGAAGTATGGTGCTGATATCATTATTTACCCCACAAAATTATATTTTAACAACAAAAGATCATTAGAATGAATTAAGCCCTTCCTACTTAAACAGAAAAAGTGAACAGGAAGGCAGGAGTTTAAATCAATCAATTTCTACCCATACTGTTGAAATATTAAGACAAATCAAAGAATTTCTTCATACTCATTTCGACGTTTTTCAAAACATGTTTCACAACAATATTAGTCCCATGGGATATTCTTTGCTATTACATGAAAAAGAAATTTTATCATCATAAGAACATGAGAAACATAGGAGTGAAGTCAAATAATTTTCACTAACAGATTTCTCAAAAAGTTAACATGACAACCTTGAAAAAGAAGAACAAAGTTGGAAGACTCACATTTCTTGATCTCAAAACTAGTATAAAGCTACAGCAATCAAAACTATGGAACTGGCATAAGGACAGATACATAAATCCATAGATAAGAACTGTGAGTCCAGAAATATTCCCATGCATCAACGGTCAATAGATTTTTTACAATGGTGGCAAAACCATTCAAAGAAAAAGAATCATTTTTTCATTAAATGGTGCTGAAACAACTAGATATACACAAGCAAAAGAATAAATCTGGACTCCTACCTCCCATCATAAATAAAACTGAATTCAAATGGACCAATGATTTAAAGGTAAGAGCTAAAACCATAAAACTGTTACAATAAAATATACAGGTAAATGTTCATAACCTAAGGTTTGGCAATGGATTGATTTTGAAACATGACACCAAAGCAGGAGCAACAAAAGAAGAAAACAGATAAATTGGGCATCAAAATTTTAAACTTTTGAGCATAAAAGGACATTATCAAGAAAATGAAAAGAAAGCCTGGAGGATGGGAGAAAATATTTACAAATCATATATCTGACAAGGGTCTAGTATTCAGAATATATAAAGAACTCCTATAACAAAAAGGCAAACAACTCAATTTAAAAAATGGGTAAAGGGCTTGAACAGACATTTCTCCAAAGAAGGTATGCATATGGCCAGTAAGTACATGAAATGATGTAATGAAATGTAGTGATGCTCAATATTATTAGTCATTAGAGAAATGCAAATCAAAACATCTTCATGCCCTCTAGGTTGGCTATCATTTAAAAAATGGAAAATAGTAAGTATCAGGGAGGATGTAGAGAAATTAGAAACTTCATATATTACTGGTAGGAATGTAAAAGGGGCTGACACTACGTAAAACAGTTTGGCAGTTACTCAAAATTTTAAGCAGTTACCATATGAGCCAGCAATTCCTATCCTCGGTACAGACGCAAAAGAAATAAAAACATGTCTGAACAAAAACAGACATTAACAGCACTTTTCATAATAGCCCAAAGGCAGAAACAACCCAAACATCCATCAATCAATGAAGAGATAAAGTACATCCATAAAGAGGAATACTATTTGACCATAAAAAGGAATGAAATACCAATATATGCTGTAACATAGATGAACCTTAAAACTATACGTTAAGTGAATGAAACCAGACACAAAAGGCCACATACTGTATGACTTTATTTATATGAAATGTCCAAAATAGGCAAATCCATAGATACAGAAAGAATATTACTCATTGTCAGTAGCTAATGGGAGAAGGAGGAATGAGCAGTGACTGCTTTATGGGGGTGATAAGAACGTTCTGGAATTAGATACTGGTAATGGTTGTACAACTTTGTGAATATACTAAAAAACGCTGAATTGTATACTTTTAAAGGGTGAATTTTATGATATGCAAAGTAAATCTAAATAAAATATAAGAAGAATCCCTGAGTGTAAGAACCAAAGGCAATGTCAGAGAAGTGACAGTCACCTAAGTCAAGCTTCCTGATTTCTGAAAAAAAGTTGACCTCTAAATGTTGCCTTTGAATCCTAAAAACAAGGGATTCCCCAATGGTTATAGGTACAAAGCATGGTGCATATCAGAGCAGGGAAATACTTTAAGTTTAGTCAGATTAAACATGGGGAAAACAGTGCAGCACAGAGAAGGCAAATAGTGAATCTGTGGCATCTTGCTGCACTGATGGACGGTGACTGCATTGGGGTATGGGTGGGGATTTGATAATATGGGTAAATGTAGTAACCACATTTACTTTTTCATGTGAAACCTTCATAAGAGTGGATATCAATAATACCTTAATAAAAATTTTTTTTAAAATTTGGTCAGATTAAAATGGGTATTACCCAATAGTAGTTTTTTAAAAATTTAACATAATACAAAATGAAGTTCCTGTTCTTAAAGAATTAAAGTCGACTTTCTTCATATTCAGTATGCTCATTTTAGATCCCAGAAGTCAGAAAAAGTCTAAACAGTCACAAGGCAATAGCCATAAACATTTAGAATAAAGGATCAGAATAAGCAAAAAGCTAGTAAAGGGCAGACAGAGGGAAGAAACCAGTCTAAGAGTGTTAATATATTTTTTCAGATTCCAAAAAGCATATGCATAAGTTTCTCTATCAAAATAGTAGTCTTACATTAAAATACAGAATATTCAGTCATTCTATGATAAAAGAATCAACTCTTTTCATTTCTTATGTATATGTCATGTCATATAAATTAATTATATGACTTTTCACTGCAAAAGTCAAGAGGTTTTTCCTGTATAGACTAAACTGGACAGTTTAAAATAATAAACCAGAGAGCACATCTTTATTTTCCTAAATCCCAGCTTTGAATGAAAAGTCCAGAAGAAAACTAACTTATAAAACTAATTTATAAACTATTATATGAACTATCAATTAATCAGTAAGGACATACAAAAAAATATGCAAATTTTAAAACAAACTCCTTCTAAAAGTGGGCTTTGTAACAAATTAAAGCTCTTTCAAGATTTAAAATCTAGCCTTTTGAATAAATTTTTATTTCCAGCAGAGGGTGCTAAAGGAACACTAATTTGGTTTTTTTGCAATATTGCTTAACAGAACTAGTGTATCATAAACTGTCTCATTAGTCTCCAACCCTAATGTAATCAACAAAGCACATGCAGAAGGCATAATGGAATTCAGATTAAAATACAAAATCCAACACAAATTCATATACACCACAAGACAATTTAACTATATGCATTTTTGCCTATAATGCAAGTACAGTATTACACTATAACTATGTCTGTTTCCAACCACTATGAACAACAGAGTTCTTTATGTAACATAAAATGATTACATATTTTACCATTAGCTGGCTGTCATGTCCTTTCCTACGGTAATACACTGCCAAGAGATTTTTATTTCAGTAAATAATGTGTTTATCAAACAATTTTTTTAATTTAATGGTTTATCTCTCATTAAATCACATGAAGCCTAATTAGATAATCTACTCCACTTGAGAAAAGTGAGTGCTCATTCTTTAAAGAAAGTAATATAAAGAAGGATGTCTCCTGTCTAACACTTTGGTACATGTTATTTTACGATAACACAGGACATGAGCTGCCAACTCCAATTCAGTCGCAGAACTAACCAAAAACATCCACACCACATTTGTTCCCCACACTGCACTTCCTCCCATGGCTTCCATGGGCCTGTTTCAAAAGTTTCACAAAAGTCATGAAAACATATGTGTACAATGAATTTGCTGAAACACTGGGCAAAAAAAAAGAGCTCCTAGTATATTCTTTTCCCCCCTCAAAGAAAATATATCAAGCTCAGAGGATATATGGGAACTTCAAGGAATCAGGCAAGCAGAAAAGCTTTCTAATATACAAAATTTTAATATATAAAATTTAGCCCACCAAAATGGACATCAAGAAAAATAGGGGAGCAAATATGACACAAGCACATACTAGTTTAAAGGTTTCTCCGTAGTGGGTTATATAGCAATCTCCAAAACAGTTGCACAAAGTTTACCCCCAGAATGTGAACAGCTGTATAAGTAGAAAGTACCTGTCCAAAACAGTTGCACAAAGTTTACCCCCAGAATGTGAACAGCTGTATAAGTGGAAAGTACCTGTCCATTTAATTGTTTTTCCAGATTTTATCACCCGATATTGCCCATTAGTGAGCACTTTCATAAGTAACCTATATAGTAATAATTCATCTTGAACAAAAGGATTCTAAGAGACTGAAACACTACAGACTGATGAATTCTATGTAATGGTTATTTCACTGATAAGTACATTTTGTTATATTTCAGTGACCATAAATAATTTATTATTTCTGTGTTACCAATAAATTTATACTTATTCCCTACCTGTATGGGGGAAAAAAAGAGTAGTTACTGTATTTGGGGATCTTAAATGGAACATCTTTTTTATGGCCAAAAAAAGCATCTTAAAGTGTCCAAGTCTCTAAGTATTTACAAGTATTTGAAAAACAGAAGCACCATCATATCAAAACCACTTAATCTGACTCATATATTGGGGTGTCATAATGAAGAACAATCTATGACCCCTTTACTATTTATCTTCCTTGTTCTGATCAAAGAATTGAAAATGTAATCTTAACTATTCGATTAGTCTGACCTTTACTATGGGCTTCTTTTTTTAAAGCAAGCACTTATATATCAACTCAATTTTTTTATTAATAGTTAAAAAATGAAGTAAGCGACCCCAAATAGTCAAAGCAATCCTGAGAAGGTAGAATAAGGCAAGGGGGATTACACTCCCCAACTTCAAGCTGTACTACAAAGCCATAGTAATCAAGACAATTTGGCACTGGCACAAGAACAGACCCACAGACCAGTAGAACAGAATAGAGAGTACAGACATTAACCCAAGCAGGTATGGTCAATTAATAAATGATAAAGCAGCCATGGACATACAATGGGGAAGTGACAGTCTCTTGAACAACTGCTGTTGGCAAAACTGGACAGCTACATGCAAGAGAATGAAACTGTATTATTGTCTAACCCCATAAACAAAAGTAAACTCGAAATGGATCAAAGACCTGAAAGTAAGTCATGAAACCATAAAACTCTTAGAAGAAAACATAGGCAAAAATCTCTTAATTATAAACATGAGCAACTTTTTCCTGAACACATCTCCTCAGGCAAGGGAAAGAAAAATGAACAAATGGGACTAAATCAAGCTAAACAGCAAAGGACAGCATCAGCAGAACAAAAAGGCATCCTACAATATGGGAGAATATATTTGTAAATGACATATCTGGCAAGGGGTTAACATCCAAAATATATAAAGAACTCACACACCACAACATCCAAAAGGCAAATAACCCTATTAAAAAATGGGTGGAGGATATGAACAGACGCTTCTCCAAAAAGAAATTCAGATGGCTAACAGGAATATGAAAAGATGCTCCACATTGGTAATTAAAAAGGAATTGCAAATTAAAACCACAATGAGATATCACCTCACACCAGCAAGAACGGCCAGCATGAAAAAGACTAAGAACAGCAAACATGGGCGAGGATGCAGAGAAAGGGGAACCCTCCTACAATGCTGGTGGGAATGTAAGCTAGTTCAACCATTGTGGAAAGCAATATGGAGATTCCTCAAAAAACTAAAAATAGAAATACCATTTGACATGGGAATCCCACCCCTTGGAATTTACCCAAAGAATACAAGTTTACAGATTCAAAAAGACATATACACCCCTATGTTTAGTGCAGCACTTTTTACAACACCTAAGAAATGGAAGCAACCTAAGTGTCCATCAGTAGATGAATGGATAAAGAAGATGTGGTACATATACACAATGGAATACTACTCAGCCATAAGAAAGAAACAAATCCTCCCATTTGCAACAACATGGATGGAGCTGGAGGATATTATGCTTAGTGAAATAAGCCAGGTGAAGAAAGACAAATACCAAATGATTTCCCTCATTTGTCGTGTATAAGAATGAAGCAAAACTGAAGGAACAGAACAGCAGTAGACTCACAGACTCCAAGGGACTAGCGGCTATCAAAGGAGAGCAGTGGGGGAGGGCTGGTGAGGAGGGAGGGACAAGAGGACTGTGGGGTATCATGATTGGTTCACATGGTGTGTGTGGGGGTCATGGGGAAGACAGTGTAGCACAGAGAAGACAAATAGGGACTCAGTGGCATCTTACTACACTGATGGACAGTGAATGCAATGGGGTATGGTGGGGGAAATGATGATAAGGATGAATGGAGTAACCACATTGTTTATCTTGTGAAACCTTCGTAAGAGTGTATATCAATGATACCTTAACAAAAAAAAATTTCTTTCTAAAAAAATACAGTAAGCACTTATATTGCTAAGTGTCACACCTACACAGGAGAGTGTAGTTAACATTAATGTCATTGAAAATGTCACTCCTACAACTGAATACTAATATTCGAGAGTTTTCAAAGAAGTTTTCATATGTATTGTCATTTGACATAACAATACAATAGAAAACAGGCCAATACAAACAGGCACATGAAAAGATGCCCCACATCACTAATCATCAGGGATATGCAAATGATATATCACCTCACACCAGTCAGAATGGCCCTCTCCAAAAGAAGGAAATTACAAGTGTTGCCAAGGATGTAGAGAAAAGGGAACCCTCCTACACTGTTGGTGGGAATTTACACTGGTGCAGCTACTATGTAAGGCAGTATAGAGGTTCCCTGAAAACCTAAAAATATAAAAAATACACGCAGGACCCAGTAATTCCACTTCTAGGAATTTACTCAAAGAAAACAAAATCCCTAATTCAAAAAGACATATGGAGAATTAAAAGATGGCAGGATGAGAGATGAGACAGAGGCTTCCTCCTAAAACCACATATAATACGAAATATAATTAATACAACTAATCCTGAAAGAGAAACAGGAAAAAGTACTGCACCACAGACTGCGTACACATGGAGAAAAGAGCAGACCTCACGGAACAGGGTAATGTACCAAAGCTGTGGCCTGGCAGAACCCAAGCCCTTCCTCCACCCCAGCTCACTGGCAGGAGGAAGAGAAATGGAGCAGGGAGGGAGTGGAAGGCTTGGGACTGCTGAATACCTAGCTCTGGAGATCTGCACTGGGAGCACTAACCTACATTTCATGGTGCTTGCAGGTTACTCTCATGATTAGGGGGTTGGAAAGCTAAGAAAGGCAGAATTCCTGGAGAGACTGAGACTCCAGCAGCTTGCGGAAAGCAGGGATCTGTATCCAGCTGCTCTGGGACAAAAGAAAGGCAGGCAGTCTGAGAGACTTCCTAACAAGGTGGCCCTTAGCAAGAGGGCTGCAAAAAAGGGCAAGGATTGCACAGAGCTTACTGCTCAGGAGAAAAGACAGGTAGACAAAACTGTCCGGGTGCACTATGCCCAGCAAGTTGGGAGCTTTCTTGATCTTCAGGTGCTCCAGCTCCCTGGCTGGCTACACAGTTACAAGGATTCCCTCCGTGATACACAGCCTTCTGTGCCTTTCTCCCAGCCAGGCCCACCTGACTCACAAACCGGCAAACCATACCCTGAGATTAGGCAAGCAAGAGGGAAGATCTGTCTACAGCAACTACAAATGGAAAGGCATAGAGGCTTATACCTATTATGTTCAGCCCACTGGTTCAGGCCGTGGAGACAGGCATAGCAGCTGGGAAGCAGAAAACAGCTCTTTCCTCCCCCAAGACACCAATACCACTCCCCTGTGACTCCCACCATTGCTTTAGGGGCTGAGCAGCTCCAGGGAGTAGAGCTTCTGGACACTAAAGGGAGCCATATACAAATATGAAATGCCAAAGGAACCTGATTCAAAGCGAAATTATTAATACAACTCCTGAGAAAGATTTAAATGACATCGACCACATGAATATTCCTGAAAGGGAGTTCAAAATAAAAATTACTAACATGCTCTTGGAGGTACAGAAAGATATTCAAGAACTCAGGAATGAATTTCGGTCAGAGATCAAATCATTGAAGAGCACAATGCAGGGTATTAAAAGCAGATTAGATATGGTGGAGGAGATGAAAAATGAAACAGAAACTAGAGAAGAGGAATACAAAGAGGCAGAGGCACAGAGAGGAAAAAAGATCCATAAGAATGAAAGAATGTTGAGAAAACTGTGTGACCAATCCAAACGGTACAATGTTTGCATTACACAGGAACCAGAAGAAGAAGAGAGAGAAAAAGAGACAGAAAGTGTCTTTGAGGAAGTAATTGCTGAAAACTTCCCCAATTTGAGTAAGGAGATAGTCTCTCAGGCCATGGAGGTACACAAATCTCCCAACACAGGACACCCAAGGAAGACAACAACAACACATACAGTAATTAAAATGGCAAGGATCAAGGTTAAGGACAGACTATTAAAAGAAGCCAGAGAGAGAAATAAGATTACATACAAAGGAAAGCCCATCAGGCTATCATCAGACTTCTCAGCAGAAACCTTACAGGCCAGAAGGGAGAGGCATGATGTACTTAATGCAATGAAGCAGAAGGGCCTCGAACCAAGATTACTTTATCCAGCAAGATTATCATTTAAATTTGAAGGAGGAATTAAACAATTTCCAGATAAGCAAAAGCTGAGAGAATTTACCTTCCACAAACCATGTCTACAGTCTATTTTGGAGGGAATGCTATAGATGGAAGTGTTCCTAAGGTTTAATAGCTGTCACCATAGGTAACAAAAACCACAGTAAAGAAAGTAGAAAAGGAGAGGAGGAGCCAAGATGGTGGCAAGAGTAGCCCCGACATAGCGGAGCAGCTGCCTGAGAGTGACCACGCCCACAGCATCCAGGCACGGAGCTTCCTTCACAGCGGTCAGAAACCCGTTTGCACGCAACTTCCCAGAACAAGCCGCTAGAGGTCACCATTCTCCCAGGACAGGAAGGCCACAAACTAGCAAGAAGGGACATTCTTCCAGATGACATGTGTTAACTACCCACAACTATCTCTATCGCAATGAAAAGGCAGAAGAATTTGATACAGATCAGGTTAACCCAGATAGTCTCCCCTGAAAAGGAATCTGGGGAGACAGACCTAATCAATCTTCCTGAAAAAAAATTTAAAATTAAGGTCATAATGATGCTGATGGACTTGCAGAGAAATATGCAAGAGCTAAGGAGGGAGAATACAGAAATAAAACAAACTCTGGAAGGATTTAAAAGCAGAATGGATGAGAAGCAAAAGGCCACTGATGGATTAGAAACCAGAGAACAGGAATGCATAGAAGCTGATGCAGAGAGAGATAAAGGGATCTCCAGGAATGAAACAATATTAAGAGAACTGTGTGACCAATCCAAAAGGAACAATATCCGCATTATAGGGGTACTAGGAAAAAAAGGGATAGAAAGGGTTTTTGAAGAAATAATTGCTGAAAACTTCCCCAAACTGGGGGAGGAAATAGTCGCTCAGACCACAGAAGTACACAGAACTCCCAACAGAAGGCACCCAAAGAGGACAACACCAACACACATAATAATTAAAATAGCAAAGCTCAAGGATAAGGACAGAATTTTAAAGGCACATAGAGAGAGGAAAAAAGTCACCTACAAAGGAAAATCCATCAGGCTATCATCAGTCTTCTCAACAGAAACCTTACAGGCCAAAAGAGAATGGCACGATATATTCAATGCAATGAAACAGAAAGGCCTTGAACCAAGAATACTATATGCAGCACGATTATCATTTAAATATGAAGGAGGGATTAAACAATTCCCAGACAAGCAAAAGTTAAGGGAATTTGCCACCCACAAACCACCTCTACAGGGTATATTAGAGGGACTGCTCTAGATGGGAGCACTCCTAAGCCTAAATAGATGTCACCAGAGAAAATAAAATCACAGCAAGAAAGCAGAACAACCAAATACTAACTAAAGGCAAAAATAAAATTAACTACCCACAGAAGCAGTCAAAGGAAACACAAAAGAGCACAGAATAAAACACCCAACATATAAAGAATGGAGGAGGAGGAATAAGAAGGGAGAGAAATAAAGAATCATCAGACAGTGTGTATAAAAGCTCAAAAAATGAGTTAAGTTAGACAGAAACACACTAAAGAAGCTAACCTTGAACGTTTGGTAACCACGAATATAAAGCCTGCAATGGCAATAAGTACATATCTTTCAATAATCACCCTAAATGTAAATGGACTGAATGCACCAATCAAAAGACACAGAGTAAAAGAATGGATAAAAAAGCAAGACCCATCTATATGCTGCTTACAAGAAATTCACCTCAAACCCAAAGACATACACAGACTAAAAGTGAAGGGATGGAAAAAGATATTTCATGCAAACAACAAGGAGAAAAAAGCAGGTATTGCAGTACTAGTATCAGACAAAATAGACTTCAAAACAAAGAAAGTAACAAGAGATAAAGAAGGACATTACATAATGATAAAGGGCTCAGTCCAGCAAGAGGATATAAAAATTATAAACATTTATGCACCCAACATAGGAGCACCAGAATATGTGACACAAATACTAACAGAATTAAAGGAGGAAATAGAATACAATGCACTCATTTTAGGAGAATTCAACACACCACTTACTCCGAAGGACAGATCCACCAGACAGAAAATAAGTAAGGACACAGAGGCACTGAACAACACACTAGAACAGAAGGACCTAATAGACATCTATAGAACTCTACATCCAAAAGCAACAGGATACACATTCTTCTCAAGTGCACATGGAACATTCTCAAGAATAGACCACATACAAGGCCACAAAAAGAGCCTCAGTAAATTCAAAAAGATTGAAATCCTACCAACTAACTTTTCAGACCACAAAGGTATAAAACTAGAAATAAATTGTACAAGGAAAGTAAAAAGACCCACAAACATATGGGGGCTTAACAACATGCTCCTAAATAATCAATGGATTAATGACCAAATCAAAATAGAGATCAGGCAACATATGGAAACAAATGACAACAACAACACAAAGTCCCAGTTTCTCTGGGATGCAGCATAAGCAGTCGTAAGAGGAAAGTATATAGCAATTCAGGCATATTTAAAGAAGGAAGAACAATCCTAAATGAATAGCCTAATGTCACAACTATCAAAATTGGAAAAAGAAGAACAAATGAGGCCTACAGTCAGCAGAAGGAGTGGCATAATAAAGATGAGAGAAGAAATAAATAAAATTGAGAAGAATAAAACAACAGAAAAAAATCAATGAAACCAAGAGCTGGTTCTTCGAGAAAATAAACTAAATAGATTAGCCTCTAGCGAGACTTATTAAGAGAAAAAGAAAATGAACACACATCAACAGAATCAGAAATGAGAAAGGAAACATCATGACGGACCCCACAGAAATACAAACCATTATTAGAGAATACTATTAAAACCTTTATGCTAACAAGCTGTAAAACCTAGAAGAAATGGACAACTTCCTAGAAAAATACAACCTTCCAAGACTGACCAAGGAAGAAACAGAAAATCTAAACAAACCAATCACCAGCAAAGAAATTGAAGTGGTAATCAAAAAACTACCCATGAACAAAACCTCTGGGACAGATGGATTTATATTGGAATTTTATCAGACATACAGAGAAGATATAATACACATTCTCCTTAAAGTTTTCCAAAAAAGAGAAGAGGAGGGAATACTCCCAAACTCATTCTATGAAGCCAACATCACCCTAAAACCAAAACCAGGCAAAGACCCCACCAAAAAAGAAAACTACAGACCAATATCCCTGATGAACATAGATGCAAAAATACTCAACAAAATATTAGCAAACCGAATTCAAAAATACATCAAGAGGATCATACACCATGACCAAGTGGGATTCATTCCAGCGATGCAAGGATGGTACAACATTCAAAAATCCATCAACATCATCCACCACATCAACAAAAAGAAAGACAAAAACCACATGATCATTTCCATAGATGCTGAAAAAGCATTTGATAAAATTCCACATTCATTCATGATAAAAACTCTCAACAAAATGGGCATAGAAAGCAAGTACCTCAACATAATAAATGCCATATATGATAAATCCACAACTAACATCATACTGAACAGCGAGAAGCTGAAAGCTTTTCCTTTGAGATTGGGTACAAGACAGGGTTGCCCACTCTCCCCACTGTTATTCAACATAGGACTGGAGATCCTAGCTATGGCAATTAGAAAAAAAAACAAAGAAATACAAGGAATCCAGATTGGTAAAGAAGAAGTTAAACTGTCACTATTTGCAGATGACATGATATTATACACAAAAAACCCTAAAGACTCCACTCCAAAACTACTAGAACTAATATCGGAATACAGTAAAGTTGCAGGATACAAAATTAACACACAGAAATCTGTGGCTTTCCTATACACTAACAATGAGCCAATAGAAAGAGAAATCAGGAAAACAATTCCATTCACAATTGCATCAAAAAGAGTAAACTACCTAGGAATAAACCTAACCAAGGAAGTGAAAGACCTATACCCTGAAAACTATAAGACACTCTTAAGAGAAATTAAAGAAGACACTAACACATGGAAACTCATCCCATGCTCCTGGCTAAGAAGAATTAATATTGTCAAAATGGCCATCCTGCCCAAAGCAATATACAGATTCAATGCAATCCCTATCAAATTACCAACAACATTCTTCAACGAACTGGAACAAACAGTTCAAAAATTCATATGGAAACACCAAAGACCCCAAATAGCCAAAGCAACCCTGAGAAAGAAGAATAAAGTGGTGGGGATGTCACTCCCCAACTTCAAGCTCTACTACAAAGCCACAGTAATCAAGACAATTTGGTACCGGCACAAGAACAGAGCCACAGACCAGTGGAACAGATTAGGGACTCCAGAGATTAACCCAAACATATATGGTTAATTAATATTCAATAAAGGAGCCATGGACATACAATGGGGAAATGACAGTCTCTTCAACAGATGGTGCTGGCAAAACTGGACAGCTACATGTAAGAGAATGAAACTGGATCACTGTCTAACCCCATACACAAAAGTAAATTCAAAATGGATCAAAGACCTGAATGTAAGTCATGAAACCATAAAAATCTTAGAAAAAAAACATAGGCAAAAATCTCTTGGACATAAACATGAGTGACTTCTGCATGAATATATCTCCCCAGGCAAGGAAAACAACAGCAAAAATGAACAAGTGGGAGTATATCAAGCTAAAAAGCTTCTGTACAGCAAAGGACACCATCAATAGAACAAAAAGGTACCCTACAGTATGGGAGATTATATTTGTAAATGACAGATCTGATAAAGGCTTGACATCCAAAATATATAAAGAGCTCACGCAGCTCAACAAAAAGCAAATAATCCAATTAAAAATGGGCAGAGGAGCTGAACAGACAGTTCTCCAAAGAAGAAATTCAGATGGCCAACAGACACATGAAAAGATGCTCCACATCGCTAGTCATCAGAGAAATGCAAATTAAAACCACAATGAGATATCACCTCTCACCAGTAAGGATGGCGACCATCCAAAAGACAAACAACAAATGTTGGCGAGGTTGCAGAGAAAGGGGAACCCTCCTACACTGCTGGTGGGAATGTAAATTAGTTCAACCATTGTGGAAAGCAGTATAGAGGTTCCTCAAAATGCTCAAAATAGACTTACCATTTGACCCAGGAATTCCACTTCTAGGAATTTACTCTAAGAATGCAGCACTCCAGTTTGTAAAAGACAGATTCACCCCGATGTTTATCACAGCACTATTTACAATAGCCAAGAAATGGAAGCAACCCAAGTGTCCATCAGTAGATGAATGGAAAAAGAAGATGTGGTACATATACACAATGGAATATTATTCAGCCATAAGAAGAAAACAAATCCTACCATTTGCAACAACATGGATGGAGCTACAGGGTATTATGCTCAGTGAAATAAGTCAGGCAGAGAAAGACAAGTACCAAATGATTTCACTCCTATGTGGAGTAAAAGAACAAAGAAAAACTGAAGGAACAAAACAGCAGCAGAATCACAGAACCCACGAATGGACTAACAGTTACCAAAGGGAAAGAGACTGGGGAGGATGGGTGGGAAGGGAGGGATTAGGGTAGGGAAAAAGAAAGGGGACATTATGAATAGCATGTATAATGTGGGAGGGGGGTGTATGGGGAGGGCTGTACAACACAGAGAAGACAAGTAGTGATTCTACAGCATCTTACTAAGCTGATAGACAGTGACTGTAATGGGGATTGTGTGGGGGACTTGGTGAAGGGGGAGCCTAGTAAACATAATGTTCTGCATATAATAGTAGATTAATTATAACAAAATAAAAAATAATTTTAAAAAAGCAAGTAGAACAGCTAATACTAAGCAAATGCAAAATTAAATTAACTATCCCCAAAGTCAATCAAGGGATAGACAAAGAGTACAGAATATGATACATAATATATAAAGAACGGAGGAGGAAGAAAAAGGAAGTAGAGAAAAAAAAAGAAGCTTTAGACTGTGTTTGTAATACCATATTAAGTGAGTTAAGTTAGACTCTTAGTAAGGAAGTTAACCTTGAAGCTTTGGTAACCACGAATCTAAAGCCTGCAAAGGCAATAAGTACATACCTTTCGAAAATAACCCTAAATATAAATGGACTGAATGCACCAATCAAAAGACAGAGTCACTGAATGGATTTTTAAAAAGACCCATCTATATGCTGCCTACAAGACACTCACTTTAAACCCAAAGACATACACAGACTAAAAGTGAAGGGATGGAAAAGGATATTTCATGCAACTAATAGAGAGAAAAAAGCAGGTGTTGCAGTAGTTGTATCAGACAAAATAGACTTCAAAACAAAGAAAGTCACAAGAGACAAAGAAGGACATTACATAATGATAAAGGGGTCAATCCAACAAGAAGATATAACCATTATAAATATGTATGCACCCAACACAGGAGTACCTACATATGTAAAACAAATACTAACAGAATTAAAAGGGGAAATAGAAAGCAATGTATTCATTATAGGAGACTTGAACACTCCACTCACTCTGAAGGACAGATCAACCAGACAGAATATAAGTAAGGACACAGATACACTGAACAACACATTAGAACAGATGGACCTAACAGACATCTACAGAACTCTACACCCAAAAGCAGCAGAATACATTCTTCTCAAGTGCACGTGGAACACTTTCAAGAATAGATCATATAGTAGGCCACAAAAAGAGGCTTGGTAAATTCAAAAAGATTGAAATTGTACCAACCAGTTTCTCAGACCACAAATGTATGAAACTAGAAATAAATTACACAAAGAAAATGAAAAATCCCACAAACACATGGAGGCTTCACAACATGCTCCTGAATTACCAATGGATCAATCACCAAATAAAAACAGAAATCAAGCAATATAGAGACAAATGCAACAATAATTCAACACAGCAAAATCTGTGGGATGCAGTGAAGACCACACTAAGAGGAAAGTATATTGCAATACAGACCTACCTCAAGAAAGAAGAACAATCCCATATGAACACTCTAAACTCAAAATTAATGAAACTAGAAAAAGAAGAACAAATAAGACCCAAAGTCAGTAGAGGGAGGGACATAATAAAGATTAGAACAGAAATAAATGAAATCAAGAAGAATAAAACAATAGAAAGAATCAATGAAAGCAAGAGCTGGTTCTATAAGAAAATAAGCAAAATAGATAAACCCCTAGCCAGACTTACCAAGGTAAAAAGAGAGTCTACTTAAACAGAATCAGAAATGAGAAAGGAAAAATCACTACAGACACCACAGAAATACAAAGAATTAGTAGAGAATACTATGAAAAATTATATGCTAACAAGCTGGATAAATAAGAAGAAATGTACAACCTTCTAGAAAAATACAACCTTCCAAGGCTGACCCAGAAAGAAACAGAAAATCTGAACAGACCAATTAACAGCGACAAAATTGAACTGGTAATCAAAAACTTACCTAAGAACAAAATCCCTGAACTAGACAGCTTCACCATTGAATTTTATCAAACATTTAGTGAAGACCTAATACCCACCCTCCTTAAAATTTTCCAAAGAATAGAAGAAGTGGGAATACTTTCAAACTCATTCTATGAGGCCAGCATCACTCTAATACCAAAACCAGGCAAAGACCCCACCAAAAAAGAAAATTACAGACCAATATCCCTGATGAACATAGACGTAAAAATACTCAACAAAATATTAGCAAACTGAATTCAAAAATACATCAAGAGGATCATACACCATGATCAAGTGGGATTCACCTCAGGGATGCAAGGATGGTACAACATTCAAAAATCCATCAACATCATCCACTACATCAACAAAAAAGAAGGACAAAAACCACATGATCATCTCCATAGATGCTGAAAAACCATTTGACAAAATTCAACATCCATTCATGATAAAAACTCTCAACAAAATGGGTATAGAAGGCAAATACCTCAACATAAGAAAGGCCATATATGATAAACCCACAGCCAGCATCATACTTAACAGCGAGAAGCTGAAAGCTTTTCCTCTAAGATTGGGAAGAAGACAAGGATGTCCACTCTCACTTCTATTCAACATAGTACTGGAGGTCCTAGCCACAGCAATCGGACAACACAAAGAAATAAAAGGCATCCAGATTGTCAAGAAAGCAGTTGAACAGTCCCTGTTTGCAGATGTTATACATAAAAACCCTAAAGAATCCACTCCAAAACTACTAAGTCTTGTATCTGAATTCAGCAAAGTTGCAGGATACAAAATCAATATGCAGAAATCTGTCACATTCCTATACACTAACAATGAACTAGCAGAGAGAGAAATCAGGAAAACAATTCCATTCACAACTACATCAAAAAGAATAAAATACCTAGGAATAAACCTAACCAAGGAAGTGAAAGACCTATACTCTGAAAACTACAAGACACTTATGAGAGAAATTAAAGAAGATACCAATAAATGGAAACACATCCCATGCTCATGGATAGGAAGAATTAATATTGTCAAAATGGCCATCAGCCTAAAGCAATCTACAGATTCAATGCAATTCCTATCAAAATACCAACAGCATTCTTAAACGAAATGGAACAAGAAGTTCTAAAATTCATATGGAACCACAAAAGACCCCAAATAGCCAAAGCAATCCTGAGAAGGAAGAATAAAGATGGGGAGTTATGCTCCCCAACTTCAAGCTCTACTACAAAGCCACAGTAATCAAGACAATTTGGTACTGGCACAAGAACAGACCCATCGACCAATGAAACAGACTAGAGAGCCTTGATATAAACCCAACCATATATGGTCAATTAATATATGATAAAGGAGCCATGGACATACAGTGGGGAAATGACAGCCTCTTCAAAGCTGGTGTTGGCAAAACTGGACAGCTACATGCAAGAGAATGAAACTGGATTATTGTTTAACCCCATACACAAAAGTAAACTCGAAATGGATTAAAGACCTGAATGTAAGTCATGAAACCATAAAACTCTTAGAAGAAAAAGAAAACTTAGGCAAAAATCTCCTGAATATAAACATGAGCAACTTCTTCCTGAATGCATCACCTCAATCAAGGGAAACAAAAGCAACAATGAACATATGGGACTATATCAAACTAAAAAGTTTCTGTATGGCAAAGGACACCATCAACAGAACAAAAAGGCATTCTACAGTATGAGTGAATATATTTGTAAATGACATATCTGACAACAGATTAACATCCAAAATATATAAAGAACTTACATGCCTCAACACCCAAAAAAGCAAATAACTCAATTAACAAATGGACAGAGCATAAGAAGAGACAGTTCTCCAAAGAAGAAATTCAGATGACCAACAGACACATGAAAAGATGCTCCACATCACTAATCATCAGGAAAATGCAAATTAAAACCACAATGAGATATCACCTCACACCAGTAAGGATGGCCAGCATCGAAAAGACTAAGAACAGCAAATGCTGGCAAAGATACAGAGAAAGGGGTACCCTCCTACACTGCTGGTGGAAATGTTAGCTAGTTCGACCATTGTGGAAAGCAATATGAAAGTCCCTAAAAAAACTAAAAATAGAGATACCATTTGACCTGGGTATCCCACTCCTTGGAATTTATCCAAAAAATACAACTTACCAGATTCAAAAAGACATATGCACCCCTATGTTTATCACAGCACTTTTTACAGTAGCCAAGATATGGAAGCAACCTAAGTGTCCATCAGTAGATGAATGGATAAAGAAGATGTGATACATATACACAATGGAATACTATTCAGCCATAAGAGAGAAAGAAATCCTACCACTTATAAGAACATGGATGGAGCTCGAGGACATTATGCTCAGTGAATAAGCCAGGTGGAGAAAGACGAGTGCCAAATGATTTCCCTCACTTGTGGAGTATAACAACGAAGCAAAACTGAAGGAAATGGCAGCAGTCTCAGAGACTCCAAGAATGAACTAGTGGTTACCAAAGGGGAGGAGTGTGGGAGGGCAGGTGGGGAGGGAGGGAGAAGGGGACTGAGGGGTATTACGTTTAATACACATGGTGTAGGGGGCATCATGGGGAAAAGTGTCACACAGAGAAGGCAAATAGTGAATCTGTGGCATCTTACTGCACTGATGGACAGTGCCTGCATTGGGGTATGGGTGGGGACTTAATAATATGGGTAAATGTAGTAACCACATTGTTTTTTCATGTGAAACCTTCATAAGAGTGTACCTTAATAAAAAATTTAAGAAAAAAAAGATAAGACAAAAAAAAAACGATATATGCACCCCCTGTGTTTATCAACACATTTATTTACAACAGCCAAGATATGAAAGAAACCTATGTGTCCATCAACAGATTAATGTAAAAAGAAAATGTGGTTCATATACACAATGGAATATTATTCAGCTATAAAAAAGGCAATCCTGTCATTTTTTACAGCATGGATGTCACAAATCTAGAAGGTATTACTCTCACTGAAATAAGCCAGGCAGAGAAAGACAAATACCATATGATTTCACTTATTTGTGAGATATAAAAACAAAGCAGAACAGAATGAACAGAACAACAGTAGACATAGACACTGAGAAGGGACTAGTGGTTACCAAGGGGGAAGGGTTGGGGTAGATGGATGGGGAGGACAAGGGGGATAAAAGGGCACAAAAATTCTCAACCATAATACAAGTTGGTCACAGAGACAGTAGGACAGCATGGAGAATGCAGTCAACGATTCTGTACTATCTCTCTATGTTGACAGATAGTAACCGCTCTAGAGGCAGTGAGGGTTTAATAATATGGGTAACTGTTGAACCACTGTATTGCACATTTGAAACCAATATAAGACTGTATATCAATGATACTTCAAATAAATAAATAAAACAGGGTAATACAATATAGTGCATGATATCACATGAAACCTGAGCATAAGATTGTACTGTCAATGATACCTTTATATATATAGTGCATGATATTTTACATCTTTACAAGGCATTCTCATTTGAGTTTTTGGGTTATTCTTTTTAAGTAGCTTTCTCATTTTGGATGTAGCCAGCACACCATATGAGAAAAACAGATAATTAACTTTGCACAGGCAAAATTAATACTTCTTTTACAACTTGGAACATGGGAACTGCTGGGTAAAAGTGGAGAGCTGACTGCCTGGTCAGGGAAGTCCAATCCACTGAATTCTACCCTCACAGAAATCTAAACATATCATGTTTATTTTAAATCACATCAGTGAATCTATAAAAACACAAGATTATTAAAAACAAATGGACAGGTTTGCATCTTTTCATGATAATCCTACTGATATTTACTTTACAGGTCAACCAAAAAAGGAAAATGGAACACGCATAGAGTATCGACATGTGCCAGATACCATACTAAGTCCTCAGCTGTAATTGTAAGGCCAAGAGAGGTGCTGACACATCTGTGAGCACTTCCATGACATTGTAAGGGACAAAAGACCTCTGTCATGGATGAAAACTGATCTGCCTCTAAGGCACACTCCTTTGATTTCTCTACTAGGAATTACAATTCACTTGTAACTGTTTTATTAATAACAAAATAATACTTGTTTTCCAGAATCCTCTATATAATTTTATATAAACAGGCTCACTTAAAGTAGTCCTCACTGTAAAATTACACAGCACTTTCCAAAAAATAGCTGAATGTACAAATATTCAGAGTTCTATGTGGCCATGGTCTTCACCATGTTTAGCTTTTAGGAGAGAAACCACAAAGTCAGTCACTGAGGGTGGCAACAATTAAAGACCTACCAGGTTTAGAAGACAGCAGGATGACTGTAGGAATAAACAGCAAATTTTCATTAACAAGGGATGAATAATGAAGCATGCCACTCCAATTGTAAAACAGTTTAATGGGGATAAAAAAATTTTATTACTTTTAGGTATAATAAATGAAACCACAGGTAATAAAAATAGGAAATTTCAGGTACAGAATTTATAGGCCACAAATTCTGATTAGTATAGCAATAAATTAATTTAGCTTCTTTAAAAATCATCTTTATCCTATCTGGCAACAAAAACTTCAGTACTTAATAAATCTATTAATGAACTTCCAAATTTATAATCCATTATGAACATAAATACAAAAACATTTAACATTTATAAGCAATTGTATAACCCAGGTGATTTCATCATTTACCTAGTTTATAGTCAGTGATCAACACAAACAGGAATTTAGAAATAATCCCTACACACAATGGCTTTAAAAAGATGAATCATATGAGGCTGCCTTCATGGACAATATGAAAGTTGAGATACATTTTTCTTTTCCTCTATCACTTCAGTGTAGTACATGTGTAGAGAAAAAAGCTACATTCCACCCTTCTTTATGTTACTACAATAGAGAATATGACTGACAGAAGCAATTCAGAACTTATTTGCAAAGACTGGTCCCTCTCCACTGTAATCTTCACAAGATTCTTCAGTTCTCTCAGAATTAGGTTTGCATCTTCTCTTTTCCTTATTGAGTTAAGTTTATTTCCCATGATGAAAAAACAAAAAAATACCCCTAGTTGTAAAGAGGTTATAAAAGCCATAGATATTTCTTTTTTCCACTTCACTTTTCCCTTGGTTCTGTGGTATGTAGTACCACATTTATAAAATTGGATTGGGGGTTTGTTGTGTTTTTTTAATCTAAGAAACCATTGATCCATGTTAAGGTGATTAAGCCACACAATGGTATATAACATCAAATTTTTTAAATTTATATATATACACACACACACACACACACACACACACATATATATATAAACTTCTTTGGCCTAGCCACATTAAGAAGTCACCTTTTTTATAAATGCAACTATTAAAAAGTTTCCCTAAAATTGAAAATATTAGTCTAAATGCCCATTACATTAATTGCTTTAGTCTGATATTACTGACATTAAAAAATATGCTTATATGCTTTATTAAACTTCTAACAATCTTCCTTTTTATTATTATCCCATCTTATGTTAATCCTTTTAAAAAATACCACTGACAATTACTTAAGTAGCTAGAATTCCTAGTATTAATGTCTCCACAGCTGGATGTAACTAGCATAAAATGCTCTCTAGAAATTTAACTTCTCCTTCATATGTCATCATTTGGTCAAATAGCCAATTCAAAATACATTCACTTAAATAAAGCAAAACTTTGAAAGTATCTAAATATGAAGAATCATAGATAAATCGGAGGACTATACTTGTCCACTTATAAAATTTTTATAAATTGAATAAAAATAGAGACTACCTGGACTACTCAAAGCCTCAAATTCTTCAAAAGCAAAGACCTGGTATTTTCAAAAGTAATTACAGAGCAGCTGAGAAAAACCACAAAGTAGAACTAGTCTACAACAACTTCATATTTACAATCAATAAATAAAAAGAGAACTTGGGGAAAGTATTTTACAAGGAAAAAAATCAACACTGAGTTATCCAAAAATAAATCCTAAAATTTAGGAATAAGACATTTCCTCAATTCAGTCAATATTGGCTTAACAAGAATTGTATCAACAAAAAGAAATCACTGTTACCTACTATTCCACACCTGTGACTAAAATGTTTTTAGCAAAGATCAGAGGATTTTATAGCATGCTAAAGGGACTTCTCAATGATTTTAAAGTTTTAAATATTCAGAGCTATAACTCTATTCTAATCCTTTTTTAATAGGCCATCCACAGAACACGTAATATAAAAAATGATGATGTAAAATATTCCTGAATTTATTGACCTGAAAAAAATGTTCAACCCAAGTGACAAAAAACATTAATTAGAATAATTTTATCTAAGTTCATACTTGACATTGTTTAGAGTGCCTATATACCCCACACCTACTTTCCCCTATTAACACCTTACATTCATGTGGTACAAATAACCCATTAAAAAATGGACAATGACTCTTAATAGATATTTCTCTAATGATATACAAATGGACAATAAGCAAATGAAATGGTATTCAGTATCATTAATCATTAGAAAAATGCAAATCAAAACCACAATGAGATACTATTATATACATATAGGGTGCCTATACTCAAAAAGTCTGATAATAATTATTATTTATGAGGATCTGGAGAAATGGAACCCTCATACATTGCCAGTGAAAATGCAAAACAGTGCCTTCACTATGTACAGAAGTCTGACAGTTCTTCAAAAAGTTAAACAGAGTTATCATGTGACCCAGGAATTTCACTTAGGTATATACCCAAGAGAAATGAAAAGATGTCCACATAAAAACTTATACAAAAATATTCACACAGATATTATTCATAATAGCTAAAAGGTGAAAACAACACAAACATCCATCAACTGATGAATGGATACACAAAATGTGGTATATAATAAGATGGAACATTATTTAGTAATAAAAAGGAATGAATAAATAATACATGGTAAAACATGGATGAATCTTAAAAACATCAGGATAAGTGAAAAAAAAAAAAACATAAAAGACCCATATTAAACAACTGCATTAATATAAAATGTCCAGAACAGGAAAATACATAGAGACAGAAAGTAGGTTAGTGGTTGCTCAGGGCTGAGAGGGACGGAGCAATAGGAGAGTCATGACTGTGGGCTTGGCATTTCTTACGCACGTGATGGAAACATCCTAAAATTGATTTAGTGATGGTTACAAAACTCTGTGAATATACTAAATACCACTGAATTGTACACTATAAATGAGTTGATTTGTAACATGTAAATTATATCTCAATAAATATATTCTTTAAAATATTATCAGTATAAGAAGTTTAACCACCAGGCATCCACTTCTGTCCCAAGAAGCCAAACAACTACCCCTCCCTAACCATTATACAAAATGGAGGTTTATTATCTGGAGAAAGTGAATCTGAACCAGAGGCTGGACACAAGGATACACAGGGATGGGGCAGGGAGAGGGGTGCACAAGACTGAAACCAGGGGAAATACTGACATTATGACACCCAGATTCTTCTTCTACTGCATAATCACCAAAGAGGAAACTAGCAGAGCACTCTTTGCAGACACTAAACAGAGAAAAGACCTACAGATTGTAATATTTCAAAATTTCCCAATGAAATATATTTGGCACATCTCCTTATGATAAGGACCCCAAAGCCCAATAAGACACCCAGAAGCCCCGTACTCATATGTTCACCTACATCCTCAACATCTCCACTTGGATATTTAACAGGCATGTCAAATTTAACATACATTAAAGCAAACCCCTGATCTCTCCCAAATCTACTTCACTTGTATTCTTTGCCAGTTAAGTAAATGCAATGCCATCCACCCATTTGCTCAAGCCAAAATTTTGGTATTATCTTTTTCTCCCTCTTTTTCTCTCACAAGCCAGGTCCAATTAAACTGCAAATTCTATTGGCTCTATCTTCCAAAATACAAACAAATCCAATCACCTCCTCTACCTTTACCTTGGTCTATAACACCATAATCTCTCATCTAGATAACTTTAATAGTCTCCTAAATGGCCTCTTACAACCTATTCTCCAAAGAATATACAGAATGTGCTTTTAAAACAAATCAGACGGGGCTTAAAACCTTCCAATGGCTTTCCATCTCACTCAGAAAAAAAGCCAAAGTTCTTATGATGAATGATAAGAGACCTTCAAGACTATAAAATATGCCTACCATTCTATATGGTACTAGTCTTCCCATTTCAGTAACAATGGCCAATTTGCTATTTCTCAAACATTTCAAGCATACTCACATCTCGTGGCCTTTGCACTTTCTATTCCTTCTACCTAAAATACTCTTCCTGCAGATACCCACAGGGCCCAATCCCTTTCTTCCCTCTAGTCTCTACTCATTTGCCATTTTATCAAGTCAGTTTTCCATGACCACTAACATAAAAGAGTAACCATCCTATCTCATCACTCATGACCTCCCCATCTGCTTTATTACCATGTTTTGTTTCGTTTAATGTGTGACTCTCCTTGACTAGAGCATCAGCTTCAAGAGGGGAGGCGCTTTGTTCTGCTCAAGCACTGGGAAGTATGCCTGACATTCATTGAATATACAAATGAATGTGGTAGTCATAATATAGGAGCAGGAGGCTATAAAAATGGTAAAGAGAACAAGAGCTTTCAGAAATTTTAAAAAGAAAATATTCGATTAGAAGACTAGAAGGTAAAGTTAAGCAAATCTCCCAAGAAGCAACAACAAAAGAGAAAGACAACAGAAAGGTAAGAAAAGGAAAACATTACACAGGTGGTCTAACACTTGAATAACAAAAGCCAGCGAAAGAGAGAACAGAAAAAAACCCAAGGAGGAAATAGCACACAGGAATTTCTCAAAATGAATGACATGAGTCTCCCAGCTACAATGGCCACCAAATGCCCTGCACACTGAGTAAGATCTATGCTAAGAAACACTGTTTACCTTTAGATGTTCTTAAATTTTTATAAGCAGTGGGAATTCTGTAGCACAAATACCTAGGTGTTTTCACAAAGACAAGGAAAAAAGAAAGTCATAGATGGAGAATCTTAGATTTAAAGAGACTAAAGAGACATCAGCCAATTGTGAGATGTACACAATTGGGAAGTTATCACACACACGTTTATGCCTTTTATGGGGTAATTTGAAATTTCAATACTGTCTGGATAGTTGATCATATTAAGTAACTACTGTTAACTTGTTAATTGATAATGTAGCTCTCAAAAACCACCCCTTATTTTTTAGAAATCATAATGAAATATTTATGGTTAAAGTGAAGTGATGCCTGGGATTTGTTTCAGTGTGATATAATAAGAGGGAAAGTGAGTGGGGCTATAAATGATATAAGATTACACATCACAAGTAACTGTTGAAGCTGGTAATAGGTACACTGGGTTCATTATATTTTCTGCTTTTTTTTTTTTAGTATGTATTGAAAGGAAAGGAGCGACACACAGCAGCAATTCACCAGAGAGTTCCACTTTATTAGGGAAAGGTGCTGGGTTATATAGGAAGGGGCATGAATTGATTGAGGTGTCACTTCTATGGGGCTGGTGGCTGTTGGCTAGGTGCTGGGATTGGGAGGGGGGCAAGAGGTGATTGGGCTTCAGGTGGCACGGGCGGGAACTAAGGACCCCAGAAGAGAAGCCGGAAGTTTGCCATCTTACTGGTGGGGGCCCTTCATTCCCCCCTTTCTCCTCTATGGGGTTGTGGACGTTTCTTTCTCTCTGGCTGCTTCCTGCTGAATGGGGGCGGAGAAGGGAGTGAGGGCTTGAGGATTGGGAGGAAAGGGTTGATAGGACTCTCTACAGTAAGGACGAGTAGATGTGGAATTCTTCAGGTTGGAAATCAATGAAGGTTCCCTGTAACCATAGGTCGAGGACCTGTTGATTCCAATGGTGCCAAGAGGATATGGGTGTCAGGAGCTAGGCGTCTGTGGCCATTGTTTCCAGGAACAGTTTCCAGTGGAGAGAGGGGTCCATCTCAGTGTGTGGTGAGGAGGTCACGTGAGGGTGAGGGCTCTTCTGTGGCTAGAAGCTGGTAGTTCCTGAGTAAAAGCTGGTTGAAAGCTTGATTAGAGATTTTTCCGACTTGGGATTTGATGAACTTTATTATACAGGGTAAGAAGAGACAGGCGAGAAGAATGATTATTATGGGGCCTGCAATGGGCCAGAGCTAGGTGAGGAGGGGGTTTGTTAGTATTGAAGAGAATGGGTTGGAATTGGAAGCAGAGTGGAGGCTGGAGACAAGGTCAGTGAGTTTGGTGATATCAGTTTCTACAATGCCGGATTCGTTGATGTAATAGCAGCACTCTTCCCGGAGGAAGACGCAGGTGCCGCCCTTCTCGGCTGTAAGCAGATCTAGGGCCCGCCGGTTTTGAAGGGTGACTTTAGCTAGCGAAGTGACCTGTCTTTGGAGAGAGGCTAGGGAATCAGCAGTGGATGTCAGGGCTCTCTCAAGTTTGGCGTTGAGATCTCTAACTGCCCATAGAGAGTGACCCAAGGCTTCTCCCGAAAACCCTGCCCCAATGGCTGAGGTGATCAAAGAGATACCGACCATGATGGGAAGGAAAGCAGCTCTTTTTGTGCGCGAGGGCAAGGCAGGTTGGAGCTCAAGAAATTCTGCCATGCTGTAAAGTGTAAGCTGTGGGATTGGGTGAGGAGAATGCAGGGTGTATTGGAGCTGAGAGGCAGTGAGTTGAAAAGACTGCCATTACACTAAAAGAAGTGTTCCGGTTGCGTAAAAGTCTTAGAGCCGGAGGTAGGGGTGTAGATAGAGAGGCAGTGAAGTGCACTGGAGGGGGGTGGAGTTGGGCCTACACAGTGGTGGATGGTGAGATTATCTGCATGTTCTGGTTCCTATAGGGGTATGTCTGCCAGGGGGCAGAGGGGTTGTCTTTCTGCATGGAAGGAGTAGTTGGAAATATTAAGGGGCACGGCGGCCAGCAGTGGGTGCTGTAGTGATGCACACAAGAAACAATTGGCGGTGTTAAGGGTGTGGTTGAGAAAGATGGTGGTGTCCTGAATGAGCTGTAACGAAGAGTAGGAGAAATGGGAAGAGGGGCGGGGATAAGAAGAAGAGGTGCCATCAAGAGTTTGGATAATGACTTTTTCGGAATGTCTGATATCTGATGCAACTTGAGAGATCTGGGAATGAGAGGTAACATACTTTCGAGAGATATGAAGGGTACTGTGGGGGGTCACGGACTCCCCGTAGTAAACTGAGGCTGTGACTCTGGCAGCCCATCAAGAGTCCCAGGGATCTGGGATTGATAAGGAGAATGAGCCGTTGGGATATTTCATGCAACGGTTGGAGGAGTAATACTGTGGGTACTGGAAGTTACCCATGTAGTGAATGGCGCAAGACCAGTAGGGACATCTCCTGTAGGTGTCTGGCCATCGCCTGCAATAGGCTTGTTCTTGGTCATAGAGGAAGCAGAGGTAGGGAGAATACGGGTAGCTGCTAGTGAACACTTCAGTGGAGGGAGGAAAGTGGAGGTATAAAGGCTCGGAGCAGCCTTTTAGAGGGCAGTCTGGTGTGGCAATGAGAGCAGTAACTTTTGTTTGATGCTGTGTGTAAGTCTGTCTGACTTTGAATCGCCATACAAAGGAGGCTGGGGTGGTGGGGAAGATAATAGGAATGAGGAAAAAAAAGCGAGAGAGCAGTAAAGGAGGAAAAAGTCATGATTCGGGTATGGATGGCAAAGGAGGTGAACGGGATTTTGGAGGAAAGAGGACAGTAAGATCAGGAGTCTGGAGGGAGGGAGAGTCTGTAAACTTTTGTAGGTTAAGAGATCTTTTAGGTGATGTGGGGACAGAATGGTAAGGGGCGCCCTGAATGTCAGTTTATGAGCTTCTTTCTGCAAGAGCTGTCTAGTGGCTAATGCTCGTAGGCAGGGGGCCCATCCCCGAACTGTGGGGTCTAATTGCTTGGAGAGATAAGCTACTGGGGCAAAGGATGGGCCATAATATTGGCCTAGGACTCCTAGAGCTTGACTGGACCTCTCATGAATGTATAATGAGAAGGGTTTCGACAAATCAGAGAGATGGAGAGCTGAAGCTTTCACAAGGGCTTGACGGAGCTTAATGAAGGAGTGTCAGGGTGAGAAGGATAATGGTTTTTCAGGGGGGCCCTTGCTGAGGTCGTATAGGGGTCTTGCCAACAGGGAGAAGTTAGGGATCTACGCTCTAAAATACCCAGCCAGGCCTAGAAAGGAAAGGATTTCTGTCTTGGTTTTGGGAACAGGCAGGTCAGAGAGGAGTCGTTTTCTGTCTAAGATAATGGACTTTCTTTGTTGAGACAGAAGGAATCCAAGGTAAGTGACAGGAGGGGAAGAGATTTGAGCTTTGACGGGGGATACTCGGTAACTTCTGGAAGCTAGAAGGTTAAGTAGGGAGGCAGTGTCAAGTTGAGACTGTTCTCACGAGGGACTGCAGAGTAGAAGATTGTCTGTGTATTGTAATAAGGTGGACTTGGAGTGATCATGATGAAACTGTTTGAGGTCCTGAGCTAGGGCCTGTCTAAAAATATGGGGACTATCTTGGAAGCTTTGTGGCAAAACTGTCTAAGTGAGTTGTTCAGAATGTCTTGTGTATGGGTCCGTCCAGGTGAAGATGAAAAAATCTTGGGAGCAGGGGTCTAGAGGGATAGAAAAATGGGTCCTTGAGATCTGGGACTGAGAAGTGGGATGCTGAGGCAGGGATCTGCGATAAAAGGCTGTATGGATTTGGAACTAAGGGATGGATAGGGACAACGGCTACGTTGATGAGGCGAAGGTCTTGGACGAGGCGGAAAGATCCGTTGGTTTTTTAACAGCTAATATGGGGTATTAAATGGGGAGTGAGTGGGTCTGAGGTAATTTTTGTTTAAGAGATCTTGAATGATGGGTTGGAGGCTTATGAGGGCTGAAGTGGTTAGGGGATATTGGGCCTGACAGATATACTGAGAGGGGTCATGTAATTTGATAGAGGCAGGAGGACATAGAGCCATGGAGGGGCTTGTAATGTCCCAAACTTTGGGATTTACAGGGTATATGAGGGCGGAACCAGAGCTTTCATTGGGTAGATGGGGGTCGTCGGCTATGAGGGCCATCAGAAAGGGAGTACTGGGGGCTGTGGGAGTGGATATAGTTATGGAAACGTGGAGGAGAGAAAGGATGTCCCATCCTAGTAAAGGGATGGGACACTGGGGCATAACCAGGAAGAAGTGGGAGAAAGGTATGGGATTGTCTTGGATTGTGCATAAAAGGCGGGGGGTTTAATGGGAAAATCTGTTTACCTCCTACCCCGACTATAGGAGTAATGGCTGGTGTGGTAGGGCCCCGGTATTCTCGCAAGACTGAGAAGGTGGATCCTGTATCTAGGAGGAAGGAGATGGGGCGACCGTCTACTGTTAAAGTAACCCTGGGCTCCTGTTTGGTGATGGAAATGGTTGGGCGAGAAGCTCCCGGGCTCCGTCAATCTTCTTCTGCTAGCCCCACTACGGCGGGCTTAGGATGGGGGTTGTTCGTCCAGCCTCCCCTTCAGGTGGTTGGGCAATCAGACCCCCAGTGGCCCTTTTTGTGGCATCTGGGACATGGGGTGGTAGGAGATCTGGGGGAGGGGCACACCCTTGACCAATGTCCCTCTTTTCCACACTTGAAACAAGCTCCTGGGGGGGGGGGCCTGTTTGTAGAGGGGTGCCCAGGTTGTGGTTTTATCAGCTGGGCCAACATTTGGAAATTGGCCTGATCAGCCTTTTGTTTACGGTGTTCTTTCTCCTCCTCCCGGTTATGGAAGACTTTAAAGGCCACTGTTAGGATCTCAGTCTGTGGGGTAGCGGGGCCCTGTTCTAACTTTTTGAGTTTAGCTTTAATGTCGGGGTAGCTTTGAGCTAGGAAGTATGTCATAAGGACATGTTTTCCTTCAGGTGTTTCTGGGTCTAGGCTGGTATACTGTAGTAGGGCTTGAGTGAGTCTGTCTAAGAACTCGGAAGGGGTTTCGTCTCTCTTTTGAATTATGTCTTGGAGCTTTTGAAAATTGACTACTTTACGAGCTGCCTTTTTCAGACCTGCTATTAAGCAGGAGGCAAAAATATCTCGAGAGCGGAGACCCATGCGGTGTTATAATTTCAGTGTGGGTCTTGTTCGGGGACAGCAGTGGGGCCAGGGGGATAGGTGGGGTCAGTCATGTGGGTTTTGGTAGAGTGCGTTTGGGCGAAGTCTCAAACTTGTCTACGCTCTTCAGGGAGGAGAGTATTGGCTAGGAGCATGAAAGTGTCATGATGTGTGAGGCTGTAAGACTGGAGGGTCCATTGAAACTTCCTGATGTATGTCATGGGATCAGTGGAAAAGGAACTTAGGCATTTCTCTAGTTGGGCTAAATCTTCTAAGGAGAAAGGGATGTGAACGTGCACGATGCCTTTGGATCTTGCTACTTCCCGGAGCGGGGCGATAATTTTGGGAGGCTCTCAGGACCGAGTCTGAGGGGGACTGAAGGGTTCTGGCTCAGTCTGTGTGGGGAAAACAGGTGATGCGGGCAAAGCCGTGATAATTTTGGGAGGCCCTCGGGACCGAGTCTGAGAGGGCAAAGACAGAGGAGGCTCCTGGAACTTAGTTAGAGGGGGGCTGAAAGGCTCAGGCTCGATCTGCGGGAGGTGGGGAGGTGAGGGGGATGGAGGAGGAGGGGGTGAGGTGGAGGAGGAGATGGTGGTGGAGGGAGGGGAGGAGGGGGAAGGGAGAGGACGGGAGGCTTCTGCAGGGGTGGAGGCAGCGGTGGTGGTAGAGGAAGGGGGAGGGGCTGTTGTAGGAGAAGGGGAAGGGAGAGGACGGGAGGCTTCCACGGGGAAAGAGGCAGCGGCGGCAGCGGTAGAGGAATGGGGAGGGGCTGTTGTAGGAGAAGAAGGGGAAGGGAGAGGACGGGAGGCTTCCGCGGGGAAAGAGGCAGCCATGGCGGTGGAGGGTGGAGGGGTTGTAGGAGGGGGAGGGGCCAAACGGGGAAGCCTGTATGGCGGAGGCTCGTCGGCCGGGTCAAAGGTAATCGAAGAGGGACTGGGAGTGTGGGGAGGGGAGGGAGATGGCTTGCAGGCTAGGAGAACTTGGGAGGGGCGGGTGGGAGGAGGAGGTGGAAAGCTTCGATATAGGGAATCTCCTTCCATTTTTTCAGGAGCTGGCAGTAGTTAAAGAGATCGCGAGTGATGTTAGGATCAAGAGTTCCCCCTGCGGGCCATTGGTTGTTATTGTCTAGGGGGTATGTCGGCCAATCTTGGGAGCAGTATTTACGGAGAAGTTTTGGTTTTATATCAGGCGTCAGGGAGAGGGTAGCCAGATGCTTAGGCAGGCATTCAAGAGGTGAACTTTCAGGGAGGGATGAGGAGGCTCCCATGGCTAAAGGACAGAGAAGGAGACAAACAGGGGAAGACGAACAGAGATCCTCGGACTGGAAACAGACCGCAAGGAGACAAAGGGCGTCCCCAATGATCCTTGGTGGTCTGCGGAAACTCGTATACGAGTCGGAATTTCTTAGGAAGTGTGGGTCGTCACCCAGACTTCCCTAAGAAGGCAGTTTGCCGGAGTCACGAGGTACCTAGCGCTAGGTATTTTTGGCAGACAGAACGGATTTCGGCGGACGGAACAGAAGGAGGAGGGGGGGAAGGGAGCGTTCTCATCCGCAAAGGAGTCACCTCGTTTATGGCTGTTGGAGGGGGGGGCCTGAGAGTCTGCCACAGCCGTGAAGGCCTGAGGCAGGGATTTATGGCTGTCGGAGGAGGGGCCTGAGGGTCCGCCACAGCCGTGAAGGCCTGAGGCGGGGATTTATGGCTGTTGGAGGAGGGGCCTGAGGGTCCGCCGCAGCCATGAAGGCCTGAGGCGGGGAGAGTTCCCTCCTCATCCCTGAGCGTCAGGGCCTTGCCGGACGATCACGGTCAATGGCACTGCGATAGCTTGGAGAAGAATGGCCCACCCCGGGGAAATTTTGCTTAAAAAGTTTCAGCACTGATGGAAGGGACGGTGAATGCGTTTATGACTGTCGGAGGAGGGGCCTGAGCGTCCGCCGCAGCCGTAAAGGCTTGAGGAGGGGATTTATGGCTGTTGGAGGAGGGGCCTGAGGGTCCGCCGCAGCCGTGAAGGCCTGAGGTGGGGAGAGTTCCCTCCTCATCCCCGAGCGTCAGGGCCTTGCCGGATGATCACGGTCAATGGCACTGCGATAGCTCGGAGAAGAGTGGCCCACTCCAGGGAAGTTTTGCTTAAAAAGTTTAAGGCCTGAGGCGGGGGTTTATGGTTTTTGGAGGAGGGGCCTGAGGGTCCGCTGCAGCCGTGAAGGCCTGAGGCAGGGAGAGTTCCCTCCTCATCCCCGAGCGTCAGGGCCTTGTCGGATGATCACGGTCAATGGCGCTGCGATAGCTCGGGGGAGAGTGGCCCACTCCGGGGGGAAAACTTACCTAAAGGCCAGAGAGGAGTGGTGAGTGTGAGGAGCCAGCGCCGGAAAAAGAGGACAAGGGCAAGCTGCTGCTGGTGTCGGGGGGAAGACGGGGCCCAGTTGGGGTGTCCCATCTCCCGGGTTTCGGCACCAATGAAAGGAAAGGAGCGACACACAGCAGCAATTCACCAGAGAGTTCCGCTTTATTAGGGAAAGGTGCTGGGTTATATAGGAAGGGGCATGAATTGATTGAGGTGTCACTTCTATAGGGCTGGTGGCTGTTGGCTAGGTGCTGGGATTGGGAGGGGGGCGAGAGGTGATTGGGCTTCAGGTGGTGCCGGCGGGAACTGAGGACCCCCCGAAGAGAAGCCGGAAGTTTGCCATCTTACTGGTGGGGGCCCTTCATGTATGTTTAAAATTTCCATTTTAAAAAGGTTTAAAAAAATAGAGGACCAAGAAAACTTTCAGAGAGGAAGAGAGTGAGAAAAGGGTCACCAGAAAAGGAATACAAACCAAAATAATATCAAGCTTTTCAATAGCAACAAAAGAAACTGAGAACCAGTGAGGTAAGCCCTTCCAATTCTGGGAGAAAATTACTTATGACCTAAAATTCTGTATTTAGCCAAATTATATCTACCCTAATACTTAATTGATAAAAAAAAAAAAAAAAGCAAGGCTGACCCAGAAAAAGAAAATGGCAGGTAAAAAAACAAGTTCAGACATGCAAGATCACAAAAAACTTAGCTCCCATATATCCTATCTTTAAAAACTACTAGACTATGTACACTATCAAAATAAAGGAGGCATGGAACCTGGGAACAGAGAATCAACCAAGCATAATGAAGAAGTACCCACAACAGCTGTGCCACAGGCCTACAGAGCCATGAGGGGACGGAGGAGGATCCCAGAAGGACGTGGTATTTTCTGAGGACAGACCTTATAAATTTGCCAAATGGACCTACTGCAGAGTAACACTTTCTCTGACCTTAAGTTACTGACTGGTTAACAAATACATATGTAAAAGAATGAGGAAACTATACCTCAAATTCTTTTCTAAGATGTTCCTCTCGTTGAGTGCTAAATTCAAGTTCACTTGTTTGTCGCTGTAAAAGGTCAGAGCAGTTCATATGTTCAGCTTCTAATTTTTCTACTTTCTCATGCATATTTCGTACAGCACTATCTTGTTCCTAGAAAATAATTCAATTTTGCATCAATAAAGTTTATAAACCAACAATGACTAAAATTTATTCTATAGAATACAGAGAGTAACTAAATCTGTGCTTCAATGATAATAATAGGTTAATTTATATTGACAAGAAAATCTCTCATGTAATTGTACATTGATACAAAAATAAAAATATAAAAATAAAATAAAATAAAAAAGAATCTTAGCTATTTTCCAGCAATGTTTCATAATATACATGCATTAAAAATCAGTACTGAAATTTTACAACTGAAAAAAATCTGATTAATACATAATACAATTGAAAATGCATATTACTATAATGTTATGCTAGTTCAATTGATCTCTGAGAGTATTTACATAATGCTGTTGTTCAACTGCCATATATAATGTTTTCCCCTCTCATTAAAATTTTAAAATATTTAGTTAATACAACTGTATATTGTTCCTTTGTGTGATAAGGAATAATTAGCTTGAATGCCTAATAATAACCCTTGAGAGATTTTTATGTGAGCCCATAGAACTTTATGCTTGTAGCTCTTAAAGTTGCATCCACTAGATGGCTGTGTTTCCTCTTCAGTTTTCAAGTTTTCGTATCTTTTCTGTACTACTGAAAGAAAAATAACAACAGGTATCTTGAATTTCTCAATCTCCTTTTCCAACTAAACTCAGAAATCAGAGTTGAGTTTTATGCAAGTTCAAACATAAAGTCAACACACTTACCAAAGCTATTTTTGCCAGTAACTAACCTGGATTCATCATTCTCACTAAAGGTCTTAGACAAAGGCCTCTTTCCCTCCTCTCCTCGCCAGCATAATCTTATTCAGGGATATACACACATATATATTTTTATGCATGGTTCCAAAAATCCCTAGCCACTCAAAAGGTATCAACAGAATCTAAGAAAGAATGTTACAAGCACTAAATACAACTCTCTACAAAAGATGCTAATTAAGAAAGTACCCAGCAGTATAGCCCACAGTCGAGGAATGAAGGATAAAATTTGATTCCTTCTTTCCATATCCCCTCGTTCACAGGATTACTGTTCTATAGCTGACTACACATGAACACTTAAGAATTATTTTCTTTGGATAATGGAAACTTCTCAATATACATAAGTTCATCTACTTACACATTTTCAATCTTTACACTACCATAGGTAAGAACAAAACTGTGCAACAGAGCAAATGTGTGCTGTCACCGCCGCGGCCCACAGAGACAGCAACAGATGGTATTATGAATAGCTTTAAATAATCTATTTCACCATAAGAGTACCTTCACATATGAAAGCACTTTTAAGACTATTCAGCACTATATAAGCATCAGATACTATTATTGTTCTATATGCGATGTAACCCTTTTTCAAGCAGTCAATAGTTTCAATGTTAATTCAAGTTCACTGTTAAATTATAGGCCTACTTGACTAAAATAATCCCCAACTTTAAATCATCCACTTAAAGTACTATGTATACTTTAAAATGAATAAACAGCAATTTACAAGGGTTATCACAAAGTAAACCCAGTAATTTGAAATAAAAACAAAATGAAGTCTATGACCAAAAATGCTTATATCCTAGTTGATGACAATTACTTCAAACAACATTTATTAAAATAAAAGAGAAATTAAAGTATTTAGGAAGTCTCATGAGATATGACTTGTGATTCCCATTCTATTTATAAATGATATAAGACAATGTACAATCATTCCAAACATCACTCCACTAATCAAAGAGCATGAATATCATTCCATGCAAGTATAAACTGAATCTTATTTTTTTTTAAAAGCCAATCGTGGCTTATTATACTGGGCTATTTGCACCAACATCAGTGGACCTTGAGGGTATCATTCTAAGTGAAATAGGTCAGACAAAGAAAGACAAATATTGTATAATCTCACCTACATGTGGAATCTAAATAAACCAAACTCAAACTCACAGAAACAGAAATCAGATTGGTGATTGCCAAAGGCAGGGTGCGGGACAGGGGAAATGCATGAAATGGGTGAAGGTGGTCAAAAGGTACAGACTTACAGTTACAAGATAGTAAATTCTTGGAATGTAATGCACAGCATTATAACTATGGTTAACAATACGGTATTGTACATTTGAAAGTTGCTAAGGGAGTAAATCTTAAAAGTTCTCACTCAAGAAAAAATTTCATTAACGGTGAGGTAATGGACATTAGCTGGACTCACTGTGATCATCACTTTGCAGCACATACATAACCATTATGTTGTACACCTTAAATTTATACAATATTATATGTCAATTGTGTCTCAAAAACTGGGAAGAAAAATGAACTACTATAGCTATGAAATCAAACAGTCTAGCTGCTTTTAATACTGAAAATATTCAGTAAAACCAGATTTCAAATATGAAATGAAAGGTGAGGCTATAGGTCAATCAGATCATAAGCAACAGAGCAGAAAGACAGGAGCACCAGTTAAACAAATTGAATCAATTATCTCCAATCATCTCTGCTTGTTCCTGAACTCCCACTTAAATCAAAATAGAATAAAAATGATTTGTGTAGAAGATGACAGCCAACAAGAAATGTCAAAAGCAGATTTGGAAGAGGAAAAGCAAACAGACAAGTGATACGTGACTTAGGCTTCAGCGGTCTCAACTTTGCTAAATACTTAAAAAAGGAAGAGCCTAGGAGCAAGTTGATACATATCCCCAAAAGATTAGAAATTGGAAGCACCAATGATGCCTGAAGACAAGCCTTGGGGCAGAAATGAATATGGAACACTGTTGGAGGCCTCTATAAGCAACAGTTTGCTGTTTCCTCAGATCACCTCTGCCAGCTCCCTCCTAATAAATGCCCCTCTCTGTCACAGAGGTTACTAACTAGAGAGGCTGACCTAAAGAGGTTTTGAAGTCATGACAACAGATACAACTGAAGGTCTCATTAAAAATTAGGAGATCAGGTGAAATCTGCAGAGTGGGCAGTGAGACCTCATGGCTCCCTTCCTTCAGCTCCCAGAACACTGACTGCTACACTTCAGGTCCAAGCCCCCTAAGAAGGAGACTAGTAGACTCCTTTGGGAGAAACTACCTGTCCAACAGGAGACAGCTACCAAGACCGGCATTTTTAAGTTTCCTCCAAATAAATGGAAGTGGTTTCCTCTCAGCTTTTCAGTGCCTCATCTTTAAATACAACACACAGCCAAGGGACATCAGAGGATCATCAAACACTTGAGGAAAGAATCTCTCTCAGGTGAACCTCAGACAAATGGGGCCGAACACTCCGCAATCAAAGACAGTCAAGGAAGGGGGAAAGAAAATCACCTTCAGAAACAAGTATGACTTCCATCCCCACAGAGTGAAAATAAGATACTACCAACATGAAACAAGAAAAGTACACTATAAAAAGTATAGTCAAAGAACAAGAAAGAGCTCTTGAAAATTAAAAACCCAAAAGCAGAAATGAAAATTCAATAGAAAAGTTGCAGTATAAAATTGAAGAAATATCCCAGAAAATAGAAGAAAAATATAATAAATTAAAGATGTCAACATTATGCCAAATTGACCTATAAATCCAATTTCATTCCAATCAAAATTACAGCAAGCCTTCTTATAGAAGATAACAAGCCAATTCTCAAACTCACATGGAAAATTAAAAGACTAACTAAGAATAACTCTCCTAAATATTAAGAATATGGAAATCCTTTTTCTTTTCTTTTTTAAGAAGTGGAATTGTGGGGTCCTGAGGTGTGTACATTGTCAAGCTGTATTTTCAAATTGGTCTTTTCCAAAGTTGTTGAACTAACTAGCCCTCCCACCAGGAGTACGCATGAGTCTACATTTCTCTGCATCCTTACTAATACTTGGTACTGCCATACTTTAAAATTTTTGCCCATTGGGTAGATGTGTTATGGTATCTATATATATGTATTTTTTTAAGGTATCATTGAAATACAATCTTATGCTCAAGTTTCACATGAGCAACATTATGGTTACTACATTCCCCCTATTACCAAGTCCCCACCATATACGCCATTACAGTCACTGTCCATCAGCATAGTAAGAATGCTATAGAATCACTACTTGTCATCTCTGTGCTATACTGCCTTCTCCATGCCCCCCTCCATATTATGTGTGTAAATCATAATGCCCCTTAATCACCTTATCCCTCCCTTCCCCACCCATCCTCCCAGTTCCTTTCCCTTTGGTAACTGTTAGTCCATTCTTGGGTTCTGTGAGTCTGCTGCTGTTTTGTTCCTTCAGTTTTTGCTTTGTTGTTGTTATGCTCCACAGATGAATGAAATCATTTGGTACTTGTCTTTCTCCACCTGACTTATTTCACTGAGCATAATACCTTCTAGCTCCATCCATGTTGTTGCAAATGGTAAGATTTGTTTTCTTCTTATGACTTAATAATATTTCATTTTGTATATGTACCACATCTTCTTTATCCATTCATCTACTGATGGACACTTAGGTTGCTTCCATATCTTGGCTATTGTAAATACTGCTGTGATAAACATAGGGGTGCATCTGTCTTTTAAATCTGAGTACTTATATTCTTAGGATAAATTCCTAGGAGTGGGAATACATAAATTCTTATGAAAGAATGAAAGATAATGAAAACCAGATACAAAAATATTAAGAATATGGAGAGGGGAACTGCCCTGCTGGATATCAAAACCTATTTGAAAGCCAAGTTAAACAAAACAATTTTGCTTTGAATCAGAGGTAGACAAATACATAAGTGAAACAGAACAGAGTGCCCAGGAACCAAACCTTAGATATAAAGGAACTGAGTATATGAGAAAGATGACATTATAAATCTAAAGTTGAATAACTAGTACAGGGACATTTGGTGATCCACTTAGAGAAAATGAAATTAAATCTCATCTCATGCTGTATGTAGAAAAAAAAATATATTCTCTTTATGACTTTAAGTTATATAAGACACAAAAAACACTATCAATAAAGGACTGACAGGGGGGTGGAGCCAAGATGGCGGCGTGAGTAGAGCAGTGGAAATCTCCTCCCAAAACCAGATATATTTTTGAAAATACCAAAGACAACTCTTCCTAAAATAAAGGACTGATAAAGTCAACTACATTAAAATCTAAAACTGTGTATCACACACAAATGTACATTTTTTCATGTCTCCACAAAGAGGAAAAAGATATTTGCCACTGGAATAGAAATAACAGAAGGTTAGTAAGCAAATAAATTAAAAGCTCATATAGTCAATAAAAATATACAAAAAATCCCAAGGGAGAAAACATAAACTGGCAGTTCACAAAAGAAGAAATATGAATGGCCAATAAATAATGTTTCAAAATACAAATGTACTCATTGTCAGGGAAATAGAAACTTAAACAAGTACAAGACACAATTTCACACACATCCTATTGCAAAGGAAATTAAATATGAAAAATGCTAAGTATTCAAGAGACTGTAAGGGAAAAGAAACTCTTCTCTTAAATTGGTACAACCACTTGGGAGAACAATTTGTAAAGAACTTAAACCTCAATCAATCCAATAATAGATAAATTAATTATTATACATGCATTGGATAAAATATTATATAGAAGTATACTGAAAGAACCAGAGCTAGTTTAAGTAGTATAATTCTCAAAAACACAAGTGAGAAAGATAAATTAGACAAAGATTCATACTGAATGGTTCTCTATGTATATCCTTAAAACACACAAAATACTAAAACAATATAATGTACTATCAGCCTATACAGAAAATTAAACACCAATTTCATTATGATTATCTTTTGGGAATGAGGTGGTGATGGAATGGTGAAATGCTTCAGAATAGTCAGTTGTCAATGATAAACAATTTATTGTTTGTTGTTCATTCTGAAGCAACTATGCCAAACACTCCCTGTTACTTTTTTGTGTATTCAAATACAAATATTTTTATTTTATAGTTTTATAAATATAACTCAATTCTGGGGCTTATCATAGCATACAAGAAAATTTCAGAAGAACTATATCTCACCAAGCTTAATTTGCCTCCTCCAAACTAAATTTTTTTAATTTTTGTCATATAATTTATTTCTAATCAAACTAAAAGCTACCTGGATCCTTACTGTGGTAAAAGTGGTGTGGTGTTGGTAACAAGTAAAATTGTATTAAGGAATTGGAAATTGAGAAAGTTTTTCTTTTTTCCACCAGAGGGAGATATTGAACTAAAAATATTTTAGCCCCCCAAAATATAATTCTTTATATGTATTCATATAAACATTTCTCAGACTCCAAAATGTGGTTTCAAAGTTGAATAAATACAGATGTTTAAAGTGTATCAGAGCTAAAGTACTCCTCCTTCCTAACTTACGAAATCCATCAATACAGCTAGTTACAACCTTAATCTACTACATGGTTATCTCCTGAAAGAGCCAAAACAAGCTCCTCCTCTATAAATCCTCAAGGCAGAACAATTCTACAATCAAAAAGTGTTTGCAGTTGTACAAACTGGTACTAACCATATGTAATACCTATCACAATTATAAATCCATAAGCTCACAGACCAAGCAATTACATTTCTAGACATTTATACAGCTGAATCACTTGCATGACAGCTCAAAGATATGAGCAAAAATGTTAGTGAATCATTTTTAATTAGAAGAAAAAAACTTTGAAGAAAATAAAATGTCTGCCAATAAGGGATTCTTAAAATATATTATAACTTCCACGTGACAGAAAACCATGCAAATACTACAAGAGTAATGTAAGGACATAAAAAAATGAATACCAAATATTACTGAAATATAATTTCATTTATTTAAATACAGTAACATATGTTACTCCTTAGATGAGGAGTGGGATTGGAGGGTAAGACCCTCACTTTCTGCTTTTAAAATTCCCTTAATTAGAGGACTTTTACAATGAGCACAATATATAGTAACTGTATAAACTAAATATTAAGATATTTCCTGTTTGGAAGCAGGCAGTACTAGGGCCAGAATCACTTTCTATTCCCTATGCTTACACAGGGCATCAGTAGATAGTTAACCAGGAAACTACAAAGAAATGCTCTTTGCTGCCCTAGATCATTTGAGGCCAACTTCTGAAATACTTCCGTGTAACTTCCTCCAAGCTGTCCCTAGATCACAACTGTGCTTACCGGCTCAGTGTCTGACAGTTTGCACCCAACCCTCAGCCTACTAATGCTTAAACCTGGTCTGATCCCTTCCTTGACTGCCTCCACACTCCTGGTGCTCTTTCTCTAGTTTATGTATTATTTTCAATCTATCTTTCCCATGTTCTTCACTATCACAAACTCTCTCACTCCTTCATCAACAGATACACAAACCAAATTTAGTCAATGAATAAGGAAAGGATCATTTTATTCCCTGGTTGTGTTACAGAATTTTGTAAATGAAATAAATACAAAATATATATATACGTTCACCTTCTAAGTGCTTCCAATTCAACTGATAAATTATACATTGAAATGAACAGGAAAAGTGACAAAAGAAAGTCACAATGTTTTAAAAACAGCTCCCTGTATGTCCCACACTGCCGATAATGGAAAACCTTAGGGCAAACGAGCATCCTCAAAGTTCACATCACTATTGCAGGAACAAAGAAAAAAAATAACTGAATAAAAAAAAAGCAAATGGTCATTTCACATTAAAAATTTAAAAGAATGGAGATTAAAAAAACAAAATGATATATTTTTTTCAAAAAAATACTTTGTTCTAAAACTACCACAGCTTTGATTTGTTTTGAAATTTCAAACAATGCTAAAAAAAGGCATGGAATTTTTATGTTTATCAAAGAATGTTATTATGCATTTTTTACAAAATGAGAAATACTTTCTTAAAATGAGGTAACTCCACTAGATTTCCCATTAACATTCCAGAGAAGTAAACCTCTGTTTAGTGAGAAAGAAAAGAGACAAGGCATAAAATTAAGATTTTTCTCTTTATAATGGCTTTGAATTCTAAAGCCCAGATGAGAGAAACATATACCAATTTTGTCTGTTAAAGATGGGGTTTCACTTGGAAGGTTTTTTAAAACATTTTAAAAACTGAATTCCCTCAGAGAGCTACACAGAGAACACTCTATGATCCTAACACCCAATTATAAGATGGAAACCTAAATCCATCAGCAGCCAAGACAGAGAAAAGAATTTCAATCTATCTCTCAGGCTGTTTAAAAAAATACTTTTTCATATATAAATAGTTTCTTAAACTTGCTTATAAAAGGAAAAGCAATTTTCTTTTGTTAATATGAAAAGAAATTGAGTGAGAGAGCTCTGAACATTTTAGTTATATAATACAATTTATCTTACAAAAGGTGGTAGTGACTAAGGTGTGTATTTCCCTATTCTTCCCTACACATAATAATAAAATGATGCAGAATTTCTATTTCTTTTAATAGTTCATAATATAAAGTCTAGTATAACTGCATATATTTCATCTGAGATTTCTAGGAATGGCTAGGAAACTGCATCAAAATCACATCACAGGTCATTGAATTATAGTTTATAAGCTTCAGGCTTCTAACTGGTGGCAGTGGAGATTTCTGAGTTTACAAATGAAGGGGTATTTTCATTTACTTAAGAAAATGCTTCTTTGTTCCAGGTAGCCTTTGAGAGAGTTGCCAGCAACAGTGCAAATGTCATCTACTCTGTTCCCCCAATTTGGGAGAATTCCCCCAATTCTCCCAGGTAGTTAATCAATTTTTCTTTTATGGTCCCACAGCATTTTGTACAAAATTTTATTATATTATAATATATTTTCTCCCTAGAACAGAAATCACACTTTAACCAACTTTTTGTCCTCAGTACCCACAGCTGGAATTCAGTAAGTACTTAGGGAATGAAGAAGGAATGAGAGAACTAACCACACAAATCATAGACTCTAATACCAAGAAGTCTAAGAAGAGATTGTAATGTCTTTCCAAATTCTAAGAGGGAGTGGCTGGGAAGAAAAGCATTGCCCAAAGACAAAAGGTTTGGGAAAGCTGTGATTTTTATTGGTATTCTGAATACTGAACACATACAACAAATTCAGTATTTCCCTGTGTTCAGCCGGCCAGGTTTCACTCTTAAAAAAAATCAGGTGCCTCCTACACTCTTCAGGTTTTCAGCCATTTTGTCTTGGAGATCTATTTCTTACACAGAGCTACTCCAAAATACATTTTGGGTGGGATTTTTCATTCTGCAAAGAATGAGCATCTTTGACACCTATATGAGGACTACATTTCAGTTTGTCTTTTTGTGTTGGAAAAATGTCTTATCACAAAATAATAAAAGAAATGATAGAAATTCATTTGAAATTTTTAGTTGGTTAGGAATAAAAAAGTTTGAATTTCTCCAATCTCTCCTTCAAAATAATTGACATATAAACTTGAAAGATGCAAAGTATGCTGGAGTGAGAATCTGGAGACTGTGATGTTTTCCCACAATAATCACTCAGTCTGTCACCAGAGTGAATCATAATCTCCATCTATTCATCTATAATGGGGATTAGACTCAATCAATGCCTTTCAAACTGAACTACTTGAAGCCTTGGGGATTCTATCTGTTGGGGAGCAAGGGATTAGCACATGAGTAAGAATCTGTACTTCTTAAAAATAGTTCAAAAATCACTTTACTATATGATTTATAACCATCCTTTGATATCTAAAATTCAGTTGTTCTATTTCTTTATTCTGTTAAAAACTGCTAACAGTCTCATATTTTAAATTGGAAAAATAAAACACCACGTGGGTGCGTGACCTTCTCAAAATCACATAATTTTTGCAATGGAAGTTCTGATTCTAACTATCTGTGGGTAACAGTTGCCCATATTGTCATGTAACTACAAATGAAACATGGCCTTCAGAGATCAAAGACTGGGACTTATTTTTGCCTTGCGTAAACTAGTCAAATATTGCACTGATGTAATATTTTAATATCATAAGCATTAAAAAGACATATTTAAGGAGCCGAATTATTTTTAAAATACCTGCACTATGAATTGTAACTCTCTTCTTTCAGATTCCCATTGTTCTGCTTGTAATCTAAACTCCTCCAATGCTGTCTCTCTGATATGAGACTCCATCTCATTCTTCTCTTGCTGATGTTTTACCAAGGCTTCCTTTATACAAATAAAATCTTGCTTTACTATTGCATTCATAAAAGTTATATTTCTTCCTTCCTCCCCAGTTTAAGTGTAACAAAGGGCTCTCCTTACCTACAGACCTAAAACTCATTATTAACTTATGTTAAAAAATCATTAATAGAAATATTGTATTTTAACTACATAATGTAGATCTGAGTAAGGAATTATGGTTACCCACTTAAGAAACATATATATACATATATTTAACCCAATTTTTCTAAAAAAATTAACTTCAGAGATTTGAACAAAATGCATTATAAGGAGACAAAGTAGATCATACATAATCTATATGTAAAGTATGCATGTAAAATATGGAAAACTCTAGTTACCTGTGAACAAACTGGATCATCCCTGATAATTTATATGTCAATCTGACAAAAAATAATGTATTTACAAAAGGGGAGAAGGAAGGAATTTTGTGTAACAAATCAAGTTAAGTAAACTAGAATGTCAAAAAAAAATTTTTTTTAAGGCTTGGATTGTTAACTAATTTCTAGTTCTGTAGATAATATCTGCAAGAGGCTTTTTGGGGGGAAGGGGAGTTCCTAGTTACACTACATTTACAAGATCTAATTTTTAAAATACAACTTTTAAAAATATAAAAGGCAGCTTTTCTGAGAAGCCCAAATCTCTAACCTACAGAGTTTAAAACAAAGCCCGCATTAACACAAGGAGAAAGATTCCATGGCTTACAGGAGAGAGGGAAAGCTTCCAGAAGTGTAGATCTGCATAATAAAGACTGCCTTCAAGGAGAGCCTTGAGGCTTTTCCCCTTAGGGCTAGTGACGCCTATTCAATTCCAAAGGTACCCATCCAGATCAGTTCAACGCAAATAGCATTAAATAAATGCAGAATTCTCCTACCCAGTAGCTGATCAAGATGACATCAAGGTCTTATACCTTGAGGAGCAGGCAGATTGACGTATGGAATGCTGCCACCATCAACCCTTCTTTCCCAGAGCTCCAAGACATTCTAGATGGGAAAGTTATAAAGGGCCACCCAGGGACTAGTTGACACCTAAACTTTCCCCATTAAAATACTAATACAGCCCTTGAACTTGCCTGGCACTGGTCTACTGTCTAGGAATATAACAATAAATAGAATGTACAAATAGTGACAACCGACATGGAAAAAATCAGAAGTGGATCTGCTGACAATGTCAGGGAACCCTTGTACTGAAACTATTACATTTAGTAAATGCTTCTGTAAAATTATTTTTTAGTGAAGACTTATTTCCAGAATTCTGAAAAGCTATTTACATCAGTGATAAATGTAGAGCATTTTTATCACATATTTTTCAGTTTAAACTAGTACTTCAAAAAAGGACAAATGTAAACATTCAAAATTTATATTTTAAGTGCTGATACCTTCAATATTAAACCACACTTTTACTCGAGAATAAAAATGAAAAAAAATGGGAGAATAAATAGCTCACAATAATTTCAGTAAAAGATCATCAAATATTTCATTCATCATGTCTATAGAGGCTATGCCCTACATACATAGATAATGATGTTTACATCAAATATGTAAATACCTTTCTACATATATTGTATATTCAGACAAAATCAAGGGCCTACATTTCTAAAATTCCAAATTCTCATGCTGCTGTAGGTTCTTACCTTCTCACAATATGCTTATATAAGTGGGCTTTTTTTCCATTTTGATCAGAGATCTCAAACTGCTTTTCACAAAAGAAACAGCATATATATTAATATATTGATAAAGCATATTACAAAAGAGACCTGCAAAAATGTTCCTAAAAAGGAAAGAAGAGAGAGTGGGGGGAGGAAGGGAGGAAGCCAGATTTTCTTGCTTTCTGGTAGTTTTTTTCTTTCCAAGGATACCTTCAAATAACTTATAACACATTTCAATTAATATTATATATAGCATAATTACTCTATAAAATAAGTTTACCTGTAGAATTTTTTCTAGTCTGCTTTTTTCTTTCATAAGTAAATCATATTCTCGATTGCAATTTTGAATTATATTGTCTCTTCCCTCCAAATCACATTCAAATCTTCTGCATTCTTCTTTCCATTTCTGTTGGGAAGTCTGGAATGCTTTCTCAATCTCATTTGTCTTTCCTTGAAGTTCTATATTCTGAGCTATTAAAAATATAAAAGAATAATAGGTATATTTCCAACCACAAATTAAATCTCTAGGAGGTCAGAAACCTAGGCTTTGGAGCTGATACCATTTACAGCATGGTCTTAGGATAAAACATTTAGCCACCTCACACCAGTAAACTCTTGAAAAGCTCACTGTTCCAGAACCAATCTATTCTACAATTTCTCAATCCCTTCTTCCCCTCCAGAGAAAGGTGATTTGGCCATGAAATGGTCTGACATATTCTTAAGGCGTGCCCACTTTTAGATGCACCTCTAGTACCAGCTGCAACTCTACTGCTTTTTATCCTATTCAGGAAAATGAATCAATTTTTTTAAATTAAAAACTGTAACATATAGGGAGACTTTAAAAGACTTGATAGTTACAAATTTTGATATTTGACTATTGGTAATAAATTACTTGTGATACGTCTTACACATGAGCCTGTCACAAAATTGAGGTTGGAGACCATGGCTCCAACCCTTAGAACTACAGTTACTTAATCCCCCAAAGTTAGGTGAAACTCACCTCTCATCCTAGTATTATCTCAACTATAACCAACATCTCTCAACTCACTGCAGCTACTGCTCTGTTTCTGCATCTTTTCTAGATCCAGGTCTGGCTTCATCACTTGTCACCTGATTAAACCTTTCTGCCTCTAGCCCTCAGTGGAAATAAAATGCATCTTAGTTAAACTGTTGTGAAGATAAAATGAGGAAATATGCCCGAACACACTTATTGAAAAAAATTCCAGTTAGTAGTATTATTTGTACATTATATTTGTTTTTTGAATAGATTATATATTCAAAAGGTTCAAAATTCAAAGGTATAAAAGATACAGAAAGTCTCCCTTCCATCCAGTTACTATTCACAAGACATTGTTCCTGGCCTAGCACCCTGTACTGCAGGTTAGGAAACTTGAGGCCACTTTGATTCCCATTCCTTTGCACATGGCCTTTTTTGTTATTGATGTCCCTTTCCTTTCTCCTTTCCTTTCCTTTTTTCTTTTCTTTTCTCTTTCAAAGCTTTAGGATCTTCTCTTTGTCTCTATTTTTCTGAGATCTCATAATGCTCTGCCTTCACATGGGTCTAGTTCTTTCCATAGTGGTAAGTATCCAATGGACCTTTAAACCTTTGGTTCTGAGATGTATTCTTAAATTATTTCACTGATGATTTATCCTTCTCTGTTTTCTCACTTATCTCTTTCTGTATTAACTATTATCAGAATGATCCTCAAATTTCTTGCGTTTACTCTCCTATTTTTCCACCCATTTTTTTTTTTTACTCTAATTTCTGGGATTTAGAATTTATTTTAATTTCCTATCTTTGTCTTCCAATGTTTCCACTGACATTTTTCATGCCTGATTTCACATTTGTAATTCCAAGGCCTTTCTTTTTTATAGCACTGGCTATGGCATTAGGACAGAATATACTCCCTTTCAGCTCTGAGGATATTAGCACTACTTATTTGTTAAATCTTCCTACAGAGTTTTTGATTTTTCCAAATTAATTTTTTCTCTCCATTTTAGAGGTTTTCCCCAAGTATCTGGTAATTCCTGGTTGTCTACTCTCAGTTAAGAATAACTGTAAGGGTGACACACCATTTTTACACCCATATACCCACCACCAAGATTCTGAGCTTGAAGGTAAAGTTTGACAACTATGGTCTTCACTGGAAGAGGATCTGGCTGGGCCATTTATTAGGAAACCCCACATCAGTATCATTAGGTTTTTCCTCTTGACTTGGTTGGGTGACCCACAGAAGAGTCTTCTAAGTTCCCACATTCATACGGTGCTAGCTTTTTGGGAAGCCTAGAAAAAGGAAGCTGGAAGGAATATTTCCTCAATATTCAGCAGTGGGTAGGCTGTCTTCCTGTTTTTGCCAGTATTATATCACTTCCAGAGATTGAGCCTCTAGACTCCCACTAAGAAGTGGGAGCACTCCCAGAGGAGCATGCTTTTCGGAGGGGATCTAAGAACCCAAGTCCTCTACAGCAAGAAGCTTTCATCTCTCTTTATTTTACCCACTATTGCTATTCCATTTCCTAATTTCAAAGGTATCTGTCGCTTTAATTCGTAAGCCTTTTAACTATCTAACAAGCTGTCTGCCAGCTTTCCCCACTTCTGGTTTAGGATTCTAACATCTCAGAGGTCTGCTAAATTAGTTATCCCTCATCCATTTGCTTTCCAGCTTTCAAAATTTTCTCTCTTGTCATGTCTCTTATTCTCTCAGTTGCCATGGGATTATCTTTTAATATCCCATAATTTCTTATTTTGTTTTTAACTCTGCTCTCCACATTCTTTCATAGAAATTTTCAAAAAATACAGTAAGTTGAAAGTATTATATGGTGAATACCCAAAAACCCAGATTAGACTCTTTGATTGTTAACATTTTACTATATTTGCTTCAGCACACATTTATCCATCCATCTATCCATGCATTCATTCATTTATCCATTCATCAGATTACTATACTTTTTTATGTACTTCAAAGCAAGTTGCAAATATAAGTACATTTCATTTCACTCCTAAATAATTCAATATTCATATCATTAACTAAAATTTATGGAAGTTTTACTTTATTGCATATAAAATTTACAAATAGTGAAATGCACAAATCTTAAGTGCACCACTCAAAGAGATTTGACAAATACACTCATGCAACCAAAACCCCTATTAAAATGTAGAACATGTTCTTCAATCTAAAAGATTTCCTCAAACCTTTTCTCAGTTAACCTACACTGCCAACCCATCCCAGAGGTAACCACTGTTCTGATTTTTTTTTTACCAACAATAGGTATTTTCATCTAGAACTTCATATAAATGGAACCATGAATCATACAGTATGTGCTCTTCTATGCAAAGTTTCACTCAGCATATTTTTGAGATTCATTCATGTTACTGCATGTATCAGTAGCTGGTTCATTTTTATTGCTGAGTAGTATGTCACTGTATAAATATATATAAACTGTTACTTCTTTCTCTTGTAAATGGACATTTGGGGTTTTTTCTAACTCTGGGCTGTCATGAATAGAGCTATTATGAAAATTCTTATACAAGTTTTTTTGTGGGCAAATGTTTCTCAGGGGGTAATAATAAAGAGTGAAACTGTTAAGTCATAGGTGATATATGTATGTTTATTATCAAAGAAATTGCCGGGGGTTTTTTCCAAGAGCATTTCTCTGGTGACAAGGGAGGTTAAGCATTTTTCATATGATTAAGGGCCATTCTTTTATCTTCTTCCGTAAGGTTTCTGTTGAAATCTTTTACCTTTGCACAAATAACTTCCCATCTTTCCTGGACTTCAATTTCTTCACAATTATATGAAAGTTACTAACTTGTATATCTAGTGCCTTTCAATTCTTGTAATCCTAAATTTCAGGTAGTGGTGTAATTACTTAATGTCAGAGGTAATCAAAAATACTTCTGACAAATGGAAATAACCCAAGACAACTGGCCAAGACTAGGAACCATAACCTTACAATAATTATAACAATATTTGTTTAGCCCCACATGGTTAACAAAGCACTTTCATTTTCTTATTTCATCCTTAAAACAGCCTAGGTTCAGATATCACTAAGTGGTAGCACCAGGACCTAAATCTAAATCTTCGGAATTCACGTTCAGTGTTCTCTTAATTAAAACTTGCTGTGCACAAGAGTGTTCATAACAACATTATTCTTAATAACCAAAAACTGAACACAACCCAAATATCCATCAATAGAAATGGATAAATATAAGTGTGGTAGATAATATATAGTATATATAATATTCACTCAATATATATTTCATGTTCACTCAATATAATAGTAAATGTCAACATAAAGTTTATACAACAATATAGATAAACTCACAAACACAGTGTTGAAGGAAAGAAACCAGATACAAAAGAGTATATATACTATGTGATTCCATTTATGTAAAGTACAAGAAAAAGACAAAATTAACTCTCACTATTAAAAAGCAGGATAGTAGTTATCCATGTTAAAGGACTCACTGAATGGAATTTTCCATTCTATGATCTGGGAGCTTGTTATGAGTTATGCACTTATCTGGGCACATTTCTTCATATATTCGAAACATAAAGATTTTTAAATGTCCATATGCTGTACAGGAATAGGTTTTGGGGACTGAGCCCACTGACTTTTCTTTTCTAGGCACACACTCTACCTTGTGGTTCCTAAACCTAGTGACTCAGCAGAATCACCTGCAGTGCTTCAACATATAAATTCTCATTCTGACTACATTTAATAAGAGGCCTGTGAATTTTTTATTAATCCCTATGTGGTTCTACCAGTTATCCCTGGAACAAGTACTCTAAAAAGTAATTAAAAGAATTCTGAACCCCTTTTCCATACATGCACAACATTAAAAAAGTTAGTGTAAAGTAGATGAATGTTCACATAAAAAAAACTTTACAGTGGGTGGGGAGGGAGGGAGAAGGGGATTGAGGGGTATTATGTTTAGTACACATGGTGTGGGGATCACGGGGAGAACAATGTAGCACAGAGAAGGCAAATAGTGGATCTGTGGCATCTTGCTGCACTAATGGACAGTGACTACATTGGGGTATGGGTGGGGACGTGATAATATGGGTAAATGTAGAAACCACATTGTTTTTTCATGTGAAACCTTCATAAGAGTGTATATCAATCATACCTTAATAAAAAAAATTTTTTAAACATTAAAAATGAAAAAAAAAAAGCAAACTTTACATACACCCAACAAAGTGTGTCCGTTAAAAGCCAAAGAATCAAAACCCCACCTCTGACCCCAGATGGAATGTATACACAACAGTGAGCAATGACATACGAGGAGGTCACAACCATAAACATGGGAAGAAATGGAAAGAGTCTCACCACAGAGTTCTTCTCGGATCCTGTGTGCCTCTGCTAATCTTTCTTCAGCAGCCCGTCTTCCAAGACCAGCTTCCTTTCTAGCAACAGCCAGGTCATACTCCAGACTTTGTCGAAAGGCTTCTCCTTTTTCAACTTCAGATCGTAGCTTGGCAATCTGGCTCTCACAGCTTGCCAGCTAAAAACAGATTTCTGACATCATGAAGCAATATTAAAATATGTCTCTAAGATTATGAGATCATGAACCCAAACATCTCGATTTCTTTAACAAATCTGCTTTTTATAATATTTATAAGATAAGAATTCATTCGTAAGTTTATGCTTCCTAAAATACTGGGAAGGAAGCACTAGCATTAATCACCAAATGATACTCATCAATTTTCTTTAGAGAACTAAGATGAAAACAAAAAAAAATTCTTACATTTGAAAAAAATGGAAAAAAAATTCTTACATGAACTGCTCATAAAAATAAAATTACAAATTTTAATCAGAAATAGTCATACATAAGAAATGAAAAAAATGCATAACATGTAGTCAGCACTTAAAAATTCATTCTCTCCTCCCATCTTATTCCCTAAATGAAATCAAAAAGCAAGTTGCATAAAGTAGTTTAGTAAATATTGTCTATTACTTATCTTGATTATGACATTATTGATAAAGCATAACATAATAAAGGTGACAATTTTGCAGGGATTTTAATGAACTAATATCTAATTTATCTAATATCTAGATAATTAGATATCTATTAACTAGATCTAATTTATCTAATATTCTATGAGTAGCAGTGACAGAAGATAAGTCATAGAATTCGAACTTGATAATTTATAAAGTTCATTCATTCCCACTCTAAAATTATATGATCTAATCAATGGTTCATTTAACAATATTAAACACTTGCTATGTGTCATGTATAGTGAAAGATATCAAAACAAACATTATAGAGCTCCTGATCTAAGTAATAAAATGCTATAGAAAAGCATACGAGGTAAGTTTTATAAAACAGTAAAGTTGTTACAATAGTTCAAAGAAGAGCAAAATTATTTATCACTGGTAGGAGAGAAAGAGATGGTGGATGAAGGAAAATGCTAGAAATATATCATGTAGGAGAGCACTGAGCTACTATACCAGGCTAGAAATTGATGGTCCAATTATCAAATGAGAAAAGAAAAAATAATTTCTGAAGAGCAACATCAGAAATTACCATAAGTAGCTGTTAATATGTAGAGTACAGAGAAGTTATACTGTTTTTCAAATATAAAGAGAATAATTTTCATTTTTAAAAATTTTACAAAAGTAAACATCTTCAAAACACTTATACTTAGAAAATAAGAATTTACAAATGTTTTAATGAAGAAAAAAATCATAGAACTTAAGTTACATATTCAAGATAATTTTGTTTGTTTCAGAATCACTCCATCCCTTCCAGCCCAGTCTTTTCTTCCCTATGAGAATAAACTTGTTACCACATGGGCATTCCCAACTGTGTGCGTCATTTACCTGTTTACCCTCAGGTCTGCTTCCTATCTTGCTCCAGCTCTGCTCTGGATTGTAGGAACTGTATTTCCCAGGCTCCTTGACAACTGGCTTCTCAGTAGTCAAAAGTTTGGCCAAAAAAAGGCACTTGTGGTATACTTGAGAGCAAGAGAAGAGAAGCCAGGGTATTTCTCCCACTCTAGACCTAACTCAAGGCAGCATCTCTGTCTTCCCTATGGCTACAGATGCTTCTGGATAATCCATCCCTCCACGAGCCTTGCTCTCTTTCAAACAGTTCTGGCTTTTGTCAACCTTAGGAGTGGAAGTAGCATTCTAAACGTTGTGACCCTCTGGGTTGCCATAACATCCCCTATTTGTCTTTTCAGCTCTTCTAGTACCTCTGAAATCAATTCCCTCTACTAATGTCCCTTTGTTGAAAGACTTAAGAGTGAAAGACCTAGATCACAATTGTTTAAATTATCATGTGCAGTTGTTTAGAATAGTGTCAGCTGAGGACAAGACTTTGGAAATTAAGTTGCACTTGACTATTACAGAAGCACCATTTACACAAGACCCGTAGAGTGGGAAGACGAAGTCTGACTATGCTAGAGAATTTATAAAAACCAAGTGATAATCTTAGGGCCTTAGGATCTCAGCTCAAAACAGACAGAAAACCAGAGAGTTTCTGTGTTGACTTTAAGAGTCTCTTATTTCTTATGAGGACTGCATAATTACAGAACAAGTTGAATGAATGGCCTCACCAAGTTTCTAATGTTAAGATGATATGTATCATTTGGGCAATAAGTAGGAAGGAAGGAGATGGAATGAGGATTTGGAATTAGACAAACTTCCAAACTGTAAAGTCCCCAAGCCCTCCTAAACACATCTCTTACCAACAAAAGCAGCTTCTCCTCCCTGTCTGAGGTAATTCCCCATTCCTTAATAAAAGATTTAGTAATGGCCATCCCTGAAGCAATGTCTTACATTTATTTGCAAGACCCACCTCCACCACACATTGTCACCATAAACTCAGATCTCAGTATGCCATAGGAGGAGAAATGCACTTTCTGCTCCAGGAGAAAATAACATACAGCAAAAGAAATGCAAGACCTTGCTAATCTTGTATTAGGAACCTGCAAAACATATTTAGAACTGGTTTGGATTTAATCAGTTAGCTCTAACAGTTTGCTTGGATGAGTAATGAATTAAGTTGCATTCAACATCAGCCTACAATCACTTAATAAGGTCAAAATGCTAGTACTTTCCTGACATAAAATGGAGATTTTAAGGAGGTAGAAATGGTTTATAAACCTCCCCTTCCCCCAACTGCATCCTCTTTGAGAACCCAAACGGCATTCTTTTCCTAATTAAAATGCTACAAAATACACTGGAGTAGACAGCACAAGCTTGGAAAGCTCTGGTGGCTAACATCTACATGCCAGAGATAATAGTAGAGGGTGGAGATAATGGTGGGACATGTCACAATTGAGATGCACTCCCCCATTTCTATCAAAATATGAGTTCCAGAGTAGCAAGCCAAGTGGTGGCAAGGTGAGCACAGTTACTATAATGGGCAGCAGGAGTACAGTAGCAATTATAGCATTTGGCCTCCAGGTAATTGCAGGGATATGTAATTGATCAGGGTGTACATAGGAATTAAAAAGATGGGCAGCCTTCTAAAGCAGCAATGGCCAATAGATATACAATGCAAGTCTCATGTGTAATTTTAAATATTCTAGTAGGAATATTTTAAAAAGTAAAAGTAAACATGTGAAATTAATTTTAAAATAACTTATCTAACTGAATAATATCCAACATTATCTCTATTTCAACATATAATCAATATGAAAAATTATTAGTGAGATATTTTATATTCTTTGTTGTACTAAGTTTATGAAATCCAGCATTTAACATTTATAGAACATCTAATTCAGACTTGTCACATTTCAAGGTTAAAAGACATGTGACAAGTGGTCACCATATTGGAAAAGCTCTTCTGAAGCATTATTTGATCTAAACAAAGGAAAAACAAAAAAAGCTAAGTCTACTGGGCAGAATCATGACTTGAGCCTCCAAAATATGGACTCATACCGTTCCATCAGTTTCCAGACACCTTTACTAAAGCCCCTTGTGACAGAACTGCCACAAGAATACACTGTAACTCTTCCCACAAGCCCTTCCCAATGAGCAAGGTAGGAGCTTTGAACTGGAGACTGATATGTACTGTGTCTCCCCTACACAGATCCAGGAAATAAAGGGTGAAAGTGGGAGTGGCCTCTCTCTAATAACCTAGCCTCTAATAACTCACTTGAGTTTTTCCCTCTTTGAAACTTTGGGCTTTGATCTTTTAAAGAGATCTTAATTCCCAAAGACTGAATACTTCCACAAGGTGACTGATTCATTTTGATACATGCTACGACATGGATGAACCTTGAAAACATTATGCCAAGTAAAATAAGCCAGACACAAAAGAACAAATATCGTATGGTACCACTTACATGAAGTATCCATCTAGAATATACAAATTCACAAAAACAGAAAGTAGATTAGAGGTTACCAGGGGCTGGGAGGAGGCAGAGCTGAGGAGTTATTGTTTAACGGGTACACATTTCTGTGGATAAAAAATTTTGAAAGTAGATACTAGTGATAGTTGCACTATGAATATAAGTAAAGTCACTGAATCATACACTTAAAAATAATTAAAATGGCAAAGGTTATCTTATATACATTTTACCCCAATAAAATAATGTCAAAAAAAAACCCCACCGAATTGGAAGCTGAGAGTACCCCTAGGCTAGTTTTGGGCTTCTTATGCCAATGAAACAAAAGGCAAAGAAAGGAGTCACTATATTGGCAAGGGCAATTAATCCTGATCACTAAGAGGGTAGTGCGGCAGGGAAAGCACGGAAGCCTGAGGATTCACTGATGTGACGCTTAGTACTTCCATCTCTACAGAGATTCCACAGAGGCAGCACCATTAAAGAACCAGACTTTTCAAGAATGAAGGTTTGGTCGCTCCACCAAGGGAAATGCTGGCAGAGGGTAACAAAAACATGTAACCAGTTGTGGAAGAAGTGATGAGTATTAACTTACAACCTTAGGACCAGTTCTAGTAATAAATAAGAAGTGCGGCAGCTCTGGATAAATGTTATATGTATCTGTTAGTGATTCTTTTCTCTGTTCCTCTGTTACTCTCTTCTGGCATTATAAAGAAGGTTGGTAATGTTTAACTTTTCGATTATATTCATAAGGCACCGAATTATAAGGATCTGACAGTGAGAACATGTACCATCCGTGAGATGGATGCAGTGACTAATGAGCCTTTTTGCCACCCATTCTGGAGAGAGCAAAAGCACCTTTATAGAGATCGCACCTGAGTCGCTACGCAGGAACAATACTATTGTAGGGGAATTACACATGCTAGAAGAGTGATAGGAATGCAGAAGAGCCAAAGGTGGGCCGTTTGATCCATTCCCAACCCCTCCTTTTGCTCTACTCTACTGTATCACAGGAACTAAAATTCCCATCCTCCACTGCCAAATGGCTCTACTTCTGGCAGCAGCTCTGGCAGTAGCTGCATCTCTTTTGAGGTTCCTGCTCCCATCCCCACCATCCAAACATCCCAACACTGCCTTAACAGTGTCTGCCTCCCACCAGACAGCCCCAGCTTCTGGATTCTTGTCCCATCACCTCCCACTTGCCCTCTGGCCTACAGGTGGTGGTTACTTCCTGGTGTTACTAATCTCCAGGCCTCATCATTCCTTGTTTGGATTCCTAGGGCTTACATCACCTGTACAAGCAATTCCCTCTATTAATGTCCCTCTTTTTGCCTGACTGGACTTTATTTGATTTCCAGAGCTACCCACATAGCTGACAGACATATATGCTCTGCTCAGAGGCTGTTTTCTAACTTAAGGTTCAACATGCACTGAAACATGCAAGAGCATCAGAATGGCATCTCCCTTCTTTTAAAAACACATCTGCCTTCTCATCAGTCTTTATACCCAACCAGCTATCTTAGAACCTTTTCTCCATGTCATCTTCCTTTATGCCCTCTACAGCATGTCTCAGCCTCTAAAAGAAAGGTTTTCCAACATTTTAACACCATGACCCTCTTCAACAAGCTAGCAAAGCCTCCTCAGAATAATATAATTAAATGCATTTTTTAAAAATATACAGGATAAGACATCTATAGGTCCTGAAACCTAAAAAGCCTACTGCTTGGTCCTAGGTTTCCAGTACCTTTTGGTTAAAAAAGGTTACATTGCTCTTCTTTATCCTCTCCCAACCTCTTTCCTCTAGAAGATTTTTTTCCTCTATCATCACTGCCTGGGCCTATGAGCTATCTCAATAGCTGCACAGTCTCTTGTCCTGTTTCACATGTGTATTATTAGACTCAAATGATTATCAGAACCACTGCAACAATGAAAACCTGGTGGCGTTGTCCCACCCCAATCATCCCCATCAGTGCCACTCAGTCTCATCTGGAAGCTGTGAGTCTACAAACAACTCCTCCCTCCACAGGCTCTGCCCACTAATAAATCTTCTCAACAGTAATCTATTACGTCTATACCTAGCAAAGAAAATTGAGACTCAAAAATATTAACTTGTCCAAGAACCCATAACAATAAAATTCCTAATTAAGTCATTTTAAAGATATTTTATTTACTGAGTCATAATTGACATATAACATGTTTCAGGTAACAATGTGATCTTTTGATATTTGTACATATTGTCAAAATGATCACCACAATAATTATAGTTAAGATCTGTCACTATACACAGCTGTATTTTTTTCTTGTGATGAGAACTTTAAGATCTACTCTCTTAGCTACTTTCAAATATGCAAAATAGTATTAACTACTGTCACCATGCTGTACATTACAACCCCATGACTGTTTTATAACTGCAAAGTTCTACCTTTTCACCTCCTTCAACCACTGTGCCCTATCTACACCCAACCTCTGACAACCACCAATTTATTCTTTGTATCTATGAGCTTGGTTTTTGGTTTTGTTTTCTTGATTCCATATATAAGTGAGATCATATGGTTTTTGTCTTTCTCAGTCTGACTTATTTCACCTACTGTAACGCCCTTAAGGTCCATCCACATTGTCAGAAATGGCAAGATTTCCTTTTTACTTTATTAAGGTGTCATTGATAAACATTCCTATGAAGGTTTCACAAGAAAAACAATGTGGTTGCTACATTCACCCATATTATCAACCCCCATACCCCACTGCAGTCACTGCCCATCAGTGTAGTAAGATGCCACAGAGTCACTACTTGTCTTCTCTGTGCTACACTGTCTTCCCCATGACAACCCCACCACACCATGTGAACTAATCATAATACCCCTCAATCCCCTTCTCTCTCCCTCACCACCCACCCTCCTCTACACCTCCCTTTTGGTAACTGCTAGTCCGTTCTTGGAGTCTGTGAGTCTACTGCTATTTTATTCCTTCAGTTTTGCTTTGTTGTTATACTCTACAAATGAGGGAAAGGATTTCCTTTTTTATGGCTGAATAATATTCCATTGCTATGTACAGATGTGTATATGCATATATACACATATATGTGTATCACATTTTCTTTATCCATTGATCCATTAATGAACACCTAGGTTTTAAAGATCTTTTGTGCCAATCACCCAGCATGATATGTATCAGCATTAAGAGTATCTGGTAAGGCAAATATATAGCTTTAGTTTTTAGATAGTTTCATTCTTCTCTGCCTTACTTTATAATTGGCATATCTGGAGATTGCATGGCTAAAAAAATTACTACACAATATGAGTAAAATCATAGCTGAAACAATAAGCATGAGTTGTAATATAAACCTGGAGATGAACCAATTATAACTGCCTATTTTGAGAAAAGTCTCTTTCTTCCCTGAGATAATTTCTATCTCTTTAATGTGAACACGTATTTCAAAACATTTTGATCAAATAAGAGAGATATCTGATGACAACTGCTAAGAGAAATCTGATGACAACTGCAAATATATGTGAAGGAATATATTTAATAGATTAATGATTATCATGACACTAATATTCTCATGTAAAATTCATATTTGGTTTTAAAAATACATTTTGGAGATTATGAATAATTAGCATACATTTAATAAATACTTGTTTATATTCAGTACATAATATTATAGTGTAAAGAAAAGCAATTACTTCAATTACCTCTTTCAAATTACTTCAGTTGCCACTAAAAATACAAATAAAATAGTCATGATTCATTCCTTGTTATTTTAATTAAAAACCACTGTTCCTTAAATATCCTGAAATAAATCACACAGCCACTGAAGACCTACTGTGTGCCAGTAAACAAAGTGAAACAGGCAGACTCTAAGCACAGTCACTGCTCAGCTCTCAAACATGACAGCAACATTTTATGGGACAGCAAAGCGAAGAGTAATCAGTTTCACTTAGGGAGGCTTTAAAAATTTTCCAGACAGACCAGCATCAGAATTTAGCAAAAAGGGAAGGAAAACACACTGTTTAAACTGTCAATAAATTACAGCTACTATTATAGTGACAGGAACCTCACAAATTTTATTTCACTTAAGTATCACAACAACCCTTTGGGACAGCATTTCACCATGAGAAACCAATAATGTATAGGATAAATAACCTGGCCAAGGCCACATATCTTACAAATGGAAGGGCCAACAATGAGTACAGGTCTGTGCAACTTAATATTCTTTCTACTATACCAGGCTGTCTACGATGAGCTTTAAATAGAAAAAAAGGAGAAAACAGAAAAAACACAACAGAAAAGACATAAACATGATTCATGAATTATCTGAGAAGGAAAGATAACTACTGTTCTTGGAATATATATACATATGAAACACATATATTTAAATACATATACACACAGTAATAAAGTAAAAGATACAATAAAACAAAAAGAAACTAAGATGATTTGTCAATTATACTAAGATTAAAAATTCCATATTCAAATCTACTTATTTAAGAAAGATTGCTCCAAGATCAAGACCATTAGGAACCTACATTGAAATTTTTTTAATGTCTAGTTTATAAATCCTTTAGTCACCAAACATATTCACCAACTTATCAAGTTTGACCCATTAATTAAAATAAATTTAAGAGAACATACAAATATACATAATAATTCATTGAATTTCTACTTTTAACACTCCTATACAATTCCAGTATATAAAAAAACATGTTTTACTTCTGCATCCGTGGATGTTTTATCACCCTTGTCTAGCTTGGATTAGCACATAGTCTACAGGCACACACATGATCATATACAATTGCTCTCTTACAACACTAAACTATGTTTTCTACCTTTATCTTGCATCTACCTACCACTTCAGCATTTTATTAAAAATAAAAATAATAATAATAATAAAGGGAGAAATGTGGGATCCACATATAAATCAAGTATAAAAATCAAACGAATATTCATATTTGACCTGATTGTTTATAGTTCATAATGCATGATCAAAACCGGAAGTTTCTGTGATGACTGCCCTTGTACCGTTCACCATGTAAGAACTTATTCACTATGTAAGAATTCGTTCACCACGTAAGAACTTGTTCATTATGCTTCAGAAGATTGGAGACTAACGAGAATTAGGCTTGAGATGGATTAATGATTGTACATTGAGCATTGACCCCCCTATACAGAATTTTATTGTTAACAACCATTTGATCAATAAATATGAAAGATGCCCTCTCAAAAAAAAAAAAAACATGTTTTATTATAATTCCCTTAAGTACAAAAATGTTATGGTGCTAAATGGGTAAATATTAAACATGGAGTTTGTAATAGAAAATTAATCTAAAATAATCAAATTCTACTTTTAACATTATTTGAGAGGAAAATAAAGTCTACCTCTGCATTGTGCTTAGCTGTTATCTCTAATTTTTCTTTCTTAGCATGATGGAGTTTCCTTCTGAGATCAGCAGTAATATCCAAGTCTGTTTCACTTTTAAGCACTTGTTTTACATCAGATGAGGCATTCTTCAACCTATAAAATGAGATCATAAATATAGTTCTCATTTAATATATTCTCAAGATTTCTTCTATTTCTGATAACTTATTTTTTAAAAAAACACAGGGAATGTGATATGATCCTTGCCCTAAAGACATTTACAGTCTAGTAGAAGATGTTGTTTTCAAAAGCTAGATAGAAATGCAAAGCGATATTACTAGAAACTAGCCACTAGCCACTGGGAAAACACCACGTTATTCAAGACTGGTATTTAAAGGCTGTCTGGATGTATCACAAGCTGGGTAGTTTTGAAAAAGATTCAGTTCTTTCCTTTTTACCTTTTTAAATAATATATTTTACTTATTGCAAACATAATACATATTGAGACAGGGACCATGGGCTTAGAAAGAGTAGGGTGAGGGCCTCTGGAAAAATCAAGGCAAGATATTTAGTCAAAGCAATGTAACAATGTAAAGTCCCTATGGAAACTCTGTGTTCAGCATTATGCAAACTGAAGGTCAGACTAATTCTCTAGGGTAAAGATACTAGACTAGGAATATAGACATCTTCAGTAAGATCAGTTAAAAGTCAAAAGGCCAGGAGCAACTTGGCCTGGAATGTTTGAGTGTTCTGCAAAGGTATCTCAGCATAACCCGTGACTTCACTGTAAACAGCTCGAGCAAACAGACAACAACCCAGCCCATCTTGAGGAAGGGGCAGGTGGTACAAGTCCACACCCCTAAGCCTTTTTTTTCACTTCCCAAAAATCCTCAACTGCCTATAAATCCCCTAGACAATGCAGCACCCTGGGCTCTCCTATCTCCTCCTGGCATGAGCCAGGAGCTCTTTCCTCTCACTTTATTTCTAAATAAAGCCTCTGCCCTGGCTCTCCTACCTCGACTGCTCGTAAAGACACATTCTTCAGCTTTGTGAAAAGGAACCCTGGCATCAATATTACAAAAAGAAAAATTACAGATAAGGGAATACATATAACTGCTTAAAAATGGAAGACTAAAGCATTCTCTCTCCCCAAAATTAAAATTAAAATAACACCAAAGAATTTAAAGTTGTAAATCCACAAGGAGAAAAAGTACAGACAATGAGATAATAATGCATTAGAAGCTAGAAAGCAGGTGGACAAGTGGTACTGACTTACATGAGTTGAATTCAAAGGTACAGTGAGGAAAACAACCTGATTTACATTGGAGCCCCACAAAGCTCAGTTCACTGGCAAACCTTTTGAAAATGGGGTATAACTAGAACAGAAAGCAGGAGAACTGGCTGAAATTCTGCCAAAGAACTAATGAGACCCTCAGATCCTCTACCCTATGCACTACACCACTGGGTACTGATGTGATCTCTTCCCCACTCTGGCATAACACTAGATAGGGATTTATTCCCTGGAAAAGATAAAATAGAATGTCTCTGGATTAGAGACATAAGATACAAATGGACTAAGGACGCCATTCTATAAACAAGAGACTCAAGTAAAAAGTTATATAACAAATAAGAGCTCTGGTCCTCTAACACTTCTTGTCTGCCAGAACAATGGCAATCAAACAGATTGGAAGGGTCCTCCCTGAAGAATCTAACCAGCAAGGTGAAAAAGATGTTAAGATGCTGACCCTGTTAGGCAGGAAAATAGATAAGAGCCAGGGGGAACGAGAACAAGGTTAGTAAAACCCCCTAGAAAGGACTCACCAGTTAAAACTGGAAAGCCAGAAAAGACTCAGTGTTAGAGTTAATCAGTTAAAGCTCAAAAGGTCAACAAGAACTTGGCCTTGAATGTTTGAATATTCCCCAGATAAAGAGAAGTATCTGAGCGCAGCCCATGTCTTAATTGTGCCATTGTAAGATTTACTCTAGCCTGCTAAAAGGCCCACCTATAAACAGCATGATAAAGACAGGCAAATCCCACCTTAAAGCCAAAACTGCAGTTTTTTAAAAAACCAGGAAGTTAAAAAGAAAAGTTCTTAACATACTCCTTAGCAAACAAATAGCTCTGCCCACCTTGGAGGAAGGGCAGACAGTCTTGATTGATATGCTCCCAAACCAGGAAGCTGTTATCCTGGGAGGGGACCAAAGCAGTAAATTTCTTGTGTTATGCTAATTTTGCAGAATAACCTAAAGGACTGATTAACTTAATGTCACATCAAAGATACTTGAGACCACTTAACAAGTCCACACCCCTAGCCCTTTTTTTTAAATTAAGGTATTATTGATATACACTCTTATGAAAGTTTCACATGAAAAACAATGTGGTTACTACATTTACCCATATTATCAAGTCCCCATCCATACCCCAATGCAGTCACTGTCCATCAGTGCAGCAAGATGCCACAGATCACTATGTGCCTTCTCTGTGCTACACTGTTCTCCCCATGATCCCCCACACCATGTGTACTAAACATAATACACCTCCATCCCCTTTTCCCCCCCCATCCTCTTACCCCTCCATCCCCACCCACCCTCCCCAACCTCTCCCATTTGGTAACCACTAGTTCATTCTTGGAGTCTCTGAGTCCGCTGCTCTTTTGTTCCTTAAGTTTTGCTTCATTATTATACTCCACACATGAGGGAAATCATTTGGCACTTGTCTTTCTCCTCCTGGCTTATTTCACTGAGCATAATATTCTCCAGCTCCATCCATGTTGTTGCAAATGGTAGGATTTGTTTCTTTCTTATGGCTGAGTAGTATTCCATTGTGTATATGTACCACCTCTTCTTTATCCATTCATCTACTGATGGACATTTAGGTTGCTTCCATATCTTGGCTATTGTAAAAAGTGCTGCGATAAACACAGGGGTGCATATGTCTCTTTGAATCTGAGAAGTTGTATTCTTCGGGTAAATTCCACGGGGTGGGAGTCCGGATCAAATGGTATTCTATTTTCAGTTTTTTGAGGAACCTCCATATTGCTTTCAACAATGGTTGAACTACCTTACATTCCCACCAGCAGTGTAGGAGGGTTCCCCTTTCTCCTCATCCTCGCCAGCATTTGTGGTTCTTAGTCTTTTCGATGGTGGCCATCCTTACTGGTGTGAGGTGATATCTCATTGTGCTTTTAATTTGCATTTCCCTGATGATTAGTGATGTGGAGCATCTTTTCATCTGTCTGTTGGCCATCTGAATTTCTTCTTTGGAGAACTGTCTCTTCATATCCTCTGCCCATTTGTTAATCAGGTTATTTGCTTTTTGGGTGTTGAGGCATGTAAGTTCTTTATATATTGTGGATGTTAACCTGTTGTCAGATATGTCATTTACAAATATATTCTCCCATACTGTAGGATGCCTTTTTATTTATTAAGCTATTATAAACACAGTGTAATGATTCTTTATTTCTCTCCCTTCTTATTCCTCCTCCTCCATTCTTTATATGTTAGGTGTTTTATTCTGTACTCTTTTGTGTTTCCTTTGACTCCTTTTGTGAAGTTGATCTGCTTTCTTTGCTGTGATTTTATTTTCTCAGGTGACATCTATTTAGCCTTAGGAGTGCTTCCATCTAAAGCAGTTCCTTTAAAATACCCTGTACAGGTGGTTTGTGGGAGGCAAATTACCTCAACTTTTGCTTGTCTAGGAATTGTTTAATCCCTCCTTCATATTTAAATGATAATCATGCTGGATACAGTATTCTTGGTTCAAGGCCCTTCTGTTTCATTGCATTAAATATATCATGCCATTTTCTTCTGTCCTGTAAGGTTTCTGTTGAGAAGTCTGATGATGGCCTGATGGGCTTTCCTTTGTAGGTGATCTTTTTTCTCTCTGGCTGCCTTTAATACTCTGTCCCTGTCTTTGATCTTTGCTATCTTAATTATTATATGTCTTGGTGTTGTCCTCCTTGGGTCCCTTGTGTTGGGAGATCTGTGGGCTTCCATGATCTGAGAGACTATTTCCTCCCCCAATTTGGGAAAGTTTTCATCAATTATTTCTTCAAAGATACTTTCTATCCCTTTTTATCTCTCTTCTTCCTCTGGTACCCCTATATGTGGATATTGTTCCATTTGGATTGGTCACACAGTTCTCTTAATATTCTTTCATTCCTGGATATCCTTTTATCTCTCTCTGCGTCAGCTTCTCTGTATTCCTGTTCTCTTATTTCTACTCCATTTACAGTCTCTTGCACCTCATCCAGTCTGCTCTTAAGTCCTTCCAGAAATTGTTTCATTTCTGTAATCTCCCTCCTGACTTCATCCCTTAGCTCTTTCATAATTCTCTGCAGGTCCATCAGCATGGTTATGACCTTTATTCTGAATTCTTTTTCAGGAAGATTGGTTATATCTATCTCCCCAGGCCCTCAGGGGTTGTCCAGGTGATTCTTGACTGGACCAAATTCTTCTGCCTTTTCATGGAGATAGAGGTAGTTGTAGGCAGGTAGCGCATGTGTCAGCTGGGAGAAGAAAGTGCCTTCCTGCTTGCTGGTCACCTTGCCGTCTCCGCTACCTGTGTCGGTTACCCGCATACCAGGAGCAGCCTCCAGGTTAATCCCCTGAGCTGCCGTGGGCATGTATCTCTTAATGAAAGCTTCTCCCTGACTCTCCTACCTTGGGTGTTTGCGAAATTCATTCTTCAACTCCACAAACAAGAACCCTGACATAAACTACATAAAATGGACACAAGCAAGAATTAAAACTAAATGATGATATTCTCCAGTGGGAAGTCAATACACAATGCATAAACCTGGAAAATCAAATAGGAATATAAAAATATTTTTGAGAGATACAGATTTTTAAAATTGTCTCAGAAAGTTGAAAATGAAAATGGTTATTTCTAGGGCTTAAGAAAGCAATTTGGCTCAAGAAAATTAGTACTGTTACTTTTTCTAACAACAGTAGATAAGCCTTGTAAAGAATTAGATTATTTAAATAATGTACATAACTAGCTTCAATTTTTTTAATAAGACTAAACACAATAGAATCAATGAAACCAAAATTTGGTTCTTTAAAAAGATCAACAGAAAGGTTAACATTTGGCTAGACTGACAAAGAAAAAAGGAAAATAATTCAAATTATAAAAATTAAGAATGAAAGAAGACATGATATTACCAACCTAGAATGAATATAATAAATACTAGGAACTTTAAGCCAACATATTAGACAATTTAGATAAAATGGACAAATTCCCAGAAAGGCAGAAATTACCAAAACTGCCTCAAAAAGAAATAAATTCTGAATAGACTTACAACAGGTAAGGATATTAAAATAATGATTTTTAAAATTTAACCACAAAGAAAGCCCAAGTCCAGATGTCTTCACTAGCAAATCCTACCAACCCTTTAAAGAAGAAATAATACCAATCCTCACATTAGAGAAAGAGGAAACACTTCACAACTCATTCTATGATTACAGCATTACCTAATAACAAGACAAACACTGAAAGAAAAAGTATAGCCTTAATCCCTCAGAATAAAGATGCAAAAAATCCTCAACAAGACATACGCAAACTAAATCCAGAAACATCTTAAAAGGTTACACACTATGACCAAATGGGATTTATTGCCAAAGAGAAAATTGGTATAACATCTGAAAATCAATTGATACACTATTTTACTAAAATAAAGGACAAAAATTACATGATTGTTTCATTAGATACAGAAAGCATTTGACCAAATCCAACATTCATGATAAAAACTCCCAACAAACAAGGAATACAAGGAAATTTCCTCAAACTGATGAAGGACATCTATGACAAACCTGGAACTAGCATCACACTTAGTGATGAAAGACTGAAAGCTTCTCCTAAGACTTGGAACAAAACAAAGATGTCTGCTATGAATACTTCTATTCAAGACTGTATTGGAGGTTCAAGACAGTGTAGTCAAAAAATAATAATAAAAATAAGGCATATATATTAGTTGAGAAGGAGTAAAGTTGTCTTTAATCACAAAGAACATGACCTTGTGAGAATATTCTAAGAAATCCATCAAGAAACAAAAAGATGAACTCAAAAACAATTTCAGCAAGGTCATGGAATTTAAGATCAAGATACAAAAATTAATTATATTTCTATATATTAGCAATGAACAATCCAAAAACAAAATTAAGAAAATAATTCCACTTACAACAGCATTAAAAAATAAATAAAATAGATTTAGGATTAAGTTTAACAAAAGAAGTAAAACTTCTACACTGGATAATAAAAATTGTTGAAAGAAATTGAAGACCTAAATAAATGTAAAGACAGTCTACATTGACATCAGGTATTAGAAGATACAAAATTATAATGATGGCAATTCTCCCTAAATTGATCTATATATTCAACATAATCTCTACCAAAATCCCAGGTGTATTTTGCAGAAATTGATAAGCTGATTCTAAAATTTATAAGGATGAGCAAAGGATTCAGAATCACCAAAACAGTCTTGAAGAATAGTAAATGTGAAGACTTTTCTTTCCTAATTTCAAAACTTACTATAAAGCTACAATAATCAAATCTTTGGAATTGAATCAAGAATAGACAAGTACATCCGTGTACCAGAATTAAGACTCTAAGAAATAAATTCATACATATGTGGTCAATCAATTTTCAACAAAGGTGTCAAGGCAATTCAATGTGGAAAGAATAGCCTTATCAAAAAATGGTATTGAAACAACTGGATATCCACATGCAAAAAAGACTAATTTAGAACCTTACCACAAAACATAAACTAAAAAGTAACTCAAAATGGAACACAGACCTAAATATAAGAAAATTATATTTTATAAAATTATAAAATTTATAGAAGAAAACATAGGAGAAAAGTCATGACCTTAAGTTAGGCAAAGATTTCTTAGATATGAAATGAAAAGCACAACCATAGAGGAAAAGAATTGGACTTCATAAAAATTTAAAACATTTGTACTTCATCAAACTGTCACTATTTGCAGACGACATGATATTGTACATAAAAAACCCTAAAGACACCACTCCAAAACTACTAGAACTAATATCAGAATATAGCAAGGTTGCAGGATACAAAATTAATACACAGAAATGTGAGGCTTTCCTATACACTAACAATGAACTAATAGAAAGACAAACCAGGAAAACAATTCCATTCACAACTGCATCAAAAAGGATAAAATACCTAGGAATAAACCTAACCAAGGAAGTGAAAGACCTATATCCCAAAAACTACAAGACATTCTTAAGAAAAATTAAAGAGGACACTAACAAATGGAAGCTCATCCCATGCTCTTGGCTAGGAAGAATTAATATTGTCAAAATGACCATCCTGCCCAAAGCAATATACAGATTTAATGCAATCCCTATCAAATTACCAACAGCATTCTTCAACGACCTGGAACAAATAGTTCTGAAATTCATATGGAACCACCAAAGACCCCGAATAGCCAAAGCAATCCTGAGAAGGAAGAATTAAGTGGGGGGGATTTCGCTCCCCACCTTCAAGCTCTACTACAAAGCCATAGCAATCAAGACAGTTTGGTACTGGCAGAAGAACAGAGCCACAGACCAGTGGAACAGAATAGAGTCTCCTGACATTAACTCAAACATATACGGTCAATTAATGTATGATAAAGGAGCCATGGACATACAATGGGGAAATGACAGTCTCTTCAACAGTTGGTGTTGGCAAAACTGGAGAGCTACATGTAAGAGAATCAAACTGGATCACTGTCTAACCCCATACACAAAAATAAATACAAAATGGATCAAAGACCTGAATGTAAGGCATGAAATCATAAAACTCTTAGAAAAAAACAAAGGCAAAAATCTCTTGGACATAAACATGAGCGACTTCTTCATGAACATTCCCTCGGGCAAGAGAAACAAAAGCAAAAATGAACAAGTGGGACTATATCAACCTGAAAAGCTTCTGTACAGCAAAGGACACCATCAATAGAACAAAAAGGCATCCTACAGTATAGGAGAATATATTCATAAATGACAGATCCGATAAAGGGTTGACATCCAAAATATATAAAGAGCTCATGCACCTCAACAAACAAAAAGTGAACAATCCAATTAAAAAATGGGCAGAGGAGCTGAACAGACAGTTCTCCAAAGAAGAAATTCAGATGGCCAACAGACACATGAAAAGATGCTCCACATCACTAGTCATCAGAGAAATGCAAATTAAAACCACAATGAGATATCACCTCACACCAGTAAGGATCACTGCCATCCAAAAGACAAACAACAACAAATGTTGGCGAGGCTGTGGAGAAAGGGGAACCCTCCTACACTGCTGGTGGGAATGTAAATTAGTTCAACCATTGTGGAAAGCAGTATGGAGGTTCCTCAAAATGCTCAAAACAGACCTACCATTTGACCCAGGAATTCCACTCCTAGGAATTTACCCTAAGAACGCAGCAATCAAGTTTGAGAAAGACAGATGCACCCCTATGTTTATCACAGCACTATTTACAATAGCCAAGAAATGGAAGCGACCTAAGTATCCATCAGTAGACGAACAGATAAAGAAGATGTGGTACATATACACAATGGAATATTATTCAGCCATAAGAAAACAAATCCTACCATTTGCAACAACATGGATGGAGCTAGAGAGTATTATGCTCAGTGAAATAAGCCAGATGGAGAAAGACAAGTACCACATGATTTCACTCATCTGTGGAGTATAAGAACAAAGGAAAAACTGAAGGAACAAAACAGCAGCAGAATCACAGTACCCAAGAGTGGACTAACAGTTACCAAAGGGAAAGGGAATGGGGAAGGTGGGTGGGAAGGGAGGGAGAACTGGGGGGAAGAAGAAAGGGGGCCTTACAATTAGCATGTATAATGTGGGGAAGGCACGGGGAGGGCTGTGCAACACAGAGAAGACAAGTAGTGATTTTACAGCATCTCACTACACTGGTGGACAGTGACTAATGGGGTATGTGGGGGTTACTTGGTGATGGGGGGAGTGTAGTAAACATAATGGTCCTCGTGTAATTGTAGATTAATGATACCAAAATAAAAAAAAAAAACATTTGTACATCAAAAACACTATTAAGAAAATGTAAAGTCAAGCCAACAAATGGGAGAAAATATTTACATATTATATATCTGATAAATGACTTGTATCCAGAATGTATAAAGAACTCTCAGTAATAAAGAGAAAAATAACCCAATTTAAAAATGGGCAAAAGATCTGAACAGGCTTTTTGCCAAGGGAGATATACAAATGGCCAAAAGAGCACATGAAAAGATGCTCAACATTATCACTCATTAGGAAAATACAAATTAAAATCACCATGACATATAGCTTCACACTCACTAAAATGCCTACAATCAATAAGACAGAAAATAGTAAGTGGTGGTGAGGGTGTGGAGAAACAAATACTTTCATATGTTGCTGGTGGAAATGTAATGTGATTTAGCCACATTAGAATACAATTTTTCAGTTTCTTAAAAATATTCACATAAATTTACCATATGATGAAAGTATGCTGTTCCTAAGAATGTACCCAAGATAAATGAAATCATGTCCATATAAAGACTTGCACACAAATGTTCATAGCAGCATGATCCATAATAGCCAAAAAGTGGAAACAACACAAATTTCCATCAAACTGGTGAGTGGGTAACCGACATGTAGTATATCCTTACGATGGAATACTATTCAGCAGTAAAAAGAAACAAAGTACTGGTACATGTTACAACAGGATACACCTGAAGAACATGCCTGATGAAATACACCAAACACAAAAGAACACATACTGTATTATTCCACTTATATGAATTGCTCAGAAAAAGCAATCTATAGAAACAGAAAGTAGATTAGTGGTAAAGAGCAGAGCTTAAATAATTTCACTTATCCAGAGTCTAAAATTCTGAAGAATTTAACTTCATTAAAAATTATGACAGATACAGTAAGATATTCCCCCCAAAAGTGAAAAATTCTGATTTTTAAGATATGTATTTATATGTTCATAAGAAAAGATCTGGACAAATATATACCAAAGTATTATCAGTAGTTAACTCTAAGTGGTATAATTATAAGCAGTTCTATTGTTCTGTTCATTTTTAATTTTGTAAAAACACAGGCATTATTTGCATTAAAATATACATATATAAAGTAGGCTATCAGAGCATGAAGGGACCTTGAAGATCCTCTATTCAGCAGTTTTTGAACCATATTCATCACCCTGGTGGTGGAGAACAACCTGAGACCTCACTCTTAACTGTTGCAACATTTGATAAATGAAAAAGTCCTCCTTGAGAAAAAAATCTTAGCAAAGTTAAAAGTTTATATTTTATTAACTTATTCCCTACCTTGCTCCAGAAAGGATCTAAGGTAGCTTCTAAAGATAGGTAGAAAATGTTGATATAGCAAATGCTATTTATAGGTGAAGTACATATGAGTCATGGTCCCTGCCCCACCCACACATCCTTGCTGAAAAGGCAGTCTAGATCAGTTCCTCTCAAACTAAATCTGAGCAAGGACTATTTCCCCCACAGATGATGCTTTTGTAAAATATATTTAAAACAGGTAACTAAAAAGGACATTTTAAAAACAGGTAAAATACAACCACAAGTGTTTTATTATTAGACTCAACAAACAGAAAATACTCTGTTACCTGATTAATAAAAGTTTCTAAACACTTTCCATTTCTGTATTTATTTCTTATAAACCACATTTTGGGTTACCCTCTCTGAAAGGACTCTGTTTTATATATAAACTCAGACTTTTTATCATTCCACATCATCACCCAAAGGCAGATATCAATGGTCAAAAAAAAGATGAGCAACAGCCGTCTTGGAATGTAAAGTCCAAGTAAAGGAGCAGTCAGCAAGCAATAGGAGCTACGACTAGAAGAACAGTTGTGAACTAGAGGTGGGACAATGAGAAAAGAAAAGGGATTAGACAGACATTATGGCAGGCCAAGTAATAACCACACAGCAATGTGAATAAGCAGAACTACAAGAAGAGTTAGACAAGTGCAAAAGAACAAGCAATCTCTTCGGACGGCAGAAAGTATACTTTGCCTTATATGGATGAGTTAACAAAGGAGCACAAGAGAGGCACAAAATCTCCACATCCAGTTCCAGTTCCCATGAAGCATCATTCCTCCAGTCCCATGAAATTTCTACTTCCCCTTACCTTCACATGAGAAGTCGTAAGATCAGCCCCTCCAACTCACTTCTCCCTGCTCCCTGCAACCAAGAGCATTGCTCAACTAAAGGAAGAGACAAGAGGCTTACCTTTGGGTATCACCAGTAGCATTACTTGGAGCGTTTAAACTCATGGTTAAGTCTTCCAACCCTTTCAAAATACTGTACTGTTTCTTTGATACACTTCTTTATTAATGATTAAAACTGTCCAAGCTGAGATTAGATGGGCTGAAATCTGTTAAGAATAGTAAACAATATAATAGAGGTTATATATGTGAGTCCTGAGTCTATGGGTGACTTTTGTTTTGTTCTTGATTTGTTGAATTACTATATAACAAACATGTAAATACTTGTATTTTAAAAAGCAATTATGTCTTATTTCTTTTTTAAGATTAGAAGCCAAAATGACAAAATGTTAAAAAGATGTTCTTTCTTATATGAACAAGATAACACTATTAGATTATTTTCTCAAATGAAAAATTCATCATAATAAAATAGTGACAAATTATTCTTTACCTGGAAAAGGAGTATGTAGAGCCTATCTCTGGAGAACAGAATTCAGTTTGAAAGAAAGTGAAGTCCAGGGACATTTCTGAATCTTCAGAGCCTTTTTCTTAAATGAGGGATTTTAATGAAATGTTAAAATCAAAGAGGCCAAATTACTACTCCCAAACAAAAGACCTTGTGGTAATTTTCAAAGGCCTTCTCCTAAAGGACTGAAGAGGAAGAAGGAAAGAAGAGAGTAGTGGTCATTGATATTGGCTTTCTCTCTGGAACCCTCTTTATTGGGAGATAACTCCAAGCTACGAAAAGCCAACCATTTAAAGTAAGTTAATTTACTATAGTATGAAGGAGTCTCCAGTAACCATTTTTAACACAGAAAACCATAATTAAGTCCAAACAGACACAAATGTCAAGACCCACAAGTGTCTCTTGTCATCCCCAGTAGAAGTCCAATATACTAAGAAAGACCATGAGTTTTGAACTCAGACCTGAGTTGAATTCCAGTAAATATCTTATAAATATGTGACCACAGGCAAGTCACTTAAACTCTCTGAGCCTGTTTCCTAAACTCCAACAACCTCATCTAGTTGAGATTTTAAAATGTACAGTGATCAGTCACTGTCAGTTTCTTTCACTGCACACAAAACATCTGAGAAAATATGACCCATGACAAAAGATGGGAATAGGTGATACTTGGGACGATTTGGTCTGGAGAAAGACGTAAAATAAGAATTGTTTAGTGGAATTGCAGGGATATCTAGAAACCACCCCACCACCAGCAAAAAAAAAAAGCCCACTAAGCTGTTCTGTCCCTGCTCACAATAAACAACCTTGAAATCACTGAAAGGAAAGGGACTCAAATAAGTCTACTGAGATGTAGACACACCCACAGTACTGAGAACTGACAAATGGCTCCTGCAAACAAACACCGAGTGACCTTTAAAAAAAAAAAGTCAGTGATTAATGTAGCTGATAGTAGGATAGTTTTCAACAGACAGAACTAAGAATCAGAGATTAGAAGTAATTTGCCAAAAGTCACACAGTTACAGGACCAAGATTCCCACTCATAACTGACTCTAAAACCCAAGCTCTCTCTGTAAGGCCACTATTGACACATACAGTTGAATAGTAAGTTATCTTAACTGAGGTTTATTACCCTCACTTCAATTAAGGAAACTCAACTGATTCAGAGAGGCTAAATTACTTGCCTAAGGCCAGTCAGGTACAAACGAGTGCCAAAATCTTTTCACCCTGTCATCATGTCCCCCAGTGATCAGATTCCATAAAAAATGCTTCAGAATAGAAGGAAAAGAGTTAGAACCTAGAAAAAGCAACTCTTTCAGAAATGGACAAGGCTCAAAAGTACCTCTTCCAAGTGTTTCTATTTTTATGAAAAAGATTAAATACACACATGTGTGTGCATATGTTCACAACAGGCACAAACGGAGCCTCGATTTACCTCATAGGAAAAGCATTTACATAGCTAGGACCTTAACAATGCCTACTGTTTTCTGTTTTGTTTTGTTTTTATCTTGGGCAAAGAATTATGGGAAGAGATAGTTTACCAAATCATAATAAAGTTGTTTCAATAAAGGTAAATTAAAGAGAATCATCATTTTCATTGCATTATTTTGCTGTCTAACATCTTCAAACTGAATGATCTTTCAGAAAGTGTCTTCTATAGCTCAAGAGCAATTTCCAGATCGCTGATCCAGATAATGTAGCAGGCAGACAGTCCCCTCCTTGTGTTTCTCTCTTGTACAATATCCTCACTTTTTTTGTGGGCAGAACCGTGGCTTGCTTCTAACCAAAAGAACATGGCAAAGGTGAGGGGATGTCACTCCTATGACTGCATTTGATTATATAAGACTCCATCTCAGCAGAGTGAAGTGACAAATCTTCTGCTGACCTTGAAGAAGCAAACTGCCATGCCATGAACTGCCCAGGGAGAGGGTCACATGGCAAGGAACTGCAGGCAGCCCCCATTCCATAGCCTGTAAAACCTGGATCCCTCAGTCCCACAGATGCCAATAGGAAATACATTCTGCCAACAACATGAATGAGCTGAGAAGCAGATGCTTTCTAGTCAAACCTCCAGACGAGAACACAAGCCAGTGAGCGCCTTGACTACAGCCTAGTGAAACTCCTGTGCCCAGACTCCTGACCTATGGAAATGGAAATAATAAACGGGTGCTATTTTAAGCCATTAAATTTGTGGTAATTTGTTACACAACAATTAAAAACTAATATGGATATGAAAATTGAAAATGTTCTTGTAGTATTAAAAAGGAAAAAAAAGGAGCTGAGTGACAGGTTAAATGTAAAGATGGGTTCTCACACCAGCCCTGCCTGTCTTGTATAAAGCCTCTGTGTTTTTCTATAGTTTCATCTCCTTATTAATTTAAATAAGGAAGTTTGTACAAATCCTATCTAAGACAACTAGAGAGATTAGACAGACAAACTAGAAAATTATGGGCAGCATTTGCAACAAAAAGAACACAAAATACAAATGAGTAAGGTCAAGCCAACAACAGCCAGAAAACGTGCATGGGAGCAGTAGAGGTGTCTACAGAGGAGGCAGCAGAGGGAAATAACGAGGCCACATCTGAAAGATGCCCCAAAGAGCCAACAGATATCTAATAGAAACTGCTGCTTTCCCAAGGCCACTTTGAGAGTAGCAGAGGAAACTAAGAGAAGTCTGTCCATTCCATAGGATGGCACATGAAATAGGCACATAGTAGGAAAATCTTGAAAGGGTTGGTAGTGTCCAACTTCATGAACTCTCAAAATTGACCTGCCAAGATCCCCGTCTTCAACAGGCACCCATACTAAAACTGCAGGAGAAAGAATCAAAATTGAGGAGAGGGGAAATAAAGTAAAGAGATGGCCCAGACCAAACTGCAGGAAGCAACAGCGTTGGAAAATGTCAGAAACAAGCCACCATAGTTTTTTTAACACTAACAAAACCAATGCAAGACAGAATTCTATTAAGTTAGAAAAGCTTTCCTGAACCTTGCCCTATGCTCAAAGTTCAGATAAACTAATCTTCCATAACTATAAGCAACAGAAAAGTAGTGTGATCAAGTACCATACAAAGTTAATAAAAGAAAATAGGGAGTAAGGAGCAGAATAGAATCCTACAAATACAAGCATGACAGAAACAGATTAAAACTCTCACTATTGCAAAATGAGCTAAAAGGCATTAACAAAATGGGTTGGGGCATGAAAGCACTGGAGTCAGAATCAGAAAAACTCAGAAATAAGGTGAAAAGGATCAGAAGGAATCAGAAAAAAAATCTTTTCAGTAATGAAAACTAAATTAGAGAGAACACAAGAGTCAATAGAAAGGACAAGAAAAAAACACCTTAAAAAACATACAGGAAATCAAAAAGAGGAAAATTTTTTAAATAAAAAAGTGAAGTAAAGGTCAAAAGAACTTACAAGAAAGTGACACAATACTGACTATGAGCAAAGAATAACCAATAGGCTGATAATAGGAGTCTCTGCATAAGAAAACAAAACAAACACTAAAAACTGTAATTCAGGAATATTTTCCTGAAATACAAAAAGAGTTTAATCTACACTTTGAAATTTGAACTGTGTATCTAAGAATATTGATCCAGCACAACTAACAATAAGACACACTCTAAGATAATGACTTATACACAAATGTTTATAGCAGCACTCTTTGCAACAGCTGAAAAGTAAAAACACATGTTCATCAACTGACCAATGGAAAAATAAAATATGAAATATTATTCAGCCACAAAAAAGAATGGAGTAACGACACATGCCACAACATGGGTGAACTTTGAAAACATATGCTAAGTAAAAGAAGCCAGCCCAAAAGGCCATGTTATATGATTCATTCCATCTATATAAAATGTACAGAATAGGTAAATCCATAGAAACAGAATGATTTGTGGTTGCCACAGGGTAGGGAAAGGGGGAATTGGTCTGACTGCTAACATGTACAATGTGGGTAATGGAAATATTCTGGAGTTAGTTAGCGGTGATTGCTGTCCAACATAGTGAATATACTTAAAAATCATTGAACTGCATACTTTAAAACAGTGAATTTTGTTAGGTGAATTATATTTCAATTTTTTTAAATTCACCATTAAAAAAATCCTATCTGAAGTAAGCAAACTGTATTTTCTTCTCTCTCTCTGATATCAGCTCCTGATGACACCAGGGTTCAAGGGCCTACATCTGTGTACTTTAAGAAGACTAAATCAATAAGAGCCAAAGTTAGGTCTGTGACTGAATTTAAACTATGATAGGGTTTTTATGCCATTGAACATGGCAGAGAAGATGTACCAAAATCTGTCTTTTCATCCACCAGAGCATAAAGAAGGGAAGGAATGATAAGGGAAGTAAAGCAGGTAGATACAGTAATGAACATGTCAGTGGAATAGGAAGCCAAGTCAAAAAATTGCAGGGTCCCCACATCATGCATATTTCAATTTTCACTTAAAACTTCCCTGTGAAACTGCACAAGATAAATACTTTGGCTAATCTGTATGAGTAATTAAAAATTCTTTATGATATGCTATTAATATCAGCCTTTCTCTTCTTCAATATCTGTGTAACTATGAAAAATGCTTTTCATTTGAAAATATTCAGTATTTCATTATCTATGAACAAATTAACTGATACCTCAAAGCCACTCCCTTCTGTCATCCTGCCACTGTACACAACATGCTTTCTCCAAGCATCATGCTAAGAACTTTATCTATAGAGTATCTCATTTCACTTTACACCAACCGTAAGGAGCAAATACTGTGGATATCCCTACCTTATACCTGAGAAAACTGGGGCTTAGAGATACTTAGTCCCTGCTCCAAAGTCACATCTCTAGTAAGTGAGAGAGTCTGGATTCAAACCCAAATTTCAAATTCAAATCCTGACTCCAGGGCTCAGCTGTGCGCTTTGCAATTGGCCTTCAAGACCTAACTCAGCCCCAGCCAGTGAGCGTGTTGAAACCTGCTCAGTCAGGGAATCACTTCTGCTCCCTGCTGCAGACAGATCACTCTTCTCCCCATCCAAACCAACTACAAGGCAGGGTCTTCTAAATGAAAGATGAGTCAGACCACTGGTGGATTTTCAATCCAGATGGCACTTCCACAGGCTTGCGCCAAAACCAGGCCATCCTGCGGCAGTGGTGGAGAAAGGTGTGATTTAAATTAGCTTTTTATGTTCGTGTATTAATATATTAATCTTCTCTTGCTAGCGGAGCTGGACTATTTTCAACATTCCTACTAAAAGACATGAGGGGATGTTCAGTAGATGAATGGATAAAGAAGATGTGGTAGATATACACAATGGACTATTATTCAGCCATAAGAAGAAAACAAATCCTATCATTTGCCAACAACATGGATGGAGCTAGAGGGTATTATGCTCAGTGAAATAAGCCAGGGGGAGAAAGACAAGTGCCAAATGATTTCACTCATTTGTGGAGTATAACAACAAAGTAAAACTGAAGGGACAAAATAGCAGCAGACTGACTCCAAGACAGATACCAACGGGAAGGGGGTGGGGCAGGTGGGTGGGGAGGGAGGGTGAAGGGGATTAAAAGGCACTATAATTAGCATACACAATATAGGCAGGTCACAGGGAAGGCAGTACAACACTGAGAGGACAAGTAATGACTCTGTAGCATCTTACTATGCTGATATTAATTGCAATGGGGGGGGACTTGATAATACCGGTGAATGCTGAAACCACAGTGTTGCTCATGTGAAACCTTCGTTAGATTATATATCAATGACACCTTAATTTTAAAAAAAAGAGATGAGGGGATGTATGTATATCACTCTTCAATAAGAAGTGTTTTGGAAATAGGTAATAGGGCAATTGAGGACAGGAGATGTTTGATCTAGACATACTGAGAGTAAGTACAAGCCAGAAAGACAATACTACTTTAGACTGCAGAGCCACTGCTGGTACAAGTTCTCCTACCTCACATCTGAGTCCTCCAGTGGGTCATCCAGAATGTACTCATCTCTGCACTTCTGTACATACCAGGGAAAAGGAAGGAACAGGGAGGATGAAAAGATAAAAACTACTATCATTGAGCACTTACTACATGCCTGATACTTCACTAATTATACCTGATCTGAGCAAATCCTCTCAATAACCCTATGAGATTATTATGTATCTTTCACAGCAGATAACACTGAGGACTGAGGCTTGGAGTGGTTGAATAAGTTTTACAAAGATATTCAGTGGGAGGGTTTGAATTCAAATCCACATCTCACTGACCCCTAAATCCATCCTGTTTCATAACACAATGCTTTCTTCAACAACAACCACATCTGTGTTGGGATTACTATCTGCAGACTTTATATATACATATAATTTTACCTTTAAAGGACGTGGTTGGTTCTTTCATTATAAGGAGACCAAGACAAAGGGACTGAGATAATCGAAGAGTTTTAGAATTAAATGGGACTTCAGAGACCATGTCCATCCACTTTATCTGACAGACAAGGAATCTAATGCCTAAGGAGTTTTGGTGATTTGCCTGAGGTTGCACAGCTACTAAGTCTGTGCCAAACCTAATACAGAAAGCTCCAGACTAAAACTAGTCCCTTCATCTTTCCTCTACGCAGGTGGCATTACCTTTCTTTCCTCTCCATTTCATGGAAAACCATGTTCGTTACGTGCTCTACCACTGTATTCTTGTTACTAGGCACTAACTGTTTTATTAAACAAGTGACAAATGGTAGGTTCTTTTCTCCAAAATTATGAGAACTATAAAACATCAATGCATAATGTATTCAGAATAGTTGAAAACCAGCTTAAATTTCTTCTCAAGTAAACATGCAATATCATTTGAGATCTGCTTAAAATGAAAAACTATGTATTTGCCTAGGATAAACATCACAACAGAATAAAGAACAGTCAAAAGGAGGCTCCACTTCTGCAAAAAACTTTCCACCTCGGAAAAACTTACAGCCAAATTTTCTGTTTCTTAGAGTTCTGGAGGATAAGCAATAGAAACTACATAAAATAGCTTTCTGTACTTTGGTTCATCAAACATTTAGAGTAGTGTGTGGCTGGCTTAAGTATGAAAAAGATTTGGTCTTTGCTCTCAAAGGGCTTACTGATTCTCGGGAGAGAAAGAGCCCAGCAGTCCGGAGTTGCGGTCCCTACCGAGTCCTCTGGGTACTACTGCGGCGGTACCGCGCTAAGATGCTCCAGGGAGATCTTCCTCCAGGTGGGCGAAGAGGCCCAGCCCGGAGAGCTGGAGGTGTGTCCCCACAAGCAACACGAAGTCCCAGGACAGCCCCAAACTAACTCGGGGGTCCCCCATAACATTACTGCAGCCCCCCTACCATTCCTCTCAGTACTTCCCCGCCCAGGTCGTTCGCTTCAAAGCTCCCACACCCTGTGATTACCTCAGGGGGCTCCCGTGGTCCAGACCGCACACCCTAGACCCCTGGAGCAGCTTCAAATCTCAGTGGTAGAAAGAGACCCAGGCCGATCGCAGGAGTCAGAGCAAAAACTGTTGAAACCCGACGTACTCTAGGACCCAGGAAGGGGGAACAAATAGCAAAGGAGGACACAAGGACACGGACCCCAGGGAGACGATATTTAAAACGGCCACTTCCGGAGGCTCGACATCTTCCGCAGACCTTCAGACTTTCACTAGCCTCCCGGCTCCGCCCCAGCCCGCCCCTTTCCTCCCGGCCGCCGCAGCCCGCAGCCCGCAGCTCCCAGGATAAGCACTCGGAGGACGCCGGGCTCCGATTGGAAGAGCCAGGCCCCGCGAAGCTGCGCGGCTTCGCTGGGAGACGAGTCAGCGCATGCGGGGTTGCTGGGGGGCGGTGCGTTCGCGCCCGCGCGATCCCGCGCCAGGCGCGTCCCCTGCCCGCATGAGAACGCCCAGGTACACTTCCCTGTATGGTGTTTTTAGCGTGAACTGTTCAGGTCACATTCTCATAATCCTCAGAGAACCGACAAAAAAAATGCAGCTTTCTAAACTCTATGCCCTTTTCCCCCACCTCCTGAATAAAAATAAGAAAGAGGTCGGATCCCAGATGCTTTATTATTAAACTGTTGATTCTGAGGGCCAGTGTAGCCCCTCAGGGTCCGTTGCCTGGTTCCGGAGCCAGGGGGAATTCAGTGGGCTCGGCTTCTGCACAAGTGGCTGGTGTTCTGTTAACGCACTCCGCCTGCACGGCCTCCCATTCCCGCTGTACCCCCAGGTTAGGAGCGGGTCACTGCGCAGATGCTGTTGCAGCACCTTTCATTATAAATATTGTGTAACGAGGCACCTCGCAAACATGTTCTTGGAGCCTTAGCATGGATTCCATCTCTTACCTAGCGTCTTCTCCGCCTTTCGCCAGCGCGCGCGCGCGCGAGCGCGAGCGCGAGCACACACACACACACACACACACACACGATCTCGTTTTACACACACACACACACACACACACACACACGATCTCGAGCACACACACACACACACACACACGATCTCGTTTTATACTTCGGTTTCTCCCAGTACCTACTTCACAATCTGCAGCGGCCTCAGGGAGAATGTAAAATCAAAACCCCGTTTCTTCCCCAAGGAGTGATGTAAATTGGCAAGATTTTGATTAAGAATTTTATCTTCACCACCACCACCTTTTCCCCCGAAAAAGGTGTTTAATATAAAATGAGCCTTTATGCTAAAATCGTCCCATGTTGATTGTAATCAACCTGAAACCAGATGTAGGGGCAGCCTTTCCCGTCTCCCTCGAGAGAGCCAAGGGTCATAAAAGCAAACATAAATTGATATTAAAATCTCCTTGATTCCTGTAGCACTGAAACTTTAATTGGTTTGAGTTTAATCACTTCGATTAAACAAGGAGGCCCATCCAGGTCCCTAATAATTTAGCCAGAAGGAGGATAATTGCCTCAAAAGAGTTAATGGAAAGAAAAAAATAGCCCACTCTAACGTTTAGAAATGAAATAGAGAATTACAATAGACTGATGAGGTTAGGACTTTTTTTACTTTGCAAGTTTTAAATAGTATTTATAAAATGTCCTATTCATGTTTTTAAAATAAAACTTAATATTGCATGACAAGAATAAATGCCAAATGTACTATACTGTACACTGTTTTTAATGAAATGGGTGCCACAAGAAGACATGAAATCTCCATTTATTTGTTCATTCAGCATTTATTGAATACAGACTGTATACCCAGCCTGGAGTTAAGTGATAGAAATACAGGATTTATAATATAAGTACAGTGGGAATCAGGAAAGGGAAATGTTCATATCAACCCTGAAAGGCTTTATAAAGAACTTCGAGCTTACTCTGGGAAGGTGATAATTTTACCAAGCTGAGAAGGAATTGGAAGACATAGAAGCTGCAAACACGAGCACAAGAGCAGCATGGGACATTTGGAAAACTAGAAGAAGCTCTGTGTGCAGTTTTAGGGGTGGGGAAGCAGGAGAAGGTGATAGGCTGAAGAAGTTGGCAGATCACGGCCATTCCCCTCATCCAAGGTTTTACTTCCTGTGGTTTCAGTTACCACCATCAACCACAGACTGGAAACCAATGAACCTCCTTCTGATGTATTCTGATGTAGTATTAGGTCAATAGTAGTAGCCCAATACATACACTTCAGTTCATCTCAACATGTAGGCATTTTATTATCTCTCTTCATCTCAAGAAAAAGGAGGAGTACAATACAATAAGATAGTTTGAGAGGGACCACATCGACATAACTTTTATTACAGTATGTGGTTACAATTTTTCTATTTTATTATTAGTTAGGGTTGTTAATCTCTTACTGAGCCTAATATATGTTGAACTTTATCATAGGTATGTACGTATAGAAAAAAAACATTGTATATACAGTTAACCCTTGCACAACACAGGTTTTAACTTCGCAAGTCCATTTATTCACAGATTTTTTTCAATAAATATTTGGGAAAATTTTTTGGAAATTTGTGACAATTGAAAAAAACATTTTCTTTCTCCAATTTGCTTTATCATAAGAACACAGTATAAAATACAAATAAAAAATATGTTTTATTCAACTATTTGTTATGTGTAAGGCTTTTAGTCAGCAGTAGGCTATTAGCAGTTAAGTTTTGGAGACTGAAAAGTTATACGCAGACTTTCAGAAGTCAGTGCCCCAACCTGTGCATTGTTCAAGGGTCAACTGTATAGAGTTTGGTACTACCCGCGGTTTTAGACAAACCTGGGGGGCTTAAAACATATCCCCTATGAGGATAAAGGGAACTATTGTACTTAGCAGAGCAACGAAGTTAATGAGGGGTGTTGAGCAGAAAAGTTAGGTAATTACAAAGTAAATCAGACTGTTTTAAAATACTTGGAGGTTTTCTGTTTGTCTAGTAAGTTTACAAGGTCAGTTTTCTCTTGTCTCTTGTCTGCCTAAGAGCTACTGCTGCTTACGGAAAGCTATGCGTAAAAGACGTTCTCAACCTGCTTCCCTTTTCAGCCTCAAGTCACAAAACTCACTACATTCTTTCAAGATATTATTCGATTTATCCCCACCATTACAGCAGAACAGTTCCAAAGTCAATAATGACCTCACTGCCAAACCCCGGACCCCTTGGATTCATTGACACTTTGATCCTCCTTATATTTCTCTCCAATGTAGATGAGAACATTGGTTTCTCCAACTTTCTGACATTTTTGCTGCTGTTCAGGGAACCGTTGTCCCCTTCTTGCCCCTCAGCATGACGTTTTCTCAGTTTCCTCAACCTTCATGTTCCACTATATAAGCTTCCTCAGTGATGTCATCCTTCCTGCAAGTGTGAATTCTAGGTCAATGATTTTCAATTCTTTATGTCCATCTGACATTATAATATCATAAACTGAGCTGTGGTTTTGAATTTTGTTAAGTCCCATCTGAACACTGCTACTTTAATGTCTGGCAACACTGATTTCAATATATATCTAAAACAATTCTCTTTCTCAGCTTCTCACTGGAGCCCCCCAAATAACTCCTGAATCTATATATAAAGTTATCAATCCCTAGACATCCCACTGAAAACACTCAGAGACTCTTCCCTCTCTCTGAAGCTCTCAATTTCTACATCTAAGAATCACGAAGTCCTACTTATTTTTCTCTAAGTCTCCTGACTTCTTCCTATGGCTACTACTAAAATAAGTTTTTTTAATTCTTCATTGCTTCATATCCAGGCACCTGTAATCAGGACACACACTGTGACCTAAGGCAAGTCGCTCACCTCCCCATTCTGTACAAATTCTCAACATTTTTATAAGTTGACAACTAATACCTATGGCATTTTTAAACTGGCAAATAGAAGAGAATCAAAAAAATAGAAAACATCAGACACAGGCCTAAGGACACACATGTACCGTTTTGACACTAAGGAAGTGTTATGAGCTGATTTTGTGCATGTGAGCCTCAGGGTTTGTAAAGCACAAGATGAGCCATGTCCTTTGACCCTTCAGAAACCTCCCTCAGAAGGTTCAAACATCAGGTGCTTGATTATTATGCTGCTTTGGTATCAATCCTTAGAACTTCAAGGCTTTGCCATAATTGTTGCTCTCAGGGACTCCTGTCCTTTGCTCCTTGAACCTCCATTCTGTGTGCTACAATGGGAATGATCCTTGGAAAGTACGGTCAGCCTTAAAAAATAAATAACAAAGGTTGTTAAGCAGCAAATAAGTTTATTCAGGAAGAGCAGAGGAATTGCAACTCAGGACATGCAAACCATGGTGAACCATAGGCAAGTCCAGAAAACAAAGGAAAGGGTCCTTTTATAGAGGAAAGGAAGAGGTGGGAAGGGTTGCTCTGAACATTTCATTGGAGGAAAATGAGAGTTATATATATATATATGTTATATATACTTATTATATATATATGTATATATACTGTAACTCTGATTATGTTACCCTATTGATCAATTATTTTAATGGTTTCTCAGTCCATACTGGATAAAGCCTAAAAGTTTCCTGTCAATCAGGGGCTCCTAGTCTTGTCCCTCCCTGCCTTTTCAGCCTTGCCTTCTCCTATCTCATATTAAATCTTCCTTCTCAATCACATCAGCAATGGAAAACACAAACTATTAGGGAATAATATAAGAGGTAGGTATTGACTTATATTAAATATTTAAAGATACACAGGTTAAAAGATTCAAATCCAAATAACATTATTTATCAAACATATAAATATATGCCATGCACTATGCTAAGTGGTTTCACATCTATTCTAATTTTTTTTCAAAAATGCAAATATCTTTATCATTTGCCCCAATAATAATAATTGTCACTTCAGAAATTGAGGCAATTGCAGAAAAGTAAGTCTCCCCAAAGTCCTACTTTCCCTAGATATAAAAACATGAGGAGTGTGTTATATTTCCTTACAGAAGTATAACATATTTTTGATACATAAAGATGTTTTAAAAGAATGCACACTTATTTTTGCTCACTCACACACACACCACACACACACACAGACAATTTGAAGACACTGTTAATTGATTTTCCGTTCTCTACCTGACCCTTGCTGATAACCCCCAATTTACTTGTAGCAGTAATAGGGAGAAGTCCAGAAGGCAAATAATCTGATCATGCTGTCCTGTTTCCCATTGCCAGCTTCTGGCTCATCAAGGCTCCCTTGTAGCTAGGGTTGGCTATGTGACCAGTTCTGAACACTGAAATGTAAAAACATGTTTACTGAGGTGAGAATAAAAAGAGCCTTGATGCTTAAGGATATTACCTAATTGCTGGCCCATTCCTGTACTACCTACGACTTCTGAACCAATAAATGGTCCTAAGAGTTCAAATCTGTACTAGTCATGTTTTCTGTTATTTGAAGCCAGTGGTACACTAATTTCCTTGATGTAAATACTCTAAAGGCTCCCACCAGTGCTAATTTCAAGCAAACAAAATGCAGAGATTAGAAGAAGTGTGTACATTTAGCTCTCAGGAGCTCTGTGCTCTCTCTGAAGCCTATGAGCTAGCTCCAGCACATCACCAAAAGAAGTCAAACAATTGCTCACTCATTCATTGTAATCCTATAGTTTATTTAATGAACAATATAGCATAGACACATTTCCATGGCAAAATGGAAAAAAGGAACCCTTTCTTTATGGCTGCATTGTAATTTGTTCTATGAATGTCCATAATTTATTTATCCAGTCACCTAGGTTGTTTCTGATTTGTTCCTTTACTTAAAAAAAATATCTCTGATTTGAAAAGATACATGTACTCCTGTGTTAATTGCCACATTATTTACAATAGCTGAGACATAGAAACAACCAAAGCGTCCATCAATAGATGAATGGATAAAGAAGATGTGGTACATATGCACAATGGAATCTTACCTGGCAAGAAATCCTGCCATTTGCGACAACACCGATAGACTTACAGGGTATTATGCTAAGTGAAATAAGCCAGGTGGAGAAAGACAAATACCATATGATTTCACTTACATGTGAAATCTAAAATCAAACAAAACAAAATGAACAAAAGAACAATAGACTCATAGACAGAGAAGTGACTGGTGGTTACCATAGGAAGGTATGGGACAAGTGGGTGAAATAGGTGAAAGGGATAAGGAGACACAAAATCACAATCACAATATAAATTAGTCATGGAGATTAAAATATAGCATAAAATATAGCATAAACACTTATTATTTGCTAAATATTGTAGGTGCTGGGGATATAAAAGCCAACAATATGTACAAAATCTCTGCTGTCCTGGAGCTCACATTTTAATGAGGGGACACAAGTAAGACCTGAAGCCAACATAATCCCTGTTTATGCATTACACCCGCTGGGACCAAGCATGCTTTCTTGTCGCTGTGCTAAATAATACTGACACCAAGCAAAAATAGTTTGCCTATTTCCTCCAGAAAATACCTGTCCTTGGAAGATAACGCTGTAAACTACAGCTTATTCATCAAAACCAACAGCTTTCTCAGTAAGTCTTATCTCAAGACCTTCTTCCACACTATGACCAACAATGCAACCATCCCAATGTGTTCTTGCTAGCAAAACCCACCTTTAAAAAGTTTCCCTGTGAAAGATCCTTCCCTAATTTCTTTATTGTGAGGCACCCCGGAGATGGATTTAGGTTCATGGCTTTGATCCCTAGATAAGAAGAAAAGCTAGACACTCAGAGCTTTTGGCATGAGCTCGAAAGTCTTCTTTAAAAATGTTTTATATATAAACACAGAGATTTATTCATAATTTTTAAAATTCCATGTAATATTACTGATAAATAGATGATTCTATGGACATATGATGGTGATAGAGTTTTGGCTTAAAACAACTCTGTCTTCTCCCTGCCTTTTTAATAAAATTAAAATGTTAGCCCAATATATATTTTTTTAAATACATGACTTGGGTTTAGTTTCTCATAATTCAAACTTTTAAAATGTGTATATTAATCCTTTGGGCCCAGTAATTTATTATTTCCACAGATGTTTTAAAATTACAAACATAATACTGTGTTTAGCTAAATGAAATTGCAATAATGGTTATTGTTAAAGGATTTAATCTCATGGATTCTTTTAATACTACATATGATAAGGACTCAATGTGTCAACATAATTATAATTTCCACATTTTTAGCCAACTTTAAGACCTTAAATTTCTATTAAAATAAGTTACTTAGTATATATACTGTGGTTACCCAAATAATTTGTATTTTTATGTAAAAAATGGAAACACTCATCACTAAACATAATTTGATGTTATTCTTGCTCATTTCTACATATGGAATGGCTGCAGATTGGCAAGACATATAAGTATTTTTAAAGTATTATATAAATATGCATATATACATGTACCCATGTTATATATAATATATATTATTTATATCATAGTATACTTTAAATATAAATACATTATCTGCCACCCCAAAATGTATTGAACCCATATATAGCAAGATAGTTCTCTGCTTTCTACCTTCTAATTTCTCTTGTGTTTGAAAAATCCAAAATTGATTACTTTGGTTAAAGTTTGTAATAATGAGAATCATTAAATAGAAATAGGAACATGCAACCAAAATCATAAATTTGGTATCCCTGTTTGTTGCTCAGAGTTATAACTGTAGTATATAAAGATGTTAAATTCAACAACATAATATATACATTGTTCTATTTAGTACTCATAATGTTAAAAATACTTGAAAGCTATATTTTAAAGCTAGTTAAAATTCTTCATTTAAGCATCTATTTCATATTTATATATTTGTATATGTATAAATGCATATATATATATATAAGCATATAAAGGTATGTAGTTTATGTAAAAGGTTTATTTACAATAAAAAAGATAATAGACAAATTTGAGGGCTTACGTTTTCTTTACTATAAATTATTATATGGATAGAAAACAAAAATAATATAATATTAGAATCTGCATTTTTATTTTCTGTTAAACAACCTAGTTATTCTAGCTTAGATAAATAGGAGTTATTTTTTGTGCCCAGAATATTCTGTTAATTCCCTAGACTTTTAACATACTTTTGAATCATTTTGACAAGAAGTAAAAAAAAAAAAATGTTTCTAATAACATCATTACTTGTTGTTGTGTTTCTTACTTATTACCTATAATTTTCTTGCCTTTGAATAAAATGACTTAAGTTTGTATCTTATCTGAACCGACAGCTCTTTTTAATTATGTCTGTCCTAGACTCAAAATAATTGGACTATTAAGCTTTCTTATAAATAAAAATTTTCAAGTTTATTGGAATAGCCACCAGTTCAGCCAAAGACTCAGTCCCTCAACTTATAAAAGAATGACAGTAGATATTGAAAGATTGTTTGATTGTTTGATGTACTGAAATTTTTAATTAACTTAAACTTGTGAAAATTGTCAAATTGAGAATAAAAATAAAATTATCAATATTTTTCAGTGACTATAAACTTCTTATGCACCAGGTAGGTATCAATGTAATATTATTGCTGTGCACCAAATCTACACTTTTTTGTCCTTATTAATGATACTAATGTTGGACCCTGCAATCATTTCTCCTTTGCCAGCAGATGAGATGTTATGGTTGATCAGCAGATGGCAAGGGAGTGACACTGCATGGCCATAGCTGCAGGAAGACACTTTAAGGCTCTAGACCTCTGTTATTCTTTAACAGAGGAAACCAACAAAGGAGCTTCAGCCATCTCTGGCTATGTATGCCATCTCTTCTTCAGGTTACTTTAGACCAGGTCCAACTCACCTATATCCTCTGGAACAGCTGGCCACTTCTATTCACTGCCCCAGTCTGCTTAGACTCTCCAACCACTTCTATAGAACCATCTAGCAAGTTTCTTCACCCATGGCAGGATGTGTATGTTGTAGGCATGTTCTCTTTGAAGAGATCTGATTCTCAGACTGAGGGAAGTGGTAAGTGGGAAAAGGCTTTTCCCCTAGTTTTTAGTTCTTTTACTGTTTCTTCTTCCTCAGCCTAGAGATCATAGCTTTTCTACATACCTTAGCCTTTTTGTAAACTCCACTTCCTCCTAGTTAGTAATTATATTAAATTTTCCCTGTTCAAAAAAGTGATTTGATTTCTGTCTCCTGACAGTCCCTTACTGACGTATCTTTGAAATATACTTTTGTTCATGTCCAAAGACTGATAAAATAACTGTTCTCAAAAAGATTTCATTTCTAGACTATTAAGTTCCAATGTCTTTGTCAGTCAGGGACCATCATAATATACTTTGTAGTACAAATCACAAAGACTTGGAGTCTCTTTCCTGTTCATAGTATGTTTCTATTCTCAGGATGGTCATTGACTACATCCTTCTATATTAATTTTCTGTTACACCACAAAAAAGAACCATATTCCCTTCTATTCTGATATGTTCCAATAGATATCATCTTCGGTAAGAGATCCTACAGAAAAATAGCCCTTGAGCCTTGATGAAAAGGACCTTATCAGTTACTGTAAACAACAAACACTCCAGCAAAACCATAGAGTTTATCCTTAGAGCCACTTCTCTCAAGTAAAGGGATTTGTCAACCTTAAATTACTGGAAAACTCTACTGGACAGAAACTACAAGATCAGGAAAAGAAAACTGCCGCCTAAGACTTTTAGATCAATAAGGTGACTGCATTAAGTAAATAGCTTCCATCCAAGGCCCATGAAATAAAATCAAGACTGCTGAAGGAACAGACTCCCATGCTTCAATCAGAATGCTTTTGTTCTTTATTTGCCATTTCCCTTTGTTACTTTAAGGTTTGGATTATTAACTATGATTATCTGTAAGATCCTTTTCTTTAACAATGCTTTTTGCTTTCCTAGACAGTCCTTGGAAAAAGTCCAATGCTTGGCTGTAATTTTCTTGTGACACAAAAAAACCCACATTTGAGTTCAATAAACACAAAATCAAACCAACTCTTGGGTTTATATTGCTTTTCCTTTGGATACTACTCATTCTCCTTTCATATTACTTCCTTGTAATAAATCAGTTGAGTTTCTAGGTAACTGGATTCAACCATTAAGTGACTTTTTGAGAGTAACACAACAAGCCCAGCAGCCAGAAATTGCCTAACATGTGCCCTTCCAAAGAAACAATACTTGGGAACTGTGTGAAAAATAGTTTACCTGGCTTTTGTCCCCAGTTACTAGGAGATAATTTCTAAACGCTTATACTTTCTTGAGTGATAGGAATTGAAGGCAAATTCTGGCATGCTAAGGCCCCCACCCCTTAAGATCCAATCACCAAAGCACAACACACCCTACCCCCACTTCTTAAAAACGCATTTCCTCACCCACGAGCTGCTGCTCCCTCTCTCTGGGGGCAGCCATTTTCTCTTTCAGATAATAAAATCTCTTGGTGGGCCCGTGTCTCCTGAGTTGTTCTGGGGTAAGGAGGGTCGCGGAGAGATACCCTTTCAGGAATGTCTTGTTTATTCATGGTGGACCCCTCAGACCAACCTAATAGTTGATGCTAATGAGGTAAATCTGATGGGGGCTGGCCATGCCAGAATGACCAACCATGTTATTAGAGGATTGGGGCTTTGAATGGTGTGATATCATCTTGACCTCTGGGGAAGAAAGGAAGTCTAGAGGTTGAGTTCAACCACATGGACAACAATTAAATCAATCATGCCCACATAATGAAATTTCAGTAAAAACTCCGTACACTGAAGCTCACATGAACTTTCCTGATTGACAATACTTTCACATTTTGATGTTGGGAAGGTTGCACATCCCTGAGAATGATGGAAGCTTCACATGTGTTACTCTCCCAAACTTCTCCCTATGTATGCCTTCTCTTAGCTGGTTCTCACTTGTAGCCTTTTGCTATAACAAAACAATAATCATAAGTATAGCACTTATAGTGAATTCTGTGAGTCTTTTTCATGAATTATCAAAGCTGGGAGTGGTCATGGGAACCCCTGATGTAGGTCAGAAGAAAGTGGTGCCCTGGAAACCCCCAAACTTGTGACTGGTACCTGAAGTCAGGGCAGTCTTGTGGAGAACAGTGTTCTCAGAATTAGCAGCTTGATAAACTCACTGTAGGAAAAGTTTGTAGGAGCTCACCTTTGCAGCCAGTAGAAATAGGGCTTGGAAGGGGTTTAGGAACACATGGAGTATATTCAAAGACTGTTTCACTTTTATGCATTTTATAAGCAAGGCACATTAGTGGACTTAACCTCAAGTTCTTTTCCTTTAGAGCTATTAGTAATCTATTATAAACATTGTATCTTGACACCAATGACACTTAGGTAACATTGCAAAAGATTATCATACCATTTAACAGTTTCATGGGGATATTATCAACAAAAACATACCATTGGTTGACTCCTTGCAACTGGTATTAAGTTTGTGGCACAAAACTGACTATTACCAGCAAAGTGGACAGAGATATATCATCTTGGTTAATTGATTCCTGCTTTCAAGATAGGCCCTAATATCACCCAGGGTCCATTTTAGCCTATAAATTTCCCTTTCCAGGAAAAAAAGTTCTTTAAATAATTTAATTTAACAAGGAAGAAAACTAGGCCTTTATTTGAGTTCAAAAATTTTTAAAACTGAAGGGAATTTTTTTTTTGACTGCTTTCTTCTACCCAAAGCTCTTCATTTTATGCTCTCCAAGAGGCCTGAGAAGCAGAACTAATCCTACCTGCTATAGCTCAGAAAATAGTTAAATTATATGGAACTCCTTACTGAAGAATTTCATGAAATTAGACAGGTGATGCCTCAAAACAGAGAGTTATTAGACATAATAGTGGCTGCTTGAAGGAAAGCATGTACTGTCTAAGGGAAATAATGTTGTACTTGCATTTCTGCAGATTTCTCTGGGATCTTTAATATTACTAAAGAGATCTGGAAACCAAATAAAGATCTAAATAATTTGCCTAAGACCCAAATATCTTGTTCTGTGGGTTCTTTGTAGTTGAAATGGAGTCTACTCTCAATTTACTTTGGATGCTTTTACTCAGATTAGATAAACATTTGTTTATGTTGCAATGTTCAAATGTAGAACTCAGAATCTTAAATGCTGCTGAGCAGTCACTGTGCCTCCTGATGATCTTCTACCCAAAGAACAACAAAACCGACACTTGACGGGGTGGGAAAACTACCATCAGAAACAACATTCAATGACAACGTATCAAACATGCAGCAGATCCACATTGATGATGTCCCCAAATGATCCTCCAGATTAGCCTACAGAGTGGTAAAAATGGGGAGAGAATTTAAACTAACGTAATTTTGAAGCTCCTGTGTTAACCAATAACAAAGCAAAATATTAGCAGCTGGCTGGGGAATATAATATGAATTAAGTATAGAGCTTATTTATCAAAACTGCTAGCTCATTAAGACTCACTTCAAAATCCTTGTCTCACTGAGTGCACTAATCTAAAGCTATTATATAATAAACTCTGCTCATTCCAGCCAGTTCCCCACTTTGCATTAATCTGCCTTAAAATCAATCACCCAGACCAGGCCCCAAGTCTCTATAAATGCCTCTCCCTGAATTCCTCATTTTGAGGTACCCTTGAGGTTTTTGTCATGGTGATATTTTCCCTTAAACAAAGCTAAAAACCAGCTTTTTGGATGAACAGATTTCTTTGTGTGCGTGTGTGTGCGCGCGCTACAGGGTTTCAACAGTTGATGTAGGCAATAAACAAGTAAAAAATACATATATAGTATGTGAGAGGGAGATAAGTGGTATGAAAAAAAACAGTCAAAGAAGTGGGAAGGAAGTACATGTAGAGGGAGTGGGAAGGTGGATAGTTCCAATTTTTAGATTAGGCAATCATGAAGCCTCCCTGAGTGGATGGCATTTGAGTTAAGACCTGTGGATGATAAGGGAGCAAGCAAGCAGCTTATTTAGGGAAAGAACATTCCAGAAAGAGGCATAACAACCACAAAGAGCATAAGGCAGGAGCTTGCATGGCATGTCAAAGAAGTAATAAAGAAGCCAGTTTGGCTAGAGAAGAGAGAGTCAAAGTCAGAGAGGCAGGGTATAAGGAATAAAGGGTAGTAGGAGAGAAACACATTGTGTAGGACCTTTTCTCTAAATGAGATAGAAATACATTTAGGTGAAGTTTAGAATCGATTTATCAAGGAATTACATGAAATATTTATATTACTTAGGGGATAATTGATGTTTTTATGGTATTGAATCTTCCCATCCAGGAATATGTCATATCTCTCCATTTATTCTAGGCTGTCTTTTATATCCTCCAGTAAGCTTTAATAGTTTTTGTTCTACGAATCTTATAAATTCTTGTTATTATTATTAGGTTTATAATGTTTACTTTTGTTCAGCTTGGTTTTCTGCTTTTGGAAATGGGATATTTCCCCCCATTATATTCTCTAATTGGACCAGCTCTCAGTCACTGCTGGCACTCTAAATTTGACCACTGTCCTGACCTTTAACAAGACAGGTGAGTTTTGCCTATTTTTCACCTTTATATAAACATAATCATACAGGATATTTAGAAAAATGATTAACTTTTATATATTCCTCTTAGAGTTATTTTAAGGTAGTTCAGAATTAATTCTACTATCCATTGAATTCATTCTCTTGGAATATTTCAGTAATAAGTATATTGCCTTTAAATAGTGACAATTTGTTCTCTTCAGTCTTGGGTACAACGCCTTTTTATTACCTAGCTTGCTTTTTGGATAGAATTCTCAGAACATCTTGCACATGTCTTTGACGTACACATGTCTACATTTCTGTTGAGCATATACCTAGGATTGGAACTGCTGGTTCAAAAGGTTCTGTAAATGTATAAAGCTGTCTTTTACTGTGATGAAGACTTTTGTGGACCCTTCTGAGGCTCCCTGCTGGTATACTGTACCTACAACTCCTAAGACATGAACAACAGCATTTGTGCCTGCTTCTTTCCATCAGCTCCTGGTTTTCAAACAGTAGGCCACATGGTCTCTCTGTTGTAGTCTCATTGCCTTTTGCAGGAGTCTTCTTGATTGGGAGCCAGCAAGGTTCCAGTCTGCCTCACCCTCTATGCTCCCCCAGCAAAGGAGATGTATGTCAAATTCTCTGAGAGGTCCTCTTAAAGCCCCTGATTTTGGAATAGAAGGAACTTTCTACCTCTGTTATTTAGTGCATACAGGACACAAAACATATCATAAATTTTCTCTAAAGAAATCTCTTCAGAACTGTCCCTGATTCTCCCTAGATATGACCCTTTCAAATGTTTTTGAGTTGGTATGGGACCCACGATGGGTTATTACTCTTTTGAAAATGTGCATATTGGTCTGTCTCATGACTCACTTGGAAACCTATCCATCATTGCTCAGTACCTTGGTCAAACTTCAAGTTTAATATCCTACCCACATAGTCATTTTTCTACTTTACCTTATTAAGATGGTAAATCACATTAATATTTTCTAACATTGAGTCATCTCTGCAATCCTGAAACTACTTGATCCTCACATTCAAATTTATATTTATTGTATTTGTAGTAACCACTAGATTTGAGTGGTCATCTTTTTCAAGTTTACAATTATATTAAGAAATGAGATTTGGCTATAGTTTTCTTTTTCATACTATCTTTTATGTGTTTTAGTGTTCACATTATACTGGATTTGTAAAATGAATTAGGGACCTTTTCATATTCATTGTTAAATATGATAAGACTAACCTTTTCTTTGAAAAGCTGATAAAACTTAACTTCAAACCTTTTTTGCCTGGTATCTTTCGATGAGGAAGAATTTTGACTTGGAGCCCTTGTTGACTCCTAGGAATAATTGTGGAAGGTTTGGGTAGGACCATGTTAGAGTTTAAATAATCACTTGTAGGGATTAGAAGAAGAGAAATAAAGTTGCTACCATTAACAGGATCTTGTTTCTTTGTTTTCTTTAATCATAGAGAAAATATTTGTATTGAGAACTGCAAATGGCAGAGTTCTTTATCACAGGCAACAGAATCTTCCTTTAGATTTATCAAACAGAAAGGTCTTTATTATCTTTAATGCAGGAGTTTACTGAAAAATTGAAAGGACTGAAGGAAAAGGTTTTAAGCTGACTATAGTAGACAGTTACCTGGTGGCCTGTAATGAACCATACCTCTTGGTTGTCATACTCTTGTGGAGACCCCATCCCTTGAAACTGGAAGGGCCCCGTAACTTATTTTAATCAGCAGAAGGCAATGAAGTGACACTATGCCAGTTCTGGGCCTAAAGTTTCAGAAGACCTTTTTACTCTTACACTCTGGTGAAGTCCTCCACTTATGAAAAAGTCCAGCTACCCTTGGGGAGAAAACCAGATGCAGGAACTACATGGAGACATAGAGGCACAAGATGAGATAGTTAAGACCTGAGGAGGAACCCAGCCAGTTGTGAGAACCAAGGCCTCAGACATATAACCCATATTGACCTCTTCCAGCCAGCCTCCAGCTTTCTGAGTTACTCTGAAGCACCAGACATGAAGTGAAGAGACCATCTGGGATGGCCTAGCCCCTGCAAGTACCCCATGGAGCAGATCTGAATTATCCAATTATCCTCTCTGCGCCATGTTCAAATTCCTGACCCACAGACTTATGAAAAATAATGACAGAGTTGTTGTTTCAAGCCACTAAGTAGTGAAGTCGTTTGTTACACAGCAGGTAAGCAGAAAGAGCTCCCAAGCTCTGAAGGAAAAAAACTTCCAAAATCATACCACACAATTGACTTGGTAAGAAACTGTCCACCACCAATGATTTCAGAAACACATTGCCCTTTCTGGAAACATGGCTGCTTCCCATCCTGCCTGAATCAAAGGTTTGTGCAAATGCTTCTGATTGGTGGAATCTGGGTTACAAGTCTGCGAAGAAAGGTTGGGAAACAAGGTTGGAAGCAGATTCCTACCATGGAGAGATATCATAATTAGAGGAAGCTGTTTGAAAGATTCTAAGCAAAAAAAAATGTGTGTGTGTGTGTTTATTCCTAAAGAACTGTCCTTGAAAGTCAAAGAGTTTGATGGTCACACCCAAAGTCCTTATTTTTATTTCTGTTGTGATTTATCATTTTTTCCTTATAATTAAGTGTATTATTCTTATATTCTGCCCAGAATCCCCCCCCAGCCCCCCACATTTCAACCCCTATTAGATGAAGCAGCAAGCTGCACAAGCACAGTGAGGCAGCAGACGTGGCGGTTCTGCAAAGGGTACAGATTTGGGTAAAGCTTTGAGGCTCTGCACAAGCTCCAGAACAGCTCACCTTTCTTTTGCATTCTGTGGCTGGTTTATTTTGTTTCTGGTTTTAGAAGTCAGTCCATGTTTGTACTCACTTACATTTTTTAATGAGGTATATTTTGCATGCCAGAGAATTTACTGCTAGTAAATGTACAGTTAAATAGGTTTTTCTGTTTGTTTGTCTTTTGGAGATTTATAGAGCTGGGCAACCATCACCACAATCCAGTTCCATAACATTTTCATTCTGCAGGGACCTCTTCTTTCATTCACCCTTTGAATGAATAGCTCTTTCTCTTCCTTTAAGGGACTTCTTCAAACCTCATCTCCATGGAAAGGTCATCTTTGACCACCCTATCTAATTAGTCCCAAACTCACCTTCCTTCTCACATGTTCCCCTCATATCTCATAATTTGATCTGAAATAATTTTATGCATTTGCCTCCTTGTGTTTCTGTTTGTCTCCTCTGCTTGATTGTAAACTCCATGAAGGTGAAATGGCCCATATCAGTTACACATACCGCTACTTAATCTTCTCAGTGCCTCAGCTTCTCTTTAGAAAATGGGGAAAAAATGTACTTTCCTCATAAGATCTTTGTGAGCACATAAAAAGCACTCAATAATTTATCGTCATCATCATTATTATTATTTTAGAATCATTGGGAGGACTTTTTTTATTGCTTCACTCCCTTTGAACTTTTTAGTCTTTATTTTGGTTTTGGGATTTTTTTCTCCTGCAATGCCCTATTTCTTTGGGTTGTTTAATCCTATCCCCTTCAAAGTAGCTGGTGTAGTAAGAAGTCCTAGAGTCTCATCTTCCTACCCACTACCCTGTCTAGAAGACCAAGGAGAATTCAGAGTGGGGCCCAAATTAAGAAGTCAGGAAAGGTATAGATGTCTTAGACCAGTTGCTCTCTGCCTTCAAGAAAAATGCTTCCTTCTCCTTGTCACTCTTCTTGGTGTCATCTTGCTGAGCCTCTTCTCAACTCTACAGAGAAGTGTTCATGGCCCTTCACAATGGCCAAGTTTGGCTTGTCTGTAGTGAGGTTTGAGGCCATAGGGATTAAAAAACAGTCCTACAAGATCTCATGAGATTCAATCCAGTGCAACAAATCCAAGAGTTACACCTAGGAAATCAAAGACATGATGCCATAGCGAGGAACAGCGTGCATTATCTGAGCTCTTCTCTGCACACATCTCTTCATGAGTTTTTGAGGTAAACTGCCAGTAAGGTCAAGATGCTACTGCTCCTTCTCTCTTTCCACCAGGGACACAAGTAACACATAGAATATTCTATTTTTTTCTCATTTCCTTTCTATCCCAGGGAACCTACTCTCCAACTAGTAAGTTAGGTCAAGAAGAATTCACTGAGGATGAGGAAAGAGCTCTGGAGATGGCCAGTGGTGGTGGCTGCACAATGATGTAAATGTGCTTGATGCCACTGAACTATACACTTCAAAATGGTTAACATGATAAATTTTATGCAGTGAAAAAAAAAAAGAAGTGTTATTTTTGGTACAGTTACCATAGCTTTGTAAGGTACACTGAAATAGAAAAAAAAAAATCCCTTGAAAACTTTCTGGTGACATATATTGATAGTAAATTAGAGCAGGAGATAGATATAAAAATTCAGTATATCTTTTTCCTCCTTTTTTTCTACCCTAACCAGGAGGCAGGAACTAGGAGTGGGTAAAAAGATACTAAATTGAATTTGAACAGCTTGTCCAATTGGTGCTGTATTAATTAGACTAGGCTGAGAAGCTGAGTTTCACATCCTTCAGAACTAATTCTACATCTTAATTTTCCCCTTACCTAAAATGTCAATGAAGAAAATACATTACAGCTTCTCAGTATTGCTTCTGCACATTTATGACCGTTTCCTCAGCTCTGCAGTTATTTGGACAATTGTACCTTACATATGTATAAATCCACCTGAACTTCACAACGAGAATGGTCATATTTCCCTTTTCTGTTTATATACACTAATGTGAAATTATAACTACAATCTACATAGTTTTATGGTGTCTAATTTTTATATGCATGGGATATGTATAACTGCATTAAAAAGACAAAATTCTACATCTGCACAGTCCTAAAAAAAGTGTTCTGGCATTCATCAGTGATGATGTTGCATATGGATACAATGTTCTAAAACCACTACTAGTGTATTGCTTACTCATGCCATTAAATTACAAATTTTACGATGAGAAAGGTAAGCTTGAGTGAATGCATGCAACACTAAATAATTTTGAGTCCCAGAAGTTCATATCTCTGAAACACTGCATAAAGGAAACTAATTCCCAAATCCAGCCAGTGGAATAAAATTACAGCCTAGTTTTCCTAGTTCTGTATTTACATTTTCACAATTAGTGTTTTTTCTTATTATTTATATCTTGTTTACAAACGTATTTATATAGCTTTTCCCAACACTTTAATCTTGCTTAAATCCTGTGTACTAAAACAACTAATTTTATTGTCCATAGCTAATTTATAATATAAATACTAGGGCAATATTATGAAGACTTGAAAATCTTGTAGAAAGTTCCTTGACTGGAGAAGGTAAATAAAGGGCCCATAGGTAGGCAGAATTCAATTCCCTTCTCTAACTCTGAGAGCTGTTTATTTGTTGTTCTATGCTGGTATTTTTTACTTTCTTGTTTTACAGATATTTTTGTACTTCGAGATCCTATGGGGGGGTGGGATGATATCATAGATGTTCAATAAATATTTGCAGGTGAATATATATTGGTTAAAGTAAAATTGGGAGAACTACATCACCCAAAGAAAAATTGCTACCTAGAAGTAATAGTTCATACACATGCTTAGGCAGGAGAGAAGAAGCTGGATGAACATACAATAATTTACCCAAAATAGAGAAACAGGAGAGGAGTGTCAACAGAAACATAAGAACCAAAACCAAAACAAATGACCAGTGAAAATTAGAGGATAAGATTGTCTGTGCAGCATTTTATAGCCTAAATCCAAAGAAGGGAGTCCTTTTTCTCTCTAGGAGATAAGTACCAGAGCAGAGAAAAACTAGCTTGCATATTGAGATCAATGAGGACGATAGGTGATTTAAGAATCAAATTATTGGCTGGGACAAAAGGGAAGGGAGAAATGGATTAACACTTAGTCCCAGCCCTCCAGGCAATATAAACATTTTAATTCCCTAGTGATGAGAGATTTGACTTTTATTTGTATAGTTTACTTAGTGTGGTGGTTTGTTCTGCATCAACTTGATTAAGCTGGATTACATTTCCCAAAATTCCCTTCCCTGAAGGATTCCAAATTAAAGTTGACCCAGAGAAAAATTTCAGACAGATTTGGGAAGTGAAAGTGCAGCAACAGCCATTACTCTGAGGGTCACTGTGGTCAGATGCAGGAAGAAAGAGATGTAGAGGACTAGCAGGTTCCAGTTTGACACTCTCCTCCAATCCACATCTGGCTCTTCTTCCTCACTCCTGATCCTGTTCACCAACAACGGCTTCAGGTGCAACACCACATGCTTGGCACCTTGAGCTACAGAGGCACAACTTCCTATAGATTTCCCAATATAGGGTTCCTATACATTCCTATTTTAGCCACTGGAGAGGCTTGGTTTCTCAGATTGACTCAATAGTTCCTGCCTCTCTAAGCTTCAGATATATCTCTTGGACATTCACTTCTCTAGTTCTTCCCACAACTATGGAAGGTCGGCTTCCTGTTAAAAGGAAAAAACCTTTTCTCCCATAACTCCTAGTGGTTCTGCTTCCCTGATGAAAAAGTTGTTAATTTCAAAGAAACTGAGCTGAGTAATTCTCAAATGATTATTTTTAGTTTAAAGCCCCCATTTAAGAACTCTATTTGTTGATTGTAGCAAAAATACATGAAATTAGGAGGACCATTACATTACATTCAGCTGGTATGAAATAGAAATAAATAACTTTGATTGGATCTCTAATCTCAGAGAGATCTTCCAAATGAATTAAGGAGACAGGAGATATACCCAAATAGATTATATAGACATGTATGCCTATGTATGTCAGATACCATTGTTTGGCTAACTGAATTCCTATGGACAATCCTTTTCTGAATTGTACTTTTCAGCTAGGAGTGACTAGCTATATAACAGAATTCTGTCCAATGAGACAAAATGAAAAGTCTGCTGGATGTGACTTTTGGGACAATTTCTATTTTCTAAATAAAAAGAGATGGATCTATCCCTTTGTCCTAGTCCCTTTCTTGCTACCTAAAATTCAGATGTGGTTCCCAGAAAAGCAGTCGTCTTCTGCTCATGAGTAGACCAGCCAGCATGAGGAAAAGTTCAAGAGAATTGAAGGGACTCTGACTCTGAAGTCATCCATCTGTAATGCCAGCATCTATCTCTTAACTTCTTTTGTGTAGGCCACTGTGGGGTAAATTTTCAGAATCTCCTGCTTGGCTTTAGTCTATTTACCTATACTGCAGCTTCTCTCAGCCTCTGGGGCAAGGGGTGGAAAGAGGCTATTCTCTCCTCCCCTTCTTTGCATACTTGGGCTGGTGCAGGTCAGCCACTGGGGACCAGCCAGCGGAGTTCCTCCAGGAGGGGGCGGGTGGAGCGTTGAGCAGGCTCCGTTACCACCGTGGGGGTGCATCAAACCGGCTTTATGCTAGCGAGAGTGGCAGCCAGAGGGGATGGAACCAGGCCTCATTGTGTGCAATAAAAAGGTTTCTCCCAATTTCTCCTTCCCCTTAACTGATTTCTGTCACACTGGTTTTTTCCACCTGAAAAACACGCTTTCCCCCAGGAGCTACAGCTACTACAGCAGTTTTCTGTTAATGGAAGCTGAAAGCATTTTAGACTGAGACAATATGTTAATTTAAAAATGAATACTGCAGAAAAAAAAAAAGAATACTGCAGAAAGTAGTGAATATATAGGATGTTAGAATAGGATGGTGAGGCTAAGAAAAAGAGACCTAAGAGGTGTAACTAGGTTTGGGCTTTCAAGAGAAGAAAATAAAATAATAACAGAATAAATAAATGACATTTCTGAGGGAGATAATGGTGTGAAGAAGGTACAGGAAGAAAAGCACAAAACGAAAACCAGCAACTGGAGCTATCAATAGACTCAAACAGAAGAAGCTGCAAGAAAAGCCTGCTCTCTCCAGCCAATTAAACAGGAAAGGGGCAGCCTAGCAAGACAGAAAAGTTTTAGACTTACTGCCTTACTCTAATCAAACACCATGGGAAGACCCAGTAATTCCACTCCTAGGAATTTACACAAAGAAAACAAAATCCCTGATTCAAAAAGATATATGCACCCCTATGTTTATTGCCACACTGTTTGTAATAGCGAAGATATGGAAGCAACCTAAGTGTACATCAACAGATGAATGGATAAAGAAGATGTAGTACATATATATAATGTAATATTATTCAACCATAAAAAGAAAAGAAATCCTGCCATTTGCAACCACATGGATGGATCTAGAGAGTATTAGGCTCAGTGAAGTAAGTCAGGTGGAGAAAGACAAATACCATATGATTTCACTTACTTGTGGAATATAAAAACAAAGCAAAACAGAAGGAACAAAACAGCATTAGACTCATAGGCACTGAGAAGTTACTAGTCAAGGGGGAAGGGAGTGAGTGGAGGGGAGGGGGAAAGGGACTGTTGAACCACTGTGAAGTACATTAGATAAAAAAAAGAAAAAGGTCATTCAAACAAACAAAAAAACACCATGGGAAAATATTGGTCTCACCTCCACAATAAAGAAGGAAACTTGAAACATCAAGAAGGAAGAAAGAACAATGGAAAGAGTAAAAATACGATAGACTTTACTTCTCCCCTCAAGCATTCTGAATTATCTTTAATGGTTGAGGCAAAAATTATAACCCTGTCTGATGTGGTTATCACATCAGGATAAAGTGATTCTCAATGAATGCAATGGAAATATTTAAGACAACCTTACTATAAATGGTAGAAGATACAGGGACTTAAAGAGAAGTAAGGTTTCTACACTTAACTCAAGCTGGTAAAATGTCAGCAGAAGTAGGCTATGATAAATTATGTGTATAATATAATACCTAGAACAACAACTGAAAAACGTATACAAAGAAATACACTCAAACACACTATGGATAAGTCAAACGGAATTCTAACAAGAGCTCAAATAACCTCAGAAGTTAGGAAAAAGGAAACAAAGGGGACGAAAAACAAAAATAAAATGCCAAATTAAGCCCTAAGAGATCAATATTTACATTAATTGTAAATGGTCTAAATATACCAATTAAGATTGGCAGTGTGGATTAAAAAATATGACCCAACTATCTGCTATCTACAAGAAACACAACTCAGATATAAAAACATGTTATTAAAAGGTTGAAAAAAGTCATACCATGAAAACATGTATCAGAAGAAAGCAGGAAATGCACTATAGCCAGGCAAGATACTCTGGAAATATTATAATTTTACCCACAGGTATTATGCTCAGTGAAATAAGCCAGGTGGAGAAAGACAAGTACCAAATGATTTCACTCATCTGTGGAGTATAACAACAAAACAAAAACTGAAGGAACAAAACAGCCGCAGACTCAAAGAAACCAAGAATGGACTAAGTTACCAAAGGGAAAGGGACTGGGGAGGGTTGGGGGGAATTAAGGGGCATTATGGGGCATTATGGGGCATTAAGGGGATTAAGGGGCATTATGATTAGCACACATAATGTAGGGGGGGCATGGGGAAGGCAGTACAGCACAGAGAAGACAAATAGTGACTCTATAGCTTCTTACTATGCTGATGGACAGTGACTGTAATGTGGTATGTGGTGGGGACTTGATAATGGGGGTGATGCCAGGGTTCTTGTTTGCAGAGTCGAAGAATGAACTTAGCAAATAGTCAAGGTAGGAGAGTCAGGGAGATTTTTATTGAGAGATATAGTGAGAGGACAGACAGAGTTCCTGCAGTGAGCCAGGAGGGGACAAGAGAGTCTGTGGTGGTGCATTGTCTAGGGGTTTTATAGGCAGTTGAGGATATTTGGGAACTAGAAAAAAAGCTTAGGGATGTGGATTTGTTAAGTGGCCCTTGAGTATTAAAAATTAACTTAGTAGTAAAAAAAAAAAAATCAACTTAGTAATTGTAGATTAATGATTCCAAAAAAAAATTTAACTTAAAAAAAAAAAAGCAGGAATAGCTATATTAATATCAGACAAAGTAAACTTCAGAGCAAGAAAATTTCCAGAGACAGAGAAACAATAACTAATGATAAAAGAGTCTATTCATCAAGAAAACATAACAATCCTAAATATATACACCAAACAATAGAGCTAAAAAATATATGAAACAAAAACTGATAGAACTGAAAGGAGAAAGAGAAACCCACAACTATAGTTGGAGACTTTACCATCTCTCTCCTAACAATTGATAGGTCAGCTAGACAAAAAATAATAAAGGATGTACCAGAACTCAGTATCAGCCAGCAGTATGTAATTGACATTCATTGAATATTCTACCCAAGAAAATCAGAATATACAGTCTTCTCAGGCACTCATGGAACATACATAAGATAGATCATATATTGGGGCTTAAGACGATCCTCAAAAAATTTAAAAGAACCATAATCATATGAAGTGTGTTATTTGTCCCTATTTGCAAATAACATGATCAAGACGATCCTCAAAAAATTTAAAAGAACCATAATCATATGAAGTGTGTTATTTGTTCCTATTTGCAAATAACATGATCATTTATGTAGAAAATCCCAAGAAACCTACCAAAACAAAATAAAACCTCCTAAACCTAAAGAGTGAATTCAGCAAGGTCTCAAAATACAAGCTAAACAATCACAATATAGGTTGGTCATGGGGACTGTAGTATAGCACAGAGAATAGAGTTAATGATTTTGTAACATTTCACTACGTTGATGGACAGTGACCTCACTGGAGGGGGTGAGGACTTGATAATATGGGTGAATGTTGAACCACTATTTTATGCATTTGAAACAATCATAAGATTATATATCAATGGCATTTTAATTAAAAAAAAAACACCAGTGAAAGAAGTTAAAGATGATCTAAATTAGTGGAGAGATACTGTGTTAATGGATTAGAAGACCTAACCTAGTAAAGATATCATTCTCCTCAAATTGATATATAAGTTTAACATACTTCCTATCAAAGTCTCAGGAAGATTTTTTTATCAGATACATACAAGCTCACCCTAAAATTTTTATTTTTATGGAAAAGCAAGGGAACTAGAAAAGCCTGAAAAAAAAAACCCTGATAAACAAGGATAATGTGGAAGGAATCACTCTACATAATTTAATGATTTATTACGGAGCTTCAGTAATCAAGAAAGAGTGGTAATCAAGACTGTCACTTGGACAGAAAGACACAATGATCAGTTGAGAAAAATACAGAAATAAGTCTATAGATGTACAACGAAGTGGTTTCTGACAAAAGTTAAAAAAATAGCAATTCAATGAAACAAAGATAGTTTTTTCAGCAAAGGTGATGGACTATATGAATATCCATAGACAAAAAAAGTCAACCTCCATCTATACCTCATACTTTATCCAAAAATTAACTCAAAATGGATCATAGATTTAAATATAAGATGATAAACTATAACATTTTTAGAAGAAAATATAGGAGAAAATCTTTGAGACCTAGGGCTTGGTGAAGAGTTCCTAGACTGACAACAAAAGCATAATCTAACAGGAAAAAAATTGATAAATTGGACTTCATCAAAATTAACAACTTTCTGTCTGTGAAAGATTCTGTGAAGATCAAAAGACAGTGGTAGGTTGGAAGAAAATAATTGCAAGGTCACATCTGACAAAGGATTCTTATCTAGAATATATAAAGAATGTTCAAAACTCAACAGTAAAAAAACCAATCCATTACAAAATGGGGAAAGGACATGAAGAGACATTCTATCAAAGAGGTTTTATAGATGGTAAATAAGCACATGAAAAGATCCTCATTATCATTACTTATTAGGGAAATGGAAATTAAGACCACATCTATTAGCAGTGACAAGAAAAAGTAGTAACAATTCCACATAGTGGTGAAGGTGTGGAAAAAAGATCTCTCATACACTGTTGGTGGGAATGTAAAATGGTACAGCCACTCTGGAAAACAGTTTGGCAGTTTCATAAAAAAACTAAGTATGCAACTACAAGACAACCCAGTAATTGCACTCCTGGGCATGTATCCCAGAGGAATAAAAACTACACAAAACCTGTACACAAATATTCATAGCAGTTTTACTTGTAATAACAAAAATCTGGAAACAACCCAAATTATGATTCCTTTAATAAATGAATGGTTAAACAAACTGTGTAAATCTACACCATGGAGTCTTCTCAGATATAAATAATGCAGTGTTAATACATGGAACAACTTGGATAGCTTTCAAAAGCATTAAGATGAGTGGAAAAAGTCCATCTGAAAAGGTTGCATATTGTATGATTCCACAACATTTGAAATGACAAAATTATCAGGGTGGAGAGAAATGATGAGTGACTGACTATCAAGGGTTAACAATTATAAAGGGAGAAGTGGACAAGATGACTATAAAGTAGTAGTATTGGGGAGATATTCATGGTGAAAAAGAAAGAATCTCTTCACATTCATGGTGAAAAGAAAGCCATGTGTTTAAAAAAAACACCCACACTCAAGAAAAACACTAGAAATGCTGTATTTCTCTCTTTGCTAGCCCTATTCCTAATAGCTTCCTACAAGACAACACCTACAAACACAAGCAGATCATGTTGCCTTAGACAACCTTCTCTTGATCCTTCAATATTTATCTATTTTTGTCACTTCTTTGTTTTGAAATAACTATATGTTCACAGGAAGTTGCAAAAATAATACAGACCTCTTTCCTCCAATGATTATACCTTAATTAGCTATAGTAAATGACAAAACCAATGGGTATGTATTGTTTTACGCCATTTTTATTACAGAGGTAGATTCCTGCAGTTATTACCACAATCAAGATACAGAACTACTCCATCATGTGAATACCTCCCTAATGCTACAACTTTATAGTCATCCCAAACCCTTTCCCCTTACAAATCCTAACCCTTGGCATTCATTAATCATTTCTCCGCCCCAGAAGAACCAAAGGCACAAAGTATAGACACCATCTATTGGCCAGAACAAGAGAGGATTCTCCTTTCAAAGCTACACCTCTCAGGTAGCCAAATCAGGAAGTGAGAACATGCAGGAAAATGGGAAAAAATGTCCAAGAAGAATAAGAAGATGAAGGAAATAAGGCACAAAAAAACAGACAGAAGATTAAAGAGAAGTGTGGTTCACAGATGCGTGGGATAAGAGAAGGCCTAGCTGATGCTGGATGTGGAGGTGTAGGAAAGAAGCCATCTGAGAGCCTGAGGGGAGAAGTGATTCCAGAGAAGGTCATGGAGTGGGCTGTAAAGGCTCCTCTGGAACAGCACATAGGCTGGGCAGCCTGCAGAACAGGCACCAAAGGAACTCTCAGTCCTTGTCCTGGCCTAGCTTCTTAGCTGTTCTAATGAGCACTCAGACTCATTAATGCATCTTATCCCATGTCTGAGAATGACTCTCCTCTACCCACTGGTTTACCACCTCAGTATAATCTAGTCACTTCCTCACAAACAAGTCTATCTTGCTTGGTTTTTGTCCTCCTAAGGGCCCAAAGTTCCAAATGCTTATTGATTTTCAGGAATAGTTGGCCTAGATCAGATTCAAGACATCTCTGACCGAACAAGCTCTTTGGTGAATGCTCTTTATCTTCCTCATGTCTTGCTAATTTCCCCATCATGACGCTGTTACACATAAGAAAACAGTCTAATAACTGGGGTTCATACTGATCAATTTATGGTATGCTATTAATACTATGTAGTAAGGTGAAGAATTATGTATATTCTATATAAAAAATGTAAAGAAAGAATTATTATTCCTAAGTTTTTGGGATAAAGTATCAAATCTCATTTAGAAAGATTTCCATTAAAATTGTTAAAATGAATGTATGTGTAACCAATGAAAGATGTCAGTGTTTTTAAAGGGTTAACCTGTAAGGACATGAAAAATCCACCAAGTCAAAACCAAACAAATGCCTTCAAGTGGCTTTTTATCTGCTTTTTCAGCCTATAGGATAAGGGAGTCTTGGTCAGGGTTTTCACTTGCACCTTCCTATCATTGATTCAACAAATATTTATTGAGAAGAATTTTAGCTCGTGCCAGCTAAATATCAGGCACTGACAACTTAGATAATGGGTACTTCTAACTAGTTTAAAGACTACTCATAAAGATTGTAAATTAGATATGCTGCAGTAAAATGAGATCAGAAATCTTTCCAGAGGGGATTTTTGGATTGAGTCCTTTAGGACAAGAAGGAGTTAAAACGGAATGTGCTGGTGGTGGGGACAAGCTGGGGAATGGGGTGGGTCAGAGGGAGGTTGTTAGGAAATTTGAAGCTGGTGCTTTCAAGTCCAAAGACAAAAGGTGGACGAGTGAGTGCTGGGGCTGTTTTTCCTCCCATCACCTTATTCTAATTATAAGCTCTTCTGCCTGCAGCTAGGTTGGCCCCCAGCCCCACCTAGAGGTGGTGTGGGACCATACAAAGGCGTGGACTTGAGAACAGATGGACTAGAATGTTGCCTTAGCCACCTGACTTGATGCGTGACTCGGGGCAAATTACTGAACTTCTGTCAGGTTGTTTTCTCCTCAGTAAAAATTGGGGATTGGAACACCCAAGTTAATTGAGAAATTGTAAGCCAAGCTCCTCCCTCAATTCATTTACATCTCTTTTCCTCTCCCCCTGGCTTCAGGTGTTTTGGAAATTGTATTCTTTCTCACAACTTTCTGATTGCTCCTCTAATCTCTGTCTTGCTGTACTTTTTCTGGCATCCCCACTGAGAAGGCTGACAATGGGGAGGGGGTGCATCAAGCACGGCTGGATAGGGTCAGAGGCTCACGGTAGCTCAGAAAAGCTCTCCAAGTGCTCTAGTGAGCCCAACCCTCCCACTTTTGCCTTCCATTCAGAACTGCTGCTCCCAGGGGTCCCTGGCTTTTGTTCTCTGGAGGCCTAAACTACCACCTGTTTTACCATTTTACCCTGACTTACTGTTTTAAGGGTGTCACCTGTTTTTTATAGACTATCACAAATTGGAATTGCCAAAACCTAAAGATAGCAAGCGCTGAGTCTGTACTTTCTTAACACTAAAACATCAATGCTTTTCCATTTCCCTCCATTTTCCATTTCTTTACTGATGACCCCCTACTCACAGTAACCAAGTGACCACTCCCTCTTTACTTGCTATTATTGATAGGGAAAATTTACAAGGACAGCAACCTGCGGGTGGCTCCACTCGGTCTCCCACCCCTCCTTCCTCAACATAAGCAACACTACAAGGACAGTAATTTACGAGGTGGCTCCCCTCCGCCTCGCCCCCCTCCTCAACCCAAACAAAAAAACACTCCCTTGGTTTCCCTGTGCTGCTGAGCACCGGGTTCCAAGGTTCGCTCCCTAAACTCCCTCCCCCTTGTCTGTTCGCTTGCTGTGTACGTAGGAATGTTACAGATAAGGGAGCAGAAAGGTATAAATTGCTCCCTTTTCCTTTGTTCGGGGCTCAGACTTTTTGGGAGATTACTCCCCTTTGAGCCCGCCGCTGTGAAATAAAGCCTCAACACTCCAAGACCTCCGAGTGCCGCTTGGTTTTTTTCTGTCGGTGATCCAGTCCAGGCTTTTTTTCAGTATTTTCCGTAACATTATCATTAGCACTAATAAAGAGTTATCCTTTAATACTAATTATAATTTATCTACTGTATGTCTGTCTTCCCTACTTCATGTTCCTATAGTCTGTCGAGTCCTCTACAGGAGTAATTTCACAAGTTTGGATATGCAAAAGAATCACCTGGGGATCTTGTTAAAATGCAGATTGTGATTTAACAGGTCTAGGGAGGCGAAGCTGGTGCTTCTGGGCTCTGGACCACTTTTGGAATTGCAAAGCAAAGCCTTAAAGAACTTAGAACAAAGGAGGTGCACAAGAAATGGTTATTGGATGATCTCTCCAACTCAGTGTCTTGGAATTTTCTTCAATACATCTTTCTTTACTTTTTTCTGTGGGTGATTTATGGCTAACCTCTGACAATTACTCCTCTGTGTATTTAGCTGAGCCTTTTGACTTTTTCATAGCCATTAGTATCTAGAAATGCGGACTTAGAGAGTACAACAGTAACCTCTAGCCTCTTTCTGTCATCTACTTTGTAGCAAGCAAGAACAACTTTTTAAAGAAACATCTTTACCCTTCTTTTGCTCAGCAACTAACAGTAGCTCCTTAGTATATACATCACATCAAACTCAAGTTCAGGATGAGAAAGACATTTTTCCAACCCTTCCCTCTCCCTTGCCTGTCAGTTTCTCGGCCTGTTACTAAGGTATAATTTACTCTCCTGAAACTCCTTGCAGGACATTTCACATTGGAAATGTCTTCTTTTATTTAATTGAAAAAGTGTCTCTTTTTCAAAGAGTTCTTCTCAATTTTACCTATTAATAAAGCTTTTCCTGATGTGCAGTTGTGAGGCTTTCCTTTAAGAGAATGAGCTATGTACTATTATACATTTTAATATTCTTATGCTTTTTTCATATTTTCATTGTTTTAAATGGGAAGTATCTGTGCTTGTTGCTCGCGGTTGTATCCCCAGCACCTAAAAGTGCCTGACACACAGTAGGTACTTTTTTGGGGGGGTTTCAATGAAGGATCATATAAAACTTGAGACTAATTTTTATTTTCAAAATGCTTTATTTACTACATTTATTGGGAACCTGGCTAAACGTTAATGGTTAAATAAAATCAGACAATTCTGGTGGTATAGTTCTGGTACAGTAAAAATAATAAAATAGCAACTCACCTCAAAAGGCTGGACAGATTACAACCAACACAGACTAAAGGGTAAAAAAATAGGATGATTTTATAAATCCTTTTAAGTTATTTTAAGAGATAAAACATCTGAGGCTTAGTAACACTTCCACACTGTACCACTTTCCAGCCACCATTCTACTAGGGAAATATAATTTAGATGCAGCTAAAATTTAGTACGGGCCCCAAACCCACATCCTCTCTAAAAGGCTTATATTTAACTGTCATTGTTTTCTACCCTTCACATTTTGCATTCGGTAGGATTGTATTTCTCTTAATAGTTCTTGGTGCTTTAAATGTAAAAGAAAAGAAATAAGGCTTTCTCATATTACAATATCAAGGAAAAGGAGCCCTAAGGCCCATTCAGCGAGGTGTAAGCGGCCTACCATCTGCACACCCTGCAACCGCCTCATGTTCCTATTTCATCTATCGGTTTTTGTACAGTTCTTTTTTGGATTGTGCAAACCGCGCAAGTGCAGCATTAAAACCTCCTCATCCTGGGAAGCGATGCAAGAACATGTAGCTTAGGCTGCCAGGTTCTCCCTAACACACAGCCAAGGGCTGGAGGCCCTGATACCCGCCCCCAAACCGCGTCCACAACAATCGTTTCCTCCCTCCCCGCCTTTTACATACAGTACACATACAAATACACACACGCAGAGCAGCCAGCAGGGGCGGGCCGGGCACGACCACTCCGCACGCCGCAGGGGGAGCCCCAGCAGGCCGAGCTGTATGCTCCCACACCTTTCTTCCTTCTCACCCCGCTCTCGCCCCATCTGGCTGCAACTATTAGCCAGAAGCGAACTTGGGGAGCTAGGGTCTTCGGACGTTCCGCTTGGGAGCCACACACCTTAGTCGGGTGCTGGGCTGTCCCCCCTCCCTGGCCAGCAGTTGGTCTTGCCCCACGGCTAGCGGGCGCCGAGCGGGAGCCGCGCGGGAGCAGCGCAGCGACGGCGGCGGCGGCGGCGGTTGCGACCAGTAGCCGTTGAGACGCCTCTGCGGCAGCTGGTGGCGCAGGTGGCTTGCGTGGACGCGGGCAGAGGCGGCCGGTCCGCCACCGCAGCCCCAGCGCCTGCGGCCCCGGCAGGTGAGTGGGCGGTGGAGACTCGCCCCGCCCCCCCTCGGTGGCCTCGCTCCTGTGGCATCGGTAGGGAGGCGGCCGCGGCCCGCCCGGGAGCCGTGGGGCGGCCCGGGGCCGCGACCGGCGGCAAGCAGGTCTGGGGCGAGGTCGTGCGTGGATGGAAGGCGAACGTTCCTTCCTTTGAACATCTATTTTTCCCCTCTGCCCCAGTCGCCCTCCCTCTTGGGGCTTAAGCCGGCTGAAAAAAGCCAGGGGAAAGGTGGGGCGGAGCAAGGGGAATTGGGCTGAGAAGCATCTTTGCCTCAGGTGGTGCGTCGGGCGGCCGTCGGGCGGCGGACCTGCGGGAGCCGGGAGGGATCGCCCCGGGGCTGTGGAGGCCGCGCACCGGCGGAGGAGGAGCTGGAGGCGGCTCTCCCTCACTCCCACCTCCACCTCCCGCCCGTGCGGCCCCTCCCTGCGGGTTTCCCAGCTTTAACCGCCTTCCGTGCTCTCCGCTGCAGGCGCGTCGGGGCATCCCGAGGCATCCTCCTTCTCCCGCCGCCCCGAGTGTTTGGGCTTCCGTCCTCCCTCCTGCATCCCCTGGCCGTCCGCACCGCCTCACCACCTCCCCGCGCTTCGGACCCCCGGCCTCACCCCCGAAACATGACTCGCGATTTCAAACCTGGAGACCTCATCTTCGCCAAGATGAAAGGTTATCCTCATTGGCCAGCTCGAGTAAGTGATTTTTAGTCTTCTTGTTTAGCGGTGCTGCCTCCCTCAGAGGCCTGCTTCCTCCCCTTCCTCTTAATTTTTTTCTCGTGTCCTTTCCCCCTCGTTTTCCTGTAGTCTCATTTGTAACCTAACCTTTCATTTCAGTTTTTGGCCTACTAAAATCCTATATAATTGTAAAAAGCCAGGGATTTCGACATACTTGTGTATTTCCCTGTGGTTTGTTTTTGACAGACTTTGGCAGGTTTTCCTAATAGATACTTAATTGTGATGCCACTTAATGTTTCCTTGTAGGTGAAATAATCAGGGATGGGTTTTATTGTTTAAAAATTAAACATTGACATTTTCTTAATTTTGAGTAAAATGTATGATATCTGTGGAATCTATGCAGACTCTTGGATGTCAGAGATACATGATTAAATTGGATATATAGGGCTTTTTTTCATATTGTAGTTAACGATGCCTTCTTGATTTTGCTTATTTAACAGGTTTAGGGCTAGATATTATTGAAAATTTTACAGTAAGCACTAAGGGAGACCTAGAAAATTTATTTTCACGGTTTTATTTTTGAAATTTGCCTTATGACCTTGAAAAAGTTGTATTATCCCTCGCATTGTTTCTCAGAGGCAAAAGGAGTAGACGATTCTAATGGGACAGAGTGGTGATTAAAGATCCCAGATTTTTTTGTTACCTTTAGTAATTGAGACTGTCTGAATAAGCATTATTTTCAGAAAAAGAAGTCTTGTTATCTTAGAGGAGGACTCAGGTTCTAAGTGATGCAACCAAAAAACGTTGAGATCTGTTAGATTTGTAAGCTTCAGATCCTTAAATATAAACGTGATCTTCTAAAGTTGTAATTTCCACTAATTTACTCTTCTTTGAGGAGTGTATTTGTATTTTTTAAAGATACTTAAGTCCTGTATTTTAATTATGTCAGCTGGGAGGAAATATACCCATTGGTTACAGAGAATCATGAACTAAGTTACTGAGTGCTATCCCAATAAAATGTTCATTGTTTCTTGATTTTTCCCATCCAGCTCTTTACAGTCTTGTTTACAGGTTTCCTTCCCCAACCTAGAAATACTTTTTTCCCCTATCAAGTCTACCTTTTCAGCGGGTCTTTCTTGAACAATCCTTAATCATAATTCTTGTCTCCATTTGATGCTCAAATCTGTTTCCTTTGTGATAACCTTTTATTTAACTTAATGTGTATGCTTTGGCTTCCATGTAGATTGTAAGCTTCTTGAGGGCAATAGACATAAACTGAATTTATTCATATCCCTAACAGTCCTTATCACATAATGCACTTAAAAAACGTTGTTTCATGTTAAAATAGAATATAGGGGAACTGGGCAGGTTTAATTAAGGCAGCCCCTCCAAGATACTTTCTTTCAATGTTTTAGCATCCTGTTTATTTTGATGGATTATGAAATCTGAGGTAATGGTAGGTATATTCAGATGTCTATGACACAGTGCCATTAAAAGCCAAATGAAAATGTTTTCTTAAAAATCTCTTAACTACAAATTATCCTCCCCACATACTTCAATATCTTAATATGACTAAGAGTTAAAAAGCAAAAGAAAGTAGCCTTAGGAGAACCAGTGTTCTCCTTCTTCATTTAAGTTCTATATTCTCCAAGTTCATTTGGATTGAAGTGGGAAATTTTTGTCTTTACTTTTCTCTTTCCTTATTTCTTAGAAGCAGCTGAATTTAGTTTTGTTCAGTGTCTGTGTCCAAGAATTTATTCCTTTTGCTGTCTCCTCTCCGATCTTAGAAGTCTTTGCTTTAAAGAGTTTAGAATATCTATATAAGATCTCGGCTGTGAAGGTGACAACTATTTTCCTATTTGATTTTTCACATTTCCTGTCTACAATATCCCAAACTTTATTAATTTTTAAGTCTTGTACATTCTTGTACAAGTCATCCTGTATCAGTAATACTCTTTTTTAAAGTGAACTTTATTGAACTCTGTATGCACTAGAAATTTGCATAAACTTATAAAGCTGTTTGCTAGCAGAAAGGAGCTTATGGACTCAGTTGACAGAAAACATGCCTTAACTTAAGGCCTCTAAGGATTTTCACAGTTCTTGGGGCCTTCTCACGAAGTTGAAATGACACATACAATCATAGGTGAGGAAATAAAAGCCCCTCAGGTTGTTTGGTAATGATTCTGTTGATGTTTCAAATCTCACTGCCAGTCAGTCAGATCACCCTGCTGGTCTGGTCTCCAGCATTCTAATGCATATAGAGAATACTAAGCTCTCTGATGGTCTGCTCCCTACTTAACAAAGTCAGCTTTTTAATTAAAGTGTCTTTGAATATGCAAATTGTGAAATAGAAATGTTACCAAATTCTGGCTAGATGTTACTGCCTGATGGCTGTAACTCTGGTCTGCTGTACCTTAACTGATAAGAAAAGTAAAAAAGTATTACAGATGTGTTGAATAGTGCCAGATACATTATTCCTTATTTAATTAGAAGGATTGAAAGAGAATTGAAAAAGGAACGGCTAATCTGGTGATTTAATCATGAAGATCTTGCCAGAATGTGTATCAGACTGAGAAATACTGTCTCAAACTTTTGTCAGTGTCTGCTTTTACATTACTCCAATATTTGTATAGCCTCCCTGCAGAAATAATCAGGTTCAGAGTCCATCATCTCAGGTACTTAAGGGCCAGGTATATTTAAAAGCTCAGAATTTGGGGATTTAGAAAGATAATGATGGTACATAAAATTTTGTTCTTGGTAGAGTCTAGGATGGCACATGATAACCGTATTTCTGCAGAGAAAATGAGTAGAAACACTAGGTGGATAGAAGAAATGATGGACTAGCTTCAGTGTCCATCTGGGTTTTGCCATCAAAATGAGTTTAGAGAAATTTCTTGGGTTTCAGAACTGGGGATAAGGGATTGTGGACCTTTAGAATTGGTCCACTTTGTATTTGATTCTTTTTGAATGTCTTGTTCTCAGTTTATTGAGTTGTTGGTGTGTTGAGATGTGTATGATTTAAAAGACTTTAATTTTTCTGATTTTTTTTTTTAGGTAGATGAAGTTCCAGATGGAGCTGTAAAACCACCCACAAACAAACTACCCATTTTCTTTTTTGGAACTCATGAAACGTAAGTCCTTCTAGTCTAAAGGCAAATCTGAGTTAATTTAGCAGGGTCATTGGGCATACAATGACGAACAAGTAGCTTGATTCAAAGGGAAAATAATGAAGTAATAGGAAACTTTATATTCATCTTTGACCTTTGGAAAAAGCCAAGTCTCACTTTGTAAGTTTATTTTTAAGGAGAAGAGTTAGATATTGTAGTTAACTTTAGTTGGAATAAATGTTTCTTTAATCATAAAAGGAAGAAAAATATGGGTCCTCTCAGCAACCAGAAGAATGCCTGATGAATGAAAATATGTAAGGAAAGTTTTAACAAGGCATTCAGTATTCATACTTAGTATAAGTTCTTTTTATAGGGACAATCTGGCGTCTTATTTAGGCTTTGTGATAGTAATCATTACAAGTGGTACATTGTGGGAAAGGTGAGAAAAAGAAATCTGGATAGTTCTTTCTGCGTGTATTTATATGGTCCCAAGAGCCACTGACTGCTCTCTGCTACTGGTGGATATATGGGCAGAGAACCGATTTGTTGAAGTAAATTTTTCAAAAATTGTAACTGCATTTTGAACTATTACTTCTAGGTATATAATGTTATACTAGGTAAGGGCTGTCAAAAATTAGGAAAATAATGTCCCACATACTGTAATTTAATAACCTTAAAAGTAGTATATAATCTCACTGATTTTAGACTTAAAACTTAGAATTTGTGATAATTTTGGTAAAGTACGCTTGTTTCCTAGGACCAGAGGAAACAAAGCTGTTGATACTCTGATTAGAATTATGTATTTCTAAAAGTGTCTAAAATGGTTTAATGTTGCTTAGTTACTGTATGAACTTCCATGTAATTTCTTTAAACAGCTTTTTTGAGATGTACTTTATATTGTAAAGTTCACTTGTTTGCAAGTATGTAATTCAGTGGATTTTAGTATAGTTACTTCCATACCCATTAGTGGTCACTTTCCATTCCCTTCTCCCCAGTCCTAGACAGCCACTAGTTTACTACCTGTCCAGATTTGACAATACAGGACATTTCATATTAATGATATCATACAGTGCCACATAATTTTATTCCTTAGAATACAGTTTTGAATCCAGAATTGGATTGGCTTTGAGCATAATCACATTGACTTGGGTTTAGGTATAGCCTTCATATAAAATTTTTATTTTGTAGGAAATGATGAATATGTGATTCTACTGGATAATCTACCATTTAAAAAACTTGAGTAAATTTAATAGAGAAAGGTATCTTTTAATGAAAAATGTGTGTACTATGTATTGGAGTAAGGGTTTTTAAAGTGTGGTACCAAGTTAGCTGTAGCAGCATCATATGGGATCTTAGATATGCAAATTATTGGATACCACCTCAAACCTGCTGAATCAGAAACTGAGGTGTGAGCCCAACAATCTCTTAAGCCTTTCAGGTGATTTTGATGTCGAAGTTTGAAAGCACTGTGTTAGGGTAATGTGAGTAGACTTTCCTTAGAATTTTTCAGTTTAAAGTTTAGAATTCTTTAAATTTGATTTTTCTGTAATGGTACAGATTTCATACTTGTGTATCTTATAGTTTTATAGAACACATAGTTCATTCTTATGTTAAATTTAGAAAAATGAGCATATGTTCCCCAGAATTTGAAAATGAGGATTTTTACATTATAAATAAGTTTTAAATCAAAACAAATTACACCAAATAACTAAACTTTGATAAGCAGTGTTTGGTTTATAACCAAACAGTGGTATTAAGAGGTTAATAAAGATAATGAATTAGTAATACTTTAGAAATTAGAATATTTTCAAAGATAAACATAACTTTAAAATTAAGCTAATGATTAGGAAACTCATTTCAAAATGCATTCGTAATGTTCGGTGCCTTGTGTTCATATAAGTACACCATTTATCTTTGGAAAGGCAGTGCTGCTGCATCTGCTGGTCTGGTGTCTGTACTTAAGGTTAATTTTTAGAAACCAGATCTCTGATGATTTGTTTACTACTATCCCTTACCTGCAAAAGTTGGGAGGGTGGTTATTTGAATCATTCAATTTGAATTTTGAATCAATAGGAGTTTATTCTTAATAGCCCATAGTTAGGGAGATGGGAAAGGAAGAACATAGAAGAAATGCAACTTGGGAAACTGCTTATTCCTAATAAATATTTATGATCCATAGATCACTATTTTTTAAATTGTGAATTTAGAACACAGTCCTGTTGTAACTGCATTCCTTTCCTGACCTATAAGCACCTGATTATTCTTAGCATTTTATGACATTCCCAGTAAATGTATCCAGTATTAAAGCTTTGAAAATTAAACAAAATGAACACTTATATATTACCAACTGTCAATCTACTAGATATCTTAAAACTAACATAGTCAAAACACATTCTGAGTAAATGAGACTGACTTGGACGCAGGGTTTTAGTGGGGTCAAGTGTTGGTGTTATTCTTGATTACATAGTACAGTTTTTCCTCTTCTTCCCCACATCTAGTCAACTTGAAAGTCTTGATTTTTTCCTTTAAAATCCATTATTCTCCATCTCCCATGCTATAGCTCAAGTCCAGGCTACAGTTACTCTTCTTGCAGGTAGTGTCCTAGCCCTATTTTTGTCTTAGTTTCTACTCTTCATATATAGTCAGAATGATCTTTATGTACCAATCAGATCATGTCATTTTCCTTTTCAAAAACCTTCACTCTCTTCCCTATTAACCTTACCAACAAATAAAACCACCAAATTTGTCAACAAACGCTGTTTATAAGATCCTGTATGAACTAGCCTATGCTTACCATTCCAACCTCATCATATTTTTTCACTGTTACATAATATACTTTGTCTTGTCTCCTGTCCTTCTTGCTTGTTTTCCCTTTCTTGGGAAATGTCTTCAGATTTTCAAAGTCATTTAGATCTTAACTCAAATCCTCCTTTTATGCTTACTTACTTTCTACGTAGCAGTGATGAGTGAAACCTTTTTCCCTTTTCCTTCATCCACAGTGCAAGCTTGAAAAGCAGGGACCTTGTCTGTCTTGTTTGTCATCATTTATTTAAGTGTCTGGCACATAGTAGCTGTAAAATAAATATTTGGCAATAGATTGAAAACTTTGTGCCCTAGATAAAATCATTTCTTGATTATGAATTTGCTATTAACCAACATTACATAGTGTTTAAGTCAAGGGGATCAGAAGGCTGTCATTGAATCCTGACTGCCAATAACCTGCTTCATGACACTGGTCAGGTTACTTTCCCTTGTGTCCTTTTCTTTTTTGTAAAATGGGACTAAGTATATTCTACCTCATTATTTTGAGGTGCAAACAAGATAACTACGTGAAAAATGCTTAGCGCAGTGCTTGGCATGTATTAAACTGTAAAGGGTCAACTATTATTAAGGATAATTTGCATATTATTTTTCCAAGACTAATACTTAGGTTATTGTTTGAAATGCAGTTTGAGTCTTGCTAATTCCAATGCTGATTGAGAGGATACTCTCATCCAGGGCCATCTCTCCAAAGCCTAGGAAATGAAGATGGTGTTTTTCTGTCTTTAACTGACTGCTCTTGTCTTAATACAAGGAAGTTGAGCACCCAGCTTTAGGTACCTTAAAAATATCCAATGCAGGCTATTTAGGACCTACCTAATGTACAGTTTTAGGTGAGTGGGGAGGTCCTGGTGGTGGGCAGGCCTTCATATATATAATCTGTCCACAAGAAAGGAATAAAAAGAGTGAGTCATAGGATAGGATTTTATTTTCTTCTATTCAATTTAAATACTCCAGCCATAGCTGCCTGTGTTGGTGTAGTATATGAATAGTTTCCCATAAGCCTTATGCCAAATAATGAGGTGAGGAACTGTTTCTTCACCTCTGTATGCTAGAAAGTTCATGGCAGACAGTAGATACCTACACAATTGCTTATTGAATCATTTTCTATTATGAAATCATCCATGCTGTTATAAAATAAGAAATCTAGTTATAAAAGCATGTTTTATATCTTGTGACATAATGGAGAAGTGAAGCATCAATGTTTTAAAAAATAGGGCTTTCTGTTTAGTACTATTAAATTACTTGTCAGTAGTTAAATGAATTTTGAGCAGCTTCTCTCCAGCTCTGATAAGGTTTTCCTGTTTTTTATATGTGACTTCTGGTTTGCCATAGAGGAAGAGTTTTAGGTGTATGATAACAGCTTTTGTGAGGGATATATGTGTATGCTTTTGTTGGTTATGTAAACACAGTACAAAAAAGTGAATTTAGAGAAATAACTGCTTTTCTGTGTACTTACAACCCATGAAAATTGGGATATGCAGGAACACATGCCCTTTAGCAGTATGCCATGTAAGAAAGCCTTGAAGAATTTAAGTTGCTTCAGAATTATTTAATCAGTGCTGTAGTTAATGATCCTTTTTGCCATTTTCTTAGAATATTTTACATTAACCTTGATTCTTATGGGCTTTGACATTTGTATTTGAAATCTGAGTTCATATGTACAGGGATAGCATCAGTATTTCAGTAGATATTTCAAAGACTGTATCACTGAGACTAGAAACCCTGAAACCTCTTTAAGAAACCTTGTACAGAGTTGAAGCTGTGCTGTTTAACAGCTGGATGACCTTGCTTGAGTCAGTCTTTCTAGCCTTCAGTTTTCTGATCTTTAAAATGAGGATTTTGGTGATCTTAAATTTCCTTCCCTGTAAGGAATTTAATGGGTAACTTACATTGAATTATTGTGTATCTGTTCATTGTTAAAATTTGTAATAACAGTGTAAAAGTAGAGCTCTTTTGCTCCTATTTTTTAGAAACAACCCTTAAAACTTAATATTTTGATATATTTCCTTGATATATCTCTTTGATGTATATTCTGATAAAGAATCAGAGCACAGCCACATGAAGTTGTGCTCTTGGGGACTGCCGGATGGCTGTCTAAAAACTAATCCGAGCCCTGTTTCCCAGACCTGGGAATTGTGTTCCCAGGGAGGAGTCTTTGTGTGTGTGTATGTATTCTGTTTTTTTAGTTGAAATGTAATTGACAAAGTATTGTGTAAGTTTAAGATGTGTGTTGATATGATACATTTCTATATTGCAATATAATTGCCACCATGATTTGATACATTTGTATATTGCAATATGATCCATTTGAGAATTAACTGACACCTTCATCATGCCGCATAATTACCATTTCCCTTTGGTACAAACACTAGAGGGTTATTTTTTCATCCATTGTGGTTTTTTGAGTCTCATTAAGGAGCTCGTTAGTCTTGATCATATCCTTTGATCCAACAGTTCTGCTTATAATTGATTGTGGAGATATGTGCCAAGATGGAACAATGTTTATTATAGCTGCATTATTTCATAGGAAATTTGATACAGAAGATGGTCTAGCAATAGACAAATCAATTTTGAGGTAGCCATTTCAGTGAAGTAGTATGTTGGTGTTAAGTAGCTGTTAACATGAAAAGGTGTTCACTTTAATTTGAAAAGGTATTTATGGATGAGTATGTATAGAAATATATGTACAGCTCAAGTGTACTGAAAACAGTGGCTGTCTGTAGTTGGTAAAATTATGGATTGTTTTTTTCTTTGATAGGATGTGGTATTCACTGAAAAATATTGTAACAGCTTTTTGAGACCCCAAGCAATTCAGCCATATAAAGTGTATAATTCAGTAGGTCTTAAGTGTATCCAGACAGTAGTGCAACCATTACCACAACTTTAGAACATTGTCATCACCCCAAAAAGAAGCCCTGTATCCATTAACAGATACATCCCATTTATCCCCAGTTCTCCCTCTGTCTTGCTGTAGACAACTGCTTCACTACCTGTCCGTTTGGGCATTTCATATAAATGAAAGTATACAACATGTGGTCTCAGTGAGTAGCTTTTTTCACTTTGGCATAATGTTTTCAAGGTTCATCTATAGTTCAGCATGTGATAGTGCTTCACCTTTTATTACCAAGTAATCTATTATATTGGTCTATTATATTTTATTTATCCATTCATCAATTGATAGACATTGGGGTTTCTAGTTTTGAATGTTATGAATAATGTTATGAATATTGGTGTACAAATTTTCATGTGGACATGCTTTCATTTCTGTAGGGGTGGAATTCTTGGGTCAAATTCTTAGTAACTTAACTTCATGTGTAATATTTTGAGGAACTGCCAGGCTTTTCAAGTCAGCTGTGTACCATTTTACATTCCCAACAGCAATATATGAGGATTTCAATTTCTTCGTGTCTTTGCCAAGACTTGTTATTATCAGTCTTTTTTTTTTTTTGTATCATTAATCTACAATTACATGAGCAACATTATGGTTACTAGACTCCCCCCATCATCGAGTCCCCCCCACATACCCCATTACAGTCACTGTCCATCAGAGTAGTAAGATGCTATACAGTCATTACTTGTCTTCTCTGTGTTGTACAACCCTCCTCGTGCCTCCCCCCCCCCACGTTATGTCTGTATTAGTCTTTTATATTAGAGTATCCTATTGGATGTGAGGGTAGTTTATCTTACTGTGTTTTGCTTTAGATTCCACTGGTAAGTAATATTGAGCATCTTTTCATGTGTGAATTTTTTTTAATATTCTGTATGTAACATGAATTACTTTACTTTGTAAAGGTCTCAGTTGGAAAGACATAGTTACTTAATTTTTGGTATATTGATAAAGATGTAAACTTAAGGATGACTTACAATGTGAAAATAAAGAATAACAAAATAGTAGAAAATAGAGCTTGAAAACGTCAATCTGTTTCAATTTAGTGCGGTGGGAGAACCTTTAAAAAAACCTATCTAGCAAAATTAAAAATGAAGGCTAGCCCAAGTATAATAAAAAGTTATGTGTAAAGTGAGGTGGCTATGAATAAGACCAAATATAAGTGGTTACGTTATGTGAATAGAATTCTATTAAGACTTTTAGACTGGATTAATAAATAATCTAGCCGTGTCTTACTTTGTGAGACAAGACTTAAACAAGACATGACCATGTAACAATATAACAGTCACAAAGAAACAAGAATCTGCTGTCTGGTAAAACTGGGATTTAAAGTCAAAGCAAGAACAGGAGAGAAGGGTACAGGCAGTCCTTTGCTCTTCTTAGTTCCAGTGTGCATGAATTTTACTACAGTTTGTTAAATAACACCATTCCACCAACAACATGGTTCAAATATCACTTACCCTGGAATTTTCACTGTAATTGCATAAACTATAAAATTTGCTACTAGCTCTTCAGTCCACAAATCAAGAAACAAAAAACAGATGCATAGCATGTCACTTTTTTTCAGTCTCTTGGTGATTGGTCATTGTGCATCTGTTTCTCAGTTGAGGTATAGACAGCATAATATATAGTGTAATATATAGTGGTTTGTTGCCTCTTTGTCTCTCAATGATATACTCACTCAAGGCTACATTAAAAATAGAATAAATAGGGAATTAACCAACAAAGATGAAAGTGCCGCAAAGAAAAACTAATAATGCTAGAAGTGAAATTTGAATCTAATGTAAGTAGGGTTGTAGAATAGCTAACCTTGTGAATGTTGACATGCTACATTTGGAGAGATTCAATAATACAGCCAGAGAAATTTAGTGAAGGCAAGCTTATCAACATAAATGAGGAAAGTGGTTGTAATTAAAAGGATGAAGATGTCTCAGAGGAAGTATGCCAACAAAAAACCGTGAAGGTTATTTCAAAACATTGAAAGTGCAAAGGGATAGAATGTTCGAAGCTTATCAGACTTAAAAAGGAGTATGACAACTCAAGGCAGAAAATATGCTTATTCTGTATCATCAGCCATATGGTAAGAAGACAAGCACTGTTCAAACTATTCTCCATAAGATTTTTATAAAGTAACAGAACATTTTAATCTCAATATTTCTAATATTGTAAATTACAGTGTATTAAGTATTAGTTTCACTATTTTTTTCATTTCTTTACATACTAATAGAGTGGTTAATGTTTTGACAGTTTTTAAAAGTTAAGAACATTCATCTTTTTTCTCATTGCATGGCCATTTTTATGGTCTCTGTCATGCAAAGTGAGATCTGCCTGTTTTGAGAAAAGAAAAATCTATAAATAAATAAATAAGATAGTAATAAAGTAAATGTAATATAATAGCAATTTAAAATATATTTAATGTTTATATTAAAATATAAAATAAATGATACTAATAAATAATACAAAAATAATCCATGTAAGTTTGACTGTCAGACCTTTGTACACTAAATAACATCATGGTAGAATAGTAGAACCAATGAATGACTTACATTTAGAGTCATATCTAAAACACCACCCATGTTTGAGATTTTAAAGCATTTTTCAGTAATTTTACTAAGTATATAAGGTCCCTTCACTTCTTGAAGTTACTGATGTCACCAATTTTGAGCCTTTTGGGGATTTTAAACTATAAATGAGGGTGCTGACTTTCTACACTGCTACTTAGGATCAAGCTTTTTGTCTTTTTCCCAGCTTTAACATCCTGTTGATATTGAATGTTTTGTCATTTTGCCCTTATAGTGTTTTTTTTGTGGGGAGAGAACTATGTTGAGTTGCTTTGTTCTAGCTAGAAGTATATTTTATCATTGCTGGAGGTTTAACTCAAGTCATTTACTTGGAATTTGGAACCAATTACATAGGAAGGATTGTTTGACTATTACTAAATGTCTTAATTTTTCCAATATGAGATTATGGTTAGGAATGAATGAATCCTACTAAAAAGTATGAATTTCTGAATCAAATGAGATGATGATATAAGTATGTCTTGATGTGGTTTTAAGATACATGAATACAATGAATTCCTACATTATAGATTTTAAGTAATAAAGCTGATTTTTATATGCTGATTATATTTAGAGTTCTTGAGTCTAATCAAAATTTTATTTTAAAGCCTTTTAAAATACTCTAACTGGCATGTTAACTATACTCATTAGGTCCCTAATTGTTAAAGAATTTTAGCAGATAAGGAATTTGATATATATCTAATTACTAATAATCTTAAATTATAGCACATTTCAGAGTAAGTGAGTAGTAATTCGGTTTTCCTCTTACTTTGGAGAATATGTGTAATTAAACCAACCCTTATAGCAAAAAACACATATGTATTGTACATCTACCTTTATAGAATTGACAGACTTCTACAGGACTGACATAGGGAAATATAAGGGGTCTGTTCTGGAGAACATATCTAAATGTGTATGTTTTTTCTCATCCTTCACAAATTCCATATTTGTGAATTCACCTCACTAAAATTTATATGTAATCTGAAATCAATACTTGTGATACATCTGTGGTCATATCTATATGCAATATGGCAAAAAGTATGAATAACTTGATGTACACATTCACAGCTGAGGCTGAATATGGCCTCCTTTGCCTTGTTTCAGCACTCAGTGCAAACTCATTTTTTTGCAGCCTGTGTAGTACTGTGATTTTTGCATTTTTGTGCATTTTGACCGTCATTTTGCTATTTCTAATAGCCCCCAAATGTAGCTTTAAAGTGCTGTTTAGTGTTTTAAGTTCAAGAAAGCTGTGATGTGCCTTACGGAGAATGTAATGAATTATATAAGTGTTTGGCTGTGAGTGCAATCTTAATGAATTACCAATATATATTAAATAAGGTGACTTTAAACAGAAATGCACATAAAACAAGGTTATCTATTGTTTGGCTGATGAAAATGCTGTGATCAGAGGCTTGCAGGAACCTATCCTGTAAAGCCCCTGGAGCAGTGGTACAGGATTCACTAACTCAGTGTTCACAGTGACTTTATAGAACATAATTACTGTGAGTATAAGAATTAACTATACTATATATACATGTGTATCTGAATGGACAAATGAGCCAGTTAGAACACCTGATTCCCTCATAGAATAAATAAAATTCCTAACACAAATTCATTCTAAATATTTATAAATATATATACAAATACAAAAAATAGATACATATATGTATGTATATTGGCAGTGTTTTATGAGTTGTATAATATACCAAAGTATTTTGAAATAAAATTACATTTCAAGTGCCTTTAAATGTATTGATCAATGCAACTATGTCGATTTCTTGCTGTTGTGCATTTTTTGTGGTAAAATATGCATGACAGAATTTACCATTTTTAAGTGTACAGTTCAGTGACATTAAGTACATTCACATTGTGCAACTGGGCATGTTTTTTTAAAGATAGGATTATAGATCTAGGAGCTTGTGACTGAACTTAATAAAAGTATTTGGAATTGAATATAATTATTTGTCTACCTTTTAATTTAAGATTTTTAATGCATTTTAGATTAAGAGTTTTTGATAACTACATCATAGGATAGTGTTGTTTAATAACTTACATATTTGAGATTGCTTTGCACTCACATTTTTCCCCCTCTCCTTTTTAGTGCTTTTTTAGGCCCAAAGGACATATTTCCTTACTCAGAAAATAAGGAAAAGTACGGCAAACCAAATAAACGAAAAGGCTTTAATGAAGGTTTATGGGAGATAGATAACAATCCAAAAGTGAAATTTTCAAGTCAACAGGTGCGTTATTTGCATAAAACCTAGTTTAGTATTACTTACTCAGTTTTGAGGAGTGATCACTATTCTAGCTACAGGAAAATGAAAATTAATTTGAGAGCCTAGTGAATTTCAGATTAAACTGTTCTTATTTGTGAGGTTGAATCTTACCCTTTCATGTCTAGATGACGAGATGAAAATACCTGTATGGTTAAACAGATTTCAGAGAACTGGGGGGGTAACTGTATTTAAGTCCTGACTGAGAGTTTACATAATACATCACTGAACTTAGTCATATGTACTGTTCTCTTTAATTCAGGTTGGTTTTATGAATTGATGGGTGTGTATTTTTTTAATTTGTTTTTTGTTAAAGTATCGTTGATATAAATCTTTAATTGGTTTCCAATGTACAATACAACAGTCACCCTTATTATTAAATCCTCACCTCCACTAGTGTGGTATGTATTTTTAATTTCTCAGTTCTTAAAATTGTACTAGAATATGAACCTCATATGGGCTAAACTAGTAAATAGGTGACAAAAGGACTTATAGCACTATGCAAATATACTTAATCTTTTTGGTGTCTAAGAGGAGCCATACCCCTCCTTTTCATCCAGTTCTTCATGTGTGCAGAGCTTTTGTCATTAGAGTTGAGGTGGTAAAAACCACAAAAAGAGATGGCAACAAACTGAAAATTCTGCAGCTTTCTGCTTTTAAACCCATATATATTTTTTAGTTCTTTGCATGTGCCATGCTTTTTCTCATCTTTGAGAATCTTCAGATGCTGTTCTCTGGAACATTTATATCTTTTATTGATGCTCCAAGGCTGCATTAGATGGTCCTAATGAGTGTGTTTATCACCCAAACTTATGTTACAGTACTTATCATTACCATATCATAATTGCTTCTGTACTTGTCTTTACTGCCATAGACTATACTACTTCCATGAACAAAGAAGTTATATGGCCTGTGTGCCTGGCAGTGTTATATGTGTGGGAAGAAATAGGTATTCAACAAATACTTGTTGCATGAATGCAAGAGTTTGATGAGTGATTTCCCGTTGTTATTACCTTGACTGCCCAGCATTGCCCAGCATGCGTACCCTATCCTCTGTTCCTATCTCCCTACTTGGTCCTCAGGTAGTTTGACCACATACATTTGTAATTTTCCATCTTACTGTGAAATTTGATAGATTGTATACATGAAATACTACAATTTTCTGTCCTTAACAAAAGTACAGCTGATTGAGCTGTTGTGGAGTATTCTGTGTTCCTGGCCCAGACATGTCCCCAGTGGCACATTCCTAGGGTTTGGAGAAATCAGTGATGCCCAACTTAAACAAAACCAAAAAAATCGTTTATCATAACTTAAAAAATTTCTATAGTGCTATAAGTAATTTTGGGTGCAGTCTTACATTTTTTTTGTTAAAACTATAATTTGTGGGTTACTAGTATTGCCCTTTTTTTCAAAAGAGGAAAAGGGTTTACAATTTAAAGACTTGTCAGAGGAAACCAAGGGGGAAGTTTGGATCACAGTGCTGTCATATCCCAGATGAGCCTACGCTCACCTCCCAGTGGGCCCTGGATGCTCCTGTTATTCATCACTGTGGTTGGTATACTGTGAAAGTCTAAAGCCCCTTATCATCTGAGGGTTCTTTTAAGTTAATGATTACTGGATTACTACTCAGTACCTGTTAAACCACAAACAGGAACGTTTGGGTCTCAGGTTTCTACATTTTAAATAAATTAAGTTTGAGATAATAGGTCTGTTGAAATCTTTAGGACTGTGATACATATCCTTTGCTAACTAAGGCTGTTTTGTCTTAGAGTACATACATGAGCTTCTCTCTCCAGAATATTTCAGTAGTTGAATACAGTGTAGGTGTGTGCTATTCTCAATCTGTTTATGATGTATCTTTCTGGGTATTTGTTAGAGCATCAGAATGGTATTCTTTGTAATTGTACCTTTATTTCTGCCTTACTATATTACCCTTTGTACTTGTATGTATTCAGTTTATAGGACTATAATCCCTTACAAAACTTTCCTAATAAAAATAGTAGCATTAAAGCTATTTTAAAATTTACATATTAAAGGTGTCCTGTGGAACAAATGAGGGTACTTTTCTAACTTTCAACAAGCTTTTGATTTTTCTTGGGTAGAAAATTCTAAAGTTAAGGTAAAAATCTTACTTTGTGAAATTAATAGACTTGATTGTTCATAGGCATCAACTAAACAATCAAATGCATCATCTGATGTTGAAGTTGAGGAGAAAGAAACAAGTATTTCAAAGGAAGATACTGACCATGAAGAAAAAGCCAGCAATGAGGTGTGTTTAATTTCTCTTGCATTCTAACCCCATTTTGTTACAAGGAAGAAATTGTAAAATGAGTCGCTCATTAGATTGCAAAGTAGAAAGGACTCTTTACAGTAGTTGAGTAGTGAATGAAAAAATATTTAAGGCTCATTTCTTTGTGTAAACACTAGTTGTAACTAGTGTATTTATATGTAAAATGTGTAAATATGTATAGTAAAATAACTTTTGCATCTTAATGATTTGCATTTGATGTTACTTTGCAATGCAGCTATGAGGTCCAACTCCAGGAGTGGGTTACTGTTTGGAAGATTCGTAAAGCAAGGTGTTGTGGAATGGATGTACTGGAAAGGGCACCTGAACTGAATTTTTTAAAACCTAGATTTATTTCCAATTCTGTATTTGGTTATCTTAGAATGGGGATACTCATTTAGCCCTGTTAGGGCTCATGCAATGGTGGTTAGATGATCTCCAGAGTCCCAGCCACCTCTTAAAATTCACAACTCTAAAAATTCAAGATTATACTGTAGAAAAAGCAATTGTATAAATTTAAATAGACAATCTTGCAAGGGTACTAGCAAGCATGACTATTACATTTGATCTAGGCAGAAATAATTTTGTTTTTAGGTAAAGGTACCTGTTATTATTTTGACTTCATAATGAATAATAATGTCAATACTTTTAATGTTTATAATTTCAAAGATCAGAGGAGCAAAACAAGGTTCCCTAGTACTTTCATTGAAACATTTCTAAATTTGTGAATTCTAGTTTAGAAATTTTCTTTGTCTTGGCATAATTTATTCAGTTTCATTGTATTTCTGTTTTTTTAGGATGTGACTAAAGCAATTGACATAACCACTCCAAAAGCTGCCAGAAGAGGAAGAAAGAGAAAGGTGATTTTATTTACTGCTTAACCATAGGGATCTTACAGTGATTGTTTAGTTGGATTGAAGAAGAGTAGAGATAATAAAATCTTATCATTTATTTCAAACTTTGCCTTTAACTCTAAATCCTTTAATTTCTTAAAGAGTAGGTAATGTTGTTTACTTACTAAACTCTGTGTTTCTTATGATACAGCACTCTTAAGGTAAGTTGAATGGTATAGAAAATGAAATATATCAATTACCATTCTTCTAATGACACTGCCTCCAGTTTTCTCTGGAAATTGGGTAATATATGTATACTCATAAAGTTGTTGAAAGGATTGAGTTAACACATGTAAAATATTGATAATAAATCCTGGTACGTAGTATTACATAAGCGTTGTCCATTATGATGTTATTTCTTTACAATACTGATGCATGAAATGAGAGAAGGTGACAGTTTAGGACTAGGTACATCTTAGGCTTTTAATTGAGTTTCTTCTCTACTACATGAAGTTTTATTATACCTACTTCCAACCTATTTATATTTAAAAGAAAACTAAGAATTCCATATTTCATAGGAAGAATATGAAAATACAGTGGCCTTTTATCCCTTGTTGAGTGTTTGTGGAAGGGGATGTGATAACTAACAAAATTTTAAATGATTGGCAGAATTTTCTCAGGCAAATGCAGGAAGGGAAAGACACAGGAGGCAATTTGAACAGTATGTACAGAGGCATAGAGAAAATTTCATTTTAAGTATTTCAGGTACTGCATTTTGTTATTACCAGACCATAAAGTTTGAGGGGCCAAGGGTACAAGAAAACCCCAGTGTTATTCTGAAGAATTTGAACTTAGAGAAATAATGGGATGCCATTGAATCATTTTAAGTTTTAGGTGCCTCCTCTTTTAAAGCATTCTGAGTGATGGGAATTGGATAGGGGCAGGGAGAACAGTTCACTGATTAGTTCATTCAGAAGCTTAGTACTAATTTCACTAGGCCAGGCAGGGAATTGAGAAGAAGTACATCAGGAAGGTAAGGCCTCTGTTCTCACTGAACTTCATTTTTGTTGAGACAGACAGTGAATACATAAATCTAGAGAGTTAAAATGGGGTAACTAAGTTATGAAAGGCTTTTCCAAGGAGTGAGCATAGGTTAGAAGGTTGAGAGAGACCTTGCAGTAGGTATTTTTAGTAGTGTAGATGAGAGGTAGGACTTAGGAGCACTTTAGGAGGTAAAGTTGATTGGAAGTGGGTGTGAAGGAATGCAGGGAAGAATCTAGGATGACTCCAGGATTGGATGACTAGATCAGATACTGAGAAAGCAGGAGGTGGTAGTTTGGTGGGAGCAAGAGGCATGGGAAGGAGGAAGTGAAACACCTGTGGGAATTAGACCTAAAGATACATACTGTTCTGACACCAAAGGGGGAAAGGTCAAAGTTAAAGATGCAATCACAGATGTAAAGAATAGGATAAGAGATGAGACAGTAGTAAAGAAAGTAAGTTTACTGACAAGAATGCAGAAAGCAGAGTCCTGAGGGAATATATATAATACTGGGTATTATATCTTAAATGTTTGTGAATCAGATAGTTGATTAAAAAGTTTAAATGTTTTTATCAATAACATTGGGTTATTGCATGTTGCCTGCCTTTTCAGTCTCAGTTCAAAAATAAAATGTGTATGATAAAAAAGTTAAAGAGTAAGAAATATCAGCAACTTAATTTCTTTTTCTAATACTAGATTAATTTAGCTTCTGTATCATAAGTACACAATGTAAAGTGTTAGCATTTTGAGGCACTCAAAAGTACATTTTTAAGCAATGTGGTTTGTTAGGGGTAATTACATTATACTTTACATCAAGAATATTAGCTTTATTTATACAAATGGCTTTTCTAGGTTGAGAATATCTAAAAGCCTGTTTGTTTCTTAGACTTGTTCACTAGAATTATAAAGCTAAGTTTGAGGATGTTGCTCTGTGGTCAGTTGACTGTTGAAAGTAATACCATACAGACAGAAGTACGCTGATACTTGAACTATTTTTCTTAGCATGACTGATTTTTGCCATCGAATTATACTTGGAATGTCTACTGTTCACTAAATAAGTTCAATATTTGTGATTTAGGCAGAAAAACAAGTAGAAACCGAGGAGGCAGGAGTAGTGACGACAGCAACAGCATCTGTTAACCTAAAAATGAGTCCGAAAAGAGGACGACCTGCAGGTAGGATAAATGTTTGAATCTCTGGCTTGTTATTCACACTCTAGCCTGTTAGAAGTGCTGTACCTCAGGTACTTTGGAACAGGTGGATGGGCAGTTGGTTATGGATAGTATACAAGTTTCAGAGGAGGTAAACATGGCTTCTGCTCTGTGTAGTAAAGTATTTAAATGTGAAGAAATTGTCTGGGACTGTTTTCATTTTCTGCTTTATCTAGTATTATGTTTCCCTCTAGTAACAGCAAATTGTGGTCAGTTTTAAATTCCAAGAATTACGGGTTTATTTTGCCTGGAAAATAAACTCTCCAGGTAGTACCATACTAAAATCAAAGAGAAGCAGCATTTGAGTAATTACAGCTATTACTATTTTAAATTCATTGCACTCTTTGTTTAGACCTTAGCAATATGCAGCTATCTTTAGCACTGCCTATTTATTTTCCTAATTTGGCAAATTAGAAGTAGTTTGGACAGATCTGCCTCTAATACGAAGTAAAACAAGGAAAATTAACCAAAGTAGAGCCACGTTTTTTTCTACTTTGCAGAGTAGGATTATTACTGAAAGGGGGTAAGATGAGTAATACCCAGAAAAGAAGAAAAACTCAATTTGTTTATTTACACAATTTTTACTTTGGAATTTAATGTATTGGATCATATTAATGGTGTCAATGAATTCTGTTACAGATGCTCAACATATTATAATATGTATGTGAATAATGAACATCAATAGCTATTACAAATTTGAATTTTGTGGTATTCTGTTAAAGCAACAATGAAGGATTTTTGAAACCTCAGCCATACTGAGGACAAATTGAAAGTTTGTTGATCTATTTCTTTAAATTTTGTTGTTGCTTATTTGAACCATTGGAGGGAATGCAATCTTTAAAACTTAATTGTACTTTTAGTGTATGTCATGTGTAGTCTTGATGTGTTAGATCTGCCACTCAAAGGGAAGCTGGTAGTTATGGCTGTTTCTTTCCCTGTGAATGTTAGCTGCAGAAGTCAAGATTCCCAAACCGAGAGGCAGACCCAAAATGGTAAAACAGTCCTGCCCTTCAGAGAGTGACACGTGAGTTTACTTTTAATGTGTTTTATTTAATAGATGAGACACTTGACTTTAGATATAAATCTCTGCATTTTTGCAGTTTTATTTTACAGGATGTTTGTTGCATTCCTAAAAATTATGGGAGAAACTGTTGAAAATTAGTTTTTATTACATAAAAAGCAAAAACTGATAGGGAATCAAGAAAAATCTGGTGTGCTTATCATTTCATTAAAGATATTTTCTTGGTGTATCAGGGTAAAGATAGATAGATAATGTAGGATAGAATTTGTATTAGGGAAATTGGACAGGATACCGTATTTAAGGAAATTTTTGGCAAATTATTTTTGAAGCAATTTCCACAAATCTTTTTAGCTCCTCCAGAGTAACTGTTATTTTTGTAGTGTAAATTTATAATTTTGAAGTTACCAACAACATAATTTTTTTCTTGTCATCTTTCTTTTCTATTTGTACAGATCTTATTTGTGTTGGCTTTTCTGGGTACAAACTTCACCAGAAGGAGTGTATATTTGGAGAAAGAGGGCACAATTTTTTGTAGCTATGAGTATGTCATTTAAGAATGGATTTCCAGTGTTTTTAAATGAAACATGTTTTTAGGAAATTTTAGTTACACAACATTGGAGGATTGGTACTTTACAAGCAAGATATGTTTTAAAGAGTTTTATTTTACTGCCAATCGAGCTTTTTAACTATTCTAAAAAATAGTGGCATAAAATTATTACATGATGTTAGCTACTGTAGTAAAATTAAGAAATAAGGTACATGCAGGTAAGTTTGTTAAACATACCAAATCTCACTCATCATCTCCCTATAGCGTCTTACCTAATAGCATCAGACATAAAGGCTAGGATTTCACTACTAACATAAGGCCTTGATCGAGAGACTTGGGAACTAAAAATACCAAGTTTTCTGCTCTCCTCCCCTATATAAGCACGCACATGTAAATCTGAGATACGGTAGCATAATAAATATTCCCATTTGGAAAACCAAAGATTAAGAGGCACACAGCAGTCACTGTTCCTTTGGAAATCTGAAATTCTGCTAGGAAGAAATTGAGATCCTCCCATTTTAGATATAAGGAATTTTCCCCTTGATTAGGTCTTAGTTTTCCTTTAAAGACTCTTCCTAGTCCCTGGCATTTGGTTGATCCTCAGAGCTCTTTTCAGTATCCTCCTCAGTTGCATTTGTAAGCGTCATGAGCCAGTATTACCCTCTTTGTCAGCTGAGCAGATTTCTCATTCTGCTTTCATACTAATAGGGAGTTTGGGGCACAAGGTCAATTCTTGTATCTCCATTACTTCCTCTTGATGCAGTCTGGTGTTACTTCTGGTAAAGATACTTTGTTAGTATGTGTGTCTGTTTAATTCCAGTCAGCTTCATGGGGAATGTCTCCTAAGATTTCCTCAGACATGTTTATCTTTTAATGCTAATTAATCAGGCACTTTGAATATATAGGTTTTCCCTTGGTCTCTTTACTAAAACCAGTTGTCCATCTCTGAAGGATCAAGGTAGCCCACTTTGAATTCTTAAGGAAAGCCTGGCAGCTTATCCCTCATTTGGATCTTTGACCCCAGTCTTTGTTTCCTGGATGGAGGTGACTTTCAACACTGAAATGCATGGAAATTTTAAGTCCTCCTCTGTTTGTCATCCTATTATTATTATTATTATTTTTCATCCTATTGTTTTTTTAAACTCATCTCTTTCTTGAAGTACCTTATTAAATTTATCTTGATAACAATTCAAGATGCCAGCAGCATTTTTTCTTGAAATCTTTTCACTCAAAGTCACAACTACACTTAATTTCTTTTCACGTTGCCATAGGTGATACTTGTACCCATTGTATACTAATATTTTAGGGTTTTCAGTTTCCCAGCCCCATAGCCAGTGCACATTTTAGGTTTGTGTTACTGGTATCACTGTCTATTAGTGAGCTTTTTGGTGAGAACATGGACAACTCCAAAATAGCAGTAGCTTACAATATTTATTTCTCATTTGCACTGTATGTAGGCTGGGCATTGGTTGTGCCACTTTTGGCTATTTATTTGGGCACAAACCCAGTGGAGTGCAGAGCTAAACTATATAAACTCTTCTGAAACTTTTGCTCACTGGAATAAGAAAAGCATATATTAGCGAGGGCTGCTTTGCAGTGGGTTCTGAAATGACAAGGTAGTGGAAAGAGCCCAGAAGAGCTGAGACCATCTCATAATCTTCATGTAAGGAAGAAATACTTGTTATAAGACACACATACTTGGAGTTGCATAGGTTTTGCTTACATTAACATATTAAAAGACTATAAAGAAATACACAAATTCAGATTTCCTATTATGCCTTGGACTATTAAGTAGAGAAATTGTCACTGTGGGTAATTTCTTTTATAGAAGGTGGTAAAGAGGTCTTGTAGCAAGCAATGATAGTCATGTTTATGGAAATTGACTGCTCCACCATGTGTATGGATACATCCTTTTTAAAATTTATTTATTTATTTATTTATTAAGGTATTATTGATATACACTCTTATGAATGTTTCACATGAAAAACCAATGTGGTTACTACATTTACCCATATTAACCAGTCCCCACACATGCCCCATTGCAGTCACTGTCCATCAGTGTACTAAGATGCCACAGTTTCACTATTTGCCTTCTCAGTGCTACACTGTCTTCCCCTTGACCCCCCTATACCATGTGTACTACGCATAATACCCCTCCATCCCCTTCTCCTTCCCTCCTCTTTGGTAACCACTAGTCACTTTTTGGAGTCTCTGAGTCTGCTGGTGTTTTATTCCTTCAGTTTTGCTTCGTTGTTATACTCCACAAATGAGTGAAATCATTTGGTACTTGTCTTTCTCCACCTGGCATACATCACTGAGCATATCCTCCAACTCCATCCATGTTGTTGCAAATGGTAGGATTTGTTTCTTTCTTATGGTTCAGTTGTAGTCCATTGTGTGTATGTACCACTTCTTTACCCATTCATCTACTGATGGACACTTAAGTTGCTTCCATATCTTGGCTATTGTAAATAGTGCTGCAGTGAACATGGGGGTGCATATGTCTTTTTGAATCTGAGAAGTTGTATTCTTTGGGTAAATACCAAGGAGTGGGATTCCTGAGTCAAATGGTATTGCTATTTTTAGCTTTTTGAAGAACCTCCATACTGCTTTCCGCAATGGTTGAACTAGCTTACAATCCCACCAGCAGTGTAGGAGGGTTCCCCTTTCTCTGTATCCTCGCCAGCATTTGCTGTACTTAGTCTTCTCGATGCTGGCCATCCTAACTGGTGTGAGGTGATATCTCCTTGTGGCTTTAATTTGCATTTCCCTGATGATTAGTGATGTGGAGCATCTTTTCATGTGTCTGTTGGCCATCTGAATTTCTTCTTTGCAGAAGTGTCTGTTCAGATCCTCTATCCATGTTTTAATTGGGTTATTTGTTTTTTGGGTGTTGAGGCGTGTGAGTTCTTTAAATATTTTAGATGTTAACCCCTTGTCGGACATGTCATTCTACCATACTGTAGGATGCCTTTTCTGTTGATGGTGTCCTTTACCGAAGCTTTATTTTGATGTAGTCCCATGTGTTTTGCTTTTGTTTCCCTTACTTGAGGAGACACATTCAGGAAGAAGTTGCTCATGCTTATATTCAGGAGATGTTTGCCTATGTTGACTTCTAAGAGTTTTATGGTTTCATGACTTACATTCAGGTCTTTGATCCATTTTGAGTTTACTTTTGTGTATGGGGTTAAACAATAATCCAGTTTCATTCTCTTGCATGTAGCTGTCCAGTTTTGCCAACACCAGCTGTTGAAGAGGCTGTCATTTCCCCATTGCATATCCATGGCCCCTATATTGTATATTAATTAACCATATATAGTTGAGTTTCTATCAGGGCTCTCTAGTTTGTTCCATTGGTCTATGGGTCTGTTCTTTTGCCAGTAACAAATTGTGTTTATTACTGTGGCTTTGTAGTAGAGCTTGAAGTTGGGGAGCGTAATCCCCCAGCTTTATTCTTCCTTCTCAGAATTTCTTTGGCTATTCGAGGTCTTTTGTGCTTCCATATGAATTTAGAACAATTTTCTCTATAGTTCGTTGAAGAATGTTGTTGGTATTTTGATAGGAATTGCATTGAATCTATAGATTGCTTTAGGCAGGATGGCCATTTTGACTATTAATTCTTCCTATCCATGAGCATGGGATGAATTTCTATTTGTTGGTATCTTCTTTAATTTCTCTTCAGTGTCTTGTAGTTTTCAGGGTATAGGTCTTTCACTTCCTTGGATAGGTTTATTCCTAGGTATTTTATTCTTTTTGATGCTATTGTGAATGGAATTGTTTTCCTGATTTCTCTTTCTATTAGTTCATTGTTAGTATATAGGAATGCAACAGATTTCTGTGTGTTAATTTTGTATCAGGCAACTTTGTTGAATTCAAATACTAGATCTAGTAGTTTTGGAGTGGATTCTTATAGGGTTTTTTATGTACAATATCATATCATTTGTAAACAGGGACAGTTTAACTTCTTCCTTGCCAATCGGGGTGCCTATTATTTCTTTGTGTTGTCTGATTGCCGTGGCTAGTACCTCCAGTATATGTTGAATAGAACCGTTTACTTCTTTGTGTTGTGTAACTGCTGTGACAAGAACCTTCAGACTTATGCTGAATAAAATTGGAGAGAGTTTGCATCCTTGTCTTGTTCCTAATCTTAAAGGAAAGGCTTACAGCTTCTTGCTATTAAGTAGGATGTTTGCTGTGATATTATCATAAACGGCCTTTATTATGTTGAGGTACTTGCCCTCTCTACCCATTTTATTGAGAGTTTTTATCATGAATAGCTGTTAATTTTGTTGAATGCTTTTTCAGCATCTGTGGAAATGATCATGTGGTTTTTGTCCTTTTTGTTAATGTGGATGTTGATGGATTTTTGAATGTTGTACCATCCTTGCATCCCTTGGGTGAATCCCACTTGATCATGATGGATGATCTTTTTGATGTATTTTTGAATTCAGTTTGCTAATATTTTGTTAAGTATTTTTGCATTTATGTTCATCAGTCATATTGGTGTGTAGTTTCCTTTTTTTGTGGTATCTGCCTGTTTTTGGTATTAGAGTGATGCTAGCCTCATAGAATGAGTTTGGATGTATTCCCGCTTCTCCTACTTTTTGGAAAACCTTAAGGTGGATGGGCATTAGGTCTTCACTAAATGTTTGATAAAATTCAGTGGTGAAGCCATCTGTACCAGGGATTTTGTTCTTGGGTAGTCTTTTGATTATTGGTTCAATTTCTTTGCTGGTAATTGGTCTTTTCAGATTTTATGTTTCTTTATGGGTCAGCCTTGGAAGGTTGTATTTTTCCAGAAAGTTTTACATTTCTCCTAGTTTATCCAGTTCGTTAGCATATAATTTTTCATAGTATTCTGTAATAATTCTTTGTGTTTCTGTGGTGTCCGTAGTGATTTTTCCTTTCTCATTTCTGATTCTGTTTGTGTGGAAACTCTTTTTCTTGGTAAGTCTGGCTAGGCGTTTATTTTGTTTATTTTCTTGAAGTACCCGCTCTTGCCTTCATTGATTCTTTCTATTGTTTTATTCTTCTCAATTTTATTTATTTCTGCTCTAATCTTTATTATATCCTTCCTTCTACTGACTTCGGGCCTCATTTGTTTCTTTTTCTAGTTTCATTAATTGCAAGTTTAGAGTGTTCATATGGGATAGTTCTTCTTTCCTGAGGTAGGCCTGTATTACTGCATACTTCCCTGTTAGCACGGCCTTCACTGCGTCCCACAGATTTTGCAGTGTTGAAGTACTGTTGTCATTTGTCTCCAGATATTGCTTGATCTCTGTTTTTATTTGATCATTGATCCATTGGTTATTCAGGAGCATGTTGTGAAGCCCCCATGTGTTTGTGGGATTTTTCATTTTCTTTGTATAATTTATTTCTAGTTTCATACCTTTGTGGTATAGGCAGCATATAGATGGTTCTTGTTTTTTTATCCATTGAGTGACTCTATGTCTTTTGATTGGTGCATTCAGTCCATTTACATTTAGGGTGATTATCAATAGGTATGTACTAATTGCCATTGCAGGCTTTAGATTTGTTGTTATCAAAGGTTCAAGGTTAACTTCCCTACTACTATCTAAGAGTCTAACTTAACTCACTTAGTATTATTAAAACACAATCTAAAGGTTCTTTTTTTCTTTTATTTCCTCCTTCATTCTTTACATATTAGGTGTCATATTCTGTACTTTCTATCCCTTGACTGACTTTGGTGATAGTTGATTTGATTTTGCATTTGCTTAGTAATTAACTGTTCTACTTTTTTTACTGTGGTTTTATTATCTCTGGTGACAGCTGTTAAACCTTAGGAACCCTTCCATTAATAGCAGTCCCTCCAAAATGCACTGTAGAGATGGTTTGTGGGAGGTAAATTCTCTCCACTTTTGCTTATCTAGGAATTGTTTAATCCCTCCTTCAAATTTAAGTGATAATCTTGCCAGGTATTCTTGGTTTTAGGCCCTTCTGCTTCATTGCATTAATTATATCATGCCACTCCCTTCTGGCCTGTAAGGTTTCTCCTGAGAAGTCTGATAGCCTGATGAGCTCTCCTTTTTATGTGATCTTAGTTTTCTCAAGGCTGCTTTTAATAGTCTGTCCCTATCCTTGATCTTTGCCATTTTAATTATTATATTTCTTAGTGTTGTCCTCCTTGGGTCCCTTTTTTGTGAGATCTGTATACCTCCATGGCCTGAGAGACTATCTCCTTCCCCAGATTGGGGAAGTTATCAGCAATTACTTCTCAAAGATAATTCCTGTTTTTCTCTCTCTCTCCTTCTTCTGCTACCTGTATAATACTAATATTATTCCTTTTGGATTGGTCACATAGTTCTCTCAGTATTCTTTCATTCTTACCCTTTTTTCTCTCTATGCCTCAGCTTCTTTGTATTCCTCTTCTCTAATTTCTATTTCATTTATTGTCTCCTTCACCATATCTTATCTTTTAAAACCTTCCATTGTATGTTCCATTTCTGAACTGTGTTCCGTAATGATTGGATCTCCAACCGGAATTCATTCGAGTTCTTGAATATTTTTCTGTACGTCCATGAGCATGTTTATGATTTTTATTTTGAAATCTCTTTCAGGAAGATTCATGACATCAGTTTCATTTGACTGTTTTTGGTGTATGTAGGGTTGGTTTTTCTTTGAACCAGGTTCCTTTGATTTTTCATATTTGTATGTGGTGCCCTCTAGTGCCCAGAAGCTCTACTCTCTGGAGCTGCTTACCCCCTGGAGCATTGTTGGGGGTCACAGAGGAGCGGTGTTGGTGCCTGGGGGGAGGAAAGAGTTCTTTTCTGTTTCCTGGCTGTTACACCGGTCTCCACTGCCAGAACCAGTGGGCCAAGCTCATAGGTATAAGCCTCTGTGCTTTGCGTTTGTAGCTGCTGTAAGTGGTGCTTCCCCCTGGCTTGCCTGACTCCAGGTCAGAGTTTGCCGATTTGTGAGCCAGGTGCAGGCTGGTTGGGAGGAAGGTACAGCAGGCTGCATATCACAGTGGGGTGCCTTGGAGCTGTGTAGCCAGCCATGGGACTGGAGTGCCTGAAGATCATGGAAGTTCCCGATCTGCTTGGCAGTGTGCACCCGGACAATTTTGTCTACGTGTCCTTTCTCCTGAGCAGGAAGCTCTGTGCAATCCTTGCCCCTTTAGAAGCCCTCTCGCTGTTAGGAAGTCTCTCAGACTACCCACCTTTCTTTTGTCCTAGAGCAGCCAGATATCGATCTGTTTTCCACAAGTGGCTGGAATCTGTCTCTCCAGGTATTCGTGTCTTAGCTTTCCAACCCACTAAACGCCAGAGCACAATGCAATGTAGATTTGCACTACCAGAGCAGATCTCTAGAGCTCGGTGTTCAGAAGTCCCAGGCCTCCACTCCCTGCCCACTTTGTGTCTCTTCCTCCCACCAGTGAGCTGGGATGGGGGAAGGGCTTGGGTCCCGCAGTGTCACGGCTTTAGTATGTTACCCTGTTGCGTGAGGTCTGTTGTTTTGTCCAGGTGTTCTTTTCTGTTGCTCTTTCAGGATTAGTTGTATTAATTACATTTTCGTATTATATGCGGTTTTAGTAGGAGGCCTGTGTCTTGCCTCTCACGCTGCCATCTTTAATCCTGGATACATTCTTTTAAAAACTGTCATCTATTGTTCTGTACATGTGCAAATAATTGGTTAGAATACACTTGCTAGAAGCAGATTTGCAGGGTGGAAATACAAAAAAAGTTTCTGATTTTAATATTTGCTTCCTTTCATGGGGAGTAATATTTTGTGGGACTCATTAATATCTACTAAGAGCCATGGAAATGCTTTTTATGATTGACCCTATTCCCCTCTCCAGGAAATTATTAAAATACATTTGTGGAAATACTGAAGATAAGTTAATTTTTACTTGCATGCTTTTTTGTCAGTCGATTAAAAGGATAAAACCCTTATGACATTTGAAAATAAGTATACCCAATGATAGTTATGTAACAAAATTTCTAGAGATAAAAATCCAATTTAATCTCTTCAGGCATTTAAGGAAGCATTTGTCTGGTAGGAGGTCAGTGGATTTGGAATTGAGAAATCAGGCAAACTATTTGACCTTTTTTTGCACCATCATTTTCTCATTTGTCAAATGGAATGGATTGAACTGTATAATCTGGGGACCCTTTCAGCTCTCAGATCCATTGATGTAATTGTATAATTTGTGAAAATATCTATGAAGTTCCTTAAACAGTAAAAAGGTTAGTTTTTAAGCAGCTTTTCCAAACTTTAAGTCATATTTCTTTATGGAATTGCTTTAGTTGACATATACACCATAATAGTAATTACGTGGTTAACATTGGTATCATTTGATTCTTTCTAGAGTCTGTTATCATGTCCTACGTACTCATGTTTATTTCTGCTCTACTAGTACACATAAATATCATCCAAGAGTGATGGTAGGATTACTGAGCAATTTCAGGAGTTTGACTTTGTTTAATGATGTCTGAAGTCTAGTGATGGGAGTGCTTGGGTGCCAGTTCAGTGCTGTACTTCATTGAACACATATTATACCATTATATGGATAAGTTGGGAGCCTTCTGCCTTGCAAAGTTTATTTCTTTGAATACTAAAATGACTATATTTGTTCATATGCAGTTCACTTTCTGCAGTTGTATTTTTCCCTGTGTGCCTACTTCTTAAACATAATTTACTCTTCTAAATAACCACAGTATAAGCTCTATAAAGTCCAGGTATCTTACCCATTACCCATCCTATACACTATACTATCCCCAGAATCAAGAATGTACTAAGGCATGTAAGATAGCACTCATTATTTTTTTCAGTGAATGAGTTGTAAAAAGTTGAAAAACAGAGAAAAAATTATTTTCTTTTCCTCTAATAATGCCACTGTATTTTTATATCTTTTATATTAAAAGGATTTTTTTCCTTTTATGACCGGATGGTAAAGACACTCCATTACATTTTAACTCATACATATTTTAAGTTTGTCATTAAATAACAAAGAAATTATAGAACTGTTATACAAAATACTCAGTTGACTGGGCAAGTGTGGTTGAATGACAAGTATTAATGATATATAAAGGTTCATTTTGCATTGTTTGTGCTGTTTAAAATAGGGTAACTGAAGAAGACAAAAGTAAGAAAAAGGGGCAAGAGGAAAAACAGCCTAAAAAGCAGCTTAAAAAGGATGAAGAAGGCCAGAAGGAAGAAGATAAGCCAAGAAAAGAGCCAGACAAAAAAGAGGCAAAGAAAGAAGTTGAATCAAAAAGGAAAAATTTAGCTAAAACAGGAGTTACATCAACCTCTGATTCTGAAGAGGAAGGAGATGACCAGGACAGTGAAAAGGTGAGAACATTTATCTATCAAATAAAATATTTGTTCCATTTTTAGTTTACTCTGTAGTTCTTAATGTTTAGGAAACTTTTGATATTATTGTGAAAATGTGATTAAAAGTTGAAACTGAATTTGTTTGCCTCTTTGAATAAACTTGAGTTAGCTACATTAAAAAAGCATACTTAAAACTTAGTTATACATTCTAAATTTATCTTAGTACCTTTTGCAATTTTGATACGAAAATTAAATGTCACGTAATAAACTTCCAATAACCACATCTATCTAAAAACGGTAGGATAGTAGAGATTAAGCCAGATAGATTGTGACCAGTGAAGACAGATGTAAAATAATAGACACATTTATATGTTAACATTTGTACCATTCTGAAGGCCTGTTTAGTGTGCATTTTATCAGTGAGTTCTTTATTTGGATGCCACAGTTAGGCAGTTTTATTAAAGCTATGATTCTTTTGTAGAAAAACACAAATTTTGTTATAATAGCCTTGGACATCTACAGGCCCAGGTAGTGTAAATCTTTGGTTTATTTTCATCTGGTTTCTTAAAACTTGTGAAGTCTAAAACTTTAAATTGGAAAAGGTGAGCAGTGTACTTGTCAGTGAACAGGTACTGAAGTCAGAATCATAGTGTAGAGGCAAATAGTCTACCATACATTTTAAAGAAAGCAAATCACTCCTATAGCAGTGCAGAAAGTAGATTTTAATTCCCTAAGTCAAGTGAAAGTTTGAGTTAGGTAGCAACATGTATGATTATGAGATTCAAAAAAATCATCCTTAAGAAAATGAGTTGCTTTTTTTTTCCTTTCAAGATTGTAATCTTAGAAGCACTAGTACTGACTTGATAATTCCATCCCAATTCTCAAAACAGAAGAGAAAAGCTGCAAGAAGTTTTCAGGCTGCTCATAGAAGGAATATTCTGAGAGGCCAATATGAGAAAGAAGTAGCAGAAAGAAAACGCAAACAAGAGGAACAAATGGAAACCGAGCAGTAAGTATTTTTTTACTTAAATTTTGATTTCTTTTTTAAGCTAGCATGAAAAATTTAAACAATAGAATCTCATTTCCAGACCATATGTGAAGCCTTTTAAGGAAGTGACTTTTCCCATGTGTTAGAAAAAAATCTTCAGCATATGATAATCATGTTTCAAGCTTCATTCTTTTCAGAGAGGATGAAATTCACTGAGGGAATTACCCTGTGAATTATTTTTAATTTAAACTGACAGTACAGATATAATTTAAATGTTAGTGGCTTTGCAGAAAATAACCTCATCCTCCACTGTTTACTTCTGTTAAGTACATAGAAAGAGTGATGATAATACGTTGGTGGAGAAAGAATGAAAGATCCTTACTTGGATGACCACCAGCAGGCCTCCCTTCAAAAGACCAGCAGAAATAACAAAAGCACAGTTGGAAACCCAAAAAGCCAGTAAAAGTAAATCTAAGGCTGTTGAGGTTTGCATTAGATATATTCAATTCTAAATCAAATTCAAAGCTTGATTTCTCCTAAGTTTTGATACTTGTAGACAGTATATACTTAGAATGGGGAATGTCCCATTTTATTTTATAAAATTACTTTATTAGAAGAAAAATAGCAGTGGCAGTGATGATTAGGCTTCATGTGTTTATTGCATTTGTGTTCCTAGGTATCTTTATACTGTCACTTCTGAGTTCTTTCTCAGAAAAGCATTTCTTTGTGAAGCATCTTGCATTATTCTGACTAAACTGTTTTTTTTATTATTTTAGTGAAGAGGTGATTTTAAAAACATGCTGTAGGTCATTAAGACAAGCTTAATGATAAGCAGTGAAATTTATTCTTAAATTCTGTACTTTTTCTTTATATAATAAATTTGTAAGCAAAGTCTTATAAGTACAGCATTTGACTATCTGCTTTCTTAGTTGCTCTTGGAGGATTTATAAGCAGTTTCAGCTACTTGAGGGAGTAATTTAAAAATAGATTTAAAGCTCAGAACTGTTACTCCCTCTAATCTGTTAGCCTGACCATTTCTGTAAATACTAAAGTTATTTTTTGTTACCTATCCTTTTCTGACCTTTCACTGAAAAGTTGTTGGACTGTTTATTGCTTTTAACTTTATTGTGCTCCCCAAATAAGATATAAAAGTAGTCGTTGCTTAGTAAATCTAGCCCAACTTTTCTTCAGTATCTCAGTTACCTTTATGTGTTTCAGTTTCTTTTTGAATGTCCTCCAAATGTAATTTTCTCAAATTCTAATATTTGTGTTTTCTTTCCTTCTCCTGTTATTACAAAACTTTGTACTTGGACAGTTTTGCTCTGTAAAGCATTTCAGATGCAGCTTGTGTGAAATGCATTATGCAAAATAAAGTTTATTGTATTGTATTCCCAGCCAAACAACATGTAATCTACAGTAATAAAAAATATATCTCATTTTGGGCTCAAAGCATTAATCCAGTTACTGAAAAGAGAATACAAGTGGAGCAAACGAGAGATGAAGATCTTGAGACAGACTCATTGGACTGAATTTCCCCCTTCCCCCCTTGATGGAAGAATGTTCCAGATTCTAAATTGAGGACTTCATTAATGGCATTATAACTGTGTTGATTGTTTAAAAACAAAATTTCCTGTAAGGTACACACTACATACTAAGGTTGGCCATCATTCCTGTTGAAAGATTTTTACCAAGCTTACAATGAAGCTTTTGTGTTTGATAGTTATAAGAAGCTCAGATGAAGATGGTGGTTGTGCATTATTTCATTTAGAAAACATAAAGATCATTTTGTTTTGAAGCTAGGTGTAAACTGGAATAGCAGTTATACCCCAGAGAATGGGGCAGTTGTGCCCGTCCCTTGACATTCCTTTGTTGTTTAATTCTTTAGAATCTTCATAATTGTTTTTCTTTCAATCCTGAGAGATTAAACAGTAGACTTGTTAAGAAAACAAAAAATGAAACTGTAACCAAAATTTTAAAATAAAGTTTTTTTTAAAAAAAACCTGATTTTTATATATTTTTTTGTTCTTGTCTTATTTCAATTGATTTATAATAGGGCCTGAACTCCAAGCCAAGGTACTAGAAATTACTTATTTTTAAACGGTTATTTTTGTGATTTATAGTAAAGTGGTACCTTTCCTTTGTGAATGAATGTCATTTAAGTTTGCTATATATTGGCAAAAAAAATCATTTTAATATGGTAGCAGTACTTAAATAGTAGTTAACCTTGAAACTGACTTCACACTACTCAAATTATCTACCCTTTGAGATGTGGGAACAATTAAATCAGCCTATTTTGACAGGCAACTTTAAAAAATATTTGTGATGTGGAAGTAGAATTCACAGAATGTGTATAGGCACTCTCTTCTATGGCTTGTCCTTTGAACTTGGAATTGATCTTTTAACAACGCACTGTTTATTTGGTTATTGCTGGAAAAAAAGTTCACCACCATGTCTGTTATTTTGTGATGCCACTGAAAAATTAGATGGGTATTTATTTTAGCATGTTCCTTTTTACATGTTTTAAGTTTTGCTTTATATTGACAGTGATGCCAATGCTATGGCATTGCAGAGTTTTAAATTACAATCACATTGTGATACAGGCTACTGACTTAACTATTTTAAAGAAAAGGGATTGGGTGTTTGATAATTAGTCACAAAGGTCCAATGTTTTGAAATATTTGTGTTAACATTTGATAGGCAGAATAAAGATGAAGGAAAGAAGCCAGAAGTTAAGAAAGTGGAGAAGAAGCGAGGTTGGTTTTTTCACTTTCTAAGATGTATAAAATTACTATATATAGGAAGTTATAGACACCTAATTTTTCATATACAGATTTTGAAATCAGTTTTTTTAATGTCCTTAAATCCTACAACTGCACTTTTTCAAAGCTCTAATGAATTCTATATACATTGATTTGTATTTTAAGTATAATCAAGTGAACTTGCCTAAGGAATCATGTGTTTTATTTTAATTCCCATCATCTCAAGTCTAATTTTTATAACATTGCCAAATGCTAGGTGTTTTCCCATTTTTAACAAATCTGGTTTCAGACTGTTCCTGTTTTTGGTTAAATGTAGAAGGTGAAGCAGGTGTTCAAGGATTGGGATAGAGCAGTTAGTTATTAAAGCAGACTGCTTATTTTAGAAACATGTAGCTAGATGGTGATCTTTTTGCTTATATGGTATATGTTGCTTTCCTAAACCAAATACTAAAAATACAGCAGATAACTTCTTAGTGATGTAGACAGATTACTAAGAACATTTAAAATAATCAACAAGTATTTCTATTATACTTGTAGATTATACAGAAATACTGGTTTTGGAAAAGGTATTTACTGTGTCTCACATTTTAATTTATAGAAACGTCAATGGATTCTCGTCTTCAAAGGATACATGCTGAAATTAAAAATTCCCTCAAAATTGATAATCTTGTAAGTGTCTAACACCTCACTTAAAGATAGTGCTGTTTTTATAGCTTCATATTTTCTCACAAGATTTTATGTGTAAATTTAAAGTTTATGTGTAAACAAGAAAAATCTATTGGTTATTTTGTACTGCCTTAGTTATTTGAGATTTTGAAAGTAATCTTTAGAAATAGCTTATATAGACTGTGATAACTAAGAGTTATGAAATATTACTGTTTTGTCATGAAGGATGTCAACAGATGTATTGAGGCCTTGGATGAACTTGCCTCACTTCAGGTCACAATGCAGCAAGCTCAGAAACATACAGAGATGATCACAACACTGAAAAAAGTAAGTGATCTTGAGTAATGCAGATCTAAAAAATTTCCTCATACCACTTCATTAAAAAGTAACACTTAAAAATCATTTAGGTAAACAGTTATGAGTGTGTCTTTTGTTTTCTCAGATACGGCGATTCAAAGTTAGTCAGGTTATCATGGAAAAGTCTACCATGTTGTATAACAAGTTTAAGAACATGTTTTTGGTTGGTGAAGGAGACTCTGTGATCACACAAGTGCTGAATAAATCTCTTGCTGAACAGAGACAGCATGAGGAAGCAAATAAAACCAAAGATCAAGGGAAGAAAGGGCCAAACAAAAAGCTAGAAAAGGAACAAACAGGTATGTGGTAATTATTTGCTGGGACTGCTTTTCAAAAGTGGCTTTGATACATCTCATTATCTACATTAAATGATAGATCTCATAAAGCATTTAGAAGAACTAGTAAAGTGTTCAACCTTAGTTTCTGTCTTTCCTGTTCAAGTTTAAATAATTAATCATCAAGTTTAATTAGTAGCTAAATACTAGCTTTTAGTACTACTACCACTACTAGTAGTTGCTATTTTAATTTAAATTAGGAAAAATTTCTGACCTACACTGAAGTAGAGAAAAATGAACTTGCCATGTTCTCCTCACCCAGCTTCCGTAGTCAGTATGATCAGTGTGGGATCATTTCTCTTTCATTACCCCCATCAATTTTCTTTGTGACTTGGCCATAAATATTTGAGAATATATTTGAGATAGACTCAGTACCATTATCAGCTCCCCCAATTCTACGTTATTAAACGTCTTAGGACAGCTGCTCAATGTAGAAAAAACATCTTAGTACAGCTGCTTAATGTAGAAACCAACATTCAAAAGTTGGATTGTTTCACTTATTAGGCAGAGATTTGTTAAGATATACAGGGAAGCCCCATCTTTTACTTAGTAATACGGCACGAAGTCCTGTAAATTAGGAAATACTACTACTGACACTGTTCTAGAATACCAGTAATGATAAACACAAAAGTTTACTGTGATTGCTTTTTTCCTAAAATCTACAATAAATCACAATGCTCTAAGGAGATAAACCACCTTGAAAAACTTCATGATGACAGTAACAAGTGGACTAATCAGATTATCCACTTCCTGTTCCCATAGCTTTTTGTAGTAATATGCTTCTTATGTCTTCAGCTATCCAAACGATTACAGTATAATTTCAAGTAAAAACACTGATAGCAACTTGAGGGCCATGTTTTTTGATTGTCGGTATTTTAAGGACATGTTAAAGTATTAGAAACCTAAATGGTTTTCCGTTGGAATCCTTCTAAAGGTTCAAAGACTCTAAATGGCGGGTCTGATGCCCAGGACAGTAACCAACCACAGCATAATGGAGACAGCAGTGAAGAAGGCAAAGACAGCCACGAGGCCAGCAAGAAAAAGTGAGGATATATTTTAATGGGTCGTTAATGTGTTTTTAGTTTTTAAGTCAAATTGTTGTTTGAAGGGATTATATTTTGATCACTCAGTTCCTAACCTTAGGAAGCAAGATGAAAAGCAGAAAGGGAAAAATAGAGCTAGGTAGGAATCCTGTTTAAAAAAATGACTATTCTTTGAACTTCTTTCACTGAGACACCTTTAATAATGACTTAAAGTCACACTTTCTGGACATGTGAAATTAGATGTTAGAATCACAAAAGCTGTTTTGTATTACAACACTGATCCTTAAGTAGATAGGAAACTGTAGTTACCAAGTCTTGGTTTATTCTGCTGCTGTACATTTGAAAGACTTGGAATCAAGCATCCCTTCTCATTCTGTAATTTAGGGAAATCTTGTTGTCTGTGTGTATGTTGGTATCACAGATAAAAACATTTTCATGTTCTTTACTCATACTTTAAAGCTGGAAATGATGGGATGGGCCTGGGCCATAAGCTTCCCTGAGTTATTTTGCTTGTTCCGCTTAATACTTTGGGAAGAAAATTACAACATGGTAAAATAAATTTAACAACAAAAATCTTTTGTTGATTTTAAAGACGTAATGCACAGATTTCATGTCTGTCTTTTTCTACTCCTAAGGGAAAAAAGCCCCTGATCCCGGTTGTGACACCTTTGTTTCCCCCTTTCCTTTAGGCCATCCAGTGAAGAGAGAGAGACTGAAATATCTCTGAAGGATTCTACACTAGATAACTAGGTTGACATACCTGGAATATAAAGAACATTTGAGAAGTTTGTAATGGTTTTCACTTGAAATACTTAGATTGCAGAAAGTTTTACATTTTTATAAGCTTAGGTTTTGATGTTTAAAACTTGTTTTGAGGGAGAAGTAATCCCTTTATCTTTGTTTAAACATTGCTAATTGTACTTGTGCAGTATTAACAGCTACATTATACAGTAAATGTGAGGGAAAATCCACTTAGGAAATGTTAAACTGCTTTTCCAGACATTGGTTGTAGAATATTTCCAATTAGTGTGTGTGTGTGTTAATGTGTAATTGATAGTAGAAAAGTTACATTTTTTAAATTGCTACTTGTATAAACCTTTCCTCTATTCCCAGATACTGTGGGTTTTGTGCATAGTTTTTACAAATCTTGGATTTATCAGACTGTCTTTTCACTGTGTGGGTTTTGTAGAAGTCATGCATTTTTATGATAGATAAAATGTTACTTCTATACAACTACTCTCTCCTTTTATCAAGTTAATTTTAATCTCAGTCTACATTGTGCTACATTATCCTGCTGCTTTGTAATGTGTGGTCTGTATACCTTTTTGTATGACTAGATAATCCAATGTGAACTGACAATTCTACAAGATAGAAAACTCTTGTTAACTTTTGATGGTAATTAAGTTTTTTTGGCTGGGAATTAAGTCGTAATTTTCCTGCAGAGAGCAGAATGGGGTATAATAGAGGAATGAATCTGGCTTTAGGATTCAACCACCCAAGATCTTTTGCAGGCACTAGTAGTTGAAACTGAAAACTAAAAGATAAAAGTTTATTTTCGAGAAATGTCTCAAATTTCTGAATGTTTCTAAAGTCATGCTCATTAAGGAAGTCATTAAGTATTTTTTTAATTGGAAAAAAATTCATAATGCTTATAAGGAAACCCAACTCATTTGAAAACATGGCTTGGGAATTTTTATTCCTGTATCATACATGTGATAGGACTACAAAAAGTGAAAATGTTGCTCTGAGGCAGGAGACCAAAAAAAGGAGTACTTTGACGGTCTGTGTATACAAGTATATGGACTAAATCAGGGTGAACCAAGGTTAACACAAAATTTAAGAAAAACTTAACAGATAGCATTTTTGGAATATTAGGTCAGTTGGTGGTTAAAACACTTGTGATGTTAACTGAATATGGGGAAAAATAGCTTAATACCAGTGTTTGCATGTCACATGCATTGTATGTTTTGACCTCTCAGATAATTGTTTTCATCTACAGATGAAAAGTGTGAATAACTTCCAATAATAGTTTTGCTTTTGAGAAGTCTTTGAATGGGAACTAAGACCCACTGTTTTCTATTACATTATATCTGGTACTGAGTACAATTTAAATTTGGGCAGATTTATTCTAGTTAAGCCATAAGTGTCAACATGTAAACTTGTTTTGATTAAAGGATTTTTCTATCAAACTCTTATTAGTAAATTACTTCTTTGCTATTTATCGAAGTGTGTTGGAATTCTCAATTTGCTTCCAAGGGAATGATTTCTTAGTTGGTCATAGACACTGTTGTTTGGGGAGACAGGGTAACTAAAACATATGCTCAAAATGATAAAAATAAAGTGAATATTATTTTTTGTTCACCCTCCCTTTTTTATCTGGGACTCAACAGATCTATGTAGTTTTACCAAGACACCATAGAATTTTTTATTTCTGTTGATATATGGCAGCATTCTGAAAATTGGTCTGCTTATATGGGCTGATCTCACTCTCACCAGTTGATTGATTTAATGTTTAAACACAGTTGCCTTCTCTTTCAACCCTCAAGAAATTTTCTCTTGGTCATAGATTGATGCATGCATAACCACCACTCAGAACACTTGAAAAGTCAAATAACTGTCCAGAACTTTCAGGAGCATTGGCTCACTTTAAATCGTGTATTTGTCAGAACTCCACAGCTGTGAACAAGTTAGAGAGTTCAAATGAGAACTAGCCCCCCCCCCCCCAAAAAGGAAAGAAAACCTTGTCTTTTTAAGTGTATAAACATCTATTTTGTGTTGCTTTTCAAACCACTGGATAACATTTAAAAGAGTGAGTAATGCATGACCCAACAGAATCAACTGTTAATTTTCTCTGCTGCTTTGGAGAAATTTCAGATTTACCACCTAACTGGAGAACTTGAATGGGACTTTATATGTGTAAAGAGTTTGACTGGCATATCTTAAGCCTTGTAATTGCTATTATATCTTAGTTTCAAAAAGTAGGATGATAGTTTTACTCAGTTTTTGCTGATGCACTGACTGTAGTGTACCTGTATACAATTACTTACCTGGTTGAAGATGTCAGGTCAGGGTGAGAGGGTGTCATCTAATCCTATACAAGAGCAAAAGCCTTTTTATATGGTTCACTGAGGGCTTCACTAACTTACTTTGTTCCATTGGCCAGAGAGAGGATGATGTGCAAATCCACAATTACACCTTAAGAAATGAAAAGGCTGCTGTGTAGGCAGAAATGTGCTTATTTTTGTGCTGTGTAATTCTCTCACTTTAAAGTTGAAAGACATTGCATGATTGGGAAAAGGGTCAGATTATCCTTTAAGGAACTGGAGCCTGAAAAAAGAGGTTGATGGAAATTGGTATCTTTTAGATAGTGATTTTGTAACATCCACTTCACACGTCAAAACCAAACTTCTTTTAACTACCGCAGAGAATGCTGATTAGTAAGCTAATGACAATATTTTTGTATGTTTTTTCTTCTTTAGGATATTATTAGGATATTATATGTAATGTAATAATCAAGATGTGTTTAATAGTGAATTTTCAAGATACCTTTCATGCCTATTTCAAAGCTAGAAGTTTCTTTTGACTTGAACTTAGTGGGAGACCTCTGTATAACTAACAGACAATACATTGGGAAATTCCAGAAGTAACCTGATTAGCCTTTCCTCTCTAGATTTCTCCAGGAAATAATAGAAAGAGCCTCTGTAACTAACCTTAGTGAACAAGTTCACTTTAAGAACCAGCAGAGTAATATTCTCAATAAATGGTAAAACAAGAATTTCCATAGCAATAATGTTACAAATGGCTATCTTCTTTGTCTAGTAAAATGAATAGATTGGCACTACATGTCTACATGTGGACTAATGCTTTTGCTTTGACCATTCACTTTTCTGAAACTGAAATGATAAAAATTGTTTAAGAGTAAACAAACCCTTGCATACTAGTGTAAGGCCTAATAAAGAATTCATTTTTAACTGTGGAGCTTTTAGGAACTGCATAAATCTATGAGTTTCAAACTGTTCAATTTAGTAACATTGGAAATGTGAACGTAAAAATTTAGGCAATAATAATAAAAACCTAGGTCTAGCCATGGCAGGACCTCTTACTTCTTTATACTTATCTGCTGGTGTATTAAAGTGACCAGTGAACGAGAACACTGCTAGACATACCAGAAACAGGTGCTTGTCCTCTACACACCGATCGACTACAGATACGTGGCATTAAAGTCCATAAAACATCTGTCAGCCTTTTAAACACGTAGGCTTACAGGCTTCATCAGTTTTTGATTTACATGGTAAATATCTATTCTTAGCCATCCATGTAATGTGGAATTCAGCTGAATTTAAATAAACCTAGAAGAGAGAAAGCGAAATTTATATGACACATTTAAAATGAACTACTACACAGCATTCTTGAAAGTCTTAATTAAACTTTCCACCAAAAAAGAACTCCAGAAAACAGTTCAATATAATAGTTAAAATTTTCTCTGATGATCTAGACCTTGGGATTTATCAAAGTTGCTCTTTGGCTCAGAATGAGAGAATAACTAGGATTATAGCAAGGGGGCCAGAAGAACAGAAGAGTTGGCTGGGCCAGGAAACTGTTTTTCTTTATGCATATAGAGTACTGGATATTATTGCCCAAGAATAAGTGAGCCATAGCTAGCAATCAACAGCATCTTGATTTCTTTCCCCTGTTTCAGTGGTCATACTAAATGAAATCTACCATTTAAAAAAATCCTAAATATTAAATTAGCATTCTAAACTCAAAGCATATGTGATTCAGAGAAAATTCTTGTCAAGATATGAAGCTTCAATTTAAATGTTACTTCTGTGAAGGTACAAGTATATACTTAAGACCTCTTACGTTCATCATTCATGCAGTGAGTCTAAAATGTTTAGTGTGCTTGGTTTCTATCAAAACAAAACATTACCAAAGAGCCCACTGTAAAGTTACATAATAGCTATTAATATAGTATTTATTAAATAATATTTTAATTTCTCCCTCATTTTTATTAGATATTTAAAGGGTCTTTACCTTGGAAGCTTCATGTTACAAGGTATAGATAGCTCTTACATTCTTCAAAGAATTTTCAAAATACTCCCACCATTTGATATATCATTAACTGAATTTTGCTAATGACAAATTAGCAAACCAGTCTGGACACAGAATGAATAGGGCAGGCCACAGACTGGGAGACAATTAATACATTTATCTGACAAAGGATTTACATTCAAAATACATAAAGCACTCCTACAACTTTGTAAGATAAGCAACTCACTTAAAAATGGACAAAGAGCACTAAATAAAAAGTAGGAATAAGTACTAAAGTAATTTAATTATGTTCCTAAATATTTAAATACAAGTTACTTTATAAAAAAATGTGATTGGAACTTTTGCATGGGGTGTGGGAGAACATGGTTTTAGTTGACTGCTACAGGTGGGTCCTGTTCCTCAGTGGCAGTTTGTCTTGGAAATAAAGTAACCGTCTAAGAAGAGAGTTATTTCACAAGGGTATACTTTTTGTTACTAATTAAAGGTTCCAGGATCAACATAAGGATAAGCAAGGAATTCCCCCAGTTTGTTGCCTTCTGTATCATAGTGGAGCATTCGGAAGCAAACATCACAAAAAAAACATGGATCCTCTGGTGCAAAACTGTCATTGTTTGTCACCCATCTGTAATTAAGAAAAAAAATAATATTATCAAGCTTTAACTTAAGTTGTGACTTGTAGTAGTATGTACACAACATTCTCATTATTGCCTTATTCTATCTTATAATACATTATAATCCTTTATATAATTTTATATACATATATAGATACAGACATATCACTATCAATACTCTGCAAGGCAAAATGGCAACGAACAGAAACACTGCAGAATGCTGTTTCTCTGAAAGACTACTTAAAGGTAAGTGGAGAAAAATACAAATCCATACATGAAAGCATCATACATTTGGCTGTGACATACCTGTCCTCCCCAAATAAATGTTATTATGAACATCATTTTCTTCGAATAGGCCATCTTAAAAAAATTGTAAATTAAGGTGCTATAAGGCCTGATAAACTTATGCTTAATTTATCTATCTAAATTAGTACTGTTTAATTTGAAAAATCCAGTTGTTTTACCTAGGATTTAGGATAAATATTACAGCATGTTCACAAATGGGAATATGGGCAATGTTATTCAACTGAAACATTGTTTTTTGGCCCAAGATATTACTGGTCAACAGTAAGATGAAAATGCTATTTTTCAGTCTTACCTGAATTTTGCATCTCAAGGAATGTTTTTAATATTCCCTGATTTCCATTTTAAATCTGATTACTGTTATACTTTTCCTACTGATCATTTACAAAAGCAAATTGTTGGGGGGAACCCAAAATATAAATTAATAAATTCTTCCCTTTCCCTCTGAATGGTCTTTTCACTCTGATTCATAATTGAGCAATCTAAATGTACAGAACACATAAAACAAAAATCCAATGAAAGCATATTTTGACATGAGATGCTGTTATTTTTTTCATCAAGGAGAAGCTGAGGATGAAGCTGAGTTTGTAAACTGCAAAGAAGCAGAAAGAACATGGCTCCCTGATAACATTGAGCATCGAATCAACCAAAATGAAGGCTGACCTAACCCTGGACTTGTCCTATTAGAATTAATTTCCTTATTTAAAAACAATTGTAACCTACTAAACTTATCTGCAGTACTTCCCTACTAGATAAAACCCTTTATGTTATTTATACCCCAAAGTATAAGTCATTGGATTCAAAACAGAAACGAACTCAACTACCAAAAATCCAAAGTCCTTGACTGTTGGAAATTAATTTGCTCAAGGAAAAATAGGTATCACTTACCTGGCTGTGTACATTTTACAGACAAAACATTTTCTGGTCCATAGCCAATGCTTCTTGATAAGAAGGGGATAAAGTGTCCTATCCAAGCAATCATCATGATGCACAAGCCTTTTTTGTACATGAGAAAATAAGATATTAAAGAGCAAATTTCTGTGATCTGTAAATAATAAAATTTATCAGCACTAATAATACAGTAGGTATATTTTTCTATTTTTTGCTTATGAAAGATTGAGGTATAAACTGACTCGTTAAACCAAGTTTGACCAAACTGTTCCACAAAAACAACTTTCTCCAAAAGAGCATTTTGGATTAAATGATGTTTTCTCTGCTGTGAAGTGTCCCAAATTCCTCCATTGGTAATACGTTCTGCAACTCTAAGAGGAAGTTAAATGCAGCACTTGAATGTATTCTGTTGGAGAAGCTACTACTTTACCTAGGAGCAACTGGCTATGTATTACAACATGGCTCTTGTTCATTGTCCCGTTTACTAAAATCCAAATAAATGACTCCTGGCATAATGTGAACTGGCAGGACTTTAGTTTTAGGTCTCAATACTAAGAAATTCTAAGTGCAAGTCAATATCTACTATGCCATTAATTGAGTGGGTTTGGGTTAAAATCCCATAACCTTACTGGAGCTCACATGCTTCACCTGAAAAATGAAAGGATGCACAAGGGTATTCTAAGGGTCCCTGACGATTCTAAAATTTGATTCTTGTTTTTTAGTTAAAAGGTAGCAATATATCAATGTCAGAAAATTATCAATAAATGTTTAACAGTTTACCAGCTATTAAACTATGGAATGGCATTGCATAATTAAATCCACCTGTAAAATAAAAAATGACCTGTAGTCTTAAGTATGTTAAAATTCCTTAGGAAAGGCCTCCATTGCAAATGCTTAATAAGTGTAATTTTCCCCCCACATGACCTTGTTTAAAGAATGACACTGTACAGCAATATGCCTACACAGAAGAAATGTAAAGAAACCAGGACCATCAGAGAAACTTCATTGTCTTGCATTTTATGCTTATTCTGAGGCATGTTCTCTTTCATTTATTTCAGTGGAAAAGCAGGCAGAACAGCTTATGTAAAATTTAAAGAACACATCATCAAATTAAAATACATAATTTTAAGATACAAATTTGTGAGGTTTGAGCTCTCCTGGCTCTCGCTTCAGCTGTTCTTCCATAGGGACAACTGTTTTCCATTCTTAACTTTTAAAAAACTTAGCTCCTCAACATCCCTCTACAGAACTATAAGTGGCTAAATAGATATTTAATGTTTAAATTGTTACTATTACTTCCACCTAAACTAAACGATTTGATTACAGGTTCCTTTTATCGTGTAGTGCTTTGTTTCCTAGCTCCTAATTCTCTCACATTTGCATGTACTTAGGTTTTGGTGCACCTGTCACAAATTCAGTCCTGTTTTCTGACGAGCAGTAAATGCACTCTCCCTACAGGTGACATGCTGGTGGGAGACTTACTAGTTCCAGACGTGCTTTCTAACTTCTCTGTCCTGCTCCAGTCTCTGGACTAAGCTCTTCTCTATGTCTGCTCCACAGCCATAATTCTGGGATTTCCTTTCCCATCACTCTGGGGGCGTCTTATCTATGTCCTTTTATGTCTTATCTATTCTGCTTTGCATTCCATGTTTACCTCTTTCAAGGTTTACACGTTGCGGTACATACTTCCCCTAGTAGATTGCTGAGAGTGAATGCATGGGACATAAATTTTGAGAGAATGGTCACTACGACCCAAATAAGCAGGGACCTTTTGAAAGCATCAGTTCCTATTATTGGTATAATAAAAATGTGGCTACACTGCTCCACACACACACACACACACACACACAAAAACACTTAAAAATGCTCTCTCAGGAGAAGTCAAACCAGGGATAGAGCAGGGCTTACTCCCACATACTGGTCCTTCATAGACATTTCCCAATAAGGAAATGAAAGGTCTTATTCATAAGGAAGAGAGATACCAGCTATACAAAATTTATAACTAATCCCCAGCTCTCATCTGAGACTGTTAGTCCTGCCCACTTTGTCTCACAGCATAAGACTTCCTATTTATCAAATATTAGAATTACTCTTCCCTAATTCCCTTTTTTCTCCTTCAAATTTTGGGTAAAGATAAACCTAGAGAATGGTTGCAAATTTGCTAAGCAAAGGCCTATTAAGATTTGCAAAGTGGCTAACTACACTGAATAGTAGCTGTCTAACACACAAATGAAGAAAATTTTAAAACTTTACACTTTTTAATCCTCTAGTAAACAGTAAAATATTTCTCATTCATGCAAATGGAGGCAGAGTTGGTCATCGCATGGAAAGCAAACATTTAACTGTTGCTGCTCCCAAGCCAAGCTGCAGAGGTGATTACTTTTATTCCTCTTATTTAAAAATAAACAAAAACTACCTGTGCTTTTTATACTGTGAAATAAAGAAAAGGAAAACAAGAACAAACATGTGCTGTCACTTACCTTATGTCTGTAATGACAACAACATGTTCACAGTCTCCCTGGTGACAGTATAAGTACGGAAAACCCAGTTTAATACACAAGTCATTGAAGGTGAAATCTTCCATTTTAGCAGTCTGAAACTTTCCATAGCCTCTATCATGGGACTCGGACCACTCGATGATAGTTCTGAGGGAGGAAAAAGGCAAGGATGTATCACTGCTCCAAAAAAGACTAAAAATGACAAAATGGTTTTTGACTGCAGTATTTCACAAATCCTAACTCATTCAGTTAACTAGACAGTTGCTACCTTAAGATGAAAATCATAGTGGTTGTTACATGCTAGAATTAAGAACTCTTAAATTCTTCCTCATCCATTAGCAGAGCAGTTTTGTGGTTCCTAAGACCCCCTCCACCCACAGGGGTTCACGGGGTCAAAGTTACCTTAAAGATAATCCTAAAATTCCATTGCCCTTTTCAACTCTTAGATTCTCTAAATGACCAGTTCTCTTAAGGTTACATGGTTATCACTTCACATGAATGGGAAATGTATAACAACACCTATCTTCTCATTTTATTCTAGTTTGGAAAAGTTATTTTTCACAAAAATTTTATTAATGTTAACATGGGATTATTTAAATTAGTTCATATTTAAAATACTTCTTAGTTTCAATTTCTTGGTTTCAATATTTGGTAAATATTGATAGCCCATATAAAGGCTCTTCAGAGTCCTCCATTATAATATAAAAAAGTGCTGAGACCAATAATTTTGAGAACTGCTACATTAAGAGTACTAATACAGGTGGTTATAATGAAAGAATTTGTATAAACACTCAGAAAAAATATTCTAACACTCTAGTTGCTTGGACACTGAAAATATAAGCATGGTCTAATGAACATGATCTTAGATACAGACTTCTCATGTTCTCTACCTTAAAGCAAACTTATACATATACATATATATACATATATATATATATATGCATATATCCACTCACTGAGAGCAAACAACAGTACACACTGGACAAGCAGAAAAATAGTGAAAAATAGTGAAAGATTTAATTTACTGCTATCATCTAAATACAAATTATTTAAACTGGAACTTAATTATTTTACAAGCATCTAATGCTCAATATAGGATTTATTATAATTTCTAAAACATAATATATTTAGAAAATTACTCTATAGACAGTGGGCTAAGACCTTGAAATGGTTTATTTATGTCTTTGGTAGAGTAATTTTCTGCCAAAATCCCATGGGTACAATTGGAGTAAAAATTTTGATTAACATATGAGTACTTAGGCCAACCACATGAAATAACTGAAAATATTTAGAAAGTGAGAGATAATTTTTGACCCCCAAATAAACAACACTAATAATTCCTTGACAAACATCCTTAAAGGTTAATAATAGGATTTGTAGAGATATCAACTAAGAACTAGAAATAGAAAACCTTTGAGAAGATTTTTGGAAGCTGTACCTGCTCAAATCTCTGCACTCAGGGTATCTTTTATCATTGTAAAATGTTCCTTCAAAATAAAAGAAGGCTGATTTGTATAGGTCCTACAAAAGAACAGATGGTATTGAAAGTCACTATTAACAATTATGAGATTGCTCTTAAGTATCAGATCTCAGGTGGACTCCAGCCTTTGCTGGAGGCAGTTAGGACAGACTGAAACTCACACAGACTTTGGAAGAGGACAGAGTGAACAGCAAAATCAAATGCTACACTGGGATCATGCTGTATTAACCTGAAGAGGCCAGTTGGTTAGACACTAAGGTGGTCACTATGACCCTAGAAGAGTATACATAGAATGGCTGAGAAATGAATGGGAGGTGGAGATCAAAACTGAGTATAGTCTAATCTTTAAAAAAGTCTTGGTGATAAAGAAAAGGGAAGAGATAGGCTTGATGGAATGGCATAAAGGAAGAAAGCATATACTAGAACATTTATGAGCCTGCTAGGGTCATCAGTACTTCCTTATTAATTTCCTCTTGTTTTATGGGGGTAAAAAAATCACCTTACTTTGCTGATGTGCTCAGGGGCTTGGTCAGGAGTACTGCTGAATTCCCCACCAATCTGGAGGTCACTGACACAGCAAATTGAATCCCTCAGTTCTGTGAGCTTCTGACTGCCCAGTACCAGCATTGTCTGGTATGGTTTGTGTTCTTTGTGCTAAAAGTCAAACAGTAAATAAATATGTGTTCACTCAGAGACAAAGCAAACTATAAATCCTGTCATGACCAGATCTCAATTAAGTTACTGTTTTTCATAATTTACATTATCCTCATAACTAGTAGTCTGTGTTTTCTTAGGTTCTGGCAACCATTAGTTATAGGTGCAAACTAATGGCCAAAATTGTTCACATCTCCCTGTGATCCAGAGCCCATACTCTGAAACTACATCCTTTATCTAACTCTCACACAAACCAGTATTTCCCTTGTCCTAAATCAAGCCAGGGTCAGGTACAGGTACCAGACAACCAGGTAGTCCCTATACTCCAGAGCCCACAGAAATTATTCAAACCAGACAATCCTAAACTGTACCCTGTCCCACCTTGCCTTTCCTAAAAGCCTACTAAAGGCTGTGGCCTATGTCTTCTGCTTACTGCTCCTTTCTGCCTCCTCACTGATACTTGTGCTCCCACTGTGGGAAGGCACAGTGTGGTACGTACCTCCTCTGAGGAAATACATGTAATAACAATCTTTCAGTGGCACTGGCCTCTACTTTTGTCAGTCAGCTCTATAAATTAAAATCCCATGGGTACAACTGAGACCCTTGGTGCTAGGATCTGACCTCAATTCCTATGTTGGAAACCTAATGCCCAATGTGATGGGGTTAGGAGGTGTGGCCTGTGGGGATAATTAGGTCAAGAGGATGTAGCCTGCATGAAGAGGATTGGCGCTGTTAGGAAAGATCCCTCGGAGCTCCCTAGGCCCTTTGCCATGTGAGAGGTCTGCACCTAAGAAGAGGGCCCTCACCTGACCAGGCTGGCATCCTAATCTTGAACTTTGAAGCCTCCAGAACTGTGAGAAATAGATTTTGTTGTTTATAAGCCACCCAGTCTATGGTATTTTGTTACAGCAGCCAGAGCAGACCAAGATACTTGGCAAAAGAATTTTCATTTAAGCTAAAGCTTTTTAACCAAGATGCCACTAAAATAACACTGGCTTGAAGAGCCTTTGGAATATAATTCCATGTAACAGCACAACCTTTGAAAATTTCCCGAAAGTTAGTTACCTGACTGATGTCAAGCAATCTCCTCTACCCTCACGTTATAAACCGAGAGGTGCAGTTTTATTGGTTTTGTTTTGTTCACTAACTTGAGATCTTAATCAAACAAGGTAATTAGTACTAACTATATCCCAGATACTTCATAAGTCTATTTATTCACAAGTAAAATTTATGTTTAGTAGTATTTCAATTAAGCCTTTTCAAAGTTTATGACACATCTATTTGGGGAATTAAGAGTACACACGCTTTGGCCTGAGATAGTTATTTTTGTTAGAAACTCCTAAGGAATTCCTTGGTATCTACATCCCGTTCACATTCTGCATTTTCATCAAAGAGCTGTTTTTAGTTAGTTCAACAACTGCCCAAGTATTCTGAATTGGTGAACAAAGGTCACCCCACTCCTTCCCCAGCCACCTGTTCTGGAAAAAAAAACTCAAGAATTTTTATACTTAGAGTCATTGTAGATTTATATGTATTTTCAGTTGTTTACAGCACAGCAATCATGTATATATTCTAATGGTATAACTATAATCCTATTAATCAAGGGATTATTTTAAATTTGACCTTACTTATAATCCAAGAATATAATGTCAGATAATATAATGTCAGGATGTCAGATAAGACAGTATATGCTTGAATTCATTTTGAACCCTGAGAAATGTGACTCTTCAAATAATTACACCCTTTGACTAAAGTCATTCATATCTGTAAAATCCAGAAGATTTTACACTACTGACCTTGTGAAATATAACAGGGTACAAGATATTCACAGAAAGGATAAGCTCCCCTTCTTCAATCATGTCTGCTGGATTTTCAGGCTTCTTCCCTATGGCATGTGACTCCTGAAGGAGGAAAATGAATTACTAAGAGATCTTAAAACTGGACACTGCCTCAGATAAGCAGCAGGGTTAAATGGCAGGGAAAAATGGCTATAAACAAGGCTGAGTCAGACAGCCTTAGGTTTGACTCCTAATTCTACTTCAGGAAAATTGTTAAAATATCTCTAAGCTTTAGACTCATTTTCTGTGAAAAAAAAAAACAGTACTTATTTTACAGGATTGTTGCTGGTAATGTGTACATAAAGCATCTAATAAGCTGTCTGGCACTAAGTGCTTAGCAGGTGATGATATAATAGTTATCATCACTTACTAGTGGATAAGACTATCCACTAATGTTGGTATAACATTAGTATTTACAGTTACACTTTTACACACCTCCTCTCATACCGTGAGAGCAATATGACAGATGAAGCTCAGATTTACCCAAAGTAAATCAGCAAATCATGATGCAGATACAGACCTAAAAGCCTTGCTTTTTACAACACTGTCCCATCTTTAATACATCACACTCTCTTTATATGTGCTTAATAACTATAAAACAGGGGCCAACAGGGGGACTGGTTAAGAATAAAAGTGCAAAAGGTATTTTTTCAAAAACGTGAGTGACATCACACAAAATAACAGAGTAGGAAGCTCTAAGGAGCAGTCCTTCACCACAGCAACCAACAAGATGGAAAGAGAGACTGTAATCAACTACTTTGGAACTCTGGCACCTAGTCAGACATTTATATCTATTAGAAACAAGTGCTGATCTTTCCTAGGTAAACAGAGGCTGCAAACCAACCACAATATCCCATCCCTCAGATGTGGAGATGTGTAACCAGTGTTCCTGAACAAATGGCTGATGCTAGGACATGTAGTGGGGGCCTTGTTCTAAAAAAATTGGAGATTGTATGTTTTGGTTGGCATGGTGATGCCCTGAAGGCCTGGTGCAGACCACTGCCTTGGTTTGGCTTCCCTCAGCAGCAGGTATCGGAAAACTTAGAGCAGGCCTTTTTTTTTTCATTTGTGGAAGACACTGAAAGAAATTTTGGTCAGTCACTGGCTGATGAGAGATAATGACCATATACAAGGAATACACACATTGGAAAAATAGTATGGAAAGTCATAAACAGACAGCTCCAGTCCTCAACAAGTAAAAAAAACATACTCTGAATGTCCAGTTTCCAACAAAAACATAATAAAAAAGCAAGTAAAAAAACATACTCTGAGTGTCCAGTCCACAAGAAAACATCCTCAAGAAAAAAAGAATTTGACAGGAACCACCCTTGAGGATGCCCAGGCAATGAAATGACTAAAGTTGTTAAACCAACTGTTTTAAATGCCCTCAATGAGCTAAAGGAAATCACAAAGAACTAAAGGAAATCTGGTTCTTTAACAAGATTAACAGCTTTCTTACCAGAAACGATTGAAACAAGAAGGCAATAGGACAACATATTTAAAGCCATGAAAGAAAAAAAAAACCCTGTCAACCAGAATTCTATACCCAGCAAAACTATCCAAGAAGGAAGGAGAAATTAAGGCATTCTCCAATAAACAAAAGCCAAGGGAGTTCATTACCAGTACACCTGTCCTGTAAGAAATGCTAAAAAGCGTTCTTCAGGCTGAAATGAAAAGACACCAGGCAGTAACTTGAATCCATCATAAATAATGAATACAAGAAAAGATAACTACATAGGTTAATATAATAGCCAGAATTACGGTACTTTTAGTTTGACACTTTTTACCAAAAGCAAATGCATAAAACAATATTTATAAATTTATGTGAACAGATACATAATAAAGATAATGTGTGACAATAAAAACATAATGAGGAACAGAGATGTATAGAAGCAGAATATACTTCAGGATACTACTGAAACAAAGTAGGTTATTACTAAAACTAGATAATTTTAAGAGGTTAATTGTAACCCCAAGATGACCACTAAGAAAATAAATAGAACATATACAGAAGGAAAGGAAGGAAACAAAAGGATACACCACAAAAATTCAACTAATTACAAAAAGAAAAAGTCAGTAATGAAGAAATTGAGGAACAAAGATATACAGGACATATAAATAATTAAATAACAGAAGTAAATCCTTACTGGTGATTATTTTAAGGGTAAATGGGCTGAACTTTCCTATTAAACAGGTAAAGGACTGGCAGATTTGACTTGGAAAAATTGATCCATCTATATACTGTTTATGTGAGACCCACTTTAGATATGAGGATACAAAGGGGCTGGAAGTAAAAGGATGAATAAAGATATTCCATGAAAACTAACCAAAAGAAAGCTGGGATAGCTTTTTATATATTATTGTAAGACAAAAAAGACTGGGGTATAACCAAGATGGCGGCTTGAGCAGAGCAGTGGAAATCTCCTCCCAAAACCACATATATTTTTGAAAATAGAACAAATACAACTCTCCCTAAAAGAGAGACCAGAAGACACAGGACAACAGCCAGACCACATCCACACCCGTGAGGACCCAGCACCTCGCGAAGGGGGTAAGATACAAGGCGCGGCCTGCGGGGACTGAGCGCCCCTCCCCCCAGCTCCCGGCGGTAGGAGAGGACTTGGAGTGGGGAGGGATAGGGAGCCCAGGACTGCTAACCACCCAGCCCTAGCCATCCGCACTGGAGCGCAGACACAGTGTGTGCATGAGGTGCTGGAAACTAGGAAAACAGGACAGTAAGACCTGTGAGCAGGTCCCTGCAGCTGGCACCCCGGGGGACAAAGAAAAGCGAGTGCTTTTTGAAAGTCTTAAAGGGACAGGGACCCCAAAGTGGGATGGAAGCTTCCCCGGACACTTAGCCTAGCAGCTGGGAATCTCAGGGAACTCTGGGCACCCTAACCCCCTGGGCAGCAGGGTGGCTCAGAGGCCCCTCATGGAGATTAACAGCCTCCCAGTTGTTTCCCCTCCGACGTGGCTCTGCCATATCTGAGCAGCAGCCCAAGGCAGGCCACTCTCACGGCAACTGTGGAGCTAAACTCCATGGCAGCCAGACAAGAATCAGAGGCCCCGTCTGCGCGCAGCTGCCCAGCACAAGCCGCTAGAGGTTGCTGTTCTCCCAGGAGGGGAAGGCTACAAACCAACAAGAAGGGACGTTCTCCCAGCCATCACTCGTGCCAACTCCACAAACTATCTCTATCGCCATGAAAAGGCAGAATCTGAGACAGACCAAAATCAGAGTCAACACCTGAGAAGGAGACAGACCTAACCAGTCTTTCTGAAAAAGAATTCAAAATAAAAATCATAAACATGCTGATGGAGCTGCAGAGAAATATACAAGAGCTAAGGGATGACGTCCGGAGGGAGATTACTGAAGTGAAACAATCTCTGGAAGCATTTATAAGCAGCATGGATAAGATGCAAGAGGCCATTGATGGAATAGAAACCAGAGAACAGGAACGCATAGAAGTGGATGCACAGAGAGATAAAAGGATCTCCAGGAATGAAACAATATTAAGAGAACTGTGTGACCAATCCAAAAGAACAATATCCGCATCATAGGGGTACCAGAAGAAGAAGAGAGAGAAAAAGGGATACAAAGTGTCTTTGAAGAAATAATTGCTGAGAACTTCCCCACACTGGGGGAGGAAATAGTTGCTCAGACTACGGAAGTACACAGAACTCCCCATAGAAGGGACCCAAAGAGGACAACACCAAGACACATAACAATTAAAATGGCAAAGATCAAGGACAAGGACAGAGTATTAAAGGCAGACAGAGAGAGAAAAGAGAAACAAGGTTACCTGCAAAGGAAAACCCATCAGGCTATCATCAGACTTCTCAAGAGAAACCTTACAGGCCAGAAGAGAATGGCATGATATATTTAATGCAATGAAACAGAAAGGCCTTGAACCAAGGATACTGTATCCAGCATGATTATCATTTAAATATGAAGGAGGGATTAAATAATTCCAAGACAAGCAAAAGTTGAGGGAATTTGCCTCACACAAACCACATCTACAGGGTATTTTAGAGGGACTGCTCTAGATGGGAGCACTCGTAAAAAGAGCACAAACACCCAACATATGAAGAATGGAGGAGGAGAATAAAAAGGGAGAGAAATAATCATCACACTGCATTTATAATAGCTCAATAAGCAAGTTAAATTAGACAGTAAGGTAGTAAAGAAGCTAACCTTTAACCTTTGGTAACCATGAATCTAAAGCCTGCAATGGCAATAAGTACATAACTGAATACACCAATCAAAAGACACAGAGTAATAGAATGGATAAAAAAGCAAGACCCATCTATATGCTGCTTACAAGAGACTTACCTCAAACCCAAAGACATGCACAGATTAAAAGTCAAGGGATGGAAAAAGATATTTCATGCAAACAATAGGGAGAAAAAAGCAGGTGTTGCAGCACTAGTATCAGACAAAATAGACTTCAAAACAAAGAAAGTAACAAGAGATAAAGAAGGACACTACATAATGATAAAGGGCTCAGTTCAACAAGAGGATAGAACCATTATAAACATATATGCACCCAATACAGGAGCACCAATATATGTGGAACAAATACAAACAGACTTAAAGGAGGAAACAGAATGCAATGCACTCATTATGGGAGACTTTAACACACCACTCACTCCAAAGGACAGATGCATCAGACAGAAAATAAGTAAGGACACAGAGGCACTGAACAACACACTAGAACAGAAGGACCTAATAGACATCTATAGAACTCTACATCCAAAAGCAACAGGATACACATTCTTCTCAAGTGCACATGGAACATTCTCCAGAATAGACCACATACTAGGCCACAAAAAGAGCCTCAGTAAATTCAAAAAGATTGAAGTCCTACCAACCAACTTTTCAGACCACAAAGGTATAAAACTAGAAATAAATTGTACAAAGAAAGTAAAAAGGCTCACAAACACATGGAGGCTTAACAACATGCTCCTAAATAATCAATGGATCAACAACCAAATTCAAATGGAGATCCAGGAATATATGGAAACAAATGACAACAACAACACAAAGCCCCAACTTCTGTGGGACGCAGCAAAAGCAGTCTTAAGAGGAAAGTATATAGCAATTCAGGCCTATTTAAAGAAGGAAGAACAAACCCAAATGAATAGTCTAACGTCACAATTATCGAAATTGGATAAAGAAGAACAAATGAGGCCTAAAGTCAGCAGATAGAGGGACATAATAAAGATCAGAGAAGAAATAAATAAAATTGAGAAGAATAAAACAATAGAAAAAAAACAGTGAAACCAAGAGCTGGTTCTTCGGGAAAATAAACAAAATAGATAAGCCTCTAGCCAAACTTATTAAGAGAAAAAGAGAATCAACACACATCAACAGAATCAGAAATGAGAAAGGAAACATCACAACGGACCCCACAGAAATACAAACCATTATTAGAGAATACTATGAAAACCTATATGCTAACAAGCTGGATAAGCTAGGAGAAATGGACAACTTCCTAGAAAGATACAACCTTTCAAGACTGACCCAGAAAGAAACAGAAAATCTAAACAGACCAATTACCAGCAAAGAAATTGAAGTGGTAATCAAAAAACTATCCAAGAACAAAACCCTGGGCCAAATGGATTTACCTCAGAATTTTATCAGACATACAGAGAAGACATAATACACATTCTCCTTAAAGTTTTCCAAAAAATAGAAGAGGAGGGAATACTCCAAAACTCATTCTATGAAGCCAACATCACCCTAATACCAAAACCAGGCAAAGACCCCACCAAAAAAGAAAACTGCAGACCAATATCCCTGATGAACGTAGATGCAAAAATACTCAACAAAATATTAGCAAATCGAGTTTAAAAATACATCAAAGGGATCATACACCATGACCAAGTGGGATTCATCCCAGGGATGCAAGGATGGTACAACATTCGAAAATCCATCAACATCATCCACCAAATGAATAAAAAGAAGGACAAAAAAACACATGATCATCTCCATAGATGCTGAAAAAGCATTCAACAAAATTCAACATCCATTCATGATAAAAAATCTCAACAAAATGGGCATAGAGGGCGAGCACCTCAACATAATAAAGGCCATATATTATAAACCCACAGCTAACATCATACTGAACAACGAGAGGCTGAAAGCTTTTCCTCTGAGATCGGGAACAAGACAGGGATACCCACTCTCCCCACTGTTATTCAGCATAGTACTGGAGGTCCTAGCCACGGCAATTAGACAAAACAAAGAAATACAAGGAATCCAGATTGGTAAAGAAGAAGTCAAACTGTCACTATTTGCAGATGACATGATATTGTACATAAAAAACCCTAAAGACTCCACTCCAAAACTACTAGAACTAATATCGGAATTCAGCAAAGTTGCAGGATACAAAATTAACACACAGAAATCTGTGGCTTTCCTATACACTAACAATGAACTGATAGAAAGAGAAATCAGGAAAACAATTCCATTCACAATTGCATCAAAAAGAATAAAATACCTAGGAATAAACCTAACCAAGTAAGTGAAAGACCTATACCCTAAAAACTACAAGACACTCTTAAATTAAAGAGAACACTAACACATGGAAACTCATCCCATGCTCATGGCTAGGAAGAATTAATATTGTCAAAATGGCCATCCTGCCCAAAGCAATATACAGATTCAATGCAATCCCTGTCAAACTACCAACAGCATTCTTCAATGAACTGGAACAAATAGTTCAAAAATTCATATGGAACCACCAAAGACCCTGAATAGCCAAAGCAATCCTGAGAAGGAAGAATAAAGTGGGGGGGAACTCGCTTCCCAACTTCAAGCTCTACTACAAAGCCACAGTAATCAAGACAGTTTGGTACTGGCAGAAGAACAGAGCCACAGACCAGTGGAACAGAATAGAGACTCCAGACATTAACCCAAACATATATGGTCAATTAATATACGATAAAGGAGCCATGGACATACAATGGGGAAATGATAGTCTCTTCAACAGATGGTGCTGGCAAAACTGGACAGCTACATGTAAGAGAATGAAACTGGATCACTGTCTAACCCCATACAGAAAGGTAAATTCGAAATGGATCAGAGACCTGAATGTAAGTCATGAAACCATTAAACTCTTAGAAAAAAACATGGGCAAAAATCTCATGGATTTAAACATGAGTGAATTCTTCGTGAACATATCTCCCCGGGCAAGGGAAACAAAAAAATGAAAAAGTGGGATTATGTCAACCTAAAAAGCTTCTGTACAGCAAAGGACACCATCAATAGAACAAAAAGGTATCCTACAGTATGAGACAATATATTCATAAATGACAGATCTGATAAAGGGTTGAAATCCAAAATATATAAAAAGCTCACACACCTCAACAAACAAAAAGCAAATAATCCAATTAAAACATGTGCAGAGGAGCTGAAAAGACAGTTCTCTAAAGAATAAATTCAGATCGCCAACAGACACATAAAAAGATGCTCCACATTGCTTGTCATCAGAGAAATGTAAATTAAAACCACAATGAGATATCACCTCACACCAGTAAAGAACGCCAGCATCAAAAAGACAAACAACAAATGTTGGCAAGGTTTTGGTGAAAGGGGAACCCTCCTACATTGCTGGTGGGAATGCAAATTAGTTCAACCATTGTGTAAAGCAGTATGGAGGTTCCTCAAAATGCTCAAAAGAGAAATACCATTTGACCCAGGAATTCCACTTCTAGGAATTTACCCTAAGAATTCAGCACTCCAGTTTGAAAAAGACATATGCATCCCTATGTTTATCACTGCACTATTTACAATAGCCAAGATATGGAAGCAAACTAAATGTCCATCAGTAGATGAATGGATAAAGAAGATGTGGTACATATACACAATAGAATATTATTCAGCCATAAGAAGAAAGCAAATCCAACCATTTGCAACAACATGGATGGAGCTAGAGGTTATTATGCTCAGTGAAATAAGCCAGGTGGAGAAAGACAAGTACCAAATGATTTCCAACTACCCAAGAATACTTGGGGAGTACAACAACAAAGGAAAACTGAAGGAACAAAACAGCAGCAGACTCACAGACTCCAAGAAGGGACCAGTGGTTACCAAAGGGGAGGGCTAGGGAAGGGTGGGTGGGAGGGAGGGAGAAGGGAATTGAGGGGTGTTATGATTGGCCACATGGTGTGTTGGGGGTCATGGGGAAGATAGTATAGCACAGAGAAGACAAGTAGTGACTCTGTGGCATCTTACTACACTGATGTTTTTCATGTGAAACCTTAATAAGAGTGTATGTCAATGATACCTTAAAAATAAATAATCAAATAAAATATAAAATATACAAAAAAAGAAAAAGAAAAACCCAGGACTAGAGAGCTTCACTGGTGATTTCTAGTAAGCAGTGAAAGAATTAACACATCCTTCCCAAAAAAATCTGAAGAGGAGGGAATATTTCCTAACTCATTCTATGAAACTGGCATACTTTGATACCAAAGCCAAAGACACTACAAGAAAACTACAGACCAATATCCCTCATGAATATAAATGCAAAACTCAACAAAATACTATAAGCCACATTTGGCAGTATATTAAAAAGATTATTTACCACAGCCAAGTGGGATTTATCCTTAGGCTGCAAGGGTAGTCAACAAACACAAATTGATCAATATAATATACCACAATGATAGAATGATGAAGAAAAAAACACATTACCATCTCCATTGATGAAGAAAGGCATTTGACAAAATCCAACACCCTTTCACAATAAAAACACTCAAACTAGGCACAGACAGGTACCTCCTCAACACAATGAAGGAAATATATGAAAAACCTATAGCTTGGTAAGGATGTATAGCTTGCCACTTCTATTCAACACAGTACTAGAAATTCTAGCCAGAACAATTAGGCAAAAAAATGAAGAAGAAACAGTGAGTGAGCAACCAAATGGAAAGGAAGATACAAAGCTATCACTCTTGATGACAGGCATGACCTTCTATGTACAAAATGCCAAAAATCCATAAAAGAACTTTCAAATTTAGCAATGCTGCGGAATATAAAATCAACACACAAAAATCAACTGTATTCCTTTACACAATGAAGAATTTGTAAAGAATATTAAGAAAACAATTCCATTTAAAACAGCATTGAAAGGAATAAAATTCTTAGAAATAAATTTAATGGAAATGAAAGGCTTGTACACTAAAAATACTCTAAAACATTGCTGAACAGAGTTAAACTGAAAGATGTCTCTTGTTCATGGACTGAAATATTTAAATGTTTAAAATGACAACATACCGCAAAATGATATACAGATTCAATGCAATCCCTATTAAAATATCAATGGTATTTTTTCCCCTAAAAACATTAAAGCCCATCCTAAAATTCATATGTAATTTCAAGGATGACATAGCCAAAACAATCTGGAAAAAGAACAAAGTTGGAAAACTCACACATCCCAACTTCAGAAATGACTACAAAGTTACAGTAGTCAAAACAATGTGGTGCTATCAGACTCACAGACTCCAAGAAGGGACTAGTGGTTACCAAAGGGGAGGGGTTGGGGGAGGGCAGGTGGGGAGGAAAAGAGAAGGGGATTGTGGGGTATCATAATTAGTGCACATGATGTGTGTGTGTGGGGTCACGGGGAAGACAGTGTAGCACAGAGAAGACAGTAGTGACTGTGTATCTTACTACACTGATTGACAGTGACTGCAATGGGGTATGGGGGGGGAACTCAATAATAAGGGTGAATGTAGTAACCACATTGTTTTTCTTGTGAAACCTTCTTAAGAGTGTATATCAATGATACCTTAATAAAAAAAACAATGTGGTGCTAGAATAAGGACAGACATACAGATGATGGAATAGAATAGAGAACTCAAAAATTAGCCTTATATGGTCAAATGACTCTCAACAAAAGTGCTAAGACCATTCAATAGGGAAAGGATAGTCTTCAACAAAAGGTGCTGGAAAAACTGGATACCCACGTGCAAAAGAATGAAGTTGAACTTTCACCTTGTAGCATATATATACTTAACTCAAAATGAATCAAAAACTTAAACTAAGACCTTAAAAATACAAAATTTTCAGAAGAAAACACAAGGGAAAATCTTCATGACATTGGATTTGGTGATAGTTTCTTAAGTACAGCACCAAAGATTCAGAAAAACAACAAAAAAATAGATGAACTGAACATTAAATTTGAAAACTTTTGTATACCAAAGGATGCTATCAAGAGAATGAAAAGATGACCCACAGAATGGGAGAAACTATTTTAAAATTATGTATCTGGTATCCAGAATATACAAAGAACTTACAAAATTCAACAACAAAGAGACAAGACAGCCACTTAAAAAATTGGTTAAGGACTTAAAAGCACATGAAGAGATGCTAACCATCATTAATCATTAGGGCAATGCAAATTAAAACCATAATGAGACACCTTTTCATGTCCACTCACATGGCTACTATCAAAAGTCAGAAAATAACAAATACTGACAGGAAATGTAGAGAAACTGGAACCCTTGTGCATTGCTGGTGGGAATATAAAATGATGCAGCTGCTGTGGAAAACAATTTGGTGATTCCTCAGAACATTAAACCTAGAATTACCATATGACTGAGTAATTCACTCCTAGGCATATACTGAAAATAACTGAAAATAGACTCAAACATATACTTGTATATTAGTGTTCACAGCAGCGTTATTTACAACAGTGCAAAGGTGGAAATAACCCAAATGTCCATCAAATAGATGATAAACAAAATGTATTATACCAATACAATAAAGTTTAGTCAGTCACAAAAAGAAATGAAGTCCTGATATATGCTATACAGCACAGATGAACCTTTAAGGCAATATAGTAAGTAAAATAAGCTGTACACCCATCATTCTACTTATTTGAGGTACCTAGAATAGGCAAATCATAGAGACAGAAAGTAGAATAAAGGTTACCAGGAGCTGGGGGAAAGGAAGATGGGGAGTTGCTGTTTGATCAGTAGAGAATTTCTGTTTGAAATTATGAAAAGGTTCTGTAAATAGTAGTGATGGATACACAGCATAGGGAATGTGCCTAATGTCACTTAATCGAACATTTAAGAATGGTTAAAAATGGTAAATTTTATGTCATTTAGATTTTACAATAAAAAAAGATAAGCAAGAGAGACAATACATGCCCTTATGCACTATCAAGTGCCCAACAAAGCATCTGGCACATCGTGGATTCTCAAGAATATGCACTGAATGAACCCATCATGTCTACCAATGCTTAATTCTGCATTACGCAATATTTTTCAATGTTTCTGAAGGTTTATACAAGAGATGGTGGATTAGGAAACAATATGGTTCAATCAAAATCAGAAGCAGAACCAAAATACCAGGAATAGGGTGGTGGAAAGGCATGAATTTAGCCTAACACAGAAAGACCAAACTAAAAGCAAAAATAGAGGCAGAGAACTACAAGAGTCAAATATGCCATCACCTGAATTTTGTGAGTCTTTTTTTCCTACAGTTCCTACTTCCACTGAAGTTTCTCTAATTTATTTTTAACTAAGCATATCCAATATAAAGCCACCATACAGTCATCACTAACACTCAATTGCAAAGTTTATTGTTTCATGGGAAAAGATGAAAAGATGAACCTCTTACCATCTCATAAGCAAAGGTTTCTTGTCTGCAGACCCGATCTATTGTTATGGTTTCTTCCCGATGTTCCAGAACCTTCTTTCTAACTCTGTTATAGACACAAGAAAAAAATCAGACTTCAAAATTCTTTACTAGGTCTTCCAAGACATCTTTAGTATTTAGCTTTTCATTTTGAACTAATTTTAGACTTAAAGAGAAACTGCAAACATAGTACAAAGAGTTCCCTTATATTTCTCACCTAGCTTTCCCTATGTTAACATCTTACACGACCACAGAGTAATTATCAAGACTAGGAAATTAACACTAATACAGCATCACTAACTATAGGTCTTTTTTAAATTTCACAAATTTTAAAACTTAATGCCCTCTGTCCCAGATCCAACCAAGGACACGCAGTGCATTCCTTGTTTCTGCTTTCCCCTCCAGTCTTTTACAGTTCCAGTTTTTCCTTGTTTTTCATGCTCTTGACTCTTTTGAAGAGCTCTTACCAGTTATTTTGTAGAATGTTCTTCAATTGGAGTTTGACTGCTCTTTTCTCATGACTGGAGTAGTTCATGCATTTTGACAGTTTAGTACCACAAGTATATGTTGTCCTTCTCACTGAACCATATCAAGAGGCTCATGATGTTAATATTAATATGTCTTACTATTGGCAATGTCTACCTTGGTTAAGTTCCTGACTGCCAGGTTCCTATAGCAGAAAGATATTTTCTTTTCCTTTGTATTTGACAAGTATTTCAGGGGAGATACTTTGAAACCATGCAAATCTTGTTTCTTCTTAAACTTTCACCCTGAAAGTTGATCATTCAAAAGTGGATTTTGCCCACAACATTTATTACTGCGATTAATGCCTAATGGTGATTCTTTCACTCCTATATTTATTCATTGACATTATGAGGAAGACCTACCTCTTTCCTCCTATTTACTTACTTGACCATTTATATTAGTATGAACTCAAAGATACGTGTTTCATTTTGTAGGTTAAAATCTAATACTGCCATTATTTTCTTGCTCAAATTGTTCTAGCTTTGGCCATGAGGAGCTCCTTCAGCTTGGCTCCTGTTCATTCAACAAGCCCTCATTTTTTTAGGGTTTTTTTTTTTTTTGAGCATTTCCTTACTTTCTAGCACCATAAGATGCTGATGGCTCATTGTCTATTTCCCTGTTTCAGGCCTGGAATCAACTACTTGTAAGAGCTTTATTGTGAGAGGTGTTGAGAGACCAGGTTCTGGGAGCCAGATGATCTCACTCACTGTTACTGAAGTCACTGCTTCTAGGCCTCTCAGCAAAGAGAGGCAGAAAACACACATGCATAATAACCCACAAATGTACAAATATACTTCGATAGTTTTGTCTGTTACATATTTGAAACTGTGAGTTTATACTGAAATTTCTAATCCCAAACTAAAAATCACAGGATTCATTTTGGCTTTCAACCTTTCCTTATTTACAACTTTTCTCTACACAAGAGAGAAACCCAGCTTCTGTAATCTGTACTCTATTTACTTATTTGTTCAATTCTAGAAAATATAGTTTCAGAATTGCTAACTTGCACCCCTGGAGAAACACTAACTTATGAATAGTTCTAGCCTTCTAACACTGAATCAAGATGTATTTCTGTACAGACTTATATGTCTTTCATCTCCATTCTCTTCAGTGTTGTAAAATTATTCATTTGTAACAGGCCCCCTTGTCAGTTTTTGTATTCTAATTTGGGTTCCCCTATCCACATCCGGTTGGTTTTGTCTAGTTACTTCTGGGGTGTATGGAAGGTATGTGAGTCATTATTATGGTTCTAAGAGTCAGAGTTATAAAACCTACATATACTGAGAAGTAGCATTCCCTCTTTGTCCCTAACTTGTTCCAATCGCTTACTTTCCATCCTTTCCCACCCACTCCCTGTAGGCAACCAATCTACAGCTCTGGTTTATCCTTTCCATTTCTTCTGTTCTAATTAGTAGATACCTGTGTATTTTCTTATGTCCCTTTCTATATCAGTCTAAGTTCAATTAAGAGAAAAAACGAAATAGGAATTTGAACAGAGTAAGCTTAATCTAAGGAATTATTAACTTTAACAGAGGACTGGAATAATGAGAGATTGGCTAGTAAGGACAGACCTCTGGAGAATACAGGACTACCACATATAAGCATTGCTCACCCACCAGGCTGAGGAGACTGCCTAAGAAGCCTCCCTTTTCTCCCTCCCGGGACTAAGATCCAGACCTTATTGGAAAGGGCATGGCTGTGACTCACTGAATGGCAGAGAAGTTGCTGCAGAGATCCCTCAGTGGAACCTGCTGGAAATCTGCGCTGAAGGGTGCCAAAAAACCTTGTTGCCAAGGGAAGTGGAATGGCAGGAAAAGCTGCTGGGTGATGGGTACTGCAGGAGCTGGGCACTGGGGATGCTACCTTGCTGCAGGACCCTGCTGAGCCGAACCCTCTGACCAGGAGAAAACACTGCTCTTGCCAAGTCCCTCCTACACCCTTTACTGACAAAGCTTAACACTGTGCCAATTGGCAAAGGACAAATATTGAAAGGGCCAAGGCCCATTTTTTCAGAGTGAGCAAAAAAGGTAAATTTATAGATGAGAGCCAAAAAATCAATACTTGATGAACCTACGTTCTTACATGAGGGGTAGTGTAAGCTTTGGGGCTTTGCTTTTTCATGTAACAGTATTTCCTTAAACTTTTCCTTATCTAAGTTTTATAAGATATCCAGATGAAATGGCTTGACTTGTTTTTGTTAGCAAATTCTAATTTTATTATGTTGTGATCTGTGTTCTCATATTTCTACTCTATGGATGCTACTGCTTTCTCTGTGACCTAACATAATCAATTTTTGTGGCTGTGTCATATGGTTTCTATTATCAGGTTGTAAAATTTATGTACATAGATATATCATAAGGCATGTCCTATTATGCTATTTACAGCTTTCAACTCACCTGTTTTTTTAACCATTTGATATGTCTTGTGCTAAGATTGGTATAAAGTGTTCTATTGTTAGTACATTCCTAACGATGTTCCCTTGCATCTCCTGTAGTTGTGTTTTATAAAACTGATTGCTGTATTATTTGGTGATATATATTCATAGGCATTCTATCTTAACTGTGGTTTATGGCTTTTAGCATTAAAGTGTCCTCTGTCACATTTAATGTTTTGAGCCTTGAATTCTATTTGTCTGGTGTCAGAACTGCAATTCCTGCTCAATTTTTATCATTTTTCTGGAATACTTTCAGAATCCTGCCCTTTTCATTTAGCTTCTTTGAATCATTTGATTTTAGATGTTTCTGTTATCTCTGCAAGGTTTTTGTAATCCAAATCTAAACCTCTTTATAAGGTTGTATAAAACTGATACCTTTGATCTCAATTCACATTTTCTAATAATACACAGGTTTTTAGATTAGCTGTTTTGTTCATTATGAGATGTGATTTTTTGCTTGTCTATTTTTTAGAAATTGAGGAGGGACATTTGGTCGGTTTTTGTTCCAATGGTTACCTCTGTACTTACATATTTTTTAATACTTTTATATCCATTTTCTTATTTAACCTTTACTATCTACTTTATCCAGGTTTTGGGTTTTTGTCTGTTTTTGTATTCCCTGAAATCCACCTTTTACCCACACATTATTCTCTTCCTCTTTTCTTATCCCATTTTTTTAGATGCAATGTTTTATTTTGTTAAAACATGTAACATTTGTACATTAGCTTTCCATCTTCAACCTTACTCTATTTAAAGATGTTTTGCTAAAAACTTCCCAGTCATCATTTGATTGGATAAAGGTCATTCTATAGTATATTCCTCAGAAATGGCTGGTGGTTACCCAAGGTCTTATATCATAAAACTTTTATCCTGCTGCCCTGATATTTGAGTAACATCTCAGCTAAATATAAAATCTTTGGTTCACACTTTCACTGAGCTTTTCAAAAAACCTTGCTCCTTTATATGTCATTTTGCAAAGTCTGCTGCCTACTAATTCTTTTGCCTTTCCTGGAAGCCTTGATTTATACTTATCTCTGACATCTAATAGTTTTACTAGGATATGTTTCAGAGTTGACAAATCTGGGTTAATGCCCAGTGAACCTTTTTTTTAAATTTTTGCTATCATTAATCTACAATTACATGAAGAGCATTATGTTTACTAGGCTCCCCCCTTCACCAAGTCCCCCCCACATACCCCTTCACAGTCACTATACGTCAGCGTAGTAAGATGCTGTAAAATCACTACTTGTCTTCTCTGTGTTGTACAGCCCTCCCCGTGCCCCCCGACACACTGTACATGCTAATCGTAATGCCCCTTTCTTTTTCCCCGCCCTTGTCCCTCCCTTCCCACCCATCCTCCCCAGTCCCTATCCCTTTGGTAACTGTTAGTCCATTCTTGGGTTCTGTGATTCTGCTGCTGTTTTGTTCCTTCAGTTTTCCTTTGTTCTTATACTCCACATATGAGTGAAATCATTTGGTACTTGTCTTTCTCCACGTGGCTTATTTCACTGAGCATGATACCCTCTAGCTACATCCATGTTGTTGCAAATGGTAGGATTTGTTTTCTTCTTATGGCTGAGTAATATTCCATTGTGTATATGTACCACATCTTCTTTATCCATTCATCTACTGATGGACATTTAGTTTGCTTCCATATCTTGGCTATTGTAAATAGTGCAGCGATAAACATAGGGGTGCATCTGTATTTTACAAACTGGAGTGCTGCATTCTTAGGGTAAATTCCTAGAAGTGGAATTCCTGGGTCAAATGGTATTTCTATTTTGAGCATTTTGAGGAACCTCCATACTGCTTTACACAGTGGTTGAACTAATTTACATTCCCACCAGCAGAGTAGGAGGGTTCCCCTTTCTCCACAGCCTCGCCAACATTTGTTGTCTGTCTTTTGGGTGGTAGCCATTCTTACTGGTGTGAGGTGATATCTCATTGTGGTTTTAATTTGCATTTCTCTGATGACAAGCGATGTGGAGCATCTTTTCATGTATCTGCTGGCCATCTGAATTTTCTTCTTTGGAGAACTGTTGTTCAGCTCCTCTGCCCATTTTTAATTGGATTATTTGCTTTTTGTCTGTTGAGGTGCATGAGCTCTTTATATATTTTGGATGTCAACCTGTTATCGGATCTGTCACTTATGAATATATTCTCCCATACTGTAGGGTACCTTTTTGTTCTATTGATGGTGTCCTTTGCTGTACAGAAGCTTTTTAGCTTGATATAGTCCCACTTACTCATTTTTGCTTTTGTTTCCCTTGCCCGGGGAGATATGTTCATGAAGAAGTTGCTCATGTTGATGTCCAAGAGATTTTTGCCTGTTTTTTTTTCTAAGAGTTTTATGGTTTCATGACTTACATTCATGTGTCTGATCCATTTTGAATTTACCTTTCTGTATGGGGTTAGACAGTGATTCAGTTTCATTCTCTTACATGTAGCTGTCCAGTTTTGCCAGCACCATATGTTGAAGAGACTATCATTTCCCCATTGTATGTCCATGGCTCCTTTATCGTATATTAATTGACCATATATGTTTGGGTTAATGTCTGGAGTCTCTATTCTGTTCCACTGGTCTGTGGCTCTGTTCTTCTGCCAGTACCAAAGTGTCTTGATTACTGTGGCTTTGTAGTAGAGCTTGAAGTTGGGGAGTGAGTCTCCCCCCCAATTTATTCTTCCTTCTCAGTATTGCTTTGGCTATTCAGGGTCTTTGGTGGTTCCATATGAATTTTTGAACTATTTGTTCCAGTTCATTGAAGAATGCTGTTGGTAATTTGACAGGGATTGCATTGAATCTGTATATTGCTTTGGGCAGGATGGCCATTTTGACAATATTAATTCTTCCTAGCCAAGAGCATGGGATGAGTTTCCATGTGTTAGTGTTCTCTTTAATTTCTCTTAAGAGCGTCTTATAGTTTTCAGGGTATAGGTCTTTCACTTACTTGGTTAGGTTTATTCCTAGGTATTTTATTCTTTTTGATGCAATTGTGAATGGAATTGTTTTCCTGATTTCTCTTTCTATTAGTTCATTGTTAGTGTACAGGAAAGCCACAGATTTCTGTGTGTTAATTTTGTATCCTGCAACTTTGCTGAATTCCGATATCAGTTCTAGTAGTTTTGGAGTGGAGTCTTTAGGGTTTTTTATGTACAATATCATGTCATCTGCAAATAGTGACAGTTTGACTTCTTCTTTACCAATCTGGATTCCTTGTATTTCTTTGTTTTGTCTAATTGCCGTGGCTAGGACCTCCAGTACTATGCTGAATAACAGTGGGGAGAGTGGGTATCCCTGTCTTGTTCCCGATCTCAGAGGAAAAGCTTTCAGCCTCTCGTTGTTCAGTATGATGTTAGCTGTGGGTTTATAATATATGGCCTTTATTATGTTGAGGTGCTCGCCCTCTATGCCCATTTTGAGATTTTTTATCATGAATGGATGTTGAATTTTGTTGAATGCTTTTTCAGCATCTATGGAGATGATCATGTGTTTTTTTGTCCTTCTTTTTATTCATTTGGTGGATGATGTTGATGGATTTTCGAATGTTGTACCATCCTTGCATCCCTGGGATGAATCCCACTTGCTCATGGTGTATGATCCTTTTGATGTATTTTTAAACTCGGTTTGCTAATATTTTGTTGAGTATATTTGCATCTATGTTCATTAGGGATATTGGTCTGCAGTTTTCTTTTTTGGTGGGGTCTTTGCCTGGTTTTGGTATTAGGGTGATGTTGGCTTCATAGAATGAGTTTGGGAGTATTCCCTCCTCTTCTATTTTTTGGAAAACTTTAAGGAGAATGGGTATTATATCTTCTCTGTATGTCTGATATAATTCCGAGGTAAATTCTTCTGGGTCGGGGGTTTTGTTCTTGGATAGTTTTTTGATTACCGCTTCAATTTTGTTGCTGGTAATTGGTTTGTTTAGATTTTCTATTTCTTTTTTGGTCCGTCTTGGAAGGTTGTATTTTTCTAGGAAGTTGTCCGTTTCTTCTAAGTTTTCCAGCTTGTTAGCATATAGGTTTTCATAGTATTCTCTAATAATGGTTTGTATTTCTGTGGGGTCCGTTCTGATGTTTCCTTTCTCGTTTCTGATTCTGTTGATGTGTGTTGATTCTCTTTTTCTCTTAGTAAGACTGGCTAGAGGCTTATTTATTTTGTTCATTTTCTCAAAGAACCAGCTCTTGTTTCATTGATTTTTTCTATTGTTTTATTTTTCTCAATTTTATTTATTTCTTCTCTGATCTTTATTATGTCCCTCCTTCTACTGACTTTAGGCCTCATTTGTTTTTTTTTTTCCAATTTCGATAATTGTGATGTTAGACTATTCATTTGGGATTGTTCTTTCTTCTTTAAATAGGCCTAAAGTGCTATATACTTTCCTCTTAAGACTGCTTTTGTTGCGTCCCACAGAAGTTGGGGCTTTGTGTTGTTGTTGTCATTTATTTCCATATATTGCTTTATCTCTATTTTGATTTGTTCGTTGATCCATTGATTATTTAGGAGCATGTTGTTAAGCCTCCATGTGTTTGTAGGCCTTTTTTACTTTCTTTGTGCAATTTATGTCTAGTTTTATACCTTTGTGGTCTGAAAAGTTGTTTGCTGGAATTTCAATCTTTTTGAATTTAGTGAGGCTCTTTTTGTGACCGAATATGTGGTCTATTCTGGAGAATGTTCCATGTGCACTTGAGAAGAATCTGTATCCTGTTGCTTTTGGGTGTAGAGTTCTATAGATGTCTATTAGGTCCATCTGTTATAGTGTGTTTTTCGGTGCCTCTGTGTCCTTACTTATTTTCTGTCTGATGCATCTGTCCTTTGGAGTGAGTGGTGTGTTGAAGTCTTCTAAAATGAGTGCATTGCATTCTATTTTGTCCTTTAATTGTTAGTATTTGGTTCACATAATGCCGGTGCTCCTGTGTTGGGTGCATATATATTTATAATGGTTATATGCTCTTGTTGGACTGAGCCCTTTATCATTATGTAATGTACTTCTTTATCTCGTTACTTTCTCTAAGTCTATTTTATCTGATACTAGTACTGCAACACGTGCTTTTTTCTCCTTGTTGTTTGCATGAAATATCTTTTTCCATCCCTTGACTTTTAGTCTGTGCATGTCTTTGCTTTTGAAGTAAGTCTCTTGTAAGCAGCATATAGATGGGTCTTGCTTTTTTATCCATTCTATTACTCTGTGTCTTTTGATTGGTGCATTCAGTCGATTTACATTTAGTGTGATTATTGAAAGATATGTACTTATTACCATTGCAGGCTTTAGGTTCGTGGTTACCAAAGGTTCAAGGTTAGCTTCTTTAATATCTTTCTCTCTAACTTAAGTCACTTATTGTCCTATTATAAACACTGATGATTCTTTATTTCTCTCCCTTCTTATTTCTCCTCCTCCCTCCTTTATATGTTGGGTGTTTTATTATGTGCTCTTTTGTGTTTCCTTTTACTGCTTTTGTGGGTAGTTAATTTTATTTTTTGCCTCTAGTTAGTATTTGGTTGGTGTGCTTTCTTTGCTGTGTTATTTTCTCTGGTGACATCTATTTAGCCATAGGAGTGCTCCCATCTAGAGTAGTCTCTCTAAAATACCCTGTAGAGGTGGTTTGTGGGAGGCAAATTCCCTCAACTTTTGCTTGTCTGGGAATTGTTTAATCCCTCCTTCATATTTAAATGATAATCATGCTGGATACAGTATTCTTGGTTCAAGGCCCTTCTGTTTCATTGCATTAAATATATCATGCCATTCTCTTCTAGCCTGTAAGTTTTTGTTGAGAAGACTGATGACAGCCTGATGAGTTTTCCTTTGTAAGTGACCTTTTTCCTCTCTCTAGCTGCTTTTAAAATTCTGTCCTTGTCCTTGATCTTTGCCATTTTAATTATTATGTGTCTTGGTGTTGTCCTCTTTGGGTCCCTTCTGTTGGGAGTTCTGTGTACTTCTGTGGTCTGAGCAACTATTTCTTCCCCGAGTTGGAGACATTTTCAGCAATTATTTCATCAAATACACTTTCTATCCCTTTTTCTCTCTCTTCTTCTGGTACCCCTATAATACAAATATTGTTCCTTTTGGATTGGTCACACAGTTCTCTTACTATTGTTTCATTCCTGGAGATACTTTTATCTCTCTCTGCATCAGCTTCTCTGCATTCCTGTTCTCTGGTTTCTATTCAATCAATGGCCTCTTGCATGTCATCCATTCTGCTTTCATATCTTTGCAGAGACTGTTCTGTATTATTCCTCCTTAGCTCTTGTATATTTCTCTGCAAGTCCATCAGCATGGTTATGACCTTAATTTTTAATTATTTTTCAGGAAGATTGGTTAGGTCTATCTCCCCAGATTCCTTTTCATGGGAGACTGTCTGGGTTAATCTGGTCTGTATCAAACTCTTCTGCCTTTTGATGGTGATAGAGATAGTTGTGGGTAGTTGGCACGTGTCAGCTCGGAGAACATCCCTTCTTGCTAGTTTGTGGCCTTCCTCTCCTGGGAGAATGGCGACCTCTAGTGGCTTGTGCTGGGCAGTTGTGCGCAGACGGGGTTTCTGTTTTTTGCCCGGCCGCTGTGAAGGAAGCTCAGCATGGTTGCTGTGGGCGCGGGTGCTGTCAGGCTGCTGCTCCATTATGGCAGGGCCGCGATGGAGCGGGAACGGGCAGGAAGCTGTTTATCACCGTGAGGGGCCTCCGAGCTGCTCTGCCGCCCAGAGGGTTAGGGCGCCCGGAGTTCCCCGGGTTCCCAGCTGCTGAGCTGATTGTGCCGGGATGCCTCCATCCAGCTGTGGGGTCCCTGTCCCTTTAAGACCTTCAAAAAGCACTTGCTTTTCTTTGTCCCAGGGGCGCCAACTGTGGGGACCCACTCACAGGTTTTACTGTCCTGTTTCCCTAGTATCCAGCACCCCATGCATGCACTGTGTGTCTGTGCTCTGGTGTGGATGGCTGGGGCTGGGTGTTTAGCAGTCATGGGCTCCCTCTCCCTCCCCGCTCTGATTCCTCTCCTCCCGCCAGGATCTGGCGTAAGGGGCGCTCGGGTCCTGCCAGACCGCAGCTTGTATCTTACCCCCTTCGCGAGACGCTGGGTTCTCGCAGGTGTGGATGTAGTCTCGCTGTTATCCTGTGTCTTCTGGTCTCTCTTTTTGGAATAGCTGTATTTGTTGTATTTTCAAAAATATGTATGTTTTTGGGAGGGGATTTCCGCTGCTCTACTCACACCGCCATCTTGGCTCCTCCTCCCCCATCCATTCTTTTTTATTTCTCCTCTCTGTCATCTTTTCCATTCTTAGTTTTAAAACTTTAGATCCAGTGCTTTTATATCCTTAAATGCTTGTTTTGGTATATTCAATTCTGTTTGGAGTGTAGACTTATAGTTTTCTTGTTTTCTAGTTATTTTCTGAGGGAAGGTGGGATTTCCTCAGTTGATTCATATAAATAGTCATTTCCTGATTTTCTACAATAAATTCTCTATATATTTCATATCTTCTATTATGTCATGATATTTGTGTATTTGTATGTGTGTGTGTGTGTGTGTGTGAGTGTTAACAAGATTCCTACTTTAATAGTGCTGTTTCTGTCATTCCACCAAAGCCCAGGTATATTAGCGGGTTTTTAAAAATTGTTTTGGTGGAGGGTACGAGTCCTCCAATTCTGTTGTTCTCTTTTTCTTGCAGGATTTTCATCCTTTAAATGGTACACAGAATAGTGCTTTCTTGGCAGAGAAGTGAAAAGGATGGGCAGACTAACTGAAAGTGCCACTGTATTAAAAGAAATCTTTTGCACACTTTAGGAATGACAGATAAGTTTTAGTAGCATACAGTAACAATCATCTCTCTTATGCCTAGGAATTCAAATCCTCTCTTTACTCAAAAATTCAAAAGTGCTGATGATAAATTACTTAGCTTGCTGTGAATTAAGAGCAGCAGTGTATATAAAGAGAGACAATCTCTGTAACTCCTTTTGGTCCCTTTACATGCATGTAAAATGTGCCCAGTAGCTCCTTCATTAGAAAGAGGAAAAAGTCTCAGAAATTAATTTATTTTATGCCATAATAAAGAGGTCATGTACTTAGATTTTTATTCTTACTTTTATGTTTCTAAGTTACTGGTAGACTGAAGAAAGGAAGGTATAGAGAAAGAAAAAGTATAGAGATACAGATGTAAATTAGATTAATATTAGTCATATTTTAAATACACTAGTTTCAAAGTACATCAAAATAATTCCAGCTGATAAATGCTATACTAAGTCCTTATACAGAATTCTGCCCACATTTCCTATGGAAGGCACTACAAGACAATCAAGGAGATCCAGTTGATCCAGTAATAGAAAACAGCTATAGGAAACAATGTTTAAGTAGTATGAAAAGTACTACTTAATAAATAATATCATTATAAGCCAATTGGCATATGTTATTAACTATTGCAAAAAAGTTTGCTTTGTTCATGTTACTATGCTGATAAACAGTGACTACGATGGAGTGGGGGGCGGTGAGGGCTTAATAATATGGGTAAATGTAGAAACTACAATGCTGTTCATTTGAAACCTTCATAAGATGGTACAGCAATGATACTTTAATTAAAAAAGAAAGGTTTGCTTTGTTTATAATTATCATCAACCTTTTTTTCCAGCCAATCTCCAAAATTCACTTCCTTGGGGTTATGAAAATTTCATTTATTCCACTCATTCTACAAATATCTATTGACTCCCTCTTACATGCCAAAGTTCTAGGAACTGGGGATATAGCAGTATGTGTGACAGATACAGCTTATAGAACTTTTAAGTCTAGCCAGGAAGACAGAATTAAAGAAGCATAAGTGTGATGAGTACTTCAATAGTAAAGTATGGGGGTGCTACACGAGCATTGAAGGGAACCTAAATGTAGTCCTTAATCCTTCAGTAAAGACTTGAAGGATGAGCCAAAGTCAAAATGACTAGAGGCCTAAGGAAGAGTTACTGTTCTGGCAAAGGCCTGGAGTGAGCAAGCACATTGCAGGAACTGAAAATCTAGTGTGGCTGGAGCACTGCAGAGACAGAGCTGGAACATCAGCAAGAGCCATTCGATCAAGTCCCTTGTGAGCCACTTAAGGACTCAGGATTTTGCCTAAGAGCCGCTGAAAGGTTTTCAGTAAGGGAGTGACACAATCAGATATGCAACTTAGGAAAAAGAAAATCCAACTAATTAATCAACAATAGTTAAAAAGCACCAACTGGAGTAAAACAGTACAACAGGTTTAAGGGGAATACACAGATGAAGGAGTCTGGATTCTCAATGGACCTTTGAGGACTTTAGAAATGTTAGAAGAGTTACAGACATTATGAGTGCATCTGTTCTGTAAGGGAGAGAGATGGGTAGTAGCCATGTGGGAAGATATATAAGAGTCTCAAAGTTGGGGTAGGTTTTAGTGAATTTAAAGGTCATGTGAGCCATTTAAAGGAGAAAGTGGTTGAAAATAAATCTGGAAAGGCAGATTTGGGCTATATATGGAAAGCCCCAAGTGTCTATGTAAGGGGTCTGAAATTTGTCCATAAAAGAAAGCCAAAGCTGAGCTATTTCTCAGCAAATGAACAAGCTCAAGTAATAGCTCAGGTGGATAAATCAGAAAGAGGGAGACAGGAAACTTTCATATTGCTGCAAGTGTTGCTAACACAAACATTAGTAGTAGGGATAAGGGAAACAGTGTTGGCAGGGACTACAAAAGGAACCAAGGTTAAGTTGTCTGCCTGAATTTTTGAGGACAATAGAATGGGTAGGATCGGGAGAGACAACACAGCCATGGTGGAGTAAAGTGGCTTGGCTACAAACTGGAAATTGTAAATTTCACTATTACAGGCACAAGTTCTCTACATTGTAGACAGCATTGTTTCTCAAAGTGTGGTCAGTAGATCAGAATTTATCTGTAAGCTATTTGTTATCCAATCAGGACAGGCAAGAAGAGTAAGCATTTAGGAATGTGCACAGAAATGTGACAGTAATTTTAGTGTTGAATTTAACAATAAAAAATTAGAATTTTTATTGTTTGTCTTTTCATTTTTCTAGTAATCCATTTTTTTAATCCTATTTACAAGAGTATGGATCTGTCAGAAATTTTTAAAAAAGCAAAACTGGTCCTTTTAGTATGAAATAGTATGAAAAGTCCTATCAGTATTTAGCTTGAACCTGAAACTTACCTGAGTAGATTACTGTACCTTTGTAAACACACATTTAGAAATAAACACAAATTTGAATATGGACTGGATAGTAGACGTTATGTATTTACTGTTAATTTTTGTAGGTGTGATAATGTCACTCTATACAGGAGAATGATACTTTTAGGAACTATATGCTGATGTATTTAGGGGTTAACTATCATGATGTCTGCAACTTATCCAAAGGTTCATCCAGCAAGCATCTCAAACAAATACAGTTGAAGCAAATATGGCCAAATGTTAACAATGACTGAATTTAGGGAGTGGATAACAATGCCATACTTTAAGCCTTTGAATAATATAACGTTGGAAAAAAAATTTAAATGAAAATAACATAAAAGCAAAATCCTCCATACCCCAAAGTCACTAGGTCAGTAGCCTCTGGGATGACTTCAGGATCCTCACCTTCCTCAAGGCATTTCAGTTTATCAAGGCTAAAACAAAAAAGAAAAGCAATCATGCACCTTGCCCATAGTCAGTCAGGGTTGTATCCAAAATACATCATTCAATAAATAAGAAGTCAGATAAAATTTAGCAGGCAGCTCAGAGGGGGCCAGCATTCAAGGCAATGATTCTGTGCCCATATTCTATAAAGAAAAGGGTATTTAGCCAACTGATGGCAAGCAATACTGTTTAATGGAGAAAGAGGTTGTTAAAAGTTCTTTTTGTATTTTTACCCCAAATAAGGAACTTTTAGGGAAAATTTCCGTAATAGCATACTCGAGAGATCCCCAAGAGATCACAGTTAATCAAGGTTTTAACACTATGTGTAAATCTCTTTCCAGCCTCACCATTACTAAGGTTCCTCTATTGTCAAAGTGTCTGTCAATGGCAGGTACAGTTCGCTGTTATTCTGATTGCTCGTCTATATTAACAAGCACCTTAAAAACAGCTAGCAGAAAAATTAATATTTTATGCAGCTCTTGTCTCTTCAGTCCAATTCTCAGAAATTGTGCATTCCGATCACAGGCCTCCTTCCGGTGTCCTGGGAAAGCTCAAGCGGGTTGAAAGCTTTGAAAGGGCGGTCCCTCTAGCTCGGGTAGTAAACCACAGGCCCGTCCAAGGGCGACTCTCAGGGGAGCGCAGGAACAAGGGTGCAACCCGACTGGCCCCAAGTAGCAAGAGCCCCGCGGCCCCGCACTCACCCGCACACCGCCCTCAGCTCGGCTGCCGCCTCCAGGCTGCAGCCCAGATCCCGGGCCACAGCGGCATCCTCCCGGCCGGGGTCCGCGACTCCTCGGCGCCCCGACAGCGCGGATGCCGGCGGCTCTTTAAGCGACAAGTCCCCTTCCCCGCGCAGCCGGTCACGCCACAGCTCCCCAAAGGCGCCCACGTGGAAAGCGCGCGTGTTTAGCTCGGGAAGCTCATACTCCGGGAAGTTGCAGCCACCACTTCTGGGGAGCGGGTCCTGACTGTCGCCCAAGCCGCTGCACATTGAGCCGCCCTGGCCACCTTCAGCCATGTCCGCCCCACTCCCTTCCCCGCAAAAGTCGGCGATCAAGGCTTCGCGGAGCGTAATGGGATTTGTAGTTGCGCGTGCCCGCAGCTCTCGAGCCGTGGGGCTGCACTGGCCAACTGTTAGACACTACATTTCCCGGCAGACCCCGGGCTAGGCTCGCTCCGGGGCGCGGCGTCTCGAGCCTGCGCGCGGAGGGCCGAGCGCATTGTTCTCGGCTTGTGGTGGTTGTGCGTATCGTTGGCGGTAGTTCTCTCAGTGTAGCCCTTTTACCTGGGTTCTCGGCCCCAAGTTATGTAGCAATCGCTCTCTGCTGGATAGGGCCGACTCCGCAGGCTCTGCGGTCCCGCGTATTGTCGTTCCGCGGCCCCAGGGCGCGGGACTTTTCCTCGATTCCAGGGTTCCTAGGCTGTGCTGCTGCCTCAGTGCCGCAGAGCCTGAGACAACGGGGTAAGGGCGCAGTTCAGGGACACGACCGGAACTCCAGATCCTACTCCTTAAGAACGTCCCCAACCGCTCCAAGTATGGAAATATCCGGGTGAACTGTTGCACACACGCACGATAGTGTTTATTGAGCACCTACATGTATCAGTCTTTCTGTCTATATATTTTTGTACTCTAGACCTAATATAAGTGGCATCATATATATGTGGTCTTTTTGTGACTAGATTTTTTTTACCTAGCATAATGTTTTCAGCGTTTATCCATAATGCAGCCTTTATCACTACTTTATTCCTTTTTATGGCTGAATAATTTTCTAGTGTAAAGACATCACATTTCGTTTATCCATTCATGAAGAGGTGACTTCTACCTTTTGGCTATTATGAATAATGCTGCTATGAACATTCATGTATAGGTTTTGTACAAACATTTTCATTCCTCTTGGGTTTATTATATACATAAAATTTCTGGATCATATGGTATCCCTATGTTAAACATTGAAGAACTGCCAGACTATTCCACAGGGTTGGAGTATTTTACACACCCACTAACACTGTAGGAGTCCGATTTCTTCCCTTCCTTCTCTACAAGCATGTTTGATTATAGACACCCTGGTGGGTGTGAAGTGATTTAGATATTTTGTGGTTTTGATTTGCATGTCCCTGATGACTAATGATACTGAGCAACTTTTCATGTGCTTATTGACCATTTGCATATCTTCTCTGAAGAAAGGTCTGTTTAGGTACTTTGCCTATTTTAATTAGGTTATGTGCCTTTTTATAGGAGTCCTGGTATTTAGCAGAACATTACTGTGGGACCCATCTGTTGTTTTGTCTGCTCAGAATTCTGTTTCTAAGAACTGACCTTCCCTATTCCCTTTGGTCCTCCTGCGGCTGCCAATCATAGAACCCGTCTCACTCTGGCACAATGATTGGCTCAACGATAAACAAATGACTCAACTAGAGTCAATCATAGTCTTCCTCTGGGATTTTACCTGTAAACTAAAAAATTCTCCGTATATTTTGAGAACCCAACAGTGCTCCGCAGATGTAGTCTGTGTTAGCCAGTGGAATAATTAAAAGGAAGAATGTCAAGAGTTTAAATAAGCAAAGGCAGAAGACAAAGAGAGAAGTCATGTGACTTGGAATATTGTAGTGGAGATTATCTTTTCCCCAGACTTGCCATTAGTAGGCCACTACTACTTTTTAAAAAAAATTTTGAGCTAGTTTGAGTTGGGCTCTCATAACCTAAAGACCAATAGTCTTCCCAGGGCCAGTAAGACTTGGCCCAAACCCCTCAATAAGGGGGCCCTCTCACTCCAGAAATGAAGTCACATTTCAGGTGGAAGAACTCAGGTATCTGGAGATTTAGTAGCACTAGCTTCAGGAGTGGAGATCACAGTGATTCCTGAGCAGCAGTGAGTGAATAAGGGCAGGACCAGAATGAGCATGGCAGGGTAAGGTGGTTCTTGTCATTGTGAGGTGTGGCACTGGGGAGTGCAGCTTGAGTAATGCGGGAATCACTAGGGGGAAAAGGAGTGGTGGTGAGCACCAGCAACAATTACAATATGGCATCAGTTGAGTCTTATCATTAGCAGCCCCTCTGTAGAATAAGACTAAAGGTATCAAGAATACCCACTGCAACGTTAAAAAGTATTTGAACTGAAGACATTTGGGAGTAGACTTTTTCCCCTCCCTGAACTTCATTGTCTACCTAAATGCAAAGCCTTCCTAGAGAACTCAGTTATCATAAATCCTGTCCTCACCACCAGGGAAGATTGATTAGAATTGGACAGTACACTGAAACAGACATTGTCACAACACTATCATATCTTCCACCTATTCTTTTAAGAGTCCTCTCCTATAAGTCATTTGTTTTTCTGTATGTGCCTTTCTTCTCCTCCACTATTAAGGAGTCATTTGTTTTCCTATAAATGTCCTCCTTCCTCCCCTTCTCCTATTAGGATGGCATGTAAGCCCAAATTCTAACCACCTGCTTGAGTAATATTTTCCTGAGAACTCTCCCATATATCATACATGTGTGAATAAGAATCTAACTTTTCCCTTGCTAGCCTATCTTTTGTCAATTTAGTTCACAGGCCCCCAGTAACTGATTCTAAGAGGGTATAGGAAAAGTCTTCCCTCCCCAACAAGGCCTTGGCAAATGCAGCTTCTAGCCTTGTTGCAAACTTGGCAGAGAATGTAAGTATTGCTAGACCTGGCCCCAGGACCAGACAATAGCAGAAAGGAGGTAGAAAGATTCCAAGGTAGTAGGATAGGCATAGTTCCTCTAATTCTGGGTAAACTTTGTATGATTCCTAAGAGAGGGCAAAAAAACTAAAGTCTCCGATTGTGGATATTGGAACTATCCACTGGGTTGAGGTGGTAGCAGAGATTTAGAGTCAGGATTCTGAGTAGTGACACAAACCATGGTTATGAAGTATTGTCTGGCTCTTGGTTGGGGAGTAGGAATAGGGAGACATGAGTTCTCAGAGTTTGCCTCTGAGCATTAGTTTCCTCACCTGAGATGTTACATGGACTCAGCAGGTGATGAAAACTGGCTTGCTGGTAGGAACTGTGGCAAACAGGAGAATACCAGCCTCTGTCTACAGACTACAAGGGCTGCCAGGCAGGAATGCAGGCCTTGTCTACCAGAGCTTCCAGAATTTCTAAAGAAGACATAGTTAACTTTGGGGGGGAAAAAATGAAATCTCCTGATTTTTAAATGTGGGCAATTAATTTTGTTAATTAAACAAAGAGGTCATTTTAACTGTGGGGGTCTAAGCCATTCTGGCCTACATAAGCAAACCAAACTCTATGCCTGTAAATGTATCAAGGTTATGAACTCAAAATGCTAAGGACAACTAATCACAAACAGCCAACTAGACTTTAAATTATAGCCAGTCAATCATGTCCTTGCTTTGCTTCCGCCTTTTCTCTTTAAACAGTTCACCCCAAGCTCCTATCAGGAATGCTCCTAACTATTACCAGTTTGACACTACTGATTTGAATTGATTTTGTTCAAAAAGATTCTTACTATTTTTAATATGCCTCAGTTTATCTTTTAACAGATCATGTAGAATTTTAAAATGGTATGCAGACCAATACAACAAACACAGGCATCTGACCTGTGGCCCACCAGTTTGTGATCCTCTCATCTATTGTATCTCTGAAATCCACCCAGCTCCCAATTTATGTAATTCAACATGCAAATTCCTTTCAGTTTGTTTTCCAGAATAATTCTACCACTTCCCCAAGGCCTCCTTTCTCAGAATTAGACCATAGGTGCCTGGGAGCCTCACCTGAAATTGAAATCCTGCTTCCAGCCATTGTAGTGCTGACTGTCCAAGTTGTATTTCCATCTTGTTCTTTCTGATAAATAAAGCTTTCATATAGATAAGTCATATGTCTATATTTTTATTCTTCTCTGTTTTTTTACCAAGAGTATACAATTGGTCTAGATGTGTAAAAATAATTTTTGAATAGTCAGTAGCCTTACATGGCACATAATTTAAAAGATACAAATATTATGCAGTGAATGTTTCCCTTTCTTCCTTTCCCCCAGCCTGTAGAGTCCCTTCCTAGATTCCTGGAGGTATCCATAATCTCCAGTTAGCAGTTTCTTGTGTATTTTTCCAGATAAATCACACATATACACATATATATGAACACATATTATGTGAATGTATACACACAAATATTTGCATACGTGGTATCGTACTATGCATGTTGTTCTATATTCTATGCCTCATTGTGTGTTTTGCCTAGGTTATGTCTTGGACAGCCTTTTATATTAATATGTAAAGAGTATCCTAATTCTTCCAGTGTATAGATCTGTCAAAAGTTTCTAACTAGTCCTCTTTTGAAATATATTTAGGTTGTTTGTAGTCTTTTTCTATTACAATTAATTCAGCAACTAATAATCTTACAAGAAGTCATTTTGCTTATGGATATCGGTCCTCTGGTCTCAGTTAAAATTTCCTTTTAATATTGTCTTTTGCATTAGGTCACCCTTCCTGGGGGAAGCTAGCTCTATGTCATGAGGATATTCAAATAGCGCTGTGGAGAGGTTGATATGGTGAGGAACTTACTACCAGCACTAACCTGTCAGGTATGTGAGGGAGCCACCTTGGAGGCAGACCCTCCAGCACCACCCAGCCTGAAATAACTGCAGTTTTGCTGACCCTTAAGTTCAACCTCAGGAGACACTCTGAGCTGTAACCACCTAGATCACCTGTTTCCAGATTCCTCCGTAAGTGGTATCCTGATGCACAGAAACTATGTGACATAATACATATTTATTATTTTAAACTGATGCACTTTGGGGCTAATTTGTTACACAGCAATAGACAACTAACACAGGGGATGATGTGAACAGAGCCAGGCATTCAGATGGTAGATCTATGTAGAGAGCCTGGACAGGGAGATAAGATGCAGGGAAATAATTTTGGCAACATTTGCAAAAATCCAGTCAAGAGACAATGGAGGGCCTATGAATAGAGAAAAGGATTAATAAGAGAAACATAGAGGAAAAATAAATATGAGAGAGACGAGAAAGGAGGAGGATAGTTCTACGGTTTCAAGCCTATATGACTAAGAAGATGGTGATTATATTACAGAAATAGGGAACAAATAGGGAAGCAAATATATGGGAGAGAGGTAGTAGCATTCAGAGTAATTGCCTAAGGTAGATATTTTACTTTCCCTAGTTAAGAGTTTGAGATTGAGAAAGTTTCAGTGATGTGCTCAATGTCAGAGTTATGACACAAATCTGGGCCTATATCCAGAACTGTTTACTGTTGGGCATAGGAATTCGAACTCCAGTGGAGATATCTAGCAAGGAGATAGAAGTTTGAACCTAAATGAGAGTGAACAGTGCTAAGGACATAGATTTGTAGAGTTGTTTAGGAAGATGACAGATAAATCTGTAACAAAGAATAAGATTGTCGAGAGAAAGAGGAGAGCACAAAAGTAGTAGAAAAGAGAGCATGGAAGATGAAGCACACAGAGAAGACTCTCAGTGGAGCAAAGGTCTGGGGTTTAAGGCAGCATAACACGTAAGGATACACCTTAGAAGAGTTTGCTGGGGCAGTGACAAGAATTATGTGCGATGATAATACAAATACATGAAGGTTCATATACTTTAACAGCAACATTTCCAAAAATGACTGATTCCGAGCATTAAATGCTACTGTACCCATTAAAATCACCTTTCAGCTAAGAGCTTGGTCACAATAGGTGCTTAGAGTGGCATCTGCATTCTTCTGATCACCTTTTTTGAACGCTCTTTTTCCCATCTTGTGGAGTAGTAGTGCCAATTGTAAGACACCACCTGGGGACATTCTTGATGCTGTCTGGTTTGGGGAAAATCTGTATAATCAAAGGGAGACAAGGGAGAACAGGCTGACTTACCTCCTTTTTTTGTCTGCTCTTTGCTTTAATCTTTGTGAAACACACACATACACACACACATATAAAGGGTTATTTTAGTTGAGAGTTGTTTGTGTTTCAAAGCATTCTGAGTTTTATCTGTAAAACAGAAATAATATCTCTAAATTTAAAAATATTCTATTGCAACCCATCACCTCAATAAAACATAAATCTCTGTTGGTGAATTACCAAAGCTACACTGACCATATTCTAAGCCTACTGATTTTTCAGTTTTTTACATGTGACCCACAGTTAGCAGGGGAGCATACCTCAATTCTAAATTTAAGTGACAATCACTATATGCTTGACTTTTCTTTCCTTTGGGGTCCATTTGACAGGCATTCCCATGAGGTTCAAATAAAGACCCTGCAAGGCCCACTGTAAAATAGCTGCTGCCATAGTCAGCTCTCTGGAAGTGGGTAGGGGCAAATGCCTAATCCTCACTGCCCCTTCGACATTGTGAGGCTTTAGGAAAGTAAGAACTATTCAGCTCTTCTCTGCAAAAGGGTTGGAGATTCCTCCTTAAAGGTGCAAAAAGGAGAAAATCTTTTGCTTGGTATTGTTCCTGGATTCTCTGCTTCAACAGATTGTATGTTCAGGGGGAGAACTGCTTCCCTGAAGCCAGAGGACCACGTGGAGGTTCTCTTTGCCAAAGAAAAGGAGTACTGGAAGGACAGAGTGTAACCAGGAAAGGCAGCTGCAGGGCTCTGAGTCATGGAGGCAGTTGGTAGAATAATAATAACCACTTAGTGAGGAGATTCATAACCATTCAGATGCCTAACACTAATTATAAGGAATTTTAACAACTGAGGTGGAAAACCTGAATCCAGTATCCTCTTTCCTTCCTAAGCAATAAAGTCTTTCCAGGTTGGATAACTGGTAGTACATATTTGCATAATGACTTGCTCTTTATTCTCTAACTTGCCCCCTACTAATTGCTTTAGGATTTCTTCTGAGTGAGCTAAGGGAGTGAGAAGATTTACTGGTAGAATATATAGTATCAGAGAAAAATATCAGAAAATGTTCTGGCCTCTTTTAGTTATAGGAACTGTGGATATGCAGAGGAGATTTGAGAGAAGCTATCATTTTTTGGAGGGAACTTGGACCAGGACGTTTTCTGACTCCTATAACATAAGGCTGGTAACATCCTAAGATTCTGCAACCAAACATTTTTTTATCTGCTTAAGTTACTCTAGCACCTTTATGACACACATTCACTGATGTAAGAGGAATAGATCCTAGAAATAGTATAGAATGATGGATGGCCAGAAGCTGTGGGATCAGATAATGAATACTCTCTAAGACTCTGGAAGAAATCTCATCTTGGACAAAAAGCATCTTTGCACTGTAGATTTACTTTTCCATCTGTTTCCATACTCGTGAGAAGCAAGTCACTAAGCACATACTCAAGGTGGGAGGGATAAATGAAGCTCTATCTCCTGGAATGGAAAGTAGTTACATAAATTATTTGGAATTTTTTAAGGTAGATTTGTCTCTTCATTTATTTAAACATTCAGTCTTTTATTTATATCAGTATGGACTCAAGGGTATTTATTTTATGCTCTGGGTTATCATCCAGTATACTACTGCAGCAACCGTATGTTTCTGATTCTTAGACACCCGGGGCCTTGCTGATGGTGAAGAAACTGCCCCTCTCAGGGATGGCCAGTTCCTAGAGGCTGTAAAGGGGTCTCCCTTGAGTGCACCTATTACATGCAACCTACCAACCCAGAGCCCAACCCCATCACCTCCTCTATCGGGTTCTCACTCTCCGGGCTACTCTGCCCCTGCCCTAATTGGCTTGGTCCAGGTACCAGGCAACTAGGGGCAGTCCTGTGCCCCAGAACTAGCTAATCCTAGACCTGCTAGTTTGTACCTTCCTGCAGACACCACAATAAAGGCTCTTGCCCACATTCCTCCCTTGCTTCTTCTGCCTCCGGATCAACTCTGATGCTTGTTCTTGTGGCCCCCTGGGAGTGGTATGCCGCTGAAAAGGCACGGAACAGACCTCCCCAAGATGTACCTCATTGGCATGCGGACTATTTTTAACCAAAGACAACTGAAACCCTGTGGGCTTCATCTGCCTCTCTCTTAGTACTTAGAAGAAACTAAACTGGAGTCTTTCACAAAATACAGGTTATTACCAGAAATAAATTTTACCTGAGTAACCCATCTGTATGGCATGCATACATCTAATTATAAAACATCTGCTCTGCTTATTGCCCTGTGAATGGCCCTCCTCCCCTCTGAAGCACCAGGCTCCTATCCTATTCCTTAGGGATTTTACCTCTCTGTCTTTGAGCCTCCCATGTATATGGGGCTCCCGTATATATGAAATTAAATTTAATTATCTCCTGTTAATCTGTCTTGTACCAATTTGATTCTTAGACCAGTGAAAAGAACCTTGAGGAGAAGAGGAAAATTTTTTCCTCCCCAGCACCCCCTCTCCTTAGTAACTGTAATAAACTCTTTTCACTGGCAGTTGTCTCCTGATCTGTTGGCCTCCACCGTGCATACATAATAAGACCTAAATCTTACTGGATCACAGTCATGCCCATTCATTTACCTGTTGCCTATGGCTGCATTTGCATTATAGTGGCAGAGCTGAGTCCTTGCAAGAGACTATATGGCCTGCAAAACCTGAAATATTTATTATCTGGCCCTTTACAGAAAGTTTGCTGACTCCTTTTCTAGATAAATGTGGTTGTTGTACTTATTTCTGTAAGGATATGGAGAGGTTTTAAGGAAATCCAAAACATGAACCAAGGGGTTCATAGAATCTGATACTAGGAATCCATACTACATTTTCTTCAATGGCTTCTTGGCCTTTTTGTACACTTTTCCTCCATGCCTTTCCTCTCTATGAGATGGTTTCCACTTCCTCCCTATGTAGACTGCTAAATCTTTAGGAGAAATCTCCCTTCTAGCTAGTTTAAAAGGGAGGAGATACAGTAAAGAAGAATCTAAGTAAAGCCGGCACCACTCCTACGAAGGCAAAGAGAGCCATGTACTCCTCTGGTTGTGTAAGTGAGGTCCAGGGGGAAAAAGCTATTCTTTCTCAACACAATTACTCTCTTGCAGCTTGTCAAATTAATGCCATTTTGGGAAGAATATCCTTTCTTTGTATGTGGTTGTATTATAGCTGAGAACAAACCGCTTGCCTTGGAGAGATGTGCCTTGCTTTTTAGGTACATTTCTGAGGATGTCAAGTCTTATCAAACACTAGGGATTCTCCTCTCCTTCCCTGGAGTCACCGCAACTGAGCGAAGCACCGACTTTCAGATGCTGCAGTAGGCAAGTTCCTACAAAAGACAGAGGGGAGGAATGTCCTCCTACAGGGAGGGCAGGGATTTCCTGAGGGTATCGGTGGGCACGGGGGCACCTGACTGGGGCTTCAAAGACAGGCTACATTAGCTGGAGAGGAATTGAAGAAGGAAGGAGAGAGAGGACACACTCCCTCCTTTGGAAGACCTAGTCTGGAAGGCTTCCCCTGTTGTGTAGTAAAGTCCAACACAGTTACAGCCTGACTCCCTGGTGATGAACGTCTGTGACTCCCTCATAGTACAGTGTACATCTGGTTAGGGAAGACTCAGCAGCAAAGATTCCCAGGAAGGAACAGTAAGTGCTCTCCAGTGGTTTAGTGGGGCTCCAGCAAAGGGGACCAGAGACCCACCTGCAGACTGGGGCTGAGTCTCCCGGCACCTTACACAGTGGAACTGCCTTCCTCTTCAGGGCAGAGAAGGAGAGCTTGACACTGCTTTGCCCCATTTGCTTCATATTCACATGCTGCATGAAAGCACCTGTGCCAGATATAGCAAATGAAAAAATAAAAGACATCCAGTCACATTTAATTTCAGATATAAATAATGAAGGAATAACTTTTTAGCATAAGTATGTCCTGTGCACTACCTGGGACATATTTATACTAAAAATTTTTGTTGTTACTGTTGATTTGAAATTCAGATTTAACTCTGTTTTATCTGGCATGCCTATGCCTAGCCGATAGTCTACTTCATAACCTTTCAGATCAATTCTTATAAGAAACTTCTCTCTGAATCTCTGAGAGATAGAGCAAAAGTCAGAAGCAGAGGGAGGAGAGGATTGGCATAGTTTTCCCATTTTGGGAAAAGCCCACTTACCAGGCCATCCCAGGCCGCACCAGGCCATTGGTCAGCATTCATCTGGCCCTGCCCTATGTCCATTTCTGGTCCAACTAGTTGAGGCCATGGTGATGGTCCCTTGGGGGTGTAGGAGCACATACTGAATTTGTTTACATGGAGAGTAGGCAGTCAGGCTCGTAATTCTGTCTAGTGTTCCTATGTCTGCCCATAGGTTCCCTCACCTGCGTCCTCCTTCTTGCTTCCTTCTCTACCTCAGGCCAGAAGAGGCTCCTTTGCTAATTCCCCTCATCTCAACTCAATGCTGGTCCCTTTCCTCCTATAGTCTTAAGACTTATATATGACTCCCATGTTTTTCTGGTCCACTTACTGGTCTACTGTCATTCACTCACTCCTTGCACCTGTCAGGTTGATCTTCTCTGCTCTCTTTTCTACACAAAATTTGGTCACTGTTTTCCTCTGTTCATCCAGATCATTTAAGGTTCAGTTAAAGTCTCTCAGTTCTGTGAAGTCTTTCCCACTCCAATCTGCACTGTTCTGTCCAAACTTTATAAGTTGTCCTATATGCTTTACCACCTCAAAAGTTTAATCAGCCTATGTTTATTTCTTTTCTTCTGTTTTTTGTGTTTTTTTTAATGAAGTATATTGACATACAATATGCCATTAATTTCAGGTGTACAACATAGTGATTTGATATTTTTATACATTATGAAATGATCCCCATGATGTTTTTTCCTTTTTTTCAATTGAAAAGCAAAATCACAGCACTAAAATTTTTTATCTCTCATAATACCAACAACCAAAAATGACTTTTGAAAAATTTTGAGTAGCCTTTCAAACATTATAATATTCACGTATGGTGTACATGGCTGCAGGCTTTGTGATCTGAGAGGCAAGAACCCCTCTCAGCTGGCCCCATAGTCACAGCCCAAGAGGATGACTAATCCAGCCCAACACAGAGTGTCCCATGCCTTAGGACCGATGACTAGGGCTAGAGGAATGAGCAGCTTTGGCCAGATCTAGGTCACCTGGTAGTCACATGATTAGATACTGTGATTGACAGCTCCACCAGAATCAAAATCAGAGTTGGCAAGTGGATGGAGAAGAGCAGTGTCCCAAAGGAGGGAATATAGTAGTGGGCAGACAGAAACCATGGTTCTCTAAAAAAACAAGATTCCTGGGGAGGATGGGTGGGAAGGGAGGGAGAACGGGGTTGGGGGAAAAGAAGAAAGGGGGTCTTACGATTAGCATGTATAATGTGTGGGGGGCACGGGGAGGGCTGTACAACACAGAGAAGACAAGCAGTGATTTTACAGCATCTTACTACGCTGATGGACAGTGACTAATGGGGTATGTGAGGGGGGGACTTGGTGAAGGGGGGAGTCTAGTAAACATAATGTTCTTCATGTAATTGTAGATTAATGATACCAAAATAAAAATAAATAAAAAAATAAGATTCCTCTGAGTTTTTTTTTTTTTTTTTTTTTTTTTTTGTGAGGGCATCTCTCATATTTATTGATCAAATGGTTGTTAACAACAATAAAATTCAGTATAGGGGGGTCAATGCTCAATGTCCAATCATTAATCCATCTCAAGCCTAATTCTCGTCAGTCTCCAATCTTCTGAAGCATAACGAACAAGTTCTTACATGGTGAACGAATTCTTACAGAGTGAATAAATTCTTACATGGTGAACAGTACAAGGGCAGTCATCACAGAAACTTTCGGTTTTGATCATGCAATATGACCTATAAACCATCAGGTCAAATATGAATATTCATTTGATTTTTGTACTTGATTTATATGTTGATCCCACATTTCTCCTATTATTATTATTATTTTTATTTTTAATAAAATGCTGAAGTGGTAGGTAGATGCAAGATAAAGGTAGAAAACATAGTTTAGTGCTGTAAGAAGGCAAATGTAGATGATCAGATGATCAGGTGTGTGCCTATGGACTAAGTATTAATCCAGGCTAGACAAGGGCAGCAAAACATCCACGGATGCAGAAGATTTCTCTCAAAGCAGGGGGGGTGAGGTTCTGAGCCTCACCTCTGTTGATCCCCAAATTCTCACCTGATGGCCCCCCTGCGACTGTGCCTGTCTTAGGTTGTTCCTCCCTTGAGGAATCTTACCCGTCTCTGGCTAACCAGTCATCTTCCGGGGCCATACAGGGAAATGTAAAGTTGGTAAGTGAGAGAGAAGCCATATTGTTTGCAAAGGTTAGCTTTTTACTTCTTTGCAGATTTATGCCCTGTGGCTTCTATGCCCAGCACTTGTCTCGAGGTATCTTTACCACCTGGAGGAATTATGATACTCAGTAAATTCGATATGAGGCACGAATTCTATTTAAAGTTTGTAATTAGGAAGGAAGAAGAAAAGCTATAGATGTAGCATATGAAGGAAACTTGGGAGGATTGATTATTTCTTTGACATATCTTCTTGTATAGTACCTTAAGTATGTATAGGTTTTAAACTACTAACTAATTTGCACACACATATTGACATAATAGGAATACGGTGACATAAACAAAGCAAATCTATAATTACCAGCCATCTCCAGTGAAGCCAAGAAAACCATTTAGGCACCCTAGGCATTTGTGAAAATTTATCTATGATATGATGGATATTTTCCAACTGTACTTGAACCATCAGACAAATTAAAGCAGCCCATTTCTGGGATCTGTTCACATCCCATATGTTCTTTTAACCATAGATAGTCTATAGTCATGAGATTTTGGGGTGCTACAACTTGCACCCCTCCCAACTCCTGGTTGAGTTCCAACAGTACAGATCCAGTCAAATTCGTTGTCTCACTGTATGCACATGCCAGCCTAGACATCTCCCTCCTCCTTCTCATGGCAAGTCCAGGAGATGGTGGGCTGGATGCAGCCACAACCGCAGCATCGTCCGGATCCCTGTGGAGGCTTTTTGATGATCATCCCCCGGCACGAGTCCTCCAGAGAGTGCTGATGCCGGAAGCTCCTCCTCATATCGTATCTTAGTTCATTTTCTGGGTATCCAAGCTAGGCCTTGATCTTCTGCGTAGAAACAAACAGACCCTTTGCCCACACTTTGACATGCCCTCTATACCACTGTGCAGAACTCATTGGAGGTCAGCACACAGTAACTGCTTTTTTTTTTTTTTTTTAATTAAGAGAAAGGAATATTATCAGAAAAGAGTACCTCCATAGCTGATCATCTGACACCCTTTAAGTGATCAACATTAAGGATATTTAAAGCATGCGTTGATCTTTGATTTACCAATAGTTTTATCCTGTTAAGGAGTAATCCCCCTTTTCTTTCTTTCTTTCTTTTTTTTTTTTTTTAAATTTTTAATCTACACTTACCTGAAGAATACTATGTTTACTATGCTCTCCCCTATATCAGGTCCCCCCTAACAACCACATTACGGTTACTGTCCATCAGCTTAGCAAAATGTTGTAGAGTCACTACTTGTCCTCTCTGTGTTGTGCAGCCCACCCTCCCCTTTCTCCCTCCCCCCCATGCATGCTAATCTTAATACCCCCCTTCTTCTTCCCCCCCCTTATCCCTCCCTGCCCACCCATCCTCCCCAGTTCCTTTCCCTTTGGTACCTGTTAGTCCATTTTTGGGTTCTGTAATTCTGCTGCTGTTTTGTTCCTTCAGTTTTTCCTTTGTTCCTATACTCCTCAGATGAGTGAAATCATTTGGTATTTCTCTTTCTCTGCTTGGCTTATTTCACTGAGCATAATACTCTCCAGCTCCATCCATGTTGCTGCAAATGGTTGGATTTTTCCACTTCTTATGGCTGAGTAGTATTCCATTGTGTATATGTACCACATCTTCTTTATCCATTCATCTACAGATGGACATTTAGGTTGCTTCCAATTCTTGGCTATTGTAAATAGTGCTGCGATAAACATAGGAGTGCATCTGTCTTTCTCAAACTTGATTGCTGCGTTCTTAGGGTAAATTCCTAGGAGTGGAATTCCTGGGTCAAATGGTAGGTCTGTTTTGAGCATTTTGATGCACCTCCATACTGCTTTCCACAATGGTTGAACTAATTTACATTCCCACCAGCAGTGTAGGAGGGTTCCCTTTTCTCCACAGCCTCGCCAACATTTGTTGTTGTTTGTCTTTTGGATGGCAGCTATCCTTACTGGTGTGAGGTGATACCTCATTGTAGTTTTAATTTGCATTTCTCTGATAATTAGCGATGTGGAGCATCTTTTCATGTGTCTCTTGGCCATCTGTATTTCTTTTTTGGAGAACTGTCTGTTCAGTTCCTCTGCCCATTTTTTAATTGGGTTATTTGTTTTTTGTTTGTTGAGGCGTGTGAGCTCTTTATATATTCTGGACGTCAAGCCTTTATCAGATCTGTCATTTTCAAATATATTCTCCCATACTGTAGGGTTCCTTTTTGTTCTATTGATGGTGTCTTTCGCTGTACAGAAGCTTTTCAGCTTAATGTAGTCCCACTTGCTCATTTTTGCTGTTGTTTTCCTTGCCCGGGGAGATATGTTCAAGAAGAGATCACTCATGTTTATGTCTAAGAGGTTTTTGCCTATGTTTTTTTCCAAGAGTTTAATGGTTTCGTGACTTACATTCAGGTCTTTGATCCATTTTGAGTTTACCTTTGTATATGGGGTTAGACAATGGTCCAGTTTCATTCTCCTACATGTAGCTGTCCAGTTTTGCCAGCACCATCTGTTGAAGAGACTGTCATTTTGCCATTGTATGTCCATGGCTCCTTTATCAAATATTAATTGACCATATATGTTTGGGTTAATTTCTGGGGTCTCTAATCTGTTCCACTGGTCTGTGGCTCTGTTCTTGTGCCAGTACCAAATTGTCTTGATTACTATGGCTTTGTAGTAGAGCTTGAAGTTGGGGAGTGAGATCCCCCCTACTTTATTCTTCTTTTTCAGGATTGCTTTGGCTATTCGGGGTCTTTGGTGTTTCCATATGAATTTTTGAATTATTTGTTCCAATTCATTGAAGAATGTTGCTGGTAATTTGAGAGGGATTGCATCAAATTTGTATATTGCTTTCGGCAGGATGGCCATTTTGACGATATTAATTCTTCCTAGCCATGAGCATGGGATGAGTTTCCATTTATTAGTGTCCCCTTTAATTTCTCTTAAGAGTGACTTGTAGTTTTCAGAGTATAAGTCTTTCACTTCCTTGGTTAGGTTTATTCCTAGGTATTTTATTCTTTTTGATGCAATGGTGAATGGAATTGTTTTCCTGATTTCTCTTTCTATTGATTCGTTGTTAGTGTATAGGAAAGCTACAGATTTCTGTGTGTTGATTTTGTATCCTGCAACTTTGCTGTATTCCGATATCAGTTCTAGTAGTTTTGGAGTGGAGTCTTTAGGGTTTTTTATGTACAGTATCATATCATCTGCAAATAGTGACAGTTTAACTTCTTCTTTACCAATCTGGATTCCTTGTATTTCTTTGTTTTGTCTGATTGCCGTGGCTAGGACCTCCAGTACTATGTTAAATAACAGTGGGGAGAGTGGGCATCCCTGTCTGGTTCCCGATCTCAGTGGAAATGCTTTCAGCTTCTCGCTGTTCAGTATAATGCTGGCTGTGGGTTTATCATATATGGCCTTTATTATGTTGAGGTACTTGCCCTCTATTCCCATTTTGCTGAGAGTTTTTATCATGAATGGATGTTGAATTTTGTCAAATGCTTTTTCAGCATCTATGGAGATGATCATGTGGTTTTTGTCTTTCTTTTTGTTGATGTGGTGGATGATGTTGATGGATTTTCGAATGTTGTACCATCCTTGCATCCCTGGGATGAACCCCACTTGGTCATGGTGTATGATCCTTTTGATATACTGTTGAATTCTGTTTGCTAATATTTTATTGAGTATTTTTGCATCTACGTTCATCAGGGATATTGGTCTGTAATTTTCTTTTTTGGTGGGGTCTTTGCCTGGTTTTGGTATTAGGGTGATGTTGGCTTCATAGAATGAGTTTGGGAGTATTCCCTCTTCTTCTATTTTGTGGAACACTTTAAGGAGAATGGGTATTATGTCTTCTCTGTGTGTCTGATAAAATTCCGAGGTAAATCCGTCCGGCCCCGGGGTTTTGTTCTTGGGTAGTTTTTTGATTACTGTTTCAATTTCTTTGCTTGTAATTGGTTTGTTTAACTTTTGTGTTTCTTCCTTGGTCAGTCTTGGGAGGTTGTATTTTTCTAGGAAGTTGTCCATTTCTTCTAGGTTTTCCAGCTTGTTGGCATATAGGTTTTCATAGTAGTCTTTAATAATTCTTTGTATTTCTGTGGAGTCTGTCGTGATTTTTCCATTCTCATTTCTGATTATGTTGATTTGTGTTGACTCTCTTTTTCTCTTAATAAGTTGGGCTAGAGGCTTATCTATTTTGTTTATTTTCTCAAAGAACCAGCTCTTGGTTTCGTTGATTTTTGCTATTGTTTTATTCTTCTCAATTTTGTTTATTTCTTCTCTGATCTTTATTATGTCCCTCCTTCTGCTGACTTTAGGCCTCATTTGTTCTTCTTTTTCCAGTTTCGATAATTGTGATGTTAGACTATTCATTTGGGATTGTTCTTCCTTCTTCAAGTGTGCCTGGATTGCTATATACTTTCCTCTTAGGACTGCTTTCACTGCATCCCACAGAAGTTGGGGCTTTGTGTTGTTGTTGTCCTTTGTTTCTATATATTCCTTGATCTCTATTTTGATTTGTTCATTGATCCATTGATTATTTAGTAGCATGTTGTTAAGCCTCCATGTGTTTGTGAGCCTTTTTGTTTTCTTTGTAGAATTTATTTCTACTTTCATACCTTTGTGGTCTGAAAAATTGGTTGGTAGAATTTCAATATTGTGGAATTTACTGAGGCTCTTTTTGTGAGCTAGTATGTGGTCTATTCTAGAGAATGTTCCATGTGCACTTGAGAAGAATGTATATCCTGTTGCTTTTGGATGTAAAGTTCTATAGATGTCTATTAGGTCCATCTGTTCTAGTGTGTTGTTCAGTGCCTGTGTGTCTTTACTTATTTTCTGCCCGGTGGATCTATCCTTTGGGGTGAGTGGTGTGTTGAAGTCTCCTACAATGAATGCATTGCAGTCTATTTCCCTCTTTAGTTCTGTTAGTATTTGCTTCACATATGCTGGTGCTCCTGTATTGGGTGCATATATATTTAGAATGGTTATATCCTCTTGTTGGACTAAGCCCTTTATCATTATGTAGTGGCCTTCTTTATCTCTTGTTACTTTCTTTGTTTTGAAGTCTATTTTGTCTGATATTAGTACTGCAACCCCTGCTTTCTTCTCACTGTTGTTTGCCTGAAATATGTTTTTCCATCCCTTGACTTTTAGTCTATGCTTATCTTTGGGTTTAAGGTGAGTTTCTTGTAAGCAGCATATAGATGGGTCTTGCTTTTTTATCCATTCTATTACTCTATGTCTTTTGATTGGTGCATTAAGTCCATTTACATTTAGGGTGACTATTGAAAGATATGTACTTATTGCCATTGCAGGCTTTAGATTCGTGGTTACCAAAGGTTCAAGGTTAGCTTCTTTAGTATCTTACTGCCTAACTTAGCTCGCTTATTGAGCTGTTATATACACTGTCTGGAGAGTCTTTTCTTCTCTCCCTTCTTATTCCTCCTCCTCCCTTCTTCATATGTTGTGTGTTTTGTTCTGTGCTCTTTTTAGGGGTGCTCCCATCTAGAGCAGTCCCTGTAGGATGCCCTGTAGAGGTGGTTTGTGGGAAGCAAATTCCCTCAGCTTTTGCTTGTCTGGGAATTGTTTGATCCCACCATCATATTTAAATGATAGTCGTGCTGGATACAGTATCCTTGGTTCAAGGCCCTTCTGTTTCATTGCATTAAGTATATCATGCCATTCTCTTCTGGCCTGTAGGGTTTCTGTTGAGAAGTCTGATGTTAGCCTGATTGGTTTTCCTTTATAGGTGACCTTTTTCTCTCTAGCTGCCTTTAAAACTCTTTCCTTGTCCTTGATCCTTGCCATTTTAATTATTATGTGTCTTGGTGTTGTCCTCCTTGGATCCTTTCTGTTGGGGGTTCTGTATAATTCCATGGTCTGTTCGATTATTTCCTCCCCCAGTTTGGGGAAGTTTTCAGCAATTATTTCTTCAAAGACCCTTTCTATCCCTTTTCCTCTTTCTTCCTCTTCTGGTATCCCTATAATACGAATGTTTTTCCTTTTGTATTGGTCACATATTTCTCTTAGTGTTGTTTCATTCCTGGAGATCCTTTTATCTCTCTCTATGTCAGCTTCTATACGTTCCTGTTCTCTGGCTTCTATTCCTTCAATGGCCTCTTGCATCTTATCCATTCTGCTTATAAATCCTTCCAGGGATTGTTTCACTTCTGTGATCTCTTTCCTGACATCTGTGATCTCCTTCCGGACTTCATCCCACTGCTCTTGCATTTTTCTCTGCATCTCATCCCACTGCTCTTGCATTTTTCTCTGCATCTCATCCCATTGCTCTTGCATTTTTTTCTGCATCTCTGTCAGCATGTTCATGATTTTTATTTTGAATTCTTTTTCAGGAGGACTAGTTAGGTCTGTCTCCTTCTCAGGTGTTGTCTCTGTGATCTTTGTCTGCCTGTAGTTTTGCCTTTTCATGGTGATAGAGATAGTCTGCAGAGCTGGTACAAGTGACCGCTGGAAGAGCTTCCCTTCTTGTTGGTTTGTAGCCTTTTCCTGGGAGAATAGCGACCTCTAGTGGCTTGTGCTGGGCAGCTGTGCGCAGACAGGGCTTCTGCTTCCTGCCCAGTTGCTTTGGGGTTTATCTCCACTGTTGCTGTGGGCTTGGCCTGGCTGGGGCTGTTCCTCCAAAATGGTGGAGCCCCGTTAGAGGGGGAGCAGCCAGGAGACTATTTATCTCCGTAAGGGGCCTCTGTGCTCCCTGCTGCCCAGGGGGTTAGAGTGCCCAGAGATCCCCAGATTCCCTGCTTCTGGTCTAAGTGACCTGTCCTGCCCCTTTAAGATTTCCAAAAAGCACTCTCCAAACCAAAACAACAACAGCAACAATGAGAGAGGGAACAGAAAGGAAAAAAAAAAGAAAAAACACGCGATTTTTTTTTTTTTTTTTCCTCAGGTGCCGGTCTCGGCACCCGCGCACTGGTCCTGCTGCCCTGTCTCCCTAGCACCAGGGTCCCTGTCCTTTCAAGGTTTCCAAAAAGCACCCACCCACCGGTCCCGCAGGGAAGGAACGCTCAATATTCTTTGTCCTCAGGCACTGGTCCCACGCACCCGCTCACCAGTCCTGCCGCCCTGCCTCCCTAGCACCGGGGTCCCTGTCCCTTCAAGGCTTCCAAAAAGCACTTGGCAAAAAGAGAGAAAAAAAAGGGGAAAAACGCGCGATTTCTTCCGTCCTCAGGTGCTGGTCTCAGGCACCCACCCACCGGTCCCACAGGGAAAAATGCGGGATATTCTTTGTCCTCAGGTGCCGGTCCCAGGCACCCGCTCACCAGTCCCGCCGCCCTGCCTCCCTAGCACCGGGGTCCCTGTCCCTTTTAGGCTTCCAAAAAGCACTCGCAGAAAAGAGAAAAAAAAAAGGGGAAAAACGCGCGATTTCCTCTGTCCTCAAGTGCCGGTCTCAGGCACCCGCCCACCGGTCCCGCAGGGAAAAACGGGGGATATTCTTTGTCCTCAGGCGCCGGTCCCAGCCACCCGCTCACCAGTCCCGCCACCGTGCCTCCCTAGCACTGGGGTCCCCGTCCCTTCAAGGCTTCCAAAAAGCGCTTGCCAAAAAGAGAAAAAAAAAAAAGGGGAAAAACGCGCGACCTCCTCCGTCCTCAGGCACCGGTCTCAGGCACCCGCCCCCAGGTCTCGCAGGGAGAAACGCGGGATATTCTTTGTCCTCCGGCGCTGTTCCCAGGCACCTCCTCACCGGTCCCGCCACCCTGCCTCCCCAGCAACGGGGGCCCGTCCCTCTAAGGCTTCCAAAAAGCGCTCGCCAAAAAAAAAACTGCTCCGGTTTCTCTCCACCCGCCGGGAGCCGGGGGGAGGGGCGCTCGGGTCCCGCCGGGCTGGGGCTTGTATCTTACCCCCTTCACAAGGCGCTGGGTTCTTGCAGGTGTGGATGTGGTCTGGATGTTGTCCTGTGTCCTGTGGTCTCTATTTTAGGAAGATTTTTCTTTGTTATATTTTCATAGCTCTATGTGTTTTTGGGAGGAGATTTCCACTGCTCTACTCACGCCGCCATCTTGGCTCCCGCCCCCTCCTCTGAGTTTTTATAGAATGACCCAATATCCCAAATCTCATCATCCTTTGGTGAACTGAAAACAAAAAGTTTTTGAAACTATTAAATTGAGGATGGAATTCTCAGGTAAATGCTAAATGTCAGAGGATACTAATTTGAGTAACATTGATTTTTTTTCATTGTGTCTTCTTTCATTTAAGAGTCTAAATGAATTTTATAATCAGATGGCATGGACTGTCTAAGAGGGGATTATTGTTCTCCTTTTAAACAGGAGCACACTGAGGCTTGAAAGGGTAGAAAAAATATCTAAAAATCCTGTCTAGTGACATTCATTGGCCCAGTGCTTGGGGAAGGTCAAGACTTTGTATTTTATATTCCTGTACAAGAGACTTGTATCTTATATTCTCCACAAGGAACGCCTCTAAAGTTCAAAATTTCAGTGGTATTTTTATTGGAATATTACTTTAGGGTGTGCAGTTTTGTTTTCCTTTCCCAGTGTTTTAAATGAAAGCCTTCATATCCTTTTGGGAATAAGCAGAAGGAATGTTTAAATTGAATGAATACACCCATGTATAGAAGGAATAAAAATTCTGCTGCCAAATTTGTGTGGTAGGTCTCCCTACCAATGATATTTGCTTTCACACCAGCCATAAGCCTCCATTTGTGTCTGTGTGCTTCAAGGTGCCTATCCTCATATTCTGTAATTGCGGGGAGCAGTTAGCTACTAGTCTTACTACCCACACAAGAGGGAGGTGAAGCAAACATTCTCTTATTTTCTTTTGCCAGCAATTTTCTGACTCAAAGAGCTTGTTAAAAAAAAAGTGTCTATGGAGCCCTGTATCTAATTTTGGTGTTTCCCTGCAATGTGTTCTTTGAAAACTAACTTACATTTTTGAGTAGATAATATTTTAGTTAAAAACAAAAGATGGGAGGGCAGAGCCAAGATGGCGGCATGAGTAGAGCAGCAGAAATCTCCTCCCAAAACCAAATATATCTATGAAAATATAACAAAGACAACTCTTCCTAGAATAGAGACCAGAGGACACAGGACAACATCCAGACCACATCCACACCTGCGAGAACCAGCGCCTCACGAAGTGGGTAAGATACAAGCTCCAGCCCCGTGGGACCCAAGCGTCCCTCCCCCCAGCTCCCGGTGGGAGGAGAGGAGTCGGAGCGGGGAGGGAGAAGGAACCCAGGACTGCTGAGCACCCAGCCCCAGCCATCCGGACCAGAGTGCAGACACAGTGCATGCGTGGGGTCCTGGATACTACGGAAACAGGCCAGCAAGACCAGTGAGTGGGTACCGGAGGCCGGCACTGGAGAACAAACAAAAGTGAGCGGCAATTCTTTTTTTTTTTTTTGGTGAGTGCTTTTTGGAAGTCTTAAAGGGACAGGGACCCCAATACTAGGGAAACAGAGCAGCAAGACCAGTGAGTGGATGCCTGAGGCCAGTGGCTGAGGACAAAGAAAAGCAAGTGTTTTTTGTTTTTGTTTTTGTTTTTTATAAATTATTTATTTAATTTTTTGTTTGTTTGTTTTGTTGTTTTGTTTTGGTGAGAGCTTTTTGGAAGTCTTAAAGGGGCAGAGCAGGACACTTAGTCCATAGGTAGGGAATCTGGGGATCTCTGGGCACTCTAACCCCCTGGGCAACAGAGAGCTCAGAGGCCCCTTACCGAGATAAATAGCCTCCTGGCTGCTCCCCCTCCAATGGGGCTCCACCATTTTGGAGCAGCAGCCCAAGCCAGGCCACGCCCACAGCAACAGCGGAGATAAACTCCATAGAAGCCAGGCAGGAAGCAGAAGCCCTGTCTGTGTACAGCTGCCCAGCACAAGCCACTAGAGGTTGCTGTTCTCCCAGGAGAGGAAGGCCACAAAGCAACAAGAAGGGAAGTTCTTCCAGCTATCACTTGTTCCAGCTCTGCAAACTATTTCTACCACCATGAAAAGGCAAAATTACAGGCAAACCAAGATCACAGAGGCAACACCAGAGAAGGAGACAGACCTAACCAGTCTTCCTGACTAAGAATTAAAAATAAAAATCATAAACATGCTGATGGAGATGGAGATAAAAATGCAAGAGCAATGGGATGAAGTCCGGAGGGAGATCACAGATGCCAGGAAGGAGATTACAGAAGTGAAACAAACCCTGGAAGGATTTATAAGCAGAATGGATAAGACTCAAGAGGCCATTGAAGGAATAGAAACCAGAGAAAAGGAACGCATAGAAGCTGACATAGAGAGAGATAAAAGGATCTCCAGGAATGAAACAATATTAAGAGAACTGTGTGACCAATGCAAAAGGAACAATATCTGTATTATAGGGGTACCAGAAGAAGAGAGAGGAAAAGGGATAGAAAGGGTCTTTGAAGAAATAATTGCTGAAAACTTCCCCAAACAGGGGGAGGAAATAATTGAACAGACCACAGAAATACACAGAACCCCCGACAGAAAGGATCCAAGGAGGACAACACCAAGACACATAATAATTAAAATGGCAAAGATCAAGGACAAGGAAAGAGTTTTAAAGGCAGCTAGAGAGAAAAAGGTCACCTATAAAAGAAAACCCATCAGGCGATCATCAGACATCTCGACAGAAACTCTACAGGCCAGAAGAGAATGGCATGATATATTTAATGCAATGAAACAGAAGGGCCTTGAACCAAGGATACTGTATCCAGCACGACTATCATTTAAATATGATGGCGGGATTAAACAATTCCCAGACAAGCAAAAGCTGAGAGAATTTGCTTCCCACAAACCATCTCTACAGGGCATCTTACAGGGACTGCTCTAGATGGGAGCATGCCTAAAAAGAGCACAGAACAAAATACCCAACATATGAAAAATGGAGGAGGAATAATAAGAAGGGAGAGAAGAAAAGAATCTCCAGACAGTGTATATAACAACAGCTCAATAAGCGAGCTAAGTTAGGCAGTAAGATACTAAAGAGGCTAACCTTGAACCTTTGGTAGCCACGAATCTAAAGCCTGCAATGGCAATAAGTACATACCTCTCAATAGTCACCCTAAATGTAAATGGACTTAACACACCAATCAAAAGACACAGAGTAATAGAATGGATAAAAAAAGCAAGACCCATCTATATGCTGCTTACAAGAGACTCACCTCAAACCCAAAGACATGCACAGATTAAAAGTCAAGGGATGGAAAAACATATTTCAGGCAAACAACAGCGAGAAGAAAGGGGTTGCAGTACTAATATCAGACAAAATAGACTTCAAAACAAAGAAAGTAACAAAAGATAAAGAAGGACACTACATAATGATAAAGGGCTCAGTCCAACAAGAGGATATAACCATTTTAAATATATATGCACCCAATACAGGAGCACCAGCATATGTGAAACAAATACTAACAGAACTAAAGAGGGAAATAGACTGCAATGCATTCATTTTAGGAGACTTCAACACACCACTCACCCCAAAGGATAGATCCACCAGGCAGAAAATAAGTAAGGACATGGAGGCACTGAACAACACAGTAGAACAGATGGACCTAATAGACTTCTATAGAACTCTACATCCAAACACAACAGGATATACATTCTTCTTAAGTGCACATGGAACATTCTCCAGAATAGACCACATACTAGCCCACAAAAAGAATCTCAGTAAATTCCAAAATACTGAAAT